>NC_090298.1:68902500-70102500 GCF_039906515.1 Pseudorca crassidens
GGGGGAAAACCAATTAGTTCAATGTGCTGAATGTGTTGTTGGATCTGAATTAAGGAAATAAGTTAAATGCCAAAAGCAAATGCTAAAACTCACTTTAAGGTATTCTAAGTTTAATCTTATGATTCTAAACTTAACTAGTATTTGACTTTGTAGACAATTCTCCTATGCAAAGAAGTGAATTTCAGAGGTCATATTTGGCTTATACTTCTAAACTGATGCATCTCTTTTTGTTTTCAAATGATCTGAAGTGGAGAGAGAAAAGATTATATTCACTCATCTTCCTAACGATATCTGCCTTCTATACCGTACTCTGCATTTCTAAGTTGAATTTTTCAAATAGCAAATAACTCAATAGAGAAAAGGGAATTGAAATATTCCCTTTCTAAGAGAATATTTTTATGGCAAGGTAATTTTTGAGATATTCATTTATGATTCCTCCCTACATTTCTGCTATTTCTTTTCTTGTAGGTACTGCTCTGCTTGCCTTATGAAAGATTTGTGATGGGCCTTCTAGACTTTTGTTTCTAAACAAAATTTACTGAAACCAATTGAGGAGTACAGATTTTTGAGATAAGAGAACATCCAGTGAGAATAGGAAAATAATGATTGATGGAAAGTATAAATATTTTAAAATATAAAAACAATATATATAAAATATATAAATATATAATATTTAAAAATCACCCTTATTTATAGTCATACTTCAGGTATTAGAAGGTAGAGAAAAATGGAGAGTTTGGTTCATCCTCCAAAACAGAGCATTCACTGAATGATGAGTATAGATAGACAAACAACGGAGAATATCACTGCGAGGAACATTGCTCCAGCACCACAGAGCCTTATGCAAGATGACATATTATTTGAAAACTGAATAGTCTACTCTTGTTGGCTTACCTGAGGAATTATTGTGTATGCACGTGTGTGTGTGTGTGTGTATGTTTAAATGTGAATTTATCTATCTTTATCAGCAGCTGTTTATCTACTTGCTCCCTCATTGACTGAGGATGCCCCAGTTTGCGTTAATATCTTCTTAATTTTTTGGTTGTACACATAGAGGTGCCTAGCAGACATCCCGAAAAGGATCATTAAATTTTTTTTTCTATACCGGAAAATAAGTGACTTTTAGAAAGCACAAATGTAGAGGCACTACTAGTGCCACAGAGCAGGCAGGAGGAGCCTACATGCAACTGCTCATTACTGTGCCTGAAACCAGAAATAAAGCTGAAAGAACAAGAAGTGTCAATATAGCCAAACTGGCAATTTAAAAGAGCTCTGGTGTCAATGTGGAGGATGGATTAGAAATGTTATCAGACGTTGTAAGAGAAAATTGTCAAGATATGATGAGCTCAAAATTAAAATTATGACAGGAGAGATAAGATAAGCAGATGGATTGGAGCAATATTGCGGGGATTCATAGGGCTAGACACTGGGGAAGCGAATAGATTTGAGTAACAAGTGAAAAGAGTTCAGAATTGAAAGCCAGGTTTCTAAGAATCTGGTAGATAGTTGAGGCATCTTCTGAACTTAGAGGGGTAGAGAATATTTGAAAGAAAAATTTATAAATTTTAATTTGGACATGTTTTACTGAGAAATCTATGAAATATACACATTTTGAGGTTCAGAGTTAAGGAGAAAATTCTGAGTTTCATATAGCAAGATCCGAGATTTTTTTTTACATTTTTGAGAAAGAAATGTCTTAGCAGTAGAAAGTTAAAGAAATATAAATAATCAGCAGGATTCACAATTAATGGAGTACAAAAGATCATAAATGGTACTAAATCTGTTTTGACTCATGTTTAATGAATTTAACCCTGAAGCAAGAATAATTAAATAGCACAATATCTGAACACTAACATGCTTATGCAGAGTGGAAGCATATATAAAGGTGTTTCCTTAAGCTGGCATGTGCTTTTAATTTTCGAATAATTGGCAAATACGGCCTTGTTTAATATTCAAATTGACTTATTTAAAGTATACAGAGAAATATTGTCCTTATTTGGAGAATGGAGAAACAGCAGCCCAGAGAGAAGAAAGGTCTTTCCACAAGTAATGAACAGAGTAAATTCCATAGACTCAGTTTCTTGATTCTTGCATGAGCACTCTGTCCATTATACCCTATTCCTTTTTATTCAGGGAAATTGTAGGCAATGAGATAGCTACTTCGTAATTAATTATTCACTACATATTATAAAATATTATTTCTAAGGGCTAAGAAAATAATTGCTTTTATCTAGATTCAAGAATTGATGTTTGAATCTAGCCATAACAAAGTACCAAAAACAGGATGATTTAACACAACAGAAATGTATTGTCTCTAGAAGTCCAAAATCAAGATACTGGCAGATCTAACCTCTCTCCAAATCTTTCAGAGGAATTCTTCCTTGTCTCTTCCTAGCTTCAGGTGGTTTGCCGGAAATGTTCACTGTTCCCTGTCATTCAGCTGCTTAACTTCAACCTTTGTCTTCCTTGTAGCCAGTATTCTCCCTTTGTCTCTGTCTTCAGATAGCCTTCTTATAAGTTCACCAGTCATATTGGAGTTGGGGCCCACCCTACTGCAGTATGATCTCATCTTAACTAATTACATCTACAACAACTCAATTTCCAAATAAGGTGGCATTCTGGGAAACATGGGGTTAGGACTTCCACATAATTTTGGTGGGTGTGGGGGTACAAAAATTCAACCCATAACACCAACATACCTAATTATATCAGTAAAATATTGTGTACTTACTATTAAGTTTAATTAATGAATATATTTTAAATATTAGAAGAGGCATTTGAAGATTCAGAAATATAACCCATACTTTAAATTATATTCACAAAGAATTCCTAAATAACTTTAGTATGTAATATTTAATTGACAAAGGGAAAGGGGTGATTTAAATAGTCTTAAATTCTAGTTTATATGTCAACTAATAATTTTGTTTTCTTGACATAGAATTATTTTTCGATAATATAAAAATAGTTCCATGATAAAGACATATGAAAGATTGCTATTCACTAGATAGTTTAAAAAAAGAGAGAAAAAGGAATTTACATTTTGTTTTGTAGATTATAAAGGAAGATTTTTGCCATGAGAAAATATTATAAATATACTTCCTCATGTAAATTTATAACTATTATATACAAATATATGGTTTAATTTAATGTTATTATTTAATTTCATAAATTCAAATTACTGTTTACAAGCATCTTTTTTTTTTTTTTTTTTTTTTTTTGTGGTATGCGGGCCTCTCACTGCTGCGGCCTCTCCCGTTGTGGAGCACAGGCTCCGGACACGCAGGCTCAGCGGCCATGGCTCACGGGCCCAGCCGCTCCACGGCATATGGGATCTTCCCGGACCGGGGCACCAACCCGTGTCCCCTGCATCAGCAGGCAGACCCTCAACCATTGCGCCACCAGGGAAGCCCTACAAGCATCTTAATAATTATGTGTCTTGGTCTTCATCTACTTGATAAAGGATAAAATAATATCTCTTCACAGAAAATGTATTCAGATCATACCATAACTAAAGGTATATAGAAATACTATTAATAAATTCCATTCAAAACACCAAAAATTTGCAAATATTTTCTCCCATTCTGAGGGTTGTCTTTTCATCTTTTTTATGGCTTCCTTTGCTTTGCAAAAGCTTTTGTTTCATTAGGTCCCATTTGTTTACTTTTGTTTTTATTTCCATTTCTCTAGGAGGTGGGTCAAAAAGGATCTTGCTGTGATTTATGTCATAGAGTGTTCTGCCTATGTTTTCCTCTAAGAGTTTGATAGTTTCTGGCCTTACATTTAGGTCTTTAATCCATTTTGAGTTTATTTTTGTGTATGGTGTTCGGGAGTGTTCTAATTTCATTCTTTTATATGTAGCTGTCCAGTTTTCCCAGCACCAGTTGTTGAAGAGACTGTCTTTTCTCCATTGTACATTCTTGCAAAAAGACAGCCCTCAGAATGGGAGAAAATATTTGCAAATGAAGCAACTTACAAAGGATTAATCTCCAAGATATACAAGCAGCTCATGCAACTCAATATCAAAGAAATAAAACAACCCAATCCAAAAATGGGCAGAAGACCTAAATAGACATTTCTGCAAAGAAGATATACAGATTGCCAACAAACACATGAAAGGCTGCTCAACATCACTAATCATTAGAGAAATGCAAATCAAAACTACAATGAGATATCACCTCATACCAGTCAGAAAGGCCATCATCAAAAAAATCTACATACAATAAATGCTGGAGAGGGTGTGGAGAAAAGGGAACCCTCTTGCACTGTTGGGGGGAATGTAAATTGATACAGCCACTATGGAGAACAGTATGGAGGTTCCTAAAAAAATTAAAAGTAGAACTACCATACAACCCAGCAATGCCATTACTGGGCATATACCCTGAGAAAACCATAATTCAAAAAGAGTCATGTACCACAATGTTCACTGCAGCTCCATTTACAATAGCCAGGACATGGAAGCAACCCAAGTATCCATCAACAGATGAAAGGATAAAGAAGATGTGGCACATATATACGATGGACTATTACTCAGCCATAAAACAAAACAAAATTGAGTTATTTGTAGTGAGGTGGATGGACATAGAGACTGTCATACAGAGAGACCTAAGTCAGAAAGAGAAAAACAAATACCGTATGCTAACACATATATATGGAATCTAAAAAAAAAAAAAAAAAAATAGTTCTGAAGAACCTAGGGGCAGGACAGGAATAAAGATGCAGACGTAGAGAATGGACTTGAGGACCCGGGTAGGGGGAAGGGTAAGCTGGGATGAAGTGAGAGAGTGACATGGACTTATATATACTACCAAATGTAAATAGATAGCTAGTGGGAAGGAGCCGCATAGCACAGGGAGATGCGCTGGGTGTTTTGTGACCACCTAGAAGGATGGGATAGGGAGGGTGGGAGGGAAATGCAAGAAGGAGGGGATATGGGGATATATGTATAGCTGATTCACTTTATTATAAAGCAGAAACTAACACACCATTGTAAAGCAATTATACTCCAATAAAGATGTTTAAAAAATTTTAATAAAATTAAAAAAAAAAACACCAAAAATTTTTTACTGCATTTGCCCTGTCACGTAGAAAAGGAAAGCACATGTGTACCATGCTGCAGGGAAATATGGTTTAGGGCAACTACATCTGAACACAGAGAAAACTGCAATTTAAAAAATCTTACATGCCATTTCCTTCCAAAATACACTAGGTATATGTTTACTCAACTATAGCAACCCAAATTTGTGAGGTAAATGGAAATTCAGTGACTGAGAATCTTTTTTTCTCCCTTTTCTTCTTAAATATAAAATATATTGGTTCTTTGTCACGGCTCATAAATCAAAGATTAAGTAATGACTATCCATCTTCAGAATGCCTGGGAATTATAGTAGGAAAAAGAAATATCTTCTTTTGCATTTATAATTTGTATTTTATATAAATTTTATATTATACAAATTTTATAATTTTATAATTTACTTTTGTATATTTGTCATTCAGTGGTATACTATGCCAGTTATCGCTACTAAACACAGACAAGCAAAACACACACACACAAACAAGCAAAGAGAAATCCTCACCTCTCTGAACATTAGAGGTACTCTGAAAAAGGATATTTACAAGCGATTTTAACTATGTTGGCAAATCTCACTCCAGTGCCAGGTACGAAGAGGCAACATGACTTTGTTAGCTAATCCTGAACTCTTGGAAAGTGATTCAATGACAGCACTAGTTCTTCCTGTATGCAAATTAAAGAATGAGCTAGGAACTATTCCATCTGCTTCTCCCACATGAGCCAGTGCCTAAAGCCCTTAGAGCTTAAGATACAGTCCTGGCCTTTCAAAATTAGTATTTTGAAAAAATAAAATGAATGAAGTTAAGTTAGCCAAAGTTTCTCTTTGTCTATTGTAGGTTAAACAAGATTTTGTGGGTAAATCTAAGAATCTTACTGAAGATAAATATAGAAGAAACTTGGTGAAATAGGTAAAAACTAGAAATGCATGGGTTCACAGCTAGGCTACATTGTCTTCCATTTGGATTTCCTTCTTTGAGCTTCCTAACCTTACAGAACCTTAGTTTCCTCGTCTTGTAAATGGGGAGATAATTATAATATCCTTCCTCATAGGTCTATTGTTAAGTCTAATTAAAACAGTCTATGTAAATAAATTGGCACATAAAAAGTGCTCTATAAATTTTAGCTATAATAATAACTAATATAATCGTTCTATACAACTGTTTCTATGAGAAAAATATCGAGCAAATGCTCAGAAGACATTTCTTTCAAATGTTGAAACCCTGCGTATTTTGATTTTAACTTAGCCCATTGGTTTAATATCTAAAAGTCATTAAATAAACATAATCCCATACTGCATTGTTTAATTCATCATTTCTTTCATGCCAGCTGTTCATAATCATCATTATATAAATATTGAATATATTATTACTATTGGGACCTGTCCAGCCAAAACTGCCCCCTGTGTATAGTTTTGACTCTACTTTGGTCCCAAGTGACCACACAGTGAAAAAAATTATCAGTATGCTTAATGGAATCTGAAGAAATGTTATGGTACCCTTAGTAACTCCTGAAATCATTTGAGCAGATAATGAAAATAACCAAACTTAGGTTAAAGGAGAATACTTTGACAAATGTAAAAATAAATAATGGTTCATTTGGCCCCTTCCAATATCCTGGATTAAATGAGCAGCCTGTCTAATGTTACCCTTACCTTCTAGAATAATAGCTAAAGTATGTTAAGATTTTATGTTATATCAAGTACCATGCATAATGTTTTACTTGCATCATCTTATTTATTACTCATATCAATCTTTTGAGTAAATTTTATCCTAATCCCCATTTTGTAGATAAGGATACTGAAACTCAATTTATCATATAGTTTTCACGTGGAAGAGTTAAGATTTCAATCCAAAACACTTAAATTTTATTAGCAGTATTGTGTTAGAGTGTAGGGATCAGCTTTCCAGGTAGGGTTACCAGATTAAATATGGGAGGCTCAGTTAAGTATCAGTATGTCCCAAATATTGCAACTATTTGTAATTTATCTGAACTTTAAATTTAACTGAGCATCTTGTGCTTTTATTTGCTAAATCTGACAATCCTACTTATGTGAGTTTTTGTTAGTTTTACTCAGCGGATTCTGAATTGCTTCATGAGAAGAGTAAGTTCACCTCACTGAAGAGATTTTGTTTAGCTCAGTGGTATGTATAGGGATGAATTATTTGAGATAGCTGAGAAGATTTAAGAGACTGGGTAATGGAAGACAAGGGAGATGAGGCATCCAGAAAAAAATGGAATTTAGGAAAATATTAAGATGCTTAGATGGAAGGTGAAGTTATGTGATATGGTGTGCAACATAATTTTTTTCTCTAAGTACACACAAAAGCTGTTGAAAAGTTCAGTGATCTCTTTTCAGAATGTGATGAAATCCTTTGCTTCAAAGTGTGTGCTGAGTGAGACCAGAAGCTGCCTATGAAGATCCAGTTATATCTAGAATATATAAAATACTTGTTATTTGCCGCAAAGAATTGTAATTCACTTTACTGAGGAAGGATGGCCAGGCAGGGAAGAAAAGACTAAAAATCAAGTTAAATTCTGTGTTCATTGTTTATTTTTAACGTTGCATTAAGTACGTGATAGATTTGAATTTAACCAATCATCTCAGTCAGTTTGGATTGCTGTAACAAATTGTCATAGACTGGATGGCTTAAGGAACAAACATTTATTTCTCATGGTTCCAGAGGCTGAAAGTCCAAGATCAGGGTGCCAGCATGGTCGAGTTGTTGGTGAGGGCCCTCTTGCTGGTTATGTCCTCACATGGTTTTTCCTTGGTGCATGCACACAGAGATGCCACATCTCTTACTTTTTTTTATAAGAATGTTAATCACATCATGAGGGCCCTACCCTTATGACCTCATCTAACCCTAATTACCTCCCAAAGGACCCACCTCCAAATATCATATCAGGGGTTAAGTTTTCAGCAGATCAATTTTGCAGGGCTCACAAACATTCAGTCCATAGCATTAGCTAAGTTCAAAACAGTGGGTTCTATTTTATATATAGTAGTGTGTATATCTCAATTCCAATCTCCCAATTTATCCCTCACCCTCTTTCCCCCCTGGTAACCATAAGATTGTTTTCTACATCTTATATAAAATAGATAACTAATAAGGACCTACTGTATAGCACAGGGAACTCTACTCAATACTCTGTAATGACCTATATGGGAACAGAATCTAAAAAAACAGAGTGGATATATGTATATGTATAACTGATTCACTTAGCTGTACAGCAGAAACTAACACAACATTGTAAATCAACTATACTCCAATAAAAATTAAAAAAAAAAAACAGTGGGTTCAACAGAATTCAAGTTAAGCCTTTTATTAGACCAGCTTGCACATAATACATATGAGGGTTTCTACTGTTAATATCTTTATCAGTAGTAAAGGGCTTGTCTATTAAACCATAGAATTTTCTCTTTTATTGTTCAAGATATTAAATGTAAGGCTTTTTAACTTAATTATAAATAGACTACAAAAATGAGTTGAGTTTTATACTTTTGTTGGGATTAACATTTACTGCCTAAGATTTACTGTTATGTGAAGATGGGGTAGAGGGGAATGCATGGGTGTGGTGAAATGGTCAGGAAACAATTGACTTGTGCAGGGGTGAATTCGGTTGAATATGTCATTGTTAGTGTCTGTTTCCACAGGGTCTACCGAAAGCTTACCTCTGCAAAGAGCTCAAGGGCCTTCTGTCCAGGACCAAGTGACCACTATCTAAGACCTCCTTCTGACATCCCATTCTTAGGAAAACTTGTCCTTAAGAAAGAAGACAATAAGAAAAGGAAAAGAATTGAAAAGAAAAAAAATGAAAGAGGGTAGAAGTGTAGCTTTTAGGGACAAGCTATTATTGACTTAGTCCATGGATTAATAAAAAGAAATAGAATAGAAAAAAAAGTAAAATAAATAAAATGATTGAGAGTAAAGAATAAAATAAAGTTCTTTATCCGATTTTAGTCCACTAAGTAGAATATTTCATGATTTATATCTACCTTAATTTTTACTCCCAAACTCCTACTATAGGTCTCATAATTTACCAAGAATTCTAGCTGCTGCACTTTTAAATTCACTTCTGTTTTTGCACTGAGGTCACACTGGAACCAATGGCATTAAGACAGACAACTGCTTGGAAACATGAGTCCTTTGTTGGCTGACTTTAGTTTAATGGCTCTATATTTGTCTTGCCAAACTTTCCATATGCTGCAAGGCCATCTGTGATTCTTCCATCTAACATTCCCTCTCTCCTTCACCCATGTTCAGACTTCATGATGGTATGTCAGCTTTCTCAACCTGGAAAATACAAAACTATGGAGACAGAGAAAGATCAGTGGTTGCAGGGGTTAAGGGAGTGTGGGATGGGTAAACAGGCAGAGTGCAGATAATTTTTAGGGCAGTGAAACTACTATGTATGATACTATAATGGTAGATACATGTCAGTATACATTTGTTCAAACCCATAGAATGTACAACACTAAGAGTGAACCCTAATGTAAACTCAGGACTCAGTCATAATGATGTGTCTATGTAGGTTCATCAGTTGTAACAAATGTAGCAGTCTGGTGAGATATGTTGGTAATGGGGGAAGCTATGCATGTGGGGAGGCAGGTGTATATATGTATATAAGAAACCTCTGTACTTTCTGCTCAATTTTGCTGTGAACCTAAAACTGCTCTAAAAAATAAAGTCAGGCTTTCCTGGTGGTGCAGTGGTCGAGAATCTGCCTGCCAATGCAGGGGACACGGGTTCAAGCCCTGGTCTGGGAAGATCCCACATGCCGTGGAGCAACTGGGCCCAGGAGCCACAACTACTGAGCCTGCGCATCTGGAGCCTGTGCTCTGCAACAAGAGAGGCCGCGATAGTGAGAAGCCCACACATCACGATGAAGAGTGGCCTCCGCTCGCCGCAACTAGAGAAAGCCCTCGCATAGAAACGAAGACGCAACACAGCCAAAAATAAATAAATAAATAAATAAATTTAAAAATAAAAAAACAAAAAAAATGCATGTCTTATAAAAAATTAATTAATTAAAAAATATTTTTTAAAAATTATAGTAACATGCTCCACTCTTATCCATTAGAAATGATCTTTTTCCATTTATTGTGTATTTTCAGTGACAGCAGTAGTAACCAAAGACTACTAGTTTGTAAAATCTGAATTTGACCTAGTTTGTAGAAATAACTATTTCTGCATATCATATAGTACATTAAGGGTTATATTCACCCTCCTATTTATATGTTCCATCCTAAATCATACTCCTCTAATTAGATTTAAATTACATTAGGATATATAAAATAAATGTCTTGACACTTTAAGACCTAGAGACTAGAGGCCAAGAGCTCTTTTAAAATGTTGGAATTGTCAGGGTTCTCCAAAGAAACAGAGCTGGCAGGATGGCAGCCTAGAAGTTCCAACAAGAGTTGATGCTGCAGTCTTGAGTCCAAAGGCAGTCTGGAAGCAAAATTCCATCCTTTTAGAGGGATATCTTCTCTCTTAAGACTTTCAGCTGATTGGAGGAAACCCACCCATATTATGGAGGGTAATATATTTTACTCAAAGTTTACTGATTTAAAAATTAATCACACCTGAAAAATAACTTCCTAGCGGCATCTAGACTGGTGTTTGGAATGATAGCTTGGCCATGTAGACATATAAAATGAACCTCAGAGGGCTGCCAACTCCTTAGTGGAGTCTAGTTCATTTTCTCAGTATCTATCCCATTCTTCAAAATCTATGGGAATAATTCCACCTTTTTGAGACTGTTATCAATTTTTCCCCACTCCCAGACTTTCCTATCTCCCTTTATGCTATCTTTCTTTTTGGATGGTACAAATTTGTTTCCACACTGAAGACACATGTATAATAAAGTGAGACAGTAAGTCAATTACTATCTTCTTCTGAATATTCTCTTGGCTTCCAAAGAGAATAAGGCTTTATGTATAATCAGTTTAGGATATGCTGTGCTAATAAAGGGTCTCAAAATTTTGGATTTGACAATGACAGAGGTTTACATATTTCAACCATGAGTCTCCTGTTAGCCACAGCTCTGCTCCATATTGACTTCATTCCAAGACTCAGGCTCTATCTAGAGCATTGTACTTCCTGAAGTGGAAGGAAAGGGAAGATTATGAACCATATATACTGGCTATGCCTTATAATGACATATGTACCTTCTGCCCACAACTGTTTTATTGGGCAAAACCTGAGTCTACCAGAATGAGGATTTATAAATCTACAGGAAAGAACTGTATGTTTCTGCTAAACTTTATATAACCACAGTCAAAGATCTTTTTTATGTATCATCTTTAAGGCTGAAGACTCCATTTTTTTTTTTTTTTTTTTACTGGCCTCTGTATGCTGTTCATCCCCTGGCCCTTAGTTTAAGGGTGTTAAAGCAGTTTGGCTTTGCCCACTGCTGCCTTCAAAGAATTTGGAATAATAGGCCTTTTGTTGTGGGCTCCTACTCTTGTTTAGTGGATAACACTTAAAGGAAAGGCCCTGGGAAAGGCATATCACTCAATTATTACTTCCTGTTAAGGCTGCAGCTTCAAAGCCACCACAATAACCATTATAATTTGTAGTCTTTTTAACCCTGGAGACTAAAAATTGTGGAACTCTTAGTCAATTTTTATTGCAGGTCACAAATAGAGAGCAACTCTTAGGACAGAATTATTGCCCTCCATTTCTAGCTCTATTCTTTCTTGCAAGACTCAGAAACAGCAAGCAGTATCCAATATTCTGAATCTTTTCTTCCATTTTCTCTATCTTTATAATCTCAGTCATCACATGGTTTTCATCCCAAGCAGAACAACTGGACCAAATAGTTTACTGTTGCATATCAGGAGTCAGTACACTTCTACTCTGCAGTTGGTAGAGCCTGCCTTCCTACCCCATCCCAAATGCATTCCAAAGATTATGTTTTTGACACTTGTAAAAAAAAAACTACAGTCTGTTAAATGAAGTTTTGTATCAATTAGAAATTGTGTTCATCCACATATAACAGAAACATATCTAAAAAGTTTTCTAGAAGTCTAAACTAGCATCTTCCACATCCATATAATTAGCGAGAACTAGGAATCATAAGACTATCCTTAACTGCAAGAGAAGCTGTTTAAGCCTGAGCCATTGGCGTTCCAAACACAAAGTTTTATTTAAATAAGTAAGGAGAAAATGAATACTGAGTAGGCAAATAGTAGTTCTTGTCATGGTGATAACATTTCTTTGCCAACAAAATAAAAATGAATGCAAATCTGTACAATGATGATATGGTTATAACATCATAAAGTAGGCATGATAATAGTAAAACAGTTTCCATAAATGATGCTACTTCTCCTTTCTTATCATTTCCATCATCTCATATAATCCTTACAGAAAACTTGGAAGTATACATTTATACTAATTTAATAGATGGGAAAACTGAGCATCTTTTAGCTGGTCAATGGCAGAGCCAGAGACGTAATCCATTCTAACACCACAGTCAGTCCTTTTCACTGTACATGATTCCTTCTTTCTAAATCTGTGGCTAGAGAAAGAAAAGCTAAAAATAACAGGACCTTTTTAAACAAATAATCTCCATAGAATTCTTTCAATGAGCAAAAATCAAAACTATAGAACATTGTCACCTCAAACACTTGTCAAAGAATTCATCCATAAAATGATTTTGATTCAGCACTAACCAAAATTGCACCTCAGACATTTGATATTTAAGGAAAAAAAACTAAGGGACATGTTAACTATAAATTTATCTGAATTCCTTGTGCTTTATTTCCACATTAAGATAGGCTATCAGAAAGTAATATAACTGGAGTATATTATCTTAGCTCCCTGTAGAAACGCTGTCTCATTTGTAACTCAAAACCTTCACTAAATTGAATTTACTGTTTTAAGAAAAGTTGATGGTAAATATTTGTTTCATCAAAAATAAAAATCTATGAAGACACAGGCTTATTTTGCTACTCATTACCCATTTTATAAGATTCATGTGATAAATACACAAGATAGGGTTCCAGAGACTGAAAATGTTTAACTGTATCTATTTAGTACTAATCACCAGGAAACTGAATTAAAGTTAAATGTCTAATTGTTGTAACTAATTACAGGGATATGTGATGGCACTGTTGCCAACTTCCTATGTATTGATCTTTTTTAGCATGTTAATTTTCTTCTTCAATAATATGAAGTATCTCCAGTTCTTTTTGAAATTACCATATATGATATAATAAGCAAAAGTAATACAAATTGCAGATTTACAGACAAATTTTCTTATAACTGAAAGAGTCTTAAGAACATAAACTGTTGGAGAAATTCTCTTTTATACAGTAACTATGAAGGGACCATTATTTTTTTAAAGAATAGTTTTGTGAATTGCTTCAAAAATCTTGAGGACTTCCGGGAAGATGGCGGAAGAGTAAGACGCGGAGATCACGTTCCTCCCCACAGATACACCAGAAATACATCTACGCGTGGAACAACTCCTACAGAGCATCTACTGAACGCTGGCAGAAGACCTCAGACCTCCCAAAAGGCAAGAAACCCCCCACGTACCTGGGTAGGGCAAAAGAAAAAACTAAACAGAGACAAAAGGATAGGGACGGGTCCTGCACCAGCGGGAGAGAGCTGTGAAGGAGGAAAAGTGTCCACACACTAGGAAGCCCCTTCGCGGGTGGAGGCTGCGGGAGGCGGAGTGGGGGAGCTTGGGAGCCGCGGAGGAGAGCACAGCAACAGGGGTGCGGAGGGCAAAGCGGGCAGATTCCAGCGCAGAGGATCGGGCCGACCGGAACTCGCCAGCCGAGAGGCTTGTCTGCTCGCCCGCCGGGGCGGGCGGGACTGGGAGCTGAGGCTCCGGCTTTTGTCGGAGCGCCGGGAGAGGACTGAGGTTGGCGGCGTGAACACAGCCTGCAGGGCGTTAGTGCACCGCGGCTGGCCGGGAGAGAGTCCGGGGAGAAGTCTGGAACTGCCGAAGAGGCAAGAGACTTTTACGTCCCTCTTTGTTTCCTGGTGCACGAGGAGAGGGGATTAAGAACGCTGCTTGAGAGAGCTCCAGGGACGGGCGCGAGCCGCGGCTAAAAGTGCGGAGCCCAGAGACAGACATGAGACGCTAGGGCCGCTGCTGCCGCCACCGGGAGGCCTGTGTGCGAACACAGGTCACTAGCCACACGCCCTTCCGGGGAGCCTGTGCAGCCCGCCACTGCCAGGGTCCCGGGATCCAGGGACAACTCCCCCGGGAGAACGCACAGGCGCGCCTCAGGCTGCAACGTCTCGCCGGCCTCTGCCGCCGCAGGCCCGCCCCACACTCCGTGCCCCTCCCTACCCCCGGGCCTGAGTGAGCCAGAGCCTCCGAATCAGCGGCTCCTTTAACCCTGTCCTGTCTGAGCAAAGAACAGACGCCCTCCGGCGACCTACACGCACAGGCGGGGCTAAATCCAAAGCTGAGCCCCTGGGAGCTGTGAGAACAAAGAAGAGAAAGGGAAATCTCTCCCAGCAGCCTCAGAAGCAGCGGATTAAAGCTCCACAATCAACTTGATATACCCTGCATCTGTGGAATACCTGAATAGACAACCAATCATCCCAAATTAAGGAGCCCTGTGGATGAAAGGCTCTTGGTGCTGCAGCCAGGAGTCAGTGCTGTGCCTCTGAGGTGGGAGAGCCAACTTCAGGACACTGATCCACAAGAGACCTCCCAGCTGCACATAATATCAAACAGCAAAAATTTCCGAGAGATCTCCATCTCAACGCCAGCACCCAGCTTCACTCAACGACCAGCAAGCTACAGTGCTGGACATCCTATGCCAAACAACTAGCAAGACAGGAACACAACCCCACCCATTAGCAGAGAGGCGGCCCAAAATCATAATAAGTCTACAGACACCCCAAAACACACCACCAGACGTGGACCTGCCCACCAGAAAGACAAGATCTAGCCTCATCCACCAGAACACAGGCACTAGTACCCTCCACCAGGAAGCCTACACAACCCACTGAACCAACCTTAGCCACTGGGGACAGACACAAAAAACAACAGGAACTACGAACCTTCAGCCTGCAAAAAAGGAGACCCCAAACACAGTAAGATAAGCAAAATGAAAAGACAGAAAAACACACCGCAGATGAAGGAGCAAGATAAAAACCCATCAGACCTAACAAATGAAGAGGAAATAGGCAGTCTACCTGAAAAAGAATTCAGAATAATGATAGTAAGGTTGATCCGAAATCTTGGAGATAGAATGGACAATAGAATGGACAAAATGCAAGAATCAGTTAACAAGGACCTAGAAGAACTAAAGATGAAACAAGCAACGATGAACAACACAATAAATGAAATTAAAAGTACTCTAGATGGGATCAATAGCAGAATAACTGAGGCAGAAGAACGGATAAGTGACCTGGAAGATAAAATAGTGGAAATAACTACTGCAGAGCAGAATAAAGAAAAAAGAATGAAAAGAACTGAGGACAGTCTCAGAGACCTCTGGGACAACATTAAACGTACCAACATTCGAATTATAGGGGTTCCAGAAGAAGAAGAGAAAAAGAAAGGGACTGAGAAAATATTTGAAGAGATTATAGTTGAAAACTTCCCTAATATGGGAAAGGAAATAGTTAATCAAGTCCAGGAAGCACAGAGAGTCCCATACAGGATAAATCCAAGGAGAAATACGCCAAGACACATATTAATCAAACTGTCAAAAATTAAATACAAAGAAAACATATTAAAAGCAGCAAGGGAAAAACAACAAATAACACACAAGGGAATCCCCATAAGGTTAACAGCTGATCTTTCAGCAGAAACTCTGCAAGCCAGAAGGGAGTGGCAGGACATATTGAAAGTGTTGAAGGAGAAAAACCTGCAACCAAGATTACTCTACCCAGCAAGGATCTCATTCAGATTTGATGGAGAAATTAAAACCTTTAGAGACAAGCAAAAGCTGAGAGAGTTCAGCACCACCAAACCAGCTCTACAACAACTGCTAAAGGAACTTCTCTAGGCAAGAAACACAAAAGAAGGAAAAGACCTACAATAACAAACCCAAAACAATTAAAAAAATGGGAATGGGAACACACATATCGATAATTACCTTAAATGTAAATGGACTAAATGCTCCCACCAAAAGACACAGATTGGCTGAATGGATACAAAAACAAGACCCATATATTTGCTGTCTACAAGAGACCCACTTCAGACCTAGAGACACATACAGACTGAAAGTAAGGGGATGGAAAAAGGTATTTCATGCAAATGGAAACCAAAAGAAAGCTGGAGTAGCAATTCTCATATCAGACAAAATAGACTTTAAAACAAAGACTATTAGAAGAGACAAAGAAGGACACTACATAATGATCAAGGGATCGATCCAAGAGGAAGATATAACAATTGTAAATATTTATGCACCCAACATAGGTGCACCTCAATACATAAGGCAAATACTGACAACCGTAAAAGGGGAAATCGACAGTAACACATTCATAGTAGGGGACCTTAACACCCCACTTTCACCAATGGACAGATCATCCAAAATGAAAATAAATAAGGAAACACAAGCTTTAAATGATACATTAAATGAGATGGAGTTAATTGATATTTATAGGACATTCCATCCAAAAACAACAGAATACACATTTTTCTCAAGTGCTCATGGAACATTCTCCAGGATAGATCATATCTTGGGTCACAAATCAAGCCTTGGTAAATTTAAGAAAATTGAAATTGTATCAAGTATCTTTTCCGACCACAACGCTATGAGACTCGATATCAACCACAGGAGAAGATCTGTAAAAAATACAAACACATGGAGGCTAAACAATACACTACTTAATAACGAAGTGATCACTGAAGAAATCAAAGGGGAGATCAAAAAATACCTAGAAACAAATGACAATGGAGACACAACGACTCAAAATCTATGGGATGCAGCAAAAGCAGTTCTAAGAGCGAAGTTTATAGCAATACAATCTTACCTTAAGAAACAGGAAACATCTCGAATAAACAACCTAACCTTGCACCTAAAGCAATTAGAGAAAGAAGAACAAAAAAACCCCAAAGTTAGCAGGAGGAAAGAAATCATAAAAATCAGATCAGAAATAAATGAAAAAGAAATGAAGGAAACGATAGCAAAGATCAATAAAACTAAAAGCTGGTTCTTTGAAAGGATAAACAAAATTGATAAACCATTAGCCAGACTCATCAAGAAAAAAAGGGAGAAGACTCAAATCAATAGAATTAGAAATGAAAAAGGAGAAGTAACGACTGACACTGCAGAAATACCAAGGATCATGAGAGATTACTACAAGCAACTCTATGTCAATAAAATGGACAACCTGGAAGAAATGGACAAATTCTTAGAAAGGCACAACCTGCCAAGACTGAATCAGGAAGAAATAGAAAATATGAACAGACCAATCACAAGCACTGAAATTGAAACTGTGATTAAAAATCTTCCAACAAGCAAAAGCCCAGGACCAGATGGCTTCACAGGCGAATTCTATCAAACATTTAGAGAAGAGCTATCACCTATCCTTCTCAGACTCTTCCAGAATATAGCAGAGGGAGGAACACTCCCCAACTCATTCTACAAGGCCACCATCACCCTGATACCAAAACCAGACAAGGATGTCACAAAGAAAGAAAACTACAGGCCAATATCACTGATGAACATAGATGCAAAGATCCTCAACAAAATACTAGCAAACAGAATCCAACAGCACATTAAACGGATCATACACCATGATCAAGTGGGGTTTATTCCAGGAATGCAAGGATTCTTCAATATACGCAAATCAATCAACGTGATACACCATATTAACAAACTGAAGGAGAAAAACCATATGATCATCTCAATAGATGCAGAGAAAGCTTTTGACAAAATTCAACACCCATTTATGATAAAAACCCTGCAGAAAGTAGGCATAGAGGGAACTTTCCTCAACATAATAAAGGCCATATATGACAAACCCACAGCCAACATCGTCCTCAATGGTGAAAAACTGAAAGCATTTCCACTAAGATCAGGAACAAGACAAGGTTGCCCACTCTCACCACTCTTATTCAACATAGTTTTGGAAGTTTTAGCCACAGCAATCAGAGAAGAAAAGGAAATAAAAGGAATCCAAATTGGAAAAGAAGTAAAGCTGTCACTGTTTGCAGATGACATGATACTATACATACAGAACCCTAAAGATGCTACCAGAAAACTACTAGAGCTAATCAATGAATTTGGTAAAGTAGCAGGATACAAAATTAATGCACAGAAATCTCTGGCATTCCTATACACTAAGGATGAAAAATCTGAAAGTGAAATCAAGAAAACACTCCCATTTACCATTGCAACAAAAAGAATAAAATACCTAGGAATAAACCTACCTAAGGAGACAAAAGACCTGTATGCAGAAAATTATAAGACACTGATGAAAGAAATTAAAGATGATACAAATAGATGGAGAGATATACCATGTTCTTGGATTGGAAGAATCAACATTGTGAAAATGACTCTACTACCCAAAGCAATCTACAGATTCAATGCAATCCCTATCAAACTACCACTGGCATTTTTCACAGAACTAGAACAAAAAATCTCACAATTTGTATGGAAACACAAAAGACCCCGAATAGCCAAAGCAATTTTGAGAACGAAAAATGGAGCTGGAGGAATCAGGCTTCCTGACTTCAGACTATACTACAAAGCTACAGTAATCAAGAGAGTATGGTACTGGCACAAAAACAGAAATATAGATCAATGGAACAGGATAGAAAGCCCAGAGATAAACCCACGCACATATGGTCACCTTATCTTTGACAAAGGAGGCAGAAATGTACAGTGGAGAAAGGACAGCCTATTCAATAAGTGGTGCTGGGAAAACTGGACAGCTACATGTAAAAGTATGAGATTAGATCACTCCCTAACACCATACACAAAAATAAGCTCAAAATGGATTAAAGACCTAAATGTAAGGCCAGAAACTATCAAACTCTTAGAGGAAAACATAGGCAGAACACTCTATGACATAAATCACAGCAAGATCCTTTTTGACCCACCTCCTAGAGAAATGGAAATAAAAACAAAAGTAAACAAATGGGACCTAATGAAACTTAAAAGCTTTTGCGCAGCAAAGGAAACCATAAAGAAGACCAAAAGACAACCCTCAGAATGGGAGAAAATATTTGCAAATGAAGCAACTGACAAAGGATTAATCTCCAAAATTTATAAGCAGCTCATGCAGCTTAATAACAAAAGAACAAACAACCCAATCCAAAAATGGGCAGAAGACCTAAATAGACATTTCTCCAAAGAAGATATACAGAGTGCCAACAAACACATGAAAGAATGCTCAACATCACTAATCATTAGAGAAATGCAAATCAAAACTACAATGAGATATCATCTCACACCAGTCAGAATGGCCATCATCAAAAAATCTACAAACAATAAATGCTGGAGAGGGTGTGGAGAAAAGGGAACCCTCTTACACTGTTGGTGGGAATGTAAATTGATACAGCCACTGTGGAGAACAGTATGGAGGTTCCTTAAAAAGCTACAAATAGAACTACCATATGACCCAGCAATCCCACTACTGGGCATATACCCTGAGAAAACCATAATTCAAAAAGAGTCATGTACCAAAATGTTCATTGCAGCTCTATTTACAATAGCCCAGAGGTGGAAACAACCTAAGTGTCCATCATCGGATGAATGGATAAAGAAGATGTGGCACATATATACAATGGAGTATTACTCAGCCATAAAAAGAGACGAAATTGAGCTATTTGTAATGAGGTGGATAGACCTAGAGTCTGTCATACAGAGTGAAGTAAGTCAGAAAGAGAGAGACAAATACCGTATGCTAACACATATATATGGAATTTAAGAAAAAAAAAATGTCATGAAAAACCTAGGGGTGAAACAGGAATAAAGACACAGACTTACTAGAGAATGGACTTGAGGCTATGGGGAGGGGGAAGGGTAAACAGTGACAAAGCAATAAAGAGGCATGGACATGTATACACAAAAAAAAAAAAAAAAAAAAAAAATCTTTCTTTTGAATAAATCCAGGTCCTATGTTCAGTATGAAGTTGCTTTATGGCATTTTGTGATTCTGAAAATACACATTCTTAAAATGAAGATTCAAGACTAAAATGAGTAAAAAGAAAATTTTTCTAGATATTACTACTGTTAACATTCTAATAATTAGTACTTCCAGTTATTATTATATGTAAGTATATTAATTTGCAGAAACAATCATATTATACACGATATTTTGTAACCCATTTTGTATCTGTACATAACAAAAGTACAGGTGAATTCTACCAAACATTTAAAGCAGGGTTAACACTTATGCTTCTCAAGCTATATCAAAAAATTAAAAAGGAAGGAAAGCATTTTAACTCATTCTACAAAGTCAGCATCACCCTGATACCAAAACCAGAAAAAGATACCTTCATAAAAGAAAATTACAGGCCAATATACCTGATAAACAGGTCCAAAAATCCTCAACAAAATATTAGGAAATTGAATTCAACACTACATTAAAAAGATCATACACTTTGATCAAATGGGATTTATCCCAGGGATGCAAGAAAGCTCAATCAATGGGATACATCACATTAACAAACTGAAGAATAAAAATCATATGATCATCTCAATAGATTCAGGAAAAGCTTTTGACAAAATTCAACATGAATTTAAAATAAAAACTCACAACAAAGTGAGTATAAAGGGAACATATCTCAACATACCATATATGACACTCCTACAGTTTTCATACTCAGTGGTGAAAAGCTTTCACTAAGATCAAAAATAAAACAAGGACGCCTGCTCTTGCCACTTTTATTCAACATAGTATTGGAAGTTCTAGCCACAGCAATCAGACAAGAAAAAGAAATAAAAGGAATCCAAGTTGGTAAGGAAGAAGTAAAACTGTCAGTGTTTATAGATGACATGAAACTATATAGAGATAATCCTTAAGATGTCACCAAAAAACTATTAGAACTAATAAGTTAATTCAGTAAAGTTGTAGGGATTAAAATTAATGCACAGGAATCTGTTATGTTTCTACACACTAACAACAAATTATCAGAAAGAGAAATTAAGAAAAACACATTTATGTTTGCATCAAAAAGAATAAAATACTTAGGAATAAATCCAACCAAGGAGGTAAAAAAGCTGTACTAAGAAAATTGTAAGCCCTTGATGAAAGAAATTGAATATAACACAAACAAATGGAAAGATATACTGTGATCATGGATTAGAAGAATTAATATTGTTAAAATTACCATACTACCCCAGAAAATCTACAGATTCAATGCAACCCCTGTCAAAATACCAATGACATATGTCACAGAACTAAAACAAATAATCCTAAAATTTGTATGGAAACACAAAAGACCCTGAATAGCCAAAACAGTTTTGAGAAATAACAAAGCTGGAGATATCATACTCCCTGATTTAAAACTATATTGCAGGGCTTCCCTGGTGGCTCAGTGGTTGAAAGTCTGCCTGCCAATGCAGGGTATACAGGTTCGTGCCCCGGTCCGGGAAGATCCCACATGCCACGGAGTGGCTGGGCCTGTGAGCCATGGCCACTAAGCCTGTGTGTCCAGAGCCTGTGCTCCGCAGCGGGAGAGGTCACAACAGTGAGAGGCCTGTGTACCGCAAAAAAAAAAAAAAAAAAAAAAAAAACTATATTGCAAAGCTACAGTAATCAAAATACTATGGTAGTGGTACAAAACAGACACACAGATCAATGGAACAGAATTGAGAGCTCAGAAATAAACTCATATTTATATGGTCAATTAATCTACACAAAGGTGTTAAGAATGCACAATGGGGAAAAGATATCTTCTTCAATAAATGTAGTTGAAAAAAATTGACAGCTACATCAAAAATACCAAATTGGACTACTTTCTCCACCATATACAAAACTAAACTCAGTGGATTAGAGACTTATATGTAAGACCCAAAACCAAAGTATAAGACTATACTTTGAGAATTATCACCTCTAAGTGAGTGGTTTTGGCTAAATGATGTCTATTTGCCTGTCCTTTATTTTATTTTATTTCCTTTTTTAACATCTTTATTAGAGTATAATTGCTTTACTGCCTGCCTTTTAATTTAATAGGTTTTAAAACAAATTGTATGGTTAAAACTGTTTATGTTCTGATTTTGAAAAGCAATTAAATTATTGTTTTACCTCCTTATGCTTAGGTAACTTTTAAAATACTTGCTAAAATGAACACACTTTAATAAAAAACAAATCTCCCATTTATTTAGAAATTTTGTTAGATCATTAAATACGTGTAAAATGAAATTTCAGCTTTCAGAAAAAGGTAAAAACTATACTTTATTCTTAGATATTAAAAAATGCAAATCAAAATAACAAAGCAAAAATAGAACTAGAATGGAGCCACCAACTTCATCTTATAAGGGAACTCAATCCTCATTGTATTAGTGAAGAACTGGATCCTGATATGAGAAACAGAGTCTTGGAAAACAATAATATACACAGAAAACAGGGATTTAATTTTCTCTCTCAAACATACATATAATGTTCAAATGTAGTCATCCAGGGCTCCATAAGATCATCAGTGTGCCATGTTTCTTCTATTTTTCTGCTTCTGTATTCTGACAGTTGGCTTATATATTAACTTTATTTTTTGTCATAGCAAATTACAACAAATGAAGTGGCTAAACAATACAAATCTTATAGTCCTGTAGGTTAGATATCCAACATGAGTCTTAGATAAAATCAAGGTGTCAGTGAGATTGCATTTCTTACTGAGGTATTAGAAGAGAATCTGTTTCCTTGCCATTCTCAGCTTCTAGGGACCATCCACATTCTTTGACCCCCTTCCTCCATCTTCAGAGCCAGCCAAGCTAATATTGCCAAAGCAAAAATGGAACCAAGTTCCAGCAGTCCATTGGTAAACATTTCTCTTCTGGATATCCACAGGGAGATGTTCTGAGATTTTAGATCAATTTTCTTGAAGACACACAGACAGCCAGTCACTGCCTGAAGTTCAACAGCTATTAGTATTTTGTGGGAAAAAAAAAAGTTTGTGAATAAAACATAGAAGAGTCTAAAGTGAAGTCCCCATAGTGAGATAATATTTTATAAAAATGATGTCAATGCAGGTGTGGCTTACTAATACTTTTGAGAGGATTTACTTTCCAGCCATCTCACTGCATAAGTGCTACATGGTTTTCATTAATTTTAAACTGTGCTTCAAGTATCCTCCAACATGTTATTTGCCACTGACAAGACTGGGGGCTGTGGTAGAACATTCTCTGGATGATGTGTTTTATCATATGGGAACAGATGTGGATTGCAGAGGCTCATCTCAGGGTCCATAACCCAAATCACACTTACAAAGTTTTTTTATCATGTAAGCAACATAGTCACAAGTTCTAAGCATTAGGACGTGGACATCCTTGGGGATTATTATGGACTATTATTCTGCCGACATCTTATACCTTCCTTGGGTCATTTCATTATCACAAAATAAGGTGCCACCATTTCAGTCACCATTTCCTTCTTCCCAGAAGAAGAAAAGATTTACAGGGAAATGGAAGTAGTGCCTGCTGACGGACTCACCACCTTTTTAAGGAAGCTTCATTAGAAACCCACCCAGCCATTTCTTTTTTTCCTTTTTTTTTTTTTTTCTCTTATACAGCTGGTTATTTATTTAGTCCAGGGCCCAACCAAGGTTTACATATTACATTGGTGGGGTTTTTTTTGAAATCTTTATTGCAGTATAATAGTTTTACAATGTTGTGTTAGTTCCTGCTGTGTAAAAAAGTGAATCAGTTATACGTATACATATATCCCTATATCCCCTCCCTCTTGCACCTCCCTCTCACCCTCCCTATCCCACCCATCTAGATGGTCACAAAGCACCAAGCCGATCTCCCTGTGTATGCGGCTGCTAACCACTAGCTATCTATTTTACATTTGGTAGTGTGTATATGTCCATGCCACTCTCTCACTTCATCCCAGCTTACCCTTCCCCCTCCCCGTGTCCTCAAGTCCATTCTCTACATCTGCATCTTTATTCCTGTCCTGTCCTGAGGTTCTTCAGAACCAATTTTTCCTTTTAGATTACATATATATGTGTAACCATATGGTATTTGTTTTTCTCTTTCTGACTTCACTCTGTAAGACAGACTCTAGGTCCAATCACCTCACTACAAATAACTCAATTTTGTTTCATTATGGCTGCGTAATATTCCATTGTACATATGTGCCACCTCTTCTTTATCCAGTCAACTGTTGATGGACACTTAGGTTGCTTCCATGTCCTGGCTATTGTAAATAGAGCTGCAATGGACATTGTGGTACATGACTCTTTTTGAATTATGGTTTTCTAAGGGTATATGCCCAGTAGTGGCATTGCTGTATCATATGGTAGTTCTATTTTTAGTTTTTTGAGGAACCTCCATACTGTTTTCCACAGTGGCTGAATCAATTTACATTCCCACCAACAGTCCAAGAGGGTTCCCTTTTCTCCACACTCTCTGCAGAATTTATTGTTTGTAGATATTTTGATGATGGCCATTCTGACGGTGTGAGGTGATACCTCATTGTAGTTTTGATTTACATTTCTCTAATGATTAGTGATTTTGAGCATCCTTTCTTGTGTTTGTTGGCAATCTGTATATCTTCTTTGGAGAAATATCTATTTATGTCTTCTGCCCATCTTTGGATTGGGTTGTTTGTTATTTTGATATTGAGCTGCATGAGCTGCTTGTATATTTTGGAGATTAATCCCTTGTCAGTTGCTTTGTTTGCAAATATTTTTTTTCCCATTCTGAGGGTAGTCTTTTCATCTTCCTTATGGTTTCCTTTGCTGTGTAAAATGTTTTAAGTTTCATTAGATCCCATTTGTTTAATTTTGTTTCCATTTCTTTAAGAGGTGGGTCAAAACGGATCTTGTTGTGATTTATGTCATAGAGTGTTCTGTGTATGTTTTCCTCTAAGAGTTTCATAGTGTCTGTCCTTACATTTAGGTCTTTAATCTATTTTGAGTTTATTTTTGTATACAGTATTAAGGAGTGTTCTAATTTCATTCTTTTACATGTAGCTGTGCAGTTTTCCCAGCACCACTTATTGAAGGGGTTGACTTTTCTCCACTGTATATTCTTGCCTCCTTTATCAAAGATAAGTTGACCATAGGTGCATGGGTTTATCTCTGGGCTTTCTATCCTGTTGCATTGGTCTATATTTCTGTTTTTGTGCCATTATCATACTGTCTTGATTACTGTAGCTTTGCAGTAGAGTCTGAAGTCAGGGAGCATGATTCCTCCAGCTCCATTTTTCTTTCTCAAGATTGTTTGGGCTATTCGGGGTCTTATGTGTTTCTATACAAATTGTGCAATTTTTTGTTCTAGTTCTGTGAAAAATGACATTGGTAGTTTGATAGGGATTGCACTGAATCTGTAGATTGCTTTGGGTCGTATAGTCAATTTCATAATGTTGATTCTTCCCATCCAGAAACATGGTATATCTCTCCATCTGTTTGTGTCATCTTTAATTTCTTTCATCAGTGTCTTATAGTGTTCTGCATACAGGTCTTTTGTCTCCTTAGGTAGGTTTATTCCTAGGTATTTGATTCTTTTTGCTGCAATGGTAAATGGGAGTGTTTCCTTAATTTCTGTTTCAGATTTTTCATCATTAGTGTATAGGAATGCAAGAGATTTCTGTGCATTAATTTTGTATCCTGCTACTTTACCAAATTCATTGATTAGCTCTAGTAGTTTTCTGGTAGCATCTTTAGGATTCTTATATATGGTATCATGTCATCTGCAAACAGTGACAGTTTTACTTCTTTTCCAATTTGGATTCCTTTATTTCTTTTTTTATCTCTGATTGTTGTGGCTAAGAATCCCAAAACTATGTTGAATAATAGTGGTGAGAAGTGGGCAACCTTGTCTTCTTCCATATCTTAGTGAAAACTGTTTCAGTTTTTCACCATTGAGGATGATGTTGGCTGTGGGCTTGTTCTATATGGTCTTTATTATTTAGAGGTAATTCCCTCTATACCTACTTTTGGAGGGTTTTTATCATAAATGGGTGTTGAATTTTACTGAAAGATTTTTCTCCATCTATTGAGATTATCATATGGTTTTTCTCCTTCAATCTGTTAATATAGTGTATCACACTGATTGATTTTCAGCTATTGAAGAATCCTTGCACTCCTGGCATAAATCCCACTAGATCATGATTTATGATCCTTTTAATTTGCTGTTGGATTCAGTTTGCTAGTATTTAGTTGAGGATTTTTGCATCTATGTTCATCAGTGATATTGGCCTGTAGTTGTTTTTTTTTTTTTTTTTGTGACATCTTTGTCTGGTTTTTGTATCAGGGTGATGGTGGCCTCGTAGAATGAGTTTGGAGGTGTTCTTCTCTGATATTTTGGAAGAGTTTGAGATGGATAGGTGTTTTCTCTAGTGAAGCCATCTGGTTCTGGGCTTTTGTTTGTTGGAAGATTTTTAATCACAGTTTCAATTTCAGTGCTTGTGACTGGTCTGTTCATATTTTCTATTTCTTCCTGGTTCAGTCTCAGAAGGTTGTGCTTTTCTACGAATTTGCCAATTTCTTCCAGGTTGTCCATTTTATTGGCATATAGTTCCTTGTAGTAATCTCTCATGATCCTTTGTATTTCTGCAGAGTCAGTTGTTACTTCCCTTTTTTCATTTCTAATTCTATTGATTTGAGTCTTCTCCCTTTTTTTCTTGATGAGCCTGGCTAATGGTTTATCAGTTTTGTTTATCTTCTCAAAGAGCCAGCTTTTAGTTTAATTGATCTTTGCCATTGTTTCCTTCATTTCTTTTTCATTTATTTCTGATCTGATGTTTGTCATTTCGTTCCTTCTGCTAACTTTGGGGTTTCTGTGTTCTTCTTTCTCTAATTCCTTTAGGTGGAAGGTTAGGTTGTTTATTTCGGATTTTTCTTGTTTCTTGAGGTAGGATATATTGCTATAAACTTCCCGCTTAGAACTGCTTTTGCTGCATCCTATAGGTTTTGGGTCATTGTGTTTTCATTGTCATTTTTTCTAGGTATTTTTTGATTTCCTCTTTATTAAGTGATCTCTTGTTTTTATAGTGCTTCATTGTTTCGCCTCCATGTGTTTGTATTTTTTACAGTTTTTTTTCTGTAACTGATACTAGTCTCATAGTGTTGTGGTCCAAAAAGATACTTGATACAATTAAATTTCCTTAAATTTACCAAGATTCGATTTGTGACCCACGATATGATCTATCCTGGAGAATGTTCCATGAGCACTTGAGAAGAAAGTTTATTCTGTTGTTTTTGGATGGAATATCCTGTAACTATCAATTAAGTTCATCTTGTTTAGCATGTCATTTAGAGCTTGTGTTTCCTTATTTATTTTCACTTTGGATGATCTGTCCATAGGTGAAAGTGGGGTGTTAAAGTCCCCTCCTATTATTGTGTTACTGTTGATTTCCCCTTTTATGGTTGTTAGCATTTGCCGTATGTATAGAGGCGCTCCTATGTTGGGGCCATAAATATTTACAACTGTTATATCTTCTACTTGGATTGATCCCTTGATCATTTTGTAGTGTCCTTCTCTATCTCTTCTCATAGTTTTTATTTTAAAGTCTATTTTGTCTGATATGAGAACTGCTCCTCCAGCTTTCTTTGATTTATGTTTGCATGGAATAACTTTTTCCATACCCTACTTTCAGTCTGTATGTGTCCCTAGGTCCGAAGTCGGTCTCTTGTAGAAAGCATATATACAGTTCTTGCTTTTGTATCCATTCAGCCAGTCTATGTCTTTTGGTTGGAGCATTTAATCCATTTACATTTAAGATAATTGTTGATATGTATGTTCCTATTTCCATTTTTTTAATTGTTTTGGGTTTGTTATTGTAGGTCTTTTCTTTCCTTTGTGTTTTCTGCCTAGAGAGGTTCCTTTAGCATTTGTTGTAAAGCTGGTGTGTTTGTGCTGAATTCTCCTAACTTTTGCTTGTCTGTAAAGATTTAATTTCTTCATCAAAACTGAATGAGATCCTTGCTGTGTAGAGTAATCTTGGTTGTAGTTTTTTCCCTTTCATCACTTTCAATATGTCCTGCCACTCCCTTCTGGCTTGCACAGTTTCTGCTGAAAGATCAGTTGTTAACCTTAAGGGTATTCCCTTATATGTTATTTGTTGTTTTTCCGTTGTTGCTTTTAATATCTTTTCTTTGTATTTAATTTTTGATAGTTTGATTAATATGTGTTTTGGTGTGTTTCTCCTTGGATTTATCCTGTATGGGACTTTCTGTGCTTCCTGGATTTGATTGACTATTTCCTTTCCCATATTAGGGAAGTATTCAACTATAATCTCTTCAAATATTTTCTCAGTCCCTTTCTTTTTCTCTTCTTCTTCTGGAACCCCTATAATTCAAAGTTGATGTGTTTAATGTTGTCCCAGAGGTCTCTGAGACTGTCCTCAGTTCTTTTCATTCTTTTTTCTTTATTCTGCCCTGAAGTAGTTATTTCCACTATTTTATCTTCCAGGTCACTTATCTGTTCTTCTGCCTCAGTTATTCTGCTATTGATCCCTTCGAGAGAATTTTTAATTTCATTTATTGTGTTGTTCATCATTGTTTGTTTGCTCTTTCGTTCTTCTAGGTCCTTGTTAAACATTTCTTGTTTTTTCTCCATTCTATTTCCAAGATTCTGGATCATCTTTACTGTCATTACTCTAAATTTTTTTTCAGGTAGACTTCCTATTTCCTCTTCATTTGTTTGGCGTGGTGGGTTTTTACTTTGCTCCTTCCTATGCTGCATATTTCTCTGTCTTCACATTTTGCTTAACTTATTGTGCTTGGGGTCTCCTTTTTGCAGGCTGCAGGTTCATAGTTCCTGTTGTTTTGGTGTCTGCCCCCAGTGGGTAAGTTTGGTTCAGTGGGTTTTATAGGCTTCCTGGTGGAGGGGACTGGTGCCTGTTTTCTTGTGAATGAGGCTGGATCTTGTCCTTCTGGTGGGCAGGACCATGTCTGGTGGTGTGTTTTGTGGTGTCTGTGAACTTAATATGATTTTAGGCAGCCTCTCTACTAATGTGTGGGGTTGTGTTCCTCTCTTGCTAGGTGTTTGGCATGGGGTGTCCAGCACTGGAGTGTGCTGATCATTTAGTGGAGCTGGGTCTTCGTTGAGATGGAAATCTCTGGGAGAGCTCTGGCCAATTGATATTACATGGGGCCAGAAATCGCTGTTGGTCCAATGTCCTGAACTCAGCTCTCCCACCTCAGAGGCTCAGGCCTGATACCAGGCCAGAGCACCAAGACCCTGTCAGCCACACAGCTTACATGTAAATGAGTTAAATTCTCCAATCCAAAGGCACAGGGTGGCCGGCCTTCTATGCTCCACTTGGTCCTTCAGCTGGGCGTTGTCCTCTTGGCCTGGTCAATATGGAGAGCCTGCTTTGTAACCAGGTCCAGCTGTATTCCCTAGCACCTAGAAGAATCAGCTGATACTCCCATCCTCCCCTATCCCTGCTGCAACTCGTCATGATCCCGGAGCTTCTGAGTTTCCACCCCTCATGCTCCCACCAAGCCATTTCCACCTTCATCTAATTGAAGTAATTGAATGTCCAACTGGGTGTCACATGTGACCTAGCACACTCGTCTATCATAATAAGAAGTCAATAAATTATTACCAAAATCCATAAATTAAGAAATAGTAAATTGGGAGATTGGAATTGACATATACTTTCTATTATATATAAAATAGATAACTGATAATAACCTACTGCATAGCACAGGGAAGTGCACTCAATACTCTCTAATGACCTTTAATGAGAATAGAATGTATAAAAGAGTGGATATATGTATATGTATAACTGATTCCCTTTGCTCTACAGCAGAAACAAATACAACATTGTAAATCAATTATAATCCAATAAAAAATAATTTAAAAACAAAATAAAATTGAATAGAATACAAGTTAAAAAATTCTACAACCATAAAAATTAAAAAAAAAAGAAATAGCAACTTTAGGGTAGAAAATGGAAATATGGAGTTAAATTCAATAAATAAATATCTATAGGAATTGCAGTTTTTTTGTCTGTTGTTCTGCAGAATAGACCATATCGAAGGTCAGTGGGAAGATAAAGGAGGGAATTTCCTTGTCCTCATAAATCTTACAGCACTGTACAACTTGTTAAAATGTATGCATGCATGCATACATTAATAACAAAATAAAATAAAAATCGGATTTGTTGACTAGCATTCATCATTTTAGTTTTTACTCTAGACTTTGTATAAAGATGGACACTAGGGCTTCCCTGGTGGCACAGTGGTTGAGAGTCCGCCTGCCGATGCAGGGGACATGGGTTCGTGCCCCAGTCTGGGAAGATCCCACATGCTGCGGAGCGGCTGGGCCCGTGAGCCATGGCCACTGAACCAGCGCGTCCGGAGCCTGTGCTCTGCAATGGGAAAGGCCACAACAGTGAAAGGCCTGCGTACTGAGAGGCCTGCGTACTGCAAAAAAAAAAAAAAAAAAAAAGATGGACCGTAGTATTTCATCATTATATATAAGTTCATCATTATATGTTAAGTTCAACAAGATCTTGTCCTCCAAACAGCTGCAGAAAAGCTTCCTTTAACTAAATAGTATATATCTTATTAATTTAAATGTTGAGGTTTAAAAAAAAATTATCTCTCCACTCATTCTCCTATCACTTTATCACTTATACTAGATATACATATGTAACTTTTCAGTGTCTTAAATTAGAAGCTCTTAGGAAAACAAAAAGTATTTGTGCAGCTTTTTTTACCCAGAACCTCAGCAGAGCTATATTTAATAGATGTTAGAAAAGACATTCTATAGTAGAATTTCAAACTAGCATTCTTTGGTGATTGGAACATTGTACATTTTGATTAGATAAGTTTTTTAATTTCCAAACATTTCTCTTTAAGAAGAGAACTAGTTTAAAATGTTTTCCATGTATTCTCACATACATTAAATATTAAAGTAGAAAAATGAGACAGACTTTAGAATGACTCTTTCTGTATTTGAATATCCTGCATTTTATAACATGATCGCTGAACTTAGTTTTCTTTAAAGCACCATTGTTCGTTTACCATTTATTCAACATTCTCCCTTTTGCTCAGAAAAAAAGAAACTCAATTTCTGTGATGCTGAATGGAACTTTTGACAATTTAATAAAGAAACCTCAAGAGTGCAGAGGGTAAGCAGAGAGAAGTTTTTTCCTCATATCAGGAAGTAGCACTGAAGTGGTAAATATACGGTTTTATTTCTGTTCTTAGTATTATATCCTGGCCTGCCTGCCCCTAGTTTTAAACTGGAAAGTATCTCAGACAATTCTCTGAACAATAACCATTTTTTCCATTTTTCTCATGATTTGCTACCTCTATTAGATGGGAGTAGCAGGCACTCACAGGTAGTTCAGATTGAAGGAGGATCTATGCTTCCTCCCATCCATTTTCTTACTGTTCTCCATGTCCCCCTCCCCAGCTCTGGCCAGCCAGAGGAATGTATTATAACCTATATACTCACAAAGGAATTTCTGGCTGTATTGTGTTGAGTTGTGAAAACATATACATGAGACATGACCCTAGATAGGCAGGGGTAGCAGCACACCTTGGGCCTGTGCTTTTCTATGATTCTATTTAAAATCATCTAAAGTATCTAATTCTCTGAGGGAAGAAAAAGGTGATGTGTATCACTAAGTGATATATCCAAGCTGGACCCAATTACCTAAGAAAATCCTGGATGTGATCAAAAATAATACTTCTCTCTCCTTAAAATTACATTGTGACTGTCCAAACACAAAATAATAATGATAGTAATAGTAATATTTTGCTAAATGACAAGAATGATTCTAGGACAGTATCTGATTTTTAAAAATGAAAAACAGTGCTTAAAAACATTGGAATTAAAGTAAATCAGTAATTCTCAACTGAGGTGATTTTGCCCCCTGGGGACACTTGGTAATGTCTGGAGACAATTTTGGTTGTCACAGTTAGGGGGTTCTACTGGCATCTAGTAAGTAAAGGCCAGAGATGCTGCTAAACATCCTACAAAACACAAAATAACTTCAACATTACAAAAAAATTACTGGCTTAAATGTTAATAGTGCCAGGATAAAGAAACCCTAGGTAAATGTTACTACAGACTGCACATTTGTGTCTCCCTGGATTGTATATGTTGAAGCCTAATCCCCATTGGATGGTGATTGGAGGTGGGGCCTTCCGGAGGTGATTAGGTCTTAAGAATGAGCCCTCATGAATGAGTGCCCTCATAAAGGAGACCCTAGAGAGCTCCCTGCCCTCGTCTACCACATGAGGTTAGCAAAAAGACAGCTGTCTGTGAATGAGAAAATAAGTCCTCACCAGACAGAAAATCTGCCAGTGCTTTGATCACGGATTCACCAGTCTCCAGATCTATGAGAAATAAATTTTTGGTGTTTATAAGCTACCCAGTTTATGGTATTCTGTTATAGCAGCCTGAACAAACTAAGACAGATGTTAATTTTAAAATCTATTTATTGCAGGAAGCAATGATAAAACTAAAAGAATAAGAAAAATATAGTACATTATTTTGGACCTGAAAATGAGATAACTATGATATGCCATATTATACAATCAAAGCAGGCAAGAAATATATCAAATGAAGTACACCTTCTAGAAGCAGATGCAGGTCATTTCAACACTCTCAGCCCTTTCAGTAACTAATAAGTTTAGCTTCTATTGCAGTTCTGATACTTCTAAGTTTTCTTAGAAATTTTATATGTAGAGGGCAAAGAACTCTTTGGGAAACATTGTCCCTTATATAGCAGTAGTGAATCTTCTGCCTCTAGCTGAAATTGATCTTTTCTAACAACTGTGTTTTAAGTATGTTTCCTGCTCAAATGTTACCTTCTCACTAAGGGCTTCCTAACCTCCCCAGGAGAGAATTAATCACTTTCACCCTGGCGCTGCAAGGATACTTAGTGCACATCTCAGTTACAACTCTTTTCACATAGTAATTATTTTAAAATCTTGCTTATCATTTTCCCAAAGCCCGAAGTCTGGAGTTCATCGAAGATTGAAATCACATCTTATTTTTCTTAAAACTAAGCATAGTGCCTGGAACATAGTGGATGCTTAATAAATATTGATGGAATGAATGAATGAGAATGAGTATGTAATTTGGGTTGTAAGATTCAGAAGATCTTAACTTGAACTTTTAGATACAATGAATGGAATGTGGATAAAAGCCTCAACCACCCAAACTTTGCCTAAACATATAAAACACATCACAAGTTACACTCTCTTCAGACTTTAGTATCAGAGACTTGCAGAGTGCACAATGTTTGAGTGGGCAAGGCATATAGCTCCAGAGACCATCAAATACCATTGTGCATTCAGTGACAAAATGGAAGAAAGGAGGGAAGATGGGAAAAACAACAGTTCCCAAAAAGCTACTGGGCATATAACCATACATCATTCTCCACTTTCCACCCCCAGATTCTATCCTAGTGAAACAGGCTTCAAAGCAGAGAACAACTTGAGACTGAACTCTTTTTTTACCCCAAAAAAGAGACCATTTTATTATGGTGTAAATAAAGTGTACTTGAGGGTATTATTACCTAAAGGAGGATAAAATCTGCCAGAGAATGAAACAAAATGTCAATTTGAAATACTAGTCTTTGTACAGCCTCCTTGGATTAAGGCACCATATCGTATGCTAGAATTTCATACCTTTTCCTAGCTGACACATATTTTGGTTGGGGGTGAAGTGGAGCATTAGAAATGAGGAAGGGATTTCTGAGTTCAGATATACTGTAGAACAGAGTGAAGGCAACTTTTATTTTGTAACATTTACTTCTACTTCCTCTGTGACTTACAAAGACTATATCCCTCTTGAGAGAGAATCCTGTGAGAGCAATGCATAGATAGTTTCCATATGAAATATTAAAAGTGCCACAATCTTATTTCACTGGGAAAAAAAAAAAACTCATTGCAAAACCTGTCCTTATTAACTCTCTCTCTTAGATTCACAATGATTAAGGTGTGTAGGAAGCAAACTGTGAAATGCCTATCTTATTGCAAGTCACACCCTCATAGCATTTTGACAATTCCCAGTAAAGCTTGGTGATGACCCTCACTTACCCTTGTTGACATCTGTGTGTCCATTGCATATTGCATGATTCTAAATTAACTTTCAAAACACCAGTGTCTCATATTCAGGAGAAAGAAATAAATCCAGACTAAGGTGATATTTTGGTTTCTCCTAGTCCTTTCTTAGGCCTACAAGAAGAATATATTTTTATTAACTTTTGTCCCCAAATTCTTGAATACTAGAAATCCATATTCAGTTTTTACTTAGGTTACTTTGCACATTTCTATCACATTTTAACACACTTATATTATGTTACAAGGATATATTCTGGATTCTACTGTAAATAACATACTTAGTAACAATAATTAATATACATTTTAGTTCTATTCTTCTAAATTGTCTAATAATTCTCTCTCTCTCTCCTCCCCCCTCTCTCTAGTCTTAATTTTTACAAAGTCAATTAAAACTTTCTTCTGAAAAGAAAAACATCTATTTATATATGGGCATAGGATAAAATGTTCCCAAAATGCAATCAAATGTGTAATGCCCTGAATGTTAGAACAACAGTTTCATATAATTTGGATTAATTTTTCCCACAGAAGTGTTGAAATGATGTTCTAAATCTTTCAATCCCTTATTCCAATCTCCCAAAACTACCACAACTCTAAAGATTGTTTATTTTTTCTGTCCTACTGTCATCAATGAATCAAAATGGCACTCTATCTGTTCTTTACATTCATATGAAGAAGAAGAAATGTTTTGAGTCATAGAATGGTTAAAAATATCATTTAGACCTGGTAAAAAATATTAAGGACATTCAAGTTCTGTGTGAAGTTTGACTAATTTCTGAATGAAAAATTCTTTCTCCTTGTAACCTAGAAATGTACAAGTGTCTGCTTATTAGTTAAGGACCTAATATAAAGTCACAGGAAAATCATCTTATATATAAATACAGTAGTTAATTAGAGTCACATGGAGAGCAACCTCTTAAAAAGAGAGAGAAAAAAAAGAAAGAAAAGAAAGAAAAATGAACTCTGTACTGAGAAAATAAAATGCCTGAATATACTCAAAAAAAGAATAATAGGAACAACAATAAACCTCTGAAGTACAATGTAGTGCATTTGAAAAGTGACATAGGAGGAATTGCATCCATGAGAAGGTATATCCATGAAGAAAGAGGGTGAATTGAAGTGAGATATATTCCAGGTAAATATTATGTATAAATTTTTTTACAATTGACTCACTGATATGTTTTCCTCTGAGATTTAAAAGTAAACCAAATGACATAAATGAGGGAAAAGCAAAAACTGAGAAAAATGAATTTGTTTATAAATTCTGGAACTTATTCTGTTTGATGGATGAACAATGCATTTATGTAAAATGTGAGCATGCATTGAATACAGTGATTAACAGCTCTGCTTCTGAGACCAGACAAACCTAGTTTCCTTATACCACAGAGTCTTTATTTCCTATTTTTAATGTGAGGCTGGTAGACTTATTGAAAGAAATAATATTCAACACATAAAGAGCTTATCTCAGTGTCTGGTATAGAGGAAGTCTTTCAAAGTTAGATGTGCTATAGGTAGAGACATAAATTCCAGGGTCTTCCTTGAAAGATGATTTTTACTGGGGAGATGATCTGAATATGTTCATGTTTGTAGTGAGAGAAATAGTTAATGTAATTCTTGAAAAGAATTTATTCTAGCTCTACAACTGCATGATCACATTTTCATAGAATCAGAAGTTCTGCATATGGAGAATATGACTAGATATAGATTACAAACTACTTAAAGTCAGTTTTTCATTCTCTTACACATTCCCCAAACCATTTTATACAGGTATATGCTCAAGGAGGATAAGAAAAATGTTGACTCAATAGGTAGATCAATGATTTTACATATCTAAACACAGATTGTTATTTCTATTAATCCATCACTCAATTCACAGATTTCTTTTCTACCTATCAGGATAGCAACCCCTGTCATGTCAAAGACAGCATCTAAGCACTAAAACCAGCACAAACACAACAAGACATATTGTGCACAGAAGTTGTGCACTGCTAAGATGAAGACATTATAATGAGAGCAAAGTAATAATCAGAATAACAATTTGCCTACAGAAGACAAATTTTCTTCCTTAGAAGGAATGCCTACCGAGAATACCAACAATAAAACATAACATTTCAAACTGCTCATCTGGGATATATTTTCTTATTAAGCAATGCATTTCTTATTGTGATGAAAAGGAATATGGATTCATGGCTAATGCTGGTAAGTTAACAAAGATAATGTGTTTCAATAAACATTAATTTATCATTGCATTGCTAAGAAACAAAAGGAAATAAAATAATAAAGAAAGAAGGGATGCGTTGGAGCAGAACAGTATAACCTATCTAGGAAAAACAAATTAAAACAGGGTAGTTGGCAATCAACTAAGTAAAGTATTTAAAATTAAATTCTTTAATTTTGAAACAAAACCCAAAGTTCTATTTCATCATTAAATTAAAGTGACCATAATTTAAGTAAAACTTGGAAACAATGTCCATCCAAAAAAGAATAAATGAGATTATCAGGTACAACTTAGTAGCATATTGAAAACCTAATTTGTGAGTGGAAATTCTTTTTTTTTTTTTTTTTTCTGTGGTACATGGGCCTCTCACTGCTGTGGCCTCTCCCGTTGCAGAGCACAGGCTCTGGACGCACAGGCTCAGCAGCCATGGCTCACGGGCCTAGCCGCTCCACGGCATGTGGGATCTTCCCGGACCAGGGCATGAACTCATGTCCCCTGCATTGGCAGGCGGACTCTCAACCACTGCACCACCAGGGAAGCCTGTGAGTGGAAATTCTTATTATCCAAGAAGTTTTTTCCAAATAAACTAATTAGCTTTCAGTTAGCTGATCATTGTAGATGTCTTCAAATATCCAATGAAGTAATCTGTCATCCTTTTGAAATGGAAAAGAGTTTAAGAATATTATCAATAATGTTGTAAAGTTATAGGCTACTTCATGAAACTCAAAACAAAGGACAAAAAATAGACCTATAGTAATTCTAAACTAGGGTCTTGAATATGTTTCTTGGATAATTGTTTCATAACAAAACAAAATATTAACTTAACTGCCATATTTGCTGGTAATTCAATTCTTGCCTTTCCACACTGTGTGGAAAGTATACTTTAAGAAAAATGAAAATCTTACTAACATCAAAAATCACTTTTCAATTAAAAGTCTTCACCCAAAAAGAATTTGGAAAAATAAAAAATATTTATAGGGTGGAGTGGTGTGTGGAAAACCCTAGAATCAGTCATTTTATACATTCTGTTTTGTGTGAAGCTTCACTTTAAAGTCATGTAATGACATTCTTAAGAAAATCCCTGGGTGATTAAAGACAACATAAACAAAGATGACTTGATTATCTTTAATGTCTCATAGTTTTGACTGTGCTTTTTTATTTCTGAGGTACATTAAAAAAAAAAAAACTACAAGTATAGATGAGATAGAAAAAAGAAAGAGACAGGTTTTAAAAGGGGAAGGGATGGATCCAAGGGTAGGACAGTCTGTCACAGCAACAACAACCAAGAAAGGAAAATTACCATAAAGGAAATAGTCCTACATGAATAAAAGATTAGCTTTATACGAATGGCATGTACACACCAACTTCATTTCAAGGATGTTTTGCTTTGTGGAAACCAAATTGCTGATCACAACATGAATGTGGTGCTGAAACTATGTCACACAATCTTTGAGTCTGGCACATCTATTTCGTATAAATACTACGAAAATTCAATTCTCACACCAATTTTCCCTATCTGAAAAACCGCAACATATTTAGCTTTGACTTGTCCACATATATTCTTTATACATTAAATTCTCCTTTTTTATTTTTCATTTGCTTCTGAATATAAAGTAGTACAACTTGACACTAATGGATCCAAACAATACTAGGTTATTTATCAGTAACCCAGATTATCTGGAACATGTTAATATCAAATTTTATATTATTATCAAAAATTGTTTTGCTTCATCACATTTTAAATATGAAATGTAATTAACATAGCATAAAATTCACCCCTTTAAACAATACTCCAGTTGCTTTTAGTATATTTGTGGGGTTATGCAACCATCACCAGTAATTATTTCAGAACATTTTCATCACCCCAGAAAGAAATCCTATACCTGTTAGCAGTCTCTCCCATATTCCCTCTCCCCTCAGCCAATGGAAACCACTAATCTACTTTCTGTCTCTATGAATTTGCTTTTTCTGAACATTTCATATAGGTGAGATTATACAATAAATTATCATCAAAGTATGATCACAAAATTTAAAAACATAGAGAATCTGCATACCCTTGAGAATATGACAGTAGAGCACAATTAAATATTTATATAAAATAATACTGGTAGGCAGAGAAATGTGATGGAGGAAGATGTGTGCAAAAGATTATTGGACATAATATCTTATAATGATGCCTCTTAAAAATATTTAAGTCTCACCTCTTACTAAATCAAAATCTCCAAGAAGAAAGCCTGAGCATCTGTATTTCTGAAAAGTGTTTCTGGGAATTATGATATTTAGCCAGGTTTTGGAACCATTGCAATAGGCCATATTTTGATTCATTTCTAATGAAGGCTATTTCTAGCCATTGACTGAATGACACATTTGCAGGTATTTAAGCCATTGAATTATTCTGTTTTGAAGAAAAGAGAAAAATATATAAATAAAAGATTCAGTAACAATCACATTCTATGCTAATGTTTTCATAATCTTTTAGCTTCTTTATGCAGTGATTAATTGCTTAATTGTGTTTCTTAGACATCTACAGATGTGTATAATTTAAAAATTTTGAAATGAAAATTAGATTCATATTTATTTAGATTTCTTTGTTCTTACCTTCATTTGTTTTGCATAAACAATGCTACACTTACTCATCCAAATCAATGCAAACAGAGAAATCATGCTCCTGCAAATTATTTCATTTATACTTTTAAATAGAATCATAATCACCAGAAGAAAATATTTACTTGATAGTTCAAGTGTCATGAACATTTTACATATAATTTATTTCTTTACTTAAAAAAGTGATCAATATTGAATTGAAGATATGATAAAAGATCAATACAGTTTCATTTCCAATGAGTGAGTACAATGTACCAATAAGTATACTTTATTCTACATTCCCTTCACAAATATTTTTCCATCAGTATCTGCTTCAAACTTAGTAACTAAATGCTTCCACTTATTTTAAAGTGTAATTTCTTTTTTAATCCATCCCTTCATATTTAACCTCCCTGATACAAGATTTGGTAAATTGAGTTGCCAGAAGTTTATGAATGTTGCATAATATTTATTGTTAAAATAGAAATGCTGGCATGAAACTACTTGAATGATGTGGTAAAATCAGAAACTTGCCCCATAAAAACAGACTAAAATATGTGTTGCACATGTGATATTTATATGTGGAAGGCAAGGGAGGAAGCAAGAAGGGCAGTGGTTGTATTTAGATGAGGCATGAAGATGGGGAGGGAAAATTAAGAGTTTTAAAGCAACTTAACTTTGAGATTGAGTCTTCATCAAAAATATAATTCCAGATGAAGTTCTGTCTCAGAGCTGGCCTTAAATATCCAAATGTATCAAAGAGCATATAACTTCCATAGGTTTCTTAACCACTCCAGCAATTTTCAGGGGGAAAATATACTGCCCAAATCCAATTCTTTGTAAATTTTTTACTCTAATATTAGATGATGTAGTGTACTCCATTCCTAAAACATTTTAAGTGTCTTGATTCTCCTTAATTGATTACTATTTACTCCTATAAAATTCTGATTTTTAACATCCCTACTTCCTGTTATTTCCTGGGCAATCTTTGCAACTGAGGTTAGTAGGCAGAATGCTATGTCAATATATGGAACTAAAAACAGATTGGGTCAATGATATTGCAATTCATTGAGGAAATCCTACGTTTGCATCTGAATTTAAAAATAGACCTTTCTTCACTGGCTTACTTTTAGTTTCAGAGTTAGTTTACTGTTTTGGGTTTTTTGGTTGTTGTTTTTTGGGGTTTTCTTTTTTTTTTTTGCGGTACGCGGGCCTCTCACCGTTGTGGCCTCTCCCGTTGCGGAGCACAGGCTCCGGACGCGCAGGCTCAGCGGCCATGGCTCACAGGCCCAGCCGCTCCGCGGCATGTGGGACCCTCCCGGACCGGGGCATGAACCCGTGTCCCCTGCATCAGTGGACTCTCAACCACTGCACCACCAGGGAAGCCCCTTGGGTTTTTTTCAATTAACTTTCTATTAGCTCTGCTTCTAATTCCTCAGTTATAGATTTCTTTTTCTCAAGGCAAAGTAGATAATATTTTGTAAAACATTTAAGACCTTATTAAGGGGTCCTTCAGGTTAATCCTTTCATAAGGAGAGGAATAGTTTCCATTGAAATTAATCACCAGTCTTCTAGTTAATCAGTTTTACTATTTCAGGTTTTCATATGCAGAATTTATTCCATCAATTACATATACTCATAATTTTTCCTTTTTTTTTTTGGTCTCTCATCTGTCTCTTGCTCTGTTGCTTCACTCTGTCTTCCTTTGATCTTACTGATAGTTTGTATTTTTGAACACTGTTAAATAGCTGATTAGCCACTTTTGTTACTTCTAATATCAATACATCCAAAATAAAATTTCTCCAATTTTTCCGAGGTTATAATCCACACATGTACCTATAGAATGTACCATATACCTCTGGCTTTTTATTGTCAGACCAATATTCATATCTTAAAATAAAACCTGAATTGTGGTGTCAAATTGTGCCAACATGATATTTTCACTAGATAAGCCTCAAGCAAGATTGTGTTCTGGAGCGCAATTGCTTGGGTCTCTTAATAACCTTGTTCTTTTTATACCTATATCCAAATTATTAAATGATTTATAACTTATCAGAGTTTATCTTAAACTCTAGTAAATCATGCAATACAGCAATAATGTTTGATTTGAAAACATAAATGTGTGTATTCAAATGACACACATGACTCAGATCTGAGGACTGGATTCTAATCAAATCAGTACAAAAGCAAATTTAATTCTCCAGCCAGAAACATGGTTCTTGTGCTGGATTTCTTTTTTTCCCCCCCTTATTCTGATACATGCAAAATTCTACTTTTCTCTCTTCTCCCAATAAGGAATTTATTGGCTGTCTGCATAAAGTATGTTGCTCTCATTCTGACAAGGTAAAAGCATTAGTGCTCTACATAGTGATATTGTCACCACCACCCTTCCTCACTGTTGCCTGTTTACTTTTTGCTCCTAAACTACAGAAATAGAAAGTGATTTAAGTTTTACTTTTCTCCTCTAGAGTCATGATGAATAATCACAAGGATGAGCCAATATGTTTTAAAAATCCAAAGGATAATAACTCTGTTGTATTCATTTTCTCAAAACATATGCCCCCTAGAAAGCATATTTCATTTTTGAAACATTAAAAAGTATTACCCAGCATGATATTGGATGGATTCATAATTTACAAGTCACAAACTTACAAATTCAGAATAAACCATTAATATTTATAAGATGCTATAGTGCCTCTTACCTAGATTAATATATACCGAAACTGCATTTCTTTCTGAAACTGAAACATAATTCATTTTACAAATGACTGAGAACCAAAAAGATATAATAATTCCACAGTAACAAGGGGAACGATGAATGCCATTTTGGAACCCTGCCTCTAGCTTATTGGCACCAGGACCTGGCCCTACCCACCAGCCTGTCAGCATCATTACTGGAACACGTCAGGCCAAGCAACTAGGTAGGCAGAGACATAGCCCCAACCACCAGCAGGCTTGCTGCCTTCAGACCCCATGAGCTCACACCCACCCCAGGACTCAGTCCTGTCCAGCAAAGGGACCAGAACCCAGCCCCATTCACCAGCGGTTCAACAAACAAACTCCAGGACATAAAGGGCCCTGCAGTCAGAGATCCTGGGACCCAGCTCTACCTATCAGTTAGTCAGCAGTAGCCCCAGGATGTTCTGGTCCTCAGCCCTGCATACCGGCAGGCCAAAACCAGCTCTGGGACTCCTGGCCCCTGCAGACAGAGGTACCAGGACATGGCTCTACCCATCAGCAGACAGATCCTGGCCCCACATCTCTGGGGCTCCACAGACTTCTCTGTCAGAACCCAGTCCACCCACCAGCAGACCAGCACCAGCCCCAGGAACCCTAAGCCCCAGCCCCACCCACCAGCAGGCCAACACTAGATCCAGGAAACATCCACCCCAGAGCCTGGATCTACCCACCAGTGGGTAAGCACTAGCACTGGGACCTCCTGGGGCTTTGCAGCCAGCTGCCTTATGACACTGTCCTGCCCAATAGTAGCCATCAGCCTCCACACAAGACAGGGCCTGGCAACCAAATGGACCAGGGGCCAGCCAAACCTAGAAGACTGCCCACAGTAGTCATCCCATTACAACAGAAAGGCCCATGCAGCACACACAGGGGTCACTCTCAGAGCAAATAGACCTGGTGACTGAGGGAGTGTGTTGCTGGGACACATAAGACATCTCCTACAAAGAGGAATGGCTTCAAGTTTGGGAAACATAAATAAACTACCAAATTCATAGGAGTAAAAACAGCTAATTAGCAAAATGAGGCAACAGAGTAATATGTTCCAAACAAAGGAAGAAGATAAAACCCCAGTAGAAGAACTAAGTGAAGTGGAGATAAATAATCTACCAAATAAAAAGTTCAAGGTAATGATCATAAAAATGCTCAAAGAACTTGGGAGAAGAGTGGACGCACACAGTGAGAATTTTAACAAACGGTCAGAAAATATATATATAAAAAAATGAAACAGAGCTGAAGAATACAATAACTGAATTTAAAAAAAAAGACAATAGAAGGAATCAACAGTAGATGAGATACAGAGGAATGGATCAGCAAGCTGGAAGACAGAGAAATGGAAATCACTTAAGGTGAACAGAAAAAAGAAAAGAAAAAAGAATAAAAAGAAATTGGCAGAGAGCAGAAGCAAGAAGAATTACAGTTCTGCAGCCTGTGGAAGGAAAACCACATTCACATAAAGACTGACAAAATGAAAAGGGAGAGGACTTTGTACCAGATGAAGGAACAAGATAAAACCCAAGAAACACAACTAAATGAAGTGGAGATAGGCAACCTTCCAGAAAAAGTATTCAAAATAATGATAGTGAATATGATCCAGGACCTCGGAAAAAGAATGGAGGTAAAGATCGAGAAGATGCAAGAAATGTTTAACAAAGACCTAGAAGAATTAAAGAACAAACAGATGAACAATACAATAACTGAAATGAAAAATACACCAGAAGGAATCAATAGCAGAATAACTGAGGCAGAAGAACAGATAAGTGACCTGGAAGAGAGAATGGTGGAATTCACTGCCACAGAACAGAATAAAGAATAAAGAATGAAAAGAAATGAAGACAGCTTAAGAGAGATCTGGGACAACATTAAATGTAACAACATTCACATTATAGGGGTCCCAGAAGGAGAAGAGAGAGAGAAAGAACCTAAGAAAATATTTGAAGAGATTATAGTTGAAAACTTCCCTAACATGGGAAAGGTAATAGCCACCCAAGTCCAGGAAGCACAGAGAGTCCCAAGCAGGATAAATCCAAGGAGAAACATTCCAAGACATATAGTGATCAAAGTGACAAAAATTAAAGACAAAGAAAAATTATTGAAAACAACAAGAGAAAAAAAAAAATACAATGGAACTCCCAAAAGGTTAACAGCTGACTTCTCAGCAGAAACTCTTCAAGCCAGAAGGGAGTAGCATGACATATTTAAAGTGACAAAAGGGAAGAACCTACAACCAAAATTACTCTACCCAGCAAGGATCTCCTTCAGATTCAATGGAGAAATCAAAAGCTTTACAGACAAGCAAAAGGTAAGAGAATTCACACCAACACACCAGCTTACAACAAATGCTATAGGAACTTCTCTAAGTGCAAAACACAAGAGAAGAAAAGGACCTACAAAAACAAACCCATAACAATTAAGAAAATGGTACTAGGAACATAATATAGATAATTACCTTAAACGTGAATAGATTAACTACTCCAACCAAAAGACACAGGCTCACTGAATGGATACAAAAACAAGACACATATATATGCTGTCTACCAGAGATCCACTTCAGACCTAGGGACACATACAGACTGAAAGTGTGGGGATGGAAAAAGATATTCCATACAAATGGAAATCAAAAGAAAGCTGGAGTAGCAATACTCATATAAGAAAAAAATAGACTTTAAAACAAAGAATGTTATGAGAGACAAGGAAGGACATTACATAATGATCAAGGGATCAATCCAAGGAGAAAATATAACAATTATAAATATATATGCACCCAACATAGGAGCACCACAATACATAAGGCAACTGCTAATAGCTATAAAAGAGGAAATTGACAGTAACACAATAATAGTGGGGGACTTTAACACCTCAGTTACACCAATGGACAGAGACCATCCAGAGAGAAAATTAATAAGGAAGCACAAGCTTTAAATGACACAAATGGATAGATTTAATTGATATTTATAGGACATTCCATCCAAAAACAACAGAATACACTTTCTTCTCAAGTACTCAAGGAACATTCTCCAGGATAGATCACATCTTGGGTCACAAATCACGCTGTGGTAAATTTAAGAAAATTGAAATCATATCAAGCATCTTTTCCAACCACAATGCTATGAGATTAGAAATCAATTACAGGGGAAAAAAAGTGAAAACCACAAACACATTGAGGCTGAAAAATAAATTACTAAGTAACCAAGAGAGCACTGAAGAAATCAAAGAGGAAATCAAAAAATACCTAGACAAATTACAATGAAAACATGATGATCCAAAACCTATGGGATGCAACAAAAGCAGTTCTAAGAGGGAAGTTTATAGCAATACAAGCCTACCTCAAGAAACAAGAAACAACTCAAAAAAACAATCTAACCTTACATCTAAAGGAACTAGACAAAGAAGAAGAAACAAAACCCAAAGTTAGTAGAAGGAAGGAAATCATAAAGATCAGATCAGAAATAAATGAAAGAGAAACAAAGAAAACATTAGCAAAGATCAATAAAACTAAAAGCTGGTTCTTTGAGAAGATAAACAAAATTGATAAAACTTTAGCCAGACTCATTAAGAAAAAGAGGGAGAAGACTCAAATCAATAAAATTAGAAATGAAAAAGGAAAAGTTACAATGGACACTGTAGAAATACAAAGCATCCTAAGACTACTACAAGCAACTCTATGCCAATAAAATGGACAACCTGGAAGAAATGGACAAATTCTTACAAAGGTATAATCTTCCACGACTAAACCAGGAAGAAATAGAAAATATGCATAGACCAATCACAAGTAATGAAATTGAAATTGTGATTAAAAATCTTCCAACAGGGCTTCCCTGGTGGCGCAGTGGTTGAGAGTCTGCCTGCCGATGCAGGGGACACAAGTTCGTGTAGACATTTTTCCAAAGAAGACATACAATTGGCCAAGAAACACATGAAACACTGTTCAGCATCACTAATTATTAGAGAAATGCAAATCAAAACTACAATGAGCTATCACCTCACACCAGTCAGAATGGCTATCATCAGAAAATCTACAAACAACAAATGCTGGAGAGGGTGTGGAGAAAAGGGAAGCCTCTTGCACTGTTGGTGGGAATGTAAATTGATACAGCCACTATGAAGAACAGTATGGAGGTTCCTTAAAAAACTAAAAATAAAATTACTATATGACCCAGCAATCCCACTACTGGGCATATACCCTGAGAAAACCATAATTCAAAAAGACACATGCATCCCAATATTCATTGCAGCACTATTTACAATAGCCAGGACATGGAAGCAACCTAAATGCCCATCGACAGACAAATGGATAAAGAATATGTGGTACATATATACAATGGAATATTACTCAGCCATAAAAAGGAACGAGATTGGGTCATTTTTAGAGACGTGGTTGGATCTAGAGACTATCATACAGAGTGAAGTAAGTCAGAAAGAGAAAAACAAATATTGTATATTAATGCATATATGTGGAACCTAGAAAAATGGTAAAGATGAACTGGTTTGCAGGGCAGCAATAGAGACACTGATGTAGAGAACAAATGTATGGACATCAAGGGGGGAACGTCACGGTGGGGGTGGTGGTGGGATGAAGTGGGAGATTGGGATTGACATATATACTCTAATATCTATAAAATAGATAACTAATGAGAACTTGCTGTATAAAATATAAATAAAATTCAAAAAATCAAGAAAAACTATAATAAAAATAAATGATCACCGTGTAAGAGACCTCTGAGGCAATATCAAGCATAATTCATATTATTAGGACCCAGAAGGAGAAGAGAAAGAGAAATATACTGAAGACACAATAGCTGAAAATGTCCATAACCTGGAAAAGGAAACAGACAGTCAAGTTCAGGAAGCACATAGTCACAAATAAGATCAACCCAAACAGGATCACACCAATACACATTATAATTAAAATGGTAAATATTAAAGAGAGAATATTTAAAGCAGCACGGTAAAAGCAACAAGTTGCATACAAGGGAACGCCCATAAGGATATCAGCTGAATTTTCAGCAGAAACGCCGCAGGCCAGAAGGTATTGGCACAGTTTACACAAAGGATGAAGGGAAAAACCTACAACCAAGAATATTCTACCCAGCAAGGCTTTCATTCAAACTTGAGGGAGAGATTAAAAGTTATACAGACAAGCAAAATCTAAAGGAGTATAGCACCACCAAACCAACTTTACAGGAAATGTTAAAGGGACTCTTCTAAGTGAAAATGAAAAGGCCACAGCTAAAAACATGAAAATGACAAAAGGAAAAATCTCAGTGGTAAAGGCAAATATAAACTAAAGGTAGTAAATCAATCATGTATAAAGTTAGTAGGAAGATTAAATTACAAAAGCAAAAAAATCATCTATTTTCATAATAACTAAAGAGATACACAAAACAATAAGATATAAATATGATGTCCAAAACAGTAAATATGAGAGGTGGAGGAGTAAAATTGCAGGGTTGTAAAAATACATTTTAACTTAAGGTATCCACAAATGAAAATAATCACATATATATAGATTGCTATATATAAACCTCAGGATAACCACAAACTGAAAACCTATAACAGATACATACACAAAAAAGGGAAAGAAATCCAAACATAACATTAAGAATAGTCAATAAATCACAAGGGAATAGAAAAAAAGAAGAAGAAAGGAACAAAAAGAACTATATGACCAATCTTAAAACAATAAACAAAATGGCATTGAGTGCATAAATACCAATAATTACTTCAAATGTAAATGAACTAAATGCTCCAATCAAAAGACAGAGTGGTTGAATGGATAAGAACATAAACAAAACTGGTATATATGCTTCTTACAAGAGACTCACATCATATCTAAAGACACACTCAGACTGAAAGTAAGGGGATGGAAAAATTTATTCCATGCAAATGGAAATGAAAAGAAAGTCAGAGTAGCAATACTTATATCAGACAAAATAGACTTTAAAGCAAAGATTTCACTAAGAAACAAAGAATGACATTACATAATGATAAAGAGATCAACCTAAGAAGAAGATATAACAATTATAAATATATATGAGACCAACATCTGAGCACCTGCATACATAAAGAAGTATTAACAAACATAAAGAGAAATTGACATTGACATTACCACAAAAATAGTAGGGGACGTTATCATGCCACTTACATCAATAAACAGATCATCCAGACATAATGTCATAAGGAAACAGTGGCCTTAAATGACACATTAAACTAAACTGACTTTATATATATATATATATATATATATATATATATATATATATATATATATATATATAGAACATTCCATACAAAAGCAGAAGAATACATATTCTTTTCAAGTGCACATGGAACATTCTCCAGGATAAATCACATACTAGGACACAAAACAAGTCTTAGTAAATTTAAGAAACTTGAAATTATGTCAAGTATCTTTTTTAACCACAATATTATGAGACTAGAAATCAACTACAAGAAAAAGGAATGCAAAAAACACAAACATGTGGAGGCTAACTAATATGCTACTAAATAACAAATGGATCACAGAAGAAATAAAAAAAGAAATAAAAAATTATCTGGGGACAAATGAAAATGAGAACAAAACAATCCAAAATCTATGGAATGCAGCAAAAGCAGTTCTAAGAGGGACGTTTACAGTGATACAAGCTTACCTCAGGAAACAAGAAAAATCTCAAATAAACAACCTGACCTTACACCCAAAGCACCTAGAAAGAACAAACAAAACCCAAAGTTGCTAGAAAGAAAGAAATCATAAAAATTAGAGCAGAAATAAATGAAATAAAGACTACAAAAACAATAGAAAAGATCAATGAAACTAAGAGGTGGTTCTTTGAAAAGATAAAATTGATAAACTAGGATCTTCAAGAAAAAAATGAGACAAGGCACAAATCAAGTGAAAAAGATGTTACAATTGATATATATCACAGAAATACAAAGGATCATAAGAGGTTATTTCAAACACTATAAACCAATAAAATGGGCAGCCTAGAAGAAATGAACAAATTCCTAGAAATGTTCAATCTCTCAAGAGTGAACCAGGAAAAAATAGAAAATATGAACAGACCAATTACCAGCAATGAATTTTAATCAGTAATTAAAGAAAAAAGCCTCCCAACAAACAAAAGTGTAGGATTAGATGGCTTTACAGGTGAATTCTACCAAATATTTAGGGAAGAATCAACACCTATCCTTCTCAAATTATTCCAAAAAAATTGCAGAGGAAGGAACACTTCTGAACTCACTCTTTGAGGCTAGCATTACCCTGATGCCAAAATCGAACAAAAATATCCCACAGAAAAAGGAAATTACAAGCCACTATCACTGATGAACATAGATGCAAAAATCCCCCACAAAATATTAGCAAACCAAATCCAGCAATACATTAAAAGGATAATTCACCATGATCAACTGGGGTTTATCCCAGAGATGCAAGGATTTTTCAATATCTGCAAATCAATCGATGTAATATAGCACATTAACAAAATTGAAGAATTAAAAAGAAAATGCTTATCTCAATAGTTGCAGAAAACTGTACTCAGAAAACTATAAGACACTGATGAAAGAAACTGAAGACAACACAAACAGATGGAAAGATATATTGTGTTCTTGTATTGGAAGAGTTAACATTGTGAAAATGACCATACTACCCAAGGTAATCTACCAATTCAATGCAATCCCCATCAAAATACCAATGGCATTTTTCACAGACCTAGAACAAATAATTTAAAATTTGTATAGAAACACAGAAGACTATGAATAGTGAAAACAATCTTGAGAAAGAACAGAGATGGAGACATCACACTCCCTGATTTCAGGCTATACTACAAAGCTACAGTAATCAAAACAGTATGGTACTGGCACAAAAAAAGATGCAAAGATCAATGGAACAGAATAGGAGCCCAGCAATAAGCCCACACTTATATGAGCAAGTAAACTATGAGAAAGGAGGCAAAAATGTACAATGGGGAAAAGACATATTCTTTAATAAATCCTGTTGGTGAAACTGGACAGCTACATGCAAAAGAATCATATTGGACTTCTCTGTCACACCTTGCACAAAAATAAATTAAAAATGGATTGAAGACAAATATAATACCTGAAACCATAAAACTTCTAGAAGAAAACATGGGCAGTATGCTCTTTGACATCAGTCTTCATAGTATTTTTTTTTTGATATGTCCAAAGGGAAACAAAAGCAAGAAGAAACAAATGGACTATATCAAACTAAAAAAACTTCTGCATAGAAAAGGAAACTATTGACAAACTAAAAGGCCACCTAATGAAAGGGAGAAGATATTTGTGAATGATAAATCTGATAAGGGGTTAATATCCAAAATATACAAAGAAAGCATACATCTCAACATCAAAAAAAAATTTAAAAACCCAAACTACCCAATTAAAAATGGGCAGAGGATCGGAATATACATTTTTCCAAAAAGACGTACAGATGACCAAACAATGAAAAGATGCTCAACATCACTAATCATCAGTGAAACGCAAATGAAAACCACAGTTAGATATCATCTCACACCTGCCACAATGGCTATTATCAAAAATACAACAAATAACAAGTGCTAGTGAGGATGTGGAGAAAAAGGAACTCTTGTGCAATATTGGTGGGAATGTAAATTGCTGTAGCCACTATGGAAAACAGTATGGATATACCTCAAAAAAAACTAAAAATAGAACTCCCATATGATCCAGCAATTCGACTCCTGGGTATTTATCAAAGAATACAAAACACTAATTAGGAAAGATACACACACCGCTATGCTCGCTAATAAGAATGGATAGTTGATTGGATGTGACCAGTGAGAGAGACGGCAAAACCAAGGTTTCCCTCAGATTTTTTTCTGTGGATTTAGAATAAACAGTGATGCCATTAGATATGAAACTTATAAGAGAGGGAGATAATAAGCTCAACACTGAGCATACTGAGTTATGTTGAACACAGGTGGAGTTATCCAGAAGGCAGCCGGATATGTGCTTCTGTAGCATGGAAGATAGATCTAAGCTGTGGATACAGACATGAAGATCATATCCAGATCATATCCACTGACTCCATGTGATTAAATAGTTAACCAAGATGAGGTTTTACCAAGCCCAGTGGAACTTTATCTAGTAGTTGAAACCCCCACCACACCAAACATTTTTTCATTTTGAGGCACCAACAATGATGAGTACAGTTAAAAATCTCCAGTTTTAAGAGTCATATTGCAGTAAAATTTTCTATATATTTCTTCATTATAAGTGAAATCTTTTGAATACATCTTATTTGCAGAGGATATATTTTAAGTAACATTTAATACATACACCATAATCTTAAATATTTAAGGCCACTTTCTTTAAAATTTATAAGTATATTTATTTCTTACATTGTCATTAAAATTACTATGTAAATTGTCTCTAAATTAAAAGTTCTCATTCAGCAATTTTTCTCCATTCCTAAAGAGTCCTCTTCAGCTACCTGGTAAATAAAACACAAGATATAAGAATAGTAACTTACTCAAGATTTTTTTAAAGACTTTGTTATTTTTTCTATACCTGTCAGTTGGGTTGGCTTAGCTAATATCACTTACTTGTGATTCTAAGAGGAAACAAATTACTGAATAACTGAGTTTTCAAAAGAAAATTTTCTTTTCAATTTTTGGTGCTTACTTTTTCCATCATTATTACAGACTCATAGGGGAGAAATATAGAGAAATTCAGAACATTAAATAATATAAAAATCTATGTAGATTCATATTGAAAATATTAACAAACACAAAATATGCCCAGCTGTCTGCCACAAAGAGAGGAATTTGTTTCCTCCATCTAGGTACAACCAACCTGTTTGGCCAGGATTATTTTAAAGTGACCAAAATATTGTCTCTTTAAATTATTCCATCTCTTTGAGTGGCCCCAGGGTAGCTCCATGTGAATCAGCAAAGCTGGTAGAAGAGGCTGAGTAGCAGCATAATAACATGTCAGAAATTTCTCACTTCCCTCAAAGTCTTCCATTGTTCCTGAATTTCTCTCCCCTCCTTCAGAATGAAACATTTTTAAGGATAAAAATAACCTCTCCTCCAAATGCAGATCCTCATTCTAAGTGAAATATTTGCTAAATTTCTGAAATTAGCCACATTTCCTGAGACTTACAGCACATTGTTTCTTCTGTAGCCAGCATACCATGGGTACAAAATGACACAAAAAAATGTGGCCCCATAATTACTCTTCATAACTATGAACAAAATTCATAATTTCTTGAGTATTTGAAGAAAAAATACTTTTTTTCTTCCCTTTTCCCTAGTATATGATGCTCCTCAGTTCAACTGTCCCAGGTAGTCTTGTACATGCTTAGCAACAGCAACCAAAATCTCCCTAGTCACACATAAATTCATCAAATTCTTAACAATTTATTTGTCTGGGTTTTGGCCTGATTTGCCATCACTGATTCTGGTACATTCAACACTTATTTGTTTCTCTGTATTTATACCTATACTACCTTTTAAATTGAATTAGTTTCAAAATGAACATGCTTGAAATACAGCAAAAACTCCATCACCTACAATATGAAGTGCAAAATCTTTAGTTCCTTATGATTTGGCCCAAACATTTCTTCCCCAGCTTTTTTGTTTAGGTGCACTCTCTCATAAGAATCCATCAGTATACCACTGTGAAATCTTTGAACATTTGCCACGTAGATTCACAGATGCAACATTTTGCACGTGCTCTTTACTCTGAGAAAAAGTTTGTTCATGAGATTGTTCTTTCCTGGGCCTTTTCCTAGAGAATCTTAATTGTCCTTGAAGGCTTAGCACTAAACCTCAGAACTCTAAATGACTTGCAGATCCACACTAATTCCACTAGCACAGCACAGAGTCAAGCTACCCCTTAGTCTCTCTGTGAACCTTCGGCACATACTTACTGACCTGCACCTGTCTTCCTGGGATGCTGAAGCTAATGTGACAAACAAAACAAAGCCCCTGCTCTCATGCGACTCATGTTCTTGTCAAGAGGCAGAAAATAAATGCAAATAAAATGTGGTGACAAGTAGTAATGGTACCATAAAGGAAAATAAAGTATGGATTGGAGAATAAAGAGGCTAAATAAGGGCTAGTTTAGGTAGGATTATTTGATTAGACCTGACTGAGGGTGTGGTGTTTAAACACTCGAATAAGTTGTCCTTGTAGATACCTTCTTCAAAACTTCTCATTATATTGTAATTAAAGTTGAAATTCTTTTATACATTATTCTTGAATTGGGTAGTTTTTCACTTAAACAAAAAAATGGCTTTGAAAGCAGGTAATTGAAAAGTCATACATTTACATCAGAAGCATTTTATTTTATTCTACAACATATCAGTGTACTTTCATTTGCCAGTATCATGATATTGGGCCAAAGCCCTTTATTTGAGTATGAATCTGCTGATTAAAGTTTTACATCATCTTTCATACAATTCATATATTGGTCTCATTCAAGTGTAATGAGAAATCAAAGATAAAATGTTCTAAAGAAAGATGTATTTCATGATTTTTTTTCTCAACCTTTGCAGGCTTTTCAGTCATACTCTAAATCAATTATAATTTTAGTGACTTATTTTTATCAATTATTTCCAAAACATTTTCACAGTACTCAAATAAATAACTATTAATTTTCTTTTATACACATTTATATAATTTATGTTCTTTTATTTAACATAAATTATGAAATTATAAAAAGCACAATTCACAAAGACAAAGTTGCAAAGTACTAGTATTACTTTTTTCATTAAGTTGGTTGTGGGTACATGGGCATATGTTTCATTATTATTATTATTATTTGTTGTATCACTCTACTGTATATACTATTATATGTGGTGGTTTTTTTTTTGTTTGTTTTTGGTTTTTTGCAGTACGTGGGCCTCTCACTGTTGTGACTTCTCCCCGTTGCGGAGCACAGGCTCTGGACGCGCAGGCTCAGCGGCCATGGCCCACGGGCCCAGCTGCTTCGCGGCATGTGGGATCCTCCCGGACCGGGGCACGAACCCGTGTCCCCTGCATCAGCAGGCGGACTCTCAACCACTGTGCCACCGGGGAAGCCCTATATGTGTATTTTTAAAAAAGTAAATTAATAGTACGTTCAATTGGCATAAACATGACTGGGAAAAATAGCCAGTTCTCATGGTAAGTATGTAACACTATTGGTAGTGAAAGCAGGAAAGCACCCCAAATTACCATAACTTTCAGTGTAACACGGACATCCATCAATTATGTGTTATTGTAGGAATGAGAGCGCCAGTTCACAGCTACAATTCAATTAACTATTAGGTGGAATTTCTGTAAGAAAGTTTCTCTTACATTTGTAGGCAGGTGTCTGTCTCATCTACTCATCTGTGATCTCCTTACATTTAGAGCCTGGCTTTATTCAGACCTGTGCAATTCTCAGGGCTTTGAATGGTGTTGGCCCAGTATGCACATAATAAATATTTGTTCAATGAATAAAAGAAGGTTGAATGCAGAAGCATATGCACATTTCTTTTACTTATGCTTTTCTCTATCACTTAAGAAATTGAGTAGTTCACACTCTAATATTTTGTTATTTGCATCTTGCTGCTGCACTTAGTAACTTGGAATTAATTGGGTAATAGTATTTTCAGTCTCCAAGTTATAGTCGCATGATGAGTCACAGGAAAACGGGTTTCAAAAATGCACATGATTTGTTGTTTTCAGGCGTGAAATGAAGTTGTGTTTATAATGTCTGATTAGAAAAAAAGCTCTGTTGCATTCTCAAATTTCTATAGAACTATAGGAATTATTTAAGGCGTTAAAAAAAGTTACAATCACAGTTTACCTAGAAACTGATAAAGAAGTATTTCAAATCCCTTGTTTCCTGAAATTAGAATAAACCTTTAGAATCCTAAGAACATTAATGTGTTTGGACAGGTATTTTATGATAAAATTAAGCACCATGGCTAACAGCACTGAATGCTGTTGACAGGCTATAAAGCCAAATACCTTGTTGTATCAGCATTTGCATTCAGGATTAATTTGGTCCATGTACAGAAACAAACGCCTTATTGAATTCCATAGGACATAATACCCCCTCTGTAGGCATAGAGCCATCCCACAATATCAGTTTATTAGTCTTAGAAATTACAGAATTCCAGCTCCAGCTGTTCCTTATGAGGTTCAAAGACCAAACAATTAAACAGGAATACATTTATATTTCTAAATGCTCAAAATAACTGGTCTCTTTGGTGTTATCCATTATGGAGAATTCTATAAATTTAATCCTTAAAGACATATCTTCTGAGTCTGTGTCTAAATGACATCAGAGCATTAAGATGAAAAGTAGAAAATTTAACTATCCAAATGTCTGTTAATATCTTGCATCTTGGCATCATATAGATAAAAAAGTTGGGACATTGAAAACTGTCCTTTATTATATATGCTCTGAATCACTTATATGCAGTAACAAAGTAGATTTGAGCAGCCTCCCCACTGAGCAATGTCGCTTTCACATCAAAGCACAATCTTGAATATGAGCATCCCTCTAGGAGCTAGGAAATACCCTTAAACAAATTTAAAGGCTCAGCTGGCCAAACCTAAGTTAGGTGAATTTTATAAGCATATGTATGTATATATTATACATACATACATGCATGCATATGTATATTATACATATATACACACACACATGCATACAACACATACATTAGATATATATAAAGTCTAATGTATACATAGATTAGAAGGGAAAGACTTCACCAAAACAGAGGCTTGAATTGGATCTTAAAAGAAGGCATGGGGAAAAATATTAATGCATGGGAATTTTATGAGTGAATAAAGGGATTTTATTTTTGCTAGAGGAGATTGTGTACAAAAGCATGGAAGTGTGAATGTGGTGCCTTTGGGTAACAGCATAGTTTGGTGTGGCTGAGATATAAGATGCAGAGGGATCTTAACTCACAGAACAAATGAAATGGAACATTTCCCCATAATCAATAGGAAGAAATCCTTGATACAGCTATGCAGGTCCATACAATGATGCAATAAAACCTAGTTATTAAGAGCATATCTTTGATACCACACATTAAACTAGTTTTAATGTTCCCTTCATTAGAAGTTTTAAGTTTGGAGGACAGTGTGCTTATGTATGTTCCTGGCAGTATCTTTATGTTTTCACATCTATGTTGCAAGACCTAACCTTTATCCCAGGTGCTAGGCCCATGATTTTTAACTCTCCCCAAACTGCTTCTTCTACCATTATTGTACAATTGCCCCCAATCTGATGTTTTCTTTTGATCTTCATACTTCCTTCTCCTGCACATTTAAGCTTAATCAAATATAACTTTTCAATGCCTATAGCAACTCTTCAATTTTTTTCCATGCCTACTTGCAGCTCTCAGTTGGGTCCACATCATTTCTCATTTCAATGACTCTAATAGGTTTCTAACCAGTACCCATGATTTAAGTTTTCTCTTACCCATTTTGATGCATAGTGATGATATTTAGAAAAATCTTAAAATCACAGCTTTAATTATGTTAGTTCTCATTTCAATAGTTTCTCCTCATTGCCCATTACCTAAATAAAACTCATCACACTTTTAAGCCTGGCCTTCAAGTCCTTCCTTAATCTGGCCTCAATATATCCATCTAGCCTCATATTCTACTACCTTGTTTATGCAGTCTACGTGATTGGCAAACAGAATTGGTTCAACATTACTCAAAATACTCTGCTCTCCACTCTGTGCCTCTAATCACATTTTTCCTCCACTTAGAATGTCTTTTCATTGTCATTGCTTTCTGAAATTCTACCATCTCTCAAGGATCAACTTAAATATCACCTCTAGATGACAAATTTACTAACTCTCCCAACCAAATCAAAATACTTCCTTGCTTATACTTTCACTATTATCTGAAGTATATTTGTTATGGCATTTAAGATTTTTATTTATTATACATTTTATTTTATAATTGTTATTTGTTATTTTTATGTTTATTTTATGCTTTTAATTGTTTTTTATTTGTTTACTGGTAACAAGACCTAGCATGTACCTGGACACATAAACATTTAAAAATTGAGGTATGATCTACTCTTCCTTCTGCCACTATATTTATCTTTGTAAAACACAGATTTGAGCCCATGGCTTTGTTGGTTTAAAACTCATACACAAGCATTAAGCATGATTATGTAGCCTAAATCCATGTACCATTTCTTTTGTTAATTAATGCATTAATCTATCAAATATTTGATGAATGAGAAAGGTATTAGGAACTTTAAGAAAAATAAATAGATTTTTTAAAGTAAAGTTTTATTTAGTGACTGAACAAGAGATAAATATGTGTCAACATTCAATGTTTTCCATATATTTTATATACCTTATCCTGGAAAACTTATCTATTTGATGAATTTTCCCCAGTCTCCTTTCTACAGTTAATAACCAAAATGATGTTTCTTCATATGGTTCAATAATTCAAAGGAAAACAACACCTCAACTTTACTTAGACTTAAACTTAAAAAGTAACAGTACATTACTCTTTTGTATTTCCACCTCCAGCAAAGAGAAAATCAATATCTCTGACTGAGAAAAAAAAAACAAACACTAAAATTATTTTTTAAATTTAAAAATGTTTCAAATATCAGATTTTAAAATGCAAAAATATAACTGAATCACTGTGCTGTACACCTGAAACTAAAAGAACATTGTAAATTTACTATACTTCAATAAAAACAAAACAAAGCTAAAATAAAATGTAAAAATATGCTCTAAAATCTGAACTTTATGCTTTCAAATAAAAGCATCTGTTAAGACACATATTTGTTTTACAAAAACATATGTTTAAATTAGGAATTCAACATAGAAATACCTGTCAACACAGGATATAGTGGTATTTTTTAAAGTGGTTATTATTCTCTGACTCATGTAAATCTTAGGTATAAATCCAAGTCTTTCTCATGAAATTCTATATTATTGTATTATTCTCCATCTAAATTAATAATAATAGAATAAATTTACCACATAACAAAAAAAAAAACTTTCAATATATAGTCAACAAATTACCCAAAATGTAGATGTTACAGGTGAGAATGGGGAAAAAATTAAAATATGATACCATCCCTGGACAAAAAGAAAGTTTTTCTCAGCCCTCTCCTACTGATTTCCACACCTACCTCTGTTAGACACCTACCATCTTAGAGACCTCTGGCTCCATTAGAGATCTAGACACCATCAGCTTTATTCTAAGTCAGCTGTCAAGTTAGTTAAAAAATTATTTAATAAATAAGCATCTCTATTTATTATTCCTTCTGGAGTACTTATGCTTTAAGAGACTTTGCTTGCTAAACTAACTAAATGTATCAAAAAGGGGATATATAGGGAATGTACTAGAAAAAGATCCATTTTTGGAGCAGCTTTTCCCATGCATCAAAATCAAAATGGTATAGATGTACCTCAGGATGCAACGGCCACACCATCAAAGTATTTCTAATACCAAAGAAGAGTAATTTATAGTTAATGTATTTTAATATGGTAATCACCATGTTCATTTTAACACTTAGATTATTAAAAAAAGAGGTAGATAAGGTATTAGAATAGAAAGGAAAAAAGAATCAAAATTTTATAAAAGAAAGAAATTATGTCTAGTTCAATTTTGAATTAATATCAAACCATAATTCATTCATTAACATCCAACTAATCTACAACTTACTCTGTAGAAAAAACTAAACATTGGTAACCATATCCTATAAACAGTATAATGCAAAGTTTCTGGACTTTATGAAAAAATTAAATAATGCTTTTCATTGTTACTGGTACAAGTGCAGATCACTAGGAATTCTATAAACTTAAAATAGAATGCCTCTTTTTTTTTTTTTTTTTTTTACGGTAAACGGGCCTCTCACTGTTGTGGCCTCTCCCGTTGTGGAGCACAGGCTCCGGACGTGCAGGCTCAGCGGCCATGGCTCACGGGCCCAGCTGCTCCGCAGCATGTGGGATCTTCGCGGACCGGGGCATGAACCCGTGTCCCCTGCATCGGCAGGCGGACTCTCAACCACTGCGCCACCAGGGAAGCCCAGAATGCCTTTTTAAAAATGAAATCTATGGCTTTAAAAGAGAATCCTTCAAATAGATTTTTTTTGTTCCCTTTGTTCAGTACTCAGCACACTTAAACAAAAACATTTGACTAAAAATAAGGTGATGTAGGCAGTAATGGCCCATCTATAATGTAAGACCCTATTTCCTGAAATAACTCTTAATTCTGCACAAAATACTTAGACATTAATTTACTGAAATTGAACTAACACTAGTAAATACCTTGGTGCTTCAATTTAAAGATAATAAATTTGTCCCTTTAATAAAAGCAAATATGGTTTTGTTTTATGGTGAAGACTCCACAGACATAATGAGGATAAAGATAAGAAAATGATTCTGTGGTTGTGGACAGGCAAAGTTAACTGAAAACATAGAAAATCAAGTCCAAATCTTGATAGTGTGAAGGGAGATGACCCAGTGTATGATGTAGGGAACTTAGTCTCCGAGGAAGAGAGAAATGAGTGGATTCCCTGATACTAGAACAGGTTAGCACTATGGGATAGCATTTAATATCAAACGATCCATCACCAATCTCCCACTGTCACCTTACCCAGTGAAAATAACTGAGCTATATGGAGCCTAAGAGATAAAGAAAGAATGAGAAAAGTGGAAATCGGAGAAAGACACAGAGAAAGAGTGAAAAACTACCCTCCATGGGAATGAATAGAATTACCAAGCTACAGAGGCAAGGTCAGATCCGCTCTGCACACCTGACATCAGCAGGTGCTCAATGTAAGCCTGAAGAAATGCCCCCAGGGATGCAAGTGTGAAGGAGAGGGTAATATGCCATACTTCTTTTGCTTTCTCATGGATTGGCCATCCCTCTATTAACTGAGAAAGTAGCTTGTGTGTTAGATGTGTTTCCTGAAAATCAACAATGAAAACATGTAAAATAGTAAAATTACCATCAGGGAGAATTTGGACTGTACCTCCTGGTTGCTTTTCCTGTGGAAAATCTTATGAACAAAGAAATGGGGGACTACTGCATTTCTCACCAAGGTCAAAAATCATATGCTTCCATCTTATCCATGACAGGAACTTAAAATAGCAGATGTATCCACCCAGTTTTTATTAGGACTATGTTGTAACCTTTGAAAACAGGCGTTTTCCTACTTTAAAACTGTCCCAGAGAAAGATGCTTCTAGATCCACAGCAGAAAAGTTCTTTCTCCCAATCTTTCAGAATTCATACCCTGAAAAGCATACAGTGAAGAAGATCTTTCTTCTCTATAAACAAGTCTCTCAAGGAGCTCATCCTTTGCCTTGATTTTTCTTCAGTGCAGACAAGGTTTTCATAGACAACATTCAAATCATCCCCTGAGCCTTCAGTACTCTATGCTAAGAGTTTTCTGAGTATTTTAACATTTTGATTAAATGCTTACATATTTTCCAATCACTTTAATGATTAAACAAAACTCTGTGAAAAAAATTGCAATCACTTAATTTATTACTTATCTATAATAAATTGACTCAAATTTGATTTCCTTGTTTCAAATGTATCCAGGCAATTTGTTTCCACAATTACTAAATTAAAAAAAGTAAACATTTTCTTATCAAAATGTCAATATATATATATATTTTTCAATTATGCTTCAAAAATACATCCAGGAGTACATTTGCAAATAGGATGCTTAGCTACTCATTTTATTAATTTTGCCATTTTGAGTTTGGCAAGCCAGTTTTTCAAAGCACTTGTGTGTGAAAAAAGGGCTTATTTTTGTGCTTTTTTTATATAATAAGTTTCAGCTGATGAGTTATTTCATGCAAATAATTAAATACCAAATTACAATATGTGGTGAGTAGAAAATTACTAATAGAATATGCCTATCAAATCTGAGGAATATTAAAATGTGCATATGGGTTCAGTTCAGTTAACAGAAAAATTGGATTCCAATCATTTACTCTTGATAGCAATTTTGCCCTCTGTTCTTAGGTTCACCTGATATAACATTACAAGACAAGCTATATTTGCAAAATACCACCTGGGATCATGCCTTGCACAATATCCATTATTTTCTCAATAGTTTTATGCATGTTTTGTACATTATTTGAAAAGTCTTCAGGAACACAGTTGACATGTAACCAAGGGATTCTGTTTTTGCAACTTTTCAATAAAAAGTGGCACAGCTAAAAATCAGAATATAAGAAGGTTTCTATGGAGAAATATATCAAAGTAGCTGATTAAAAATGGAAAGACTTTTTACCCTTCATAAATTCTATGAAATTTCTATGAAAGTTGAAATACTAATTAACATAATAATTGTTTAAGGGCAGTTAAAAAACAGTATTTTCACATTAATCCTTCTATTTAAATAAAGGCTTTTTCACACTTGTTACTCAGGCTATTATGTACTTTCATTAATTTCATTTCTTGTCAGAAAAAAAGATTGTAGCTTTACTAATGGTAATACAGGGCCTGAAAACATTACCAATGCTATATAAATAGATGTACACTGGGAAGAAAACAATTTTTAGGTATTGTTATTGTATGTTATAATAATGACACCTCACACAAAATGTCATTCATATTTTTTAGCAAATATGATCTTCATTATATTTATTTAGTCTTACTCTATCCTAAACTATAGAAACAATATTCCATGGGTATCTTCAAAAATGCATATTATTTAGTCACAAAGGGAGCTGTATATGAGAGAAGTGAGAGAGTAGACTAATTCTATCAATTTATCATAAAAGAAATCATTACTGTCTTCCATACAATGAATTAATGTTGTCACTTTTGTACACATATAAATTAAGTGACATAATTATATAAGCTAATACTCAGTAGGTACTTTTTAAAAGGTTTTAGCCATATTATCTCTTTTAATATCAAAACAATCCTATGATGTAAGTACTACTATATTTTTTCCATTTCACAGATAAAGAGATTGAGGCCCAGAATTTCAATTTCTTTGAAACTTTTAAAAGGAAAATCTAAAACTACTTGTAAATTTTTCGTATTAATCAAGAATAGCATAGTATCTTATCCTCAGTGGATACTCAATAACTAAACATTGCTATGTCTTCTAAGAATGTTCCACAGGACCCTGGTTTGAGGAATACTAATAAGTATTGCATGAAAATTATTGCAGCATCCAATATATTTGGAAAGTTTTAGTCAAAATTAAAAATGGTTTCTTTTATGTAGGACTCCTGAGAACCCAAAGTATGACAATGTATTAAGAAGAGTATGATTTGCTCTATTTTTCAAAATTGTAAAATTAGAGAAACTTCCTTTTTCAGGCCTTCTCTCTTGAAGAACTAGCATTTGGCAAAACATTTTCAGGACATTGCTTTAAATTTTTGTATATTCTAGTGATTACTTATATGTTCTTTGAAAGTGTTAGGTCTTGGTAAATAACGTGTCATTTAAATTTGCAGTCTTTGTTCCTGATTCTTTGCCTTATGAGGGAAGAAAATTGATCATAAACCTACAGATTTCCATAATAAATGAAAAATGGTCACTGCTCATGTCTAATATTTGGTGTGTTTTAGTCAGGCATTTTAGTTGTAAGCCACAGAAACAGATTCAAGTTGATTTCGGCAGAAAAGGAATGCACTGAAAAGATATTAGTAGCTCAGACAATCACTGGATAACTGGAGAACCAGGCTCAGAAACAGCGTAAGATGATGCTTAAGATAGTGCCATAGAACTGCTGCCATGCAACCAGTTCCAGTGCAGGACCATTGCTTAGACTAGCGTTACTGCTGTGCGACAGTGACAGCTGACAATGGGTGCTACAACTGGTACTGCTGTTACTCTTGCCCCAGAAACTCAATAATGTTTTTACAGACTCTACCATCAGGAGGAAATTTCTAGTTTCCTCTTGTTTGTTCCTAGTTTCTGAATCTAACTCTGGGGTAGATCCATTTGATTGGTGGATCCATGGACACGTACCTATAACCTAGCTGAAGGGAGGCTGGAAAAGAAAGTATTTGACAATTTTATATTCCAGCCTCCCATCAAAACTCATAATGTGAGGAATTCCTCGATCCCTAGGAAGGAGTTCAGGTTCTAAGTAGTTAAAATGGATTAGAAATATTCACCATCTGGAGGCACCAATCTTCTGTGTAAATTGAGCTCTAATGGCTATGGCTTGCTCTCACCTCTAGCCCTCCACTTTCTAATTTGTTGAAGCTATGGAATTCTACAAAGATCTCTTCTCTTTAATTCACATATATAGCATTTGTATGCTTATCAGGCATGCCTAAGTCCTGTAACGGGAGCTTGAAGCTCCTAACATGGTGCTTAAGTTAAAGATATTTTTGTCTAAACATATTATTGTAAACTAAAACTATAATCAAGTGATAAGCCTCTAAAAATTTATCTTCTAGTTTATCTGCTTTGGGAAAACATAATCTATTTTCTACTCTCATCTCCTACCCCAAGGTAGAGATCAATGATTAATTGAAGCTTATGTCCAAACATCCAAAACTGGAGAAGAAACTCAATGGAGTAATTCTTGGCCATAGGAACTAGAGATTCCACATGTGGAATTTACTGCCCCTTTAGTCTGAGCACCATGTCTAATAATTTTGGCAGAATTGTTGAAACTCTCTGACTGAAGAACCCAATCAGAATAACAGTCATAGAACATGTCATACTATAATCCACTATTAAAATCTATTTTGTGATGAGACTCAATATTTGACAGGGAATATGCATTTTAAAAAGTATTTTGTTCAAAGAATGACTGACTATGGATTGGTGACTGTTAGTCTCGGTTGAGAGAAAACAAAGATGTTAATCATTCCCAAGAATATAGCCAAGATCACATCTAATGACAATCTCTCCATATGCATTCTAGTGCCTTACCATTCTGGGTAGTTTCCAAACAGATGCTACCCAGGGATAAATATTTGGTGGGTATATTGGGTACAGCATTTAGACTTATTAGTCTCCATCAGGTTAAGCAGGAAAACAACAGGTGTGTGTTAATGTGATTTTTCTTACCTATCAAATGTCTCAAGTGTCAGGCACAGCCTTCAAGAAAGTGAGGTGGTACTCCAGGGACAATTATATTTACAACCCATTCATGAGATACCAAAGTATCCAATATGATACTCAATTAATCTATATTACTTTATGCCATAGTTTTCAAAAGGAAATTTTTTCTATAAGATAATACACTCTACCATCCCCTATCTCTATCTTTTTAGACTCTATGGGTCCCAATTATAGAGGACATTATAGTGTGTCATTGCAGCACACACACCTACACATACACTCCCTAGATTTTGGTGGCTACCTTCTTTATTGTGAGATTATAACATGAGCTCCCATTATTTTGATTCAGAACCTCTCCCTGCAGGGAACTTCTTTCTACACAAAAGTGAAAGTGGCCCTCAATTTTACATGCTCTTCACCAAAAGTTGCCTGTGCTAGAGACTATATTTCCTATAGTCTGTAGGTGGATCATTACCTTGTGCCTGAACTGCAGGAAACAGTCCATTCAGTTAAATCTAGCTTCCTCACCTCATATAGAAATAGAAAGATAGGGATGGGACAGACTGTCCTGTTTATTTAAACCATCTTCCTTTACTCTCCTTGAGGGCAGTACCCGAGAAGTACAGTTATATAGGAAATGTTTTACTGAAGCCATGGGGAAATTTTTTATTTATTCTTTACTAGAGTATAATTGCTTTACAATGGTGTGTTAGTTTCTGCTTTATAACAAAGTGAATCAGCTATACATATACATATATCCCCATATCTCTTGCGACTCCCTCCCTCCCACCCTCCCTATCCCACCCCTCTAGGTGGTCACAAAGCACCGAGCTGATCTCCCTGTGCTATGCGGCTGCTTCCCACTAGCTACCTATTTTACATTTGGTAGTGTATATATGTCCATGCCACTCTCTCACTTTGTCTCAGCTTACCCTTCCCCCTCCCCGTGTCCTCAAGTTCATTCTCTAGTAGGTCTGTGTCTTTACTCCCATCCTGCTCCTAGGTTCATGACCATTTTTTTTTTTTTTAGATTCCATATATATGTGTTAGCATATGGTATATAACAGGGAAAATTTAAAGCTGTTCTTAAAATAAAACTTTTCTTAATCCAAAAACAGTCACTTAGAAAATCAAGCCCTTCACAATTTCCCTTTAAATCTCTTTATTCTCTTCTACACGTTCCCACTACCAATTGGGTTTCTTTTATAGGCTCCTTAGCACCCTGAAAAGCAACACCTTTAGAAAATTTCTCTCTACAATTCTCTAGTCATCTGTTTAGAAATATCTGCAACAGAAAATGGTTTTGCTGCCTGGATTCTTTCCCTTCCTTCTTTAGTTCATTTCCTCAATCTGAGTAGCTTAAATTCTAATTAACACACACAAAGACTTCATCAGAAGAACAAGATAAATATTGGGAAGGGACCAGGTGCTGAATGGTATGTTCCTTTAGATAGGATCTCCTCTCTTAGTCTCCTCTCCAGTTTAATTTGAAGACTTGAGCTTTTATTAGCTGATACCCCTTTTGTGTTCAGCATGTTCACAGTATTATAAGGAAATATATAAATTATTAGGAGAGAACAATATAACTTAAAATGAAAAAGATATTTTCTAAAAATCATCTATTCTGAAATGCCTTTTGCCATTCCACAAACAAAGTCACAATGTTATGTAGAGTCAAGTTTAAATTATTTCCTTCTTCCTCCTTAAGGCTGACAGAATGAGAAGGACATTTTATGGGACACCTGTAACTGTGCTTCCCTTTGAAATTAGCCAGAACTGGAGATGTTCTCCCTCTGTCATCTTTCCTGGAAATATCATCAGTTTTGTTTTTTAAAGCAGTAAGCTGAAAATTGCTCATACAGAACCAAAGACCAGTACTGACAACAAATGCCCAATGAGGAAGAAATAATGATTTTTTTTTTTTGCATCAGTGAAGAAAAATGATTATGTCTATAGGTAATGATTTTTTTAAACATCTTTATTGGAGGATAATTGCTTTACAATGGTGTGTTAGTATCTGCTGTATAACAAAGTGAATCAGCTATACATATACATTATCCCCATATCTCTTCCCTCTTGCATCTCCCTCCCATCCTCCCTATCCCATCCCTCTAAGTGGTCACAAAGCACTGAGCTGATCTCCCTGTGCTATGCGGTGCTTCCCACTAGCTATCATTTTACATTTGGTAGTGTATATATGTCAATGCTACTGTCTCACTTCATCCCAGCTTACCCTTTCCCCTCCCCATGTCCTCAAGTACATGCTCTACATCTGAATCTTTATTCCTGTCCTGCCCCTAGGTTCTTCAGAACCTTTTTTTTTCTTTTTAGATTCCATATATATGTGTTTGCATACAGTATTTGTTTTTCTCTTTCTGACTTATTATCAAAATGTTCCATTAACTTGGTCTCAGGGAAAATTATTGCACACATATTATCTCTGTGTTCAAAGTCATTAAAACATCTAAAAAGATTATTTCTCAAAACAACTTGTTTAATTATTGATAAAGTAATTAACTAAAATAAACAATTTCAAATTTATTCTCTCATGTCTTGTTTACATAAGATTTATTATTGTTTAATTTCCTTGTCATTGCAAAGCTACAACTGAAAAATACAGCTAAAGCATGGGACAAATTTTCAATTTTTTTCCAAATTTAATACAAGGAGAAAATATGGATTTTAAAAACAAATGAAGGGGGGACCTTCAAGATGGCAGAGGAGTAAGACGTGGAGATCACCTTCCTCCCCACAAATGCATCAAATATACAGCTACATGTGGAGCAACTCCTACAGAACACCTACTGAACACTGGCAGAAGACCTCAGACTTTCCAAAAGGCAAGAAACTCCCCACATACCTGGGTAGGGCAAAAGAAAAAAGAAAAAACAGAGACAAAAGAATAGGGATGGGACTTGCACCAGTGGGAGGGAGCAGTGAAGGAGGAAAAGTTTCCACACACTGGGAAGCCCCTTCACTGGTGGAGACACGGAGTGGGTGGGGGAAAGCTTCAGAGCCACGGAGGAGAGCACAGCAACAGGGGTGCAGGGGGCAAAGCAGAGAGATTCCCTCAAGAGAATCCATGCCGACCAGCACTCACCAGCTTGAGAGGCTTTTCTGCTCACCCACCAGGATGGGTCGGGGCTGGGAGCTGAAGCTCAGGCTTCGGAAGTCAGACTCCAAGGAGAAGACTGGAGTTGGCTGCATGAAGACAGCCTGACAGGGTTAGTGCACCACAGCTAGCCGGAAGGACTCCAGGAAAAAGCCTGGACCTGCCTAAGAGGCAAGAGACCATTGTTTCAGGGTGCACGAGGAGAGGGGATTCCTTCCTCGTCTGCCCACAGAAGGCAGAGCACCACTTAAACAAGCTCCAGAGATGGGCGCGAGCCACTGCTATCGGCTCAGACCACAGACATGAGCATGAAACTCTAACGCTGCTGCTGCAGCCACCAAGACGCATACGTGCAAGCACAGGTCACTATCCACACACCCCAGGAGCCTGGGCAGCCCGCCACTGCCAGGGTCCCATGATCCAGGGACAACTTCTCTGGGAGAACACATGGCGTGCCTCAGGCTGTTGCAATGTCATGCTGGCCTCTGCTACCGCAGGCTCGCCCCACATTCCGTACCCCTCCCTCCCCCCAGTTTGAGTGAGTCAGAGACCCCGAATCAGCTGCTGCTTTAACCCTATCCTGTCTGGGCAGGAACAGAGGTCTGAGGGTGACCTACACACAGAGATGGGGCCAAATCCAAAGCTGAACCCCAGGAGCTGTGCCAACAAAGAAGAGAAAGGGAAATCTCTCCCAGCAGCCTCAGGAGCAGCGGATTAAATCTCCACAATCAACTTGATGTACCCTGCATCTGTAGAATCCTGCATCTGTGGAATACCTGAATAGAAAATGAATCATCCCAAAATTGAGGTGGTGGACATTGTGAGCAACTGTAGTCTTGGGGTTTTCTGTCTGTGACTGACTTGTTTCTGATATTTATGTTTATCTTAGTATAGTTTTTAGTGCTTGTTATCATTGGTGGGTTTGTTTACTAGTTTGGTTGCTCTCTTCTTTTTTCTATTATTATTATTTTTTTATTTTAATAGTTTTAAAAATGTATTTGTTATAATATTTTTTTTAATTTTTAAAAATTTATTATCATTTTCTTTCTTTTTTTTCTCTCTCTGTTTCTAGGCCTTGTGGCTGACAGTGTCCTGATGCTCCAGCCTGGTGTCAGGCCTGAGCCTCTGAATACAGAGAGCAAAGTTCAGGACATTGGACCACTGGAGACCTCCTGGCCCAAGTAATATCATCAGTGAGAGCTCTCCCAGAAATCTCCATCTCAACACTAAGACCCAGCTCCACTCAATGGCCAGCAAGATCCAGTGCTGGATGCCCCATGCCAAACAACCAGCAAGCCAGGAACAGAACACCACCCATTAGCAAAGACGCTGCCTAAAAACATACTAAGTTCACAGACACCCAAAAACACACTACAGGATGCAGCCCTGCCCACCAGAAAGCAAGATCCAGCCTCAGCCACCAGTACCTAAGCACCAGTCCAGTTCCACCAGGAAGCCAGTCCAGTTCCACTACACAAGCCACTGAAACAACCTTACCCACTGGGGGCAGATACTAAAAATAGCAGGTACTGTGAACCTCAAGCCTGAGAAAAGGAGACCCCAAAACAGTAAGTTAAACAAAATGAGAAGACAGAGAAATACGCAGCAGATGAAGGAACAAGGTAAAAAGCCACCAGACCAAACAAATGAAGAGGAAATAGGCAGCCTACCAGAAAAAGAAGTCAGAGTAATGATAGAAGAGATGATGCAAAATCTTGGAAAAAGAATGGAGAAAATACAAGAAATGTAAAAATACAAGAAATGTAAGCAGGAAACACCAGAGAAGGAAAAGACCTACAATAACAAACCCAAAACAATTAAGAAAATGGTAATAGGAACATACATATCGATAATTACCTTAAATGTAAACGGATTAAAAGTTCCAACCAGGGCTTCCCTGGTGGCACAGTGGTTGAGAGTCCGCCTGCCGATGCAGGGGACACGGGTTCATGGCCCGGCCCGGGAAGATCCCACATGCCGCGGAGCGGCTGGGCCTGTGGGCCATGGCCGCTGAGCCTGCACGTCTGGAGCGGGAGAGGCCACAGCAGTGAGAGGCCCGCGTATGGAAAAAAAAAAAAAGAAAGAAAAAAAAAGTTCCAACCAAAAGACATAGGCTGGCTGAATGGATACAAAAACAAAACCTGTATATATGCTGTCTACAGGAGACCCACTTCAGACCTAGGGACACATACAGACTGAAAGTGAGGGGATGGAAAAGATATTCCATGCAAATGGAAATCAAAAGAAAGCTGGAGTAGCAATTCTCATATCAGACAAAATAGACTTTAAAATAAAAACTATTACAAGAGACAAAGAAGGAAACTACACAGTGATCAAGGGATGAATCCAAGAAGAAGATATAACAATTGTAAACATTTATATACCCAACATAGGAGCACCTCAATACATAAGGCAAATGCTAACAGCCATAAAAGGGGAAATCAGCAGTAACACAATAATAGTAGGGGACTTTAACAGCTCACTATCACCAATGGACAGATCATCCAAAATGAAAATAAATAAGGAAACACAAGCTTTAAATGATACATTAAACAAGATGGGCTTAATTGATGTTTATAGGACATTCCATCCAAAAACAACAGAATACACTTTCTTCTCAAATGCTCATGGAACATTCTCCAGCATAGATCATATCCTGTGTCACAAATTAAGCCTTGGTAAATTTAAGAAAATTGAAATCGTATCAAGTATCTTTTCGGACTACAATGCTCTGAGACGAGATATAAATTACAGGAAAAAAAAACTGTAAAAAATACAAACACATGGAGGATAAACAATACACTACTTAATAACCAAGAGATCACTGAAGAAATCAAATAGGAAATAGGAAAATACCTAGAAACAAATGACAATGAGAACACGATGACCCAAAACCTATGGGATGCAGCAAAAGCAGTTCTAACAGGGAAGTTTATAGCAATACAATCCTACCTCAGGAACAAGAAAAATCTCAAATAAACAACCTAACCTTACACCTAAAGCCATTAGAGAAAGAAGAACAAAAAAATCCCAAAGGTAGAAGAAAGAAAGACATCATAAAGATCAGATCAGAAATAAATGATAAAGAAATGACGAAAATAATAGCAAAGATTGGTAAAACTAAAAGCTGGTTCTTTGAGAAGATAAACAAAATTGATAAACCATTAGCCAGTCTCATCAGGAAAAAAAAGGAGAAGACTCAAATCAACAGAATTAGAAGTGAAAGAGGAGAAGTAACAACTGATACTGCACAAATACAAAGTATCATGAGAGACTACTAGCCGCTACTGTATGACAATAAAATGGACAACCTGGAAGAAATGGACAAATTCTTAGAAGAGCACAACCTTACAAGACTGAAGAAATACAACCAGGAAAAAATAGAAAATATAAACAGACCAATCACAAGCACTGAAATTGAGACTGTGATTAAAAATCTTCCAACAAAAAAAGTCAGGACCAGATGGCTTCACAGGTAAATTCTATCAAACAAGTAGAGAAGAGCTAAAACCTATGCTTCTCAAACTCTTCCAAAATATAGCAGAGGGAGGAACATGCCCAAACTCATTATACAAGGCCACCATCACCCTGAAACCATAACCGGACAAAGATGTCACAAGGAAAGAACACTACAGGCCAATATCACTGATGAACATAGATGCAAAATATCCTCAACAAAATACTAGCAAACAGAATCCAACTGCACATTAAAAGGATCATACAACATGACCAAGTTGTGTTTATCCCATGAATGCAAGGATTCTTCAATACACGCAAATCAATCAATGTGATACACCATGTTAACAAATTGAAGGAAAAACACGATATGCCTCAAAAGAGGCAGAAAAAGCTTTCATCAAAATTCAACACCATTTATGATAAAAACTCTCCAGAAAGTAGGCATAAAGGGAACTTTCCTCAACATAATAAAGGCCATATATGACAAATCAACAGCCAACATCGTTTTCAATGGTGAAAAATAGACGGCATTTCCTCTAAAATCAGGAGCAAGACAAGGATGTCCACTCTCACCACTATTATTAACATAGTTTTGGAAGTTTTAGCCACGGCAATCAGTGAAGAAAAAGAAATGGAAGCATCCAAATTTGAAAAGAAGTAAAACTGTCACTGTTTGCAGATGACATGATACTATACATAGAGCATCCTTAAGATGCTACAAGAAAGGTACTAGAGCTAATCAATGAATTTGGTATAGTAGCAGGATGCAAAACTGATGCACAGAAATCACTTGCATCCCTATACAGGAATGATGAAAAATCTGAAAGAGACATTAAGGAAACACTCCCATTTACCATTGCAACAAAAAGAATAAAATACCTAGGAAAAAACCGACCTAAGGAGACAACAGACGTGTATGCAGAAAATTATAAGGCACTGATGAAAGAAATTAAAGATGATACAAACAGATGGAGAGATATACCATGCTCTTGTATTGGAAGAATGGACATTGTGAAAATGACTACACTACCCAAAGCAATCTACAGATTCAGTGCAATCCCTATCAAACTACCAATGGTGTTTTTCACAGAACTAGAACAAAAAATTTCACAATTTGTATGGAAACACAAAAGATGCTGAATAGTCAAAGCAAGCTTGAGAAAGAAAAATGGAACTGGAGGAATCAGGCTCCCTGACTTCAGAATACACTACAAATCTACAATAATCAAGACAGTATGGTACTGGCAGAAAAATGAAAATATAGATCAATGGAACAGAATAGAAAGCCCAGAGATAAACCCACACACACATGGTCACCATATCTTGAATAAAGGAGGCAAGAATATACAATGGAGAAAAGACAGCCTCTTCAATAAGTGTGCTGGGAAAACTGGACAGCTACATGTAAGAGAATGAAATTAGAACACTTCCTAACACCATACACAATAAATTCAAAATAGATTAAAGACCTCAATATAAGTCAAAACACTATAAAACTGTTAGATGAAATCATAGGAAGAACACTCTATGACATAAATCACAGCAAGATCGTTTTTGACCCACTTCCTAAAGAAAAGGAAACAAAAATAAAGAAATGGGACCTAATGAACCTTAAAACCTTTTGCGCAGCAAAGGAAATCGTAAACAAGACTAAAAGACAACCCTCAGAATGGGAGAATATATTTGCAAATGAAGTAACTGACAAAGGATTAATCTCCAAAATTTACATGAAACTCATGTAGCTCGATATCCAAAAAGCAAACAACCCAATCCATAATAGGCAGAAAACCTAAATAGACATATCTCCAAAGAAGATATACAGATTGCCAACAAACACATGAAAGGATGCTCAACATCACTAATCATTAGAGAAATGTAAATCAAAACTACAATGAGTCACCTCACACCGTTCAGAATGGCTATCATTAAAAATCTACAAACAATAAATGCCGAGAGGGTGTGGAGAAAAGGGAACCCTCCTGCACTGTTGGCAGGAATGTAAATTGATTCAGCCACTGTGGAGAACAGTATGGAGGTTCCTTAAAAAATGAAAAATAGAACTACCATATGACTCAGCAATCCCACTTCTGGGCATATACCCTGAGAAAAACATAATTCAAAAAGAATCATGTACCACAATGTTCATTGAAGCACTATTTGCAATAGCCAGGACATGCAAGCAACCTAAGTGTCCATTGATAGGTGAATGGATAAAGAAGATGTGGCACATATATACAATGGAATAACACTCAGCCATAAAATGAAACAAAATTGAGTTATTTGTAGTGAGGTGGATGGACCTAGAGTCTCTCATACAGAGTAAAGTAAGTCGGAAAGAAAAACCTAATACCATATGCTAACACATATATATAGAATCTAAAAAACAAATAATGGTTCTGATGTATCTAAGGGTAGGGCAGGAATAAAGACGCAGACATAGAGAATGGACTTGAGGACATGCGGAGGCGGAAGGTTAATCTGGGATGAAGTGAGAGAGTAGCATTGACATATTTACACTACCAAAAGTAAAATAGATAGCTAGTGGGAAGAAGCTGCATAGCACAGGGAGATCAACTCGGTGCTTTGTGACCACCTAGAGGGGTGGGATAGGGACTGTGGGAGAGAGACGCGAGAGGGAGTGGATATGGGGACATATGTATACATATAGCTGATTCACTTTGTTATACAGCACAAGCTAACTCAACATTGTAAAGCAATTATATTCCAATAAAGAGGTTAAAAACAATTAAAACAAACACAAGATGTTACAAGTCAATAAATCAATACCTTTAAAATTCAAAGGAGAAAATGTGCATTTTAAGTTTCTTGTCACCAAAAGACACTTATAATTCAAATTAATAGGATTTACAATGTCATTTCATGAACATAGAAATTATGATAAGTAAAAATGTGTTGCAGAGCTAAATCACATTGAAATTTTTATGTGGTTATAAAAGGGCTCTAAAGAGAGTTAGTCTGGGCTCAATCTCAGCTTTGACATTTTCTAACTGCCTGGCTTTGGCATGTTAAACTCTCTGTGCCTCAGTTTTCTCCTGTAAAGTGGAGATAATAAGGCTGTTGTAATGATTATATAAGTTTATACATAGAGGCACTTGAAAAGTACCTGGCAAACAGGAAGAAGTACAAAAGTTTTGTTATTGTTATGTGTTGTTGTTGCTGTTGTTTGCATTTGCAAAACTACACACTATAAGACAATTGAACATAATATTAAATAAACTATTAGAGAGAAATATACATGGCTCATCTTTCTTTAAATTCTCAAAAATGCATCATGTGAAAAAATATATTAATAATGGCAGGTTCTTGATATGACTGGCTTTTGAAAATAACATTATTTTTGTGTAATTACAAAAATAAATGTATGATATCTCAAGCACTTAGACCACAAGTCATTTGTAATCATACAAGAAGATACAACATCATGAACAGCAACTGTGGAAAATATGCTTCATTCAAAGAGGATCTAAGATGGATGGGTCCAAATTTACCACAGTAGTGTGATGCTACATGATGCTAGAATTTAGCATAGTAAAGACAAATCTCAGTGTTTACTTAAATGGAAGTTCCAGAGAACACTCACTATGATGCACAATTCCTCAAAAGGAGATGAAAAATAGGGTTTAACATTTGGCAAAAATGCTTAAATGTTTCATTGGGCTACAAGGTTAATTACCAAGAACAATTAATTGTTATAACCCAAATGGAGAGGACTCTTCAGAAAGATTAACTGTGGTATTTTTCTGCTTACTAACCCAAACACTTTTAACATTTTCACTTTCTCATTGTCCCTTATTTACTTTTTAAAATATTTTTAAAATTAATTTTTATTGGAGTAAAGGTTCTTTACAATGTTGTGTTAGTTTCTACTGTACAGCAAGGTGAATCAGTTATACATATACATACATCCCCTCTTTTTTGTATTTCCTTCCCATTGAGGTCACCACAGAGCACTGAAGTGTGTTCCCTGAGCTATACAGTAGGTTCTCATTAGTTATCTATTTTATACATAGTATATATATAGTGTATATAGTGTATATATGTCAAACCCAACCTCCTAATTCATCCCACCCCTCTTGTCCCCACTTGTGTCCATACATTTGTTCTCTATGTCTGTGTCTCTATTTCTGCTTTGCAAATAGGATCATCTATACCATTTTTCTAGATTCTTCATATATACGTTAATATATAATATTTGCTTTTCTCCTTCTGACTTACTTCACTCTGTATGACAGTCTCTAGGTCCATCCACATCTTTGCAATGACCCAATTTAATTCCTTTTTATGGCTGAGTAATATTCCATTGTATATATGTGCCACATCTTCTTTATCCATGCATCTGTCCATGGACATTTAGGTTGCTTCCATGTCCTGGATATTGTAAGTAGTGCTGCAATGAACATTGAGGTGCATGTGTCTTTTTGAATTATGGTTTTCTTTCTATGCCCAGTAGTGGGATCGCAGGGTCATATGATATTTCTACTTTTAGTTTTTTAAGGAACCTCCATACTGTTCTCCATAGTGGCTGTATCAAAAATAAACTCAAAATGGATTAAAGACCTGAATGTAAGGCCAGACACTATAAGACTCTTAGAGGAAAACATAAGCAGAACACTCTGACATAAATTGCAGCAAGATCTCTTTAGACCCACCTCCTAGAGAAATGAAAGTAAAAACAAAAATAAACAAATCTGACCTAATTAAAATTAAAAGCTTTGCACAGCAAAGGAAACCATAACAAGATGAAAAGACAACCCTCAGAATGTGAGAAAATATTTGCAAACAAAGAAACTGACAAAGGATTAATTTCCAAAATATACAAACAGCTCATGGAGATCAATGTCAAAAAAACAACCCAATCCAAAAATGGGCGGAAAACCTAAATAGACATTTCTCCAAAGAAGACATACTGATGGCCAACAAATACATAAAAAGATGCTCAACATCACTAATTATTAGAGAAATGCAAATCAAAACTACAATGAGGTATCACCTCATACTGTTCAGAATGGCCATCATTAAAAAACCTACAAACAATAAATGCTGGAGAAGGTGCAGAGAAAAGGGATTCCTCTTGCACTGTTGGTGAGAATGTAAATTGATACAGCCACTATGGAGAACAGTATGGAGGTTCCTTAAAAAATCATTCTCCCTTATTTATTAAATATTATCTGCTCTTAAAAGTCAGTCTCAAAGCCTGTTTCTTCAGAAACCATTGACTATTGCTACCCCTTTCCCCAGGGGATGTCATTGCCCTCATTTGAATTCAGACTGCAGCTATTTTCTCTTCATCCATTTAGTCCATTTATTCTAAGCAGCCTTTTACTTTTAGCTAACTTTTCATATGCATGTTTCCTCTGTACATAGATAAAATGTAAGTTCCTTGAGGTCCAAGAAACATTTGAATAGGTTCTATTCCCCTTATTTATCTTGATATCACCTTGAACATTGTAACTTCTTCAATGTGTGTTACTTGATGAAAGAAAGGAAAAGAAAAATGAAGAGATTATCCACTTTTTGTATTAAAAAGCCTGAAGTTGTTCATTTGAAGTTAAAACACAATATTATTGCAAATGACTTAATATTTACTACTAGATAGATGACAGTAATAATGTGATTGATATGAAAACAATGTCTTCTAATTTTCAGAGCTAAATACAACATAAAGTAAGAAAAAAATGAGCCAATTTTTATTATAATATTTGTTTTTAGAGAAAAAAACTTTTCTTTTACTTTCAAACTATTGGAAAGAAATTCCAGTTGACTTTCTTTAAGATATTTTTATTGACTTCTTCAACTGATAGATAGATGGCAGCCTGAAAAATTATGCCTGCCTTGTAAGTATTATTCTGCTTTTATGTCATTCAACCATTAAATGTCCCATAGCCAAGTGACAGTCTCAGCAAAACACATCTAGTATTATATCAAAGCTTGTCATTCTCCTTGCCAAGGGCCTGACCATAAAAGGTGTCTGAATCTGAGCAAGCTACTGAAATTGAATCAAAATAGAAAGTGTGTATTGGGAGACTGGGGACAGTAGAGATCAGAGTGACAGGGAGGGCAGGATTTTATAACTGCTGCAAAGGGTAAAGACAAATTTCTTTTAATGAAAATAGTTCTTTCTCTTAATTAGAAATAGAATAATTGTTTAGAGTATTACAACTGTATATAAAATATAATATATATTATTAGTCATTATTCAAATGATTTAGGCTCTCTTAGAGCATTGTGCGACTAATGTATAAAAAGACCATGGGAATTTGGAAAGGCCAACAGTGGACACAAAGTGGGGAATTCTGTATGATAAATATAGTATTCTAATAAATGCAGTTAAGACTTTCCTTTTTTCATTTTTTCCTTCTTCTTTTCAGTCAATGGTATCTGGAAACTGAGGAGGAGTCATTTGGAGAAAAATAAAATTCCATCTATAAATTACACTTATAACACAATAAACTAAAAGCAGTGTAAAAATCAAATATAAAAAATGAAACCATGAAAACTTAGAAGAAAACATGGTAAAATGCCTTTATAAATATGGAGTTGGGACTCAAAATTCTAGTTTCCATAAAAGGAAAGATGAATAATTTTAATTACATTAAAAAAATCCTTGCATTGCAAAAAAATGAGTAAAGTCAAAAGACAAATAATAAAGAAAAAGGTTTGGTAATGTCGGTTATAGAAAAATAGGAGTACTATTTCTAATATATAAAATTCCTAGAAATCAAAAAAGAAAATATTACAATTAAAAGTATTGTATGGAATGTACTTAATGAATATAAGGATGTTGATCCTAATTTTTGATAAAAATTCAAATTAAAACTGTACAGAGTTGTCATTTCTTCTCTATCAAGCTGGCAAAAATCCAATGTTAGCACACTTTGTTGCACTAGCTGTAGGGAAAAAACCACTCTCTTCTACAGCTGGAGGGAATGAAAAATGGTACAAATCCACAAAGGGCAATTTAGTAACATATAGCAACATTACAAAAAAACTTACATATCGACTCTGAATGCTCACTCTAGGAACTTATGAATAAACCAACATATTTGTGAAATGAATGAACAAGGTATTCAATGCAGGGTTGTTTGTAATAGCAAAAAAACTAGAAATAACCCAAATTCCCTCTGTATGTGACTATTTAAATAAATAATGGAAAGTTATGAAAACTAGAATCCCATGGAACTATTACCATAAGAAAATATATGGAAATATCTCCATGATATTTCATTAAGTGAAAAAAGCAGGGAGCAGAACAATATACATTGTACTATTTTTTCTATATAAATTTTAAAAGAAGAAGAACTATGTATTCATATTTACTGGAAATTTTATAAATAATATTAAATAATACACAGAAAGGCTCTTAGAAATGGTTAACTATTGGGACAGAGAGAAAGAACATTTAAGTGGATAGGAGAAAAATAATTTTCATTGATTCAGTTTTATGTTTAAAGAATCATGTGAATATACTGCATATTTTTACAATAGCCTCCTGTTAGTGTATAAAATGTAACATATTGTTTCCTTAAATGATACTTGAAATATTTTGGCTCATATAGAAGATGGCTAGCTATAGAATTGCTTATAGTTTTCATTCCATAATCCTCTAACTCATTCATTGACTAGGCATATATAGAACATAGTGCAAGAGGAAATGCTCACTAAATTAGATCATATTACAGGAAAGGAAAACACAGGGAGTAGTTCATCTCCTGGCAAGACAAAGATTATACCAGTTCTAAGGAACATCTGTCAGAAGCTATTCTCCTTATGCTCAAATAACCTCACTCAAGAGCATCACAAGTATAATGCCAGGTATTTCCATGTCATTTTATAATTTTTAAAGTACTTCCCTTTCAAACATTTATTTAGCCCTGTGACATAAGCAGGAATAATATGGTTATTTCTACTTTCAAAAAGGGAAACAGTTGCAATAGAACACTGAAACATCTTAGTCCAGGTTATTTATACAAAACATAATAGAATTGGGCTTTGAAGGTAGATTATCTGACTCCAAATTAGCACTATCAGTCATGTCCAATGGCTCTTGACTCCCAGGGAATAATATCCCAATGTGTTTGGCCAGCACAGAGAGCCCTCCATAACTAGACTCCTATTTTCCCATTGCTGTCATATATATCTATTATGTGCCATCCAGATTGTGGTTTTCTGTTTTTCCACCTTGGATTTTTCGATTGCTCTCACTTAGGATTGCCATGGCCTCAGTTTACCCACCATTCCACCTCAAATGCTATCTTCTTAATGACATCTTCCCCAATCATTCACTCTGTAATGTAGGTTTTCCTTCACTTAAGATATGAACAATATCATATTTTATGATCACTTTTTTTGGCATTTCTTGTCCATCCTTCTAGATTACAAACTGTGTATGGATAGGTTTACAGTTTTTTCCATCTTTCTGTTTCCTACAGATCCATAATAAAATTTTGTTGAAGATGAATAAATATTCAGAGACAATAGTGAGAGCTTAAAGAAGGATAGATTTGAAGACAGTAGGGTAATATAGAAATGGAAAAAAATTAGCAACATGAAAAAATTGATTGAGTTGGAGGACTGATTCAATGTGGGGAGATAACAAGGAGTAAAAGAAGGCTGATGAAAAGAATATGTTATTGCTATTAACAGAGAGACTATTTGTAAATAAAAGCTGGTTTCCGAGGAACTTGTCAGGTCCAGTTTGAAATGTCTAAGAAATAGATGGAAATAAAAGATATAACCTCAGGACAAAAATAAGTGCTCCAGGTAAAGAGTTTGTTTTAATCTAAATAGAGAGTATTGTGAAAAATAAGGGAATGAATAAGATCAGAGAAGGAGAGAGTGTACAGAGAGGAAAGAACCCACCCTAGGAAAAGCACAGTATCCTCCAACAAGGGTGGGAGGGTAAAACAGGCTCATGAGAGAGACTTATATACTAGGAGAGGTAAAAAGGAAGGAAAGCAGTGCACTCCAGTGCTACATGCTCTGAGAATTTTTTTACAAGGAGGTGAAAGAAGAAGACAACTCTGTCAAATTCCATGGTTCAGGTATAGTTCTATCAGGGTATATGAATGCGTGTATGCAGAATATTTTATATGTATATATGTATATACATATGTGTGTATGTTTATAATATATTTGCTAACGGAGGTAAGTATGAATCAGTCATGCTTGTTACTTATCAGCTACTCTAATAAATTTCTTAGTTCTAGAATGTAATAACAAAGCATATTGGAAATTTTTCTATGTCTGTTATTTTTCACCCTAACTTTTACTGTGGAAAGCTAATGCTCATATGCTATTAACTTTGGAACACCATTTGAGACATAATGAGGTTGGATCATTTTGAGAACACCAAGAAAAAAGCTAAGTTTATCACTAATGCATTTAATGGGAAAACTAGATTCCCAATGTTCTCATACATTCATCTTCAGAACTTGAGGTGATTAAACTCTATTAGGAGTACTTTAAAGACAAAAGATGAAACATTCTATTTGAAGCTAAAGGAGTCTACTATATTCAGTGCATTACTATTCCATTAGTGTAATGGGGGCTACATGTTTCAAAGAGTAAGACTACTTTATATTAATAGGTGAGATTTTTTCCCATTACCTTTTATGTAGGTCCTGTTACAATCCCCTCTCACCACAATCTCTGCCCACAATAATGAATGAGAATAACAAACTATTCAGACAAGGATAATTGTAATTGAAAATAAATGTCCCTAACAATATTTTATACATTGCTTGAAAGATCTTACATTTTTATGTTTGTTGAATATTCCCTATTCAATGATTACTTAAAAGAAAACAATTCACATATTTTAAAATTCAGCCCTTTCAAAATGGAAAGGAAAGCATGAGATAAGCATGTCTATTCCATGCATATCTAATCTGTAATTGTTTAGATAGAAAAGCACTTTTAGCTTAAAATGAAACACCTTGATCAAAATCTTTAAATGTGACTTTTTTAAGCAGAATTCTGCTCTTTTCTTATTTCCAGTATAATAGTACTCACTTTTTAATAAATCATATAGGATTGAGCAGTACTTTATAGAGAAAGGAGAAAATGACTTAGGGAGTATATGCACAGATTTACTGCTTTGGAAGATATTATTTTTTTTAATTGTAAATATGAACAAGTTCACATTTACAATGTATATCTATAATATGCATTGTATATATATATTATAGATATGCATATCTATATTATATCTATGTTATGTATATATTATATATATATGTATACATATATATAAATAGATAGATCTTATTATTTTCCTTTCTTTTTCTCCTTGCCTCTGCTTTTTTTTTGCATTCTCTGGTTTTCTTTTCAAAATTCTTTGTATATGTAAATGACATGAGCATTCTTTGATTCACAAAATTAGAGACTCTGAGATTAGCTTAGACTGCTTCTCTCAATCAGATCACATCCAATTATCATGTAACATTGATTCATTATTTAAATTTCCCTAAGATTGTACCCATCTTCCCTTTTTTGATTCATCACTTAATGTACCACCCTAATCCACTCCAGTTACATTCCTATGTTTCTTCTTGCACATGTGCCAAATTCATCTTCTAAAGATGTAATTTTCATCGTATCACTTCCCAGCTCAGAAATTATGCTTTCCATGTGTGAACAAATAATAGCTCCTGCCATCCATATAATGCATTTTATTGTTTTAAATATAGCAATATATTTTATTTCAGTTTATATTTACTAGCACAAATACATATTATTGGCTTCTTTTTCAAATGAGAAAACCTAATTATAAAGAGGTTAAGTAACTTGACCATGGATAGAAAGAATAGCTAAGGCAAATCTATCACTGAAGTACAGGTCCTGTGACTCCTGCATTTGGTATTCTCACCACATTACTACACTAAGCTCAACATTTAAGCTGTTCATTCATCTTAGCCCTATTTTATCTACTCAAAGACATCTCTGATTATTTTCAGATATCAGCCCATGAACAGCTGTTGACAAGCAATGGGACTAGAAGAGGAATAGATGATAAAACGAACAGAAAAAAAAAATCTCCATTTGTCATCCCTTTTGTCACTGAAAATCTTTACATTCAAAGGAACAATTAGAACCAGGTTTATGAGCTCAAGTTTTTGAAACTGTAACATCTCTACGAGGTTGATTCTCGGTTCAGGGACTATAGCCTGAAGACACTAGGCCTAGAGACCTGGACCAGAGAAAGTTCCAATACATCATAGCAGCAAATCACCAAAGGTGGGCGATCTAAAAGGGTGGATCCCTAAGGTTATGCTGTGCTTTTATTAATTGATGTCACAGTCAGATACAAAAGATGAGCTGAAGACACAGGGACATATCAATATCAGAAAGAGGCCTAACTCAACAGGTACCAAGTACCCAGCATGGCAGTTTCATCATTCACACACACACATGCACACACACATACACACACACCCAGAAGCACACACATTGGGTCCCCAGACAAACAAGGACACTCCTATTATGCATAAAATTCTAAGGGCCCAGAAGCTAAGGGCAAAGGCCAGATCTTCTCTTTTAGTAAGGCCAAGTTATTACTACAAAAGTACTATTGTATGACTCACGAAGAATATAAAAAAAGAGACAGAGGAAGAAAATGCATGAAAATAATTTTTTTCAGAAAATGGAAATAAATATCGGAAACATCTATGTGTCTACAAAAAAAGATATGAAATATGACAGCACTTAGCAAAAATTAAGCTAGATAAGAGACAAAGCAGAAATATAAAGCTAAAATAAATTTTAAATTACAGTTCTTAAACCAAAGATATCATTACAGATTACTTACATGCAATTGAAAGAATTGATACTGCTAAAAATTTCTATATGAAAGAAGTGATGTGAAGGAAAGTCTTGAGGAAATTCAAAATGTGGAAGAAGACAAATAAGAAATGAAATGAGCCAGGTGTCTGCTCCTCTGGTGAGACGGGGCTGGGAGATGCTCTCCTCAGCTCCTTGCCTGGATGGGCAAGTCAGGCTTTAGGGCTGGCACAAATCCTCATTTGAGGGTCCCACCGAGTTCCCTAGTCAGAGTTCTGTAGCTGGGCAGAGCAGCTGCTTGGGACTACTGATTGGGCACTGCAGAAAGCCTTCTTGTAACCTGAAATATTATGACTTTGGAACCATCGGCCAGATGGTCCTGACTTGGCCACATGAAGGCTCAGACTGTCCCAGTCTCTGAACTGAAGAGAACCAACACTATTACATATCTCTCAACATCAAGAATACAAAGAAATTCAGTGAAGGGTATCAGGAGGATATCTACAAACCCGAAACTGGCATGTGCAACTTCTGAGGAATGGTGGAAAAAAACAATGTATCTGGGTGACCTTTGCAGACAGCTGAGACAGAGCTACAACAGGGCAGTGGCTGATACCCAATTCATAGCCCATCTTTTCCAGCTGTGTGGCTGACAGGGTCTTGGTGCTCTGGCTGGCTGTCAGGCCTGAGCTTCTGAGGTGGCAGAGCCGAATTCATAACATTGGTCTACTAAGGACCTCTCAGCCCCATGTAATAGAAATCAGTTAGAGCTCTCCCAGAAACATCCATCTCAATGCTAACACCCAGCTCCGCTCGATGATCAGCACACTCCAGTGCTGGACACCACAGGGCAAAAAACTAGCAAGAGAGGAATACAACTTCACCCATTAGCAGAGAGGCTGCCTAAAATCATACTAAGTTAACAGATACCCCAAAACACACCAGCAGACACCGTCCTGCCCACCAGAAAGACAAGATCCAGCCTCATCCACCAGAATACAGGCACCAGTCACCTCCACCAGGAAGCCTACACAACCCACTGAACCAACCTTAGCCACTAGGGGCAGACACCAAAAACAACAGGAACTACGAACCAGCAGCCTGTAAAAAGGAGACCCCAAACACAGTAAGTTAAGCAAAATGAGGAGACAAAGAAACACACAATAGATGAAGGAGCAAGGTAAAAACCCATCAAAACAAACAAATGAAGAGGAAATAGGCAGTCTATTTAAAAAAGAATTCCGAGTAATGATAGTAAAGATGATCCAAAATCTTGGAAATAAAATGGAGACAATACAAGAAATGTTTAACAAGGACCTAGAAGAACTAAAGAGCAAACAAGCAATGATGAACAACACAATAAGTGAAACTTAAAATTCTTGGGAAGGAGTGAATAGCAGAATAACTGAGGCAGAAGAACGGAAAAGTGACCTGAAATTAAAAATAGTGGAAATAACTACTGCAGAACAGAATAAAAAAACAGAATGGAAAGAATTGAGGACAATCTCAGAGACCTGTGGGACAACAATAAACTCACCAACATTTGACATATAGGGGTCCCAGAAGAAGAAGAGAAAAAGAATGGGACTGAGAAAATATTTGAAGAGATTAGAGTTGAAAAGCTCCCTAATATGGGAAAAGAAGTATTCAATCAAGTCCAGGAAGCACAGAGAGTCCCATACAGGATAAATCCAAGGTGAAACACATCAAAACACATATTAATCAAACTATCAAATTAAATACAAAGAAAAAATATTAAAAGCAGCATGGGAAAAACAACAAATAACATACAAGGGAATCCCCATAAGGTTAACAGCTGATCTTTCAGCAGAAACTCTGCAAGCCAGAAAGGTGAGGAAGGACATATTTAAAGTGGTGAAAGGGAAAAACCTACAACCAAGATTACTCTATCCAGCAAGGATCTCATTCAGATTCGACAGAGAAATTAAAAGCTTTACAGACAAGCAAAAGCTAAGAGAATTCAGCACCACCAAACCAGCTTTACAATAAATGCTAAAGAAACTTCTCTAGGCAGGAAACACAAGAAAAGGAAAAGACCTACAATAACAAAGCCAAAACAAATAAGAAAATGGAAATAGGAACATACATATCAATAATTACCATAAATGTAAACAGATTAAATGCTCTAAGCAAAAGACATGGACTGGCTGAATGGATACAAAAACAAGACCCATATATAGGCTGTCTACAAGAGACCCACTTCAACCTAAGGACACATACAGACCAAAAGTGAGGGAATGGAAAAAGATATTCCATGCAAAGAACCTAGGGGCAAGAAGGGAATAAAGACACAGAACTACTATAGAATGGACTTGAAGATATGGGGAGGGGGAAGGGTAAGCTGTGAAAAAGTGAGAGAGTTGCATGGACATATATACACTACCATATGTAAAATAGATAACTAGTGGGAAGCAGTCGCATAGCACAGGGAGATCAGCTCGGTGCTTTGTGACCACCTAGAGGGGTGGGATAGGGAGGGTGGGAGGGAGACGCAAGAGGGAAGAGATATGAGAACATATGTGTATGTATAACTGATGCACTTTGTTATAAAGGAGAAACTAACACACCATTGTAAAGCAATTATACTCCAATAAAGATGTTAAAAAAAAAGGTGGAGTAGCAATTCTCATATCAGACAAAATAGACTTTAAAATAAAGATTATTACAAGAGACAAAGAAGGACACTACATAATGATCAAGGGATCAATCCAAGAAGAAGACATAACAATTGTAAGTATTTATGCACCCAACATAGGAGCACCTTAATACATAAGGCAAATGCTAACAGCCATAAAAGGGGAAATTGACAATAACACAAACATAGTAGGGGACTTTAACGTCCCACTCTCACCAGTGGACGTGTAATCCAAAGTGAAAATAAATAAGGAAAAACAAGCTTTCAATGACACATTAAACAAAATGGAGTTCATTGATATTTATAGGACATTCCATCCAAAAACAACAGAAGACACTTTCTTCTCAAGTGCTTATGGAACATTCTCCAGGATAGAGCATATCTTGGGTCACAAATCAAGGCTTGGTAAATTTTTAAAAATTGAAATCATATCAAGTAGTTTTTTCTGACCACAATACTATGAGACTATATATCAATTACAGGAAAAAAACTGTAAAACATACAAACACATGGAGGCTACACAATACACTACTTAATAATGAACTGATCACTGAAGAAATCAAAGAGGAAATAAAAATGCCTACACAAATGACAATGAAAACACGATGACCCAAAACCTATGGGATGCAGCAAAAGCAGTTCTAAGAGGGAAGGTTATAGCACTACAATCCTACATCAAGAATAAGAAACATCTCAAATAAACAACCTAACCTTACACCTAAAGCAATTAGAGAAAGAAGAACAAAAAATACCCGAAGTTAGCAAAAGGAAAGAAATCATAAAGATCAGATAAGAAATAAATGAAAAAAAATGAAGGAAACAATAACAAATATCAATAAAACTAAAATCTTGTTCTTTGACAAGATAAACAAAATAGATAAACCATTAGCCAGACTCATGAAGAAAAACAGGTAGATGACTCAAATCAATAGGATTAGAAATGAAAAAGGAGAAGTAACAACTAATACTGCAGAAATACAAAGGTTCATGAGAGATTACCACAAGCAACTATATGCCAATAAAATGGACAACCTGGAAGAAATAGACAAATTCTTAGAAAACAACAACTTCCGAGACTGAACCACAAAGAAATAAAAATATAAACAGACGAAACACAAGCACTGAAACTGAAATTGTGATGAAAAATCTTACAACGAAAGGAAATGCAGGACCAGGTGGCTTCACAGGCTAATTCTGTCAAACATTTAGAAAAGAGTCAACACCTATCCTTCTCAAATTCTTCCACAATATAGCAGAGGGAGGAACACTCCCAATCTCATTCTACGAGGCCACCATCACCTTGATACCAGTACCAAAGATGTCACAAAGAAAGAAAACTAGAAACCAATATCACTGATGAACATAGATGCAAAAATCTTCAACAAAATACTAGCAAACAGAATCCAACAGCACATTAAAAGGATCATACACCATGATCAAGTGGGGTTTATCCCAGGAATGCAAGGATTCTTCAATGTATGCAAATCAATCAATGTGATGAACCATATTAACAAATTGAAGGAGAAAAACCATATGATCTTCTCAATAGATGCAGAAAAACCTTTGAAAACATTCAACACCCATTTATGATAAACACCCTCCAGAAAGTAGGCACAGAGGTAACTTAGCTCAACATAATCAAGGCCATATATGACAAACCTACAGCCAACATCGTTCCCAATGGTGAAAATCTGAAAACACTTCCACTAAGATCAGGAACAAGAAAACGTTGCCCACTCTCACCACTATTATTCAACATAGTTTTGGAAGTTTTAGCCACAGCAATCAGAGAAGAAAAAGAAATGAAAGGAATCCAAATCGGAAAAGAAGAAGTAAAACTGTCACTGTTTGCAGATGACATGATACTATACACAGAGAATCCTAAAGATGCTACCAGAAAACTACTAGAGTTAATCAATGAATTTCGTAAAGTGGCAGGATACAAATTTAATGCTCAGAAATCTCTTATATTCCTACACACAAATGATAAAAAATATGAAAGAGAAATTAAGGAAACACTCCCATTTACCACTGCAACAAAAAGAATCAATTACCTAGGAATATACCTACTTAAGGAGACAAAAGACCTGTAAGCAGAAAACTATGACACTGATGAAAGAAATTAAAGATGATACAAATAGATGGAGAGATATACCGTGTTCTCGGATTGGAAGAATCAACATTGTGCAAATCAGTATACTACCCAAAGCAATCTCCAGATTCAATGCAATCCCTATCAAACTACCAATGGTGTTTTTCACAGAACTAGAACAAAAAATTTCACAATTTGTATGGAAACACAAAAGACCCCGAATAGCCAAAGCAATCTTGAGAAAGAAAAATGGAGCTGGAGGAATCAGGCTCCCTGGCTGCAGATTACACTGCAAAGCAACAGTAATCAAGACAGTATGGCACTGGCACAAAAACAGAAACATAGATCAATGGAACAGGATAAAAAGACCAGAATTAAACCCACCCACATATGGTCACCTTACCTTTGATAAAGGAGACAAGAATATACAATGGAGAAAAGACGACCTCTTCAATAAGTGGTGCTGGAAAAATTGAACAGCTACATGTAAAAGAATGAAATTAGAACACTTACTAACATGATGCACAAAAATAAATTTAAAATGGATTGAAGACCTAAATGTAAGGTCAGAGACTATAAAACTCCTAGAGGAAAACATAGGCAGAACACTCTATGACATAAATCACAGCAAAATCCTTTTTGACCAACCTCCTAGAGAAAGGGAAATAAAAACAAAAATAAACAATTGGGATCTAATGAAACTTAAAAGTTTTTGCATTATCAAACAACAGAATCCAAATTTGGGCAGAAGACCTACATAGACATTTCTCCAAAGAAGAAATACAGATTGCCAACAAACACAAGATAGGATGCTGAACATCACTAATCATTAGAGAAATGCAAATCAAAACTACAATGAAGTATCACCTCACACCCATTAGAATGGTCATCATTAAAAACTCTACAAACAAGAAATGCTGGAGAGGATGTGTAGAAAATGGAACCCTCTTGCACTGTTGATGAGAATGTAAATTGATACAGCCACTATGGAGAACAGTATGGAGGTTCCTCAAAAAACTAAAAATAGAATTACCATACAGCCCACAATCCTGCTACTGGGTATATACCCTGAGAAAACTATAATTCAAAAAGTGTCATGTACCACAATGTTCATTGCAGCACTATTTACCATAGCCAGGACATGGAAGCAACCTAAGTGTCCATTGACAGATGAATGGATAAAAAATATGTGGCATGTATATACAATGGAATATTACTCAGCCATAAAAAGAACCTAAATTGAGTTATTTGTAGTGAGGTGGGTGGACCTGGAGTCTGTCGTACAGAATGAAGTAAGTCAGGAAGAGAAAAACAAATAACATATGCTAACACATATATATGGACTCTAAAAAAAAAAAGACTCTTAAGAACCTAGGGGCAGGACAGGAATAAAGACACAGACATAGGGAATGGACTTGAGGACATAGGGAGGGGGAAGTATAAGCTGGGATGAAGTGAGAGAGTGGCATGGACATATATACACTACCAAATGTAGAATGGATTTTGTTACCAGCCTGTAACAAGATAAGGTATTCACTCCAAAATGTAAATCACTGCACTACTCCTTTTATTAATCCTGTCTTAATAAAAGCTGAACTGAACAGAGTCTTTAATAAATTTACATTTTGTCACATGCTTCTTATTTGTTATATACAAGTAAATATTTCTCTATCTAGTACCACCCTGTGGCCCAATATTGAGTAGCACTGCTGTAGACCAACAATAATCAAATTAGAAACCACACAATAGAAAAATTTTCAATCATAATAGCACAAAAAAATTAGCTATATAGGAATAAACTTAATGAGAAACATGCAGGATATATAGATATACATTTCAAAAGTTTACTGAAACAAAAAAAAATTAATACATGAGAAAAAAAAAAGCATGTTCCTTAAAAGAAGATTCCCCAGAATGAGAAAAAAGCATGTTCCTTAAAAGAAGACTCTCCAGAATGAAGTAACTGAATTATATTTTATTATATTTCACAAGGCCTTTCAATGAACTAAACAAAAATTTGAAGCATTGTGCAAAATGCAGAATTCTTAATAGTCAATAAAATATTGAGAAAGAAGAATAATTATGGTGATCTTGTATTGTCAGAAAGCAAAATTATCATCAAAATACAATAATTACAATACCATATACTGGCACAAGAATATACAGTTTAGATCAATGGAACTTAATCAAGAATCCCTAACACATATGTTGCTGAATGAGGTTTGCCTGACATATAGCAAACCAAACACTGAGATGCCAAGGTTGCAGCAGAGAGAGGGTTTATTCAGGAGTTAGTCAAGCAAGGAGACAGAGAACAATCTCAAATCAGCCTCCTTGAAGGCTAGGGTCTCAGGATATTTATGGGATAAAGCTGAGGTGTGGGGAATGTGGGGAAAGGTGATTGGAAATAAGAAAAAGGGGAGATAATCGTCTTCCTGCACAGACACAACTAATCTACAGGCTTTTCTTGGGACACATGTTTAGAAAATGGTGGCGTTAGTGTGTTCTCAAGGTGGTGTTTTTGGCATTCTTACATCAAAAGGTCGTGTCTGCCAGGTTGGAGGGTCGGTGTTTGTAACCAGTCTTAACTGGTTGGATTTTGAACTGGACATAGCTAACTCCAAGTTCGTGAAAAGCAACTTGGGTAAACATCTTATTGTTTAGGCTATGTGACACTTGGAGGATGTGCAAGTTTTTTGAAGCAACAACTAAAGCAAACTTGATCAATGAAGGCAGGTTACAGGTTTAATGGATCTAACTGATGATTACCCTCAGTTTCTCTCTCTCTCTCTCTCACATACACAGAGTAAATGATATTTGGCATATTATAAGAAATATTTGAGTAGGGAATCATGGATACCTATATAAATGATAATGAGATAGTTGTTTACTGTTTCTTTGTATAACTACAAATATCAAAATGAATTAAATGGATTAGAAGGTAAATATAAAAAATAAAACCAAAAACAATGAGTAGACAAAATAGGGTTTCCTAAAAGATAAGCCTTTGTGATTTAACATAACAACAAAAGATACATTATTATTATAAACAAATTTATTATACACAAGTTAAAAGGCAAATTACAAACAACATTAACCAAAGTATTTTCTATGAAACAGAACTTCCAAAATAACAGGTAATATTAAAGATATTTTTGGTCAAAATTTTTTGGAATTCTTAACCAAAGGATCTCTCTGGACTGTTAATATGCTATTGTTCATTGAGAATGCCCCAAGTTTGTATATTTCTCTCCACCTTCTCCCCACTGCCTTAAAGCATCTCAACCATCAGACAATTAAAACTCCCCTAATCTTTGCCTCTTAAGTGGGCACAGAGTTTCAGTTCGGGAAGATGAAAACGTTTTGAAGATTGACAGTGATGATGGTTGCACAACAATGTGAATATATTAACACAACTGAACTGTACATTTAAGAATGCTAAAAATGTTAAATTTTATTATTATTCATATTTTACCACAATTTTTAAAAATCCTAAATTCTCAAATTCCAAGAATTTCTTACAGGTAAGAGAGGCTATCTGACACATCTTTAGCCATTACCCCTTAGTGTGAAATCTCCTAGTATACATTCTATCCTGCTTTACCTAAGTTCTCCCTGCAAGGAAGGCAGATGTGATGTCTGGAGCATCAGTGTCTACCTAAAAGCCATGAAATAAAAGCAAGAGAAAAAGACCAAGGAAATCAGCCCCAAAATCAGCCAAAAATCAGCCCAGACATCTTAGAACTATAACACCAACTTCTTCTAATAACTATTTTGAGAGAATTATAATGTGAGGAGAAATAATACTGTATTTGTTTAAGCAACTAAAGTTAAATGAATTCCTAAATTGTGTGTATATGTAACACACTTTGAAAAAAGCTGATTTAGAAAAATCCCTTTTCCAAGTATCTCCAGGGATATAAACAACACTCCTTGACTTTACAAAATTGAGGATTAAGTACAATTGCACTCCAGTGTTCTTAAAAATAACAAAGATGACACATTTTCCTTGCTTTTTGACCATTAATGTCTTAATGTGCCATTTATGTATTAAAATCATTTTTACCTAAAGCAGGGATTGTCAAACTTTTTCTAATAACAGGCCACATAGTAGATGTGGTAGGCTTTGCAGATCTTACAGTTCTAGCACGAAAACAGCCATAGACAATACATAAGAATTAATTAGACAGTATTCCAAGAAAACTTTAGTTATAAAAACAAGTGGCAGGCCAGTTTTGGCCAAAGGCCCATTGTTTTCCAATCCCTGCCCTAGAGGATAACAGCAATATTTTTCTTCCTGCCTAATTCTTTTTTTTTAAACATCTTTATTAGAATATAATTGCTTTACAATGTTGTGTTAGTTTCTGCTGTACAACAAAGTGAATCAACTACACATATACATATATCCCCATATCTCCTCCCTCTTGCATCTCCCTCCCACCCTACCTATCCCACTCCTCTAGGTGCTCACAAAGCACAGAGCTGAGCTCCCTGTGCTATGCGGCTGCTTCCCACTAGCTATCTATTTTACATTTGGTAGTGTATATATGTCCATGCCACTCTCTCACTTCGTCCCAGCTTACACTTCCCCCTCCCCATGTCCTCAAGTCCATTCTCTACATCTGTGTCTTTATTCCTGTTCTGTCCCTAGGTTCTTCAGAACAATGTTTTTTTTAGATTCCATATATATGTGTTAGCATATGGTATTTATTTTTCTCTTTCTGACTTCACTCCGTATGACAGACTCCAGGTCCATCCACCTCACTACAAATAACTCAATTTCGTTTCTTTTTATAGCTGAGTAATATTCCATTGTATATATGTGCCACATCTTCTTTATCCATTCATCTGTCAATGGACACTTAGGTTGCTTCCATGTCCTGGCTATTGTAAATAGTGCTGCAATGAACATTGTGGTACATGTCTTCTTTTGAATTATGTTTCTCTCAGGGTATATGCCCAGTGGTGGGATTTCTGGGTCATATAGTACTTCTATTTTTCATTTTTTAAGGAACCTCCATACTGTTCTCCATAGTGGCTGTAACCATTTACATTCCCACCAACAGTGCAAGAGGGTTCCCTTTTCTCCACATCCTCTCCAGCATTTCTTGTTTGTCGATTTTTTTAATGATGGCCATTCTGACTGGTGTGAGGTGATACCTCATTGTAGTTTTGATTTGCATTTCTCTAATAATTAGTGATGTTGAGCATCTTTTCATGTGTTTATTGGCAAGCTGTATATCTTCTTTGGAGAAATGTCTATTTAGGTCTTCTGCCCATTTTTGGATTGGGTTGTTTGTTTTTTTGATAGTGAGCTGCATGAGCTGCTTGCATATTTTGGAGCTTAGTCCCTTGTCTGTTCATTCATTTGCAAATATTTTCTCCCATTCTGAGGGTTGTCTTTTCATCTTGTTTATGGTTTCCTCTGCCTTATTCTTTTAGTGTCTCCTACCTCATTAATATCTCAAGCACAGAATATTTGTGTTTGAGATGTTTAAGTTGAACCTAGAGGTATCACTCTCACCTATTCCTTGTGTCCTACATTGATTTCTACCCTTTAGCATATTGGTCAGAAGTCGCAAATGCACAAGTCTACTATCACTTCACTATGAGATCTTGGATCCACTTTAATTTATAGAAGCTCAATTTATGTTGTTTGACATGCTGAATGAGTTTTCTGCAAATAGTGTTAAGTATCAAACATTTAATCTTTTAAATGACAATGGAGAGTAATATATGAGCATAAACCTTGTCATATTTGTTTAAATTATAGTCCGGTTGATGTTTAAGTACCATTAATATGACTTGCGATCTTACTTAATTCACTTTAAAAGAGTCAATATTAAGCATTTTATTGAATATATTAGGAAAAATATTTCTTAAAGCAAAGGGCAGATGTAGGTATTAATAGTTTCCCTTTGCAGAATTATATTTTCCTCCTCTGTTATTTTATGGGAATTGGCTCTTCTGAAAGGTGTGCTTAGCCAAGGAGTGAATAACTTCCTTCAGAAACCACATAAATCTTATCTACACCTCTTACATCCTTCAGTGCTCTGGGAGCCAATATATTTAAGTTGAGACGCTCAGATCTTTCTGTACTTTGTACTATCTCTGGAATTTTCCCTTCCCATCTCACTTTCTCAACTTCGTGTTGAAGACCTCTGACCTCTCTTTGACATTGCCATAATGAAATCTTGCCCAGAAGTTTTTCAAAAGAGATTTTACAAACATTGAGAAAAATAGAGGATGGAAAGTACTTTTAATTGATAAAACTGTTGTGTTCACAAAGATAGATTTATAAAATATTAAAAGAAAGTATAAAAATGTTTTTTTTTCTAAAAGTACAGCTCCTTTAAAATACAAACGCAGTCAGCAAGAGAATCCAGTTATGTTTTCTAAACTGGTAAAATCACAAGAGCAAGAAGTACAGTATATTCTAATATGATGATTATAAGAAATAAATTGCAGACCCACAGTGAAACCGGATTCAGGCTTTCTACTGAAATATAATAGATGAGCTATAAACAAGGAGATAACTCATGCTTGACATATAACGTTCATCCCTGTTGGAAAATAGCTCTACTTACATATGTAGTACAATCATCTTTTGCTTCTTTTAAATGTTTTTTCTAAAAATACTTAAAAAGAAATATGAAATAAATACAATGTTGAATACGAATTTGTATCTTCTGCAGCGACCTAATATAAAATAGTGAAAGATAAAGCAAAATAATCAATTAAGTAAATACAGAATCAACAAAGAAATATTGTAGAGCAAATTAAGAAAGCAAATTGGGATAGGAGTGACAACCAAAAGGCCACTAATATTGAATGGTCAAAAGATTAAGATTAACCTCTTCATTGACTCTTAAGCCAGAAGCACCAGATAATTAACATTAAATAGCATTGACAAGAAAGAAGTACATTAGGTAAAATGACCTTGGTCTAGGTCTTGCAACAAATCCTTTTCTGTGTTGCTTTTAGAGAACCTGACTTAAGGAGAGATTATAAGGGTTTGGGATGGGCTTCCCTGGTGGCACAGTGGTTGAGAGTCCACCTGGTGATGCAGGGGACACAGGTTCATGCCCCGGTCTCGGAAGATCCCACATGCCGCGGAGCGCCTAGGCCCGTGAGCCATGGCCACTGAGCTTGCGAGTCCAGAGCCTATGCTCCACAACGGGAGAGGCCACAGTGGTAAGAGGCCTGCGTACCGCAAAAAGAAAAAAAGTTTGGGTTGATTTCTAGTTAATTTGTACATTTCCTCATATTTGTTATTTTCTTTGCACCTACCTTCCTTGTCCTGATCTGTTTCCCTATGGTAAATGTTAGTTTAAAAAAAAATACTGGAAACAAACAGAAATTGGAGATATGGGAAAAGATTATATCATACTTTGTATTCAACTTTATTTGAGAATGAGGGAAGAAAGGTTGGGAAAATCAGATTCCAGAGAAGGCCGTTCAGAGATTTAACCAGAAAAATTAAAAGTCATGCGGCTATATGTGTAGGGCCTGCAAAGGAAAGAGAAGGTGTGTGGACTTAGCCAGGAGTTGCAATTGACATGTCTAAAGATTTACTTGGTTGGAGTTCTACCATGATCCTGTGGAAAGATGAATCAAGGTGAGGCAGTCTGCAATGTGGCAGAAATCAGGCATCTAGTGGTTTATCAGGGGCTCATATAGATAATTATGTATATCAGAAAGGAACTAAGGAACACATACATATATTTAACTGAATGTCCTAAAATGCCTATATTGAGTGGGATCACTATTCCAAATTTCTACAATATCACTTTATCCCATATTTGAAATCCCTTCTTATTTTCTCTTTAGTTCAAGATTCATGTTATTTATGTAACTTTATTTCACTAACATTTTTAGAGGCCAGGGAGTATTGGAGGTGGTGTAAGATGGGGTGCAAACAGCTTGGTATGATAAACAACATGATTTTTTTCAGACTCTGAATCTCCTCACATTTCTGAAGAAATCTCTAATGAGCTTGGTTTATTATATAGATATTATTCCTTATTTGTTACAGGCCTACAAAAAGTAGCTTGAGACAAATAAAGAGAAAAACTATCCAGGAGTAGCAAGGTCAATCCATTGCCCTGACACTCTCAGGAGAAATCCAGATCCTGAGTATTCTAATGAATACACTGATGGATATACAGTTTCTTCTAAACACATAGTAAGTACATCAGAGGCCAGAATCTTTCAATGCTACTCCTACCTACTCTTTCAACTTATCACCTTAGTTCTATAAATGCCTTGGCAATCAGTAAATAGCCATTGGCCAGTTGGACATGATAGACCATTGTATTATGTAACTCTCAAAACAAATAACTCACGATCGGGTTCTCAATGTATATTTGTTTCATATTTTTTAAAAAATTGAAGTATAGTTGATGTGCTATCTTCTATGTTACAGGTGTATAATATAGTGCTTCACAATTTTTAAAGGTTATACTTCATTTACATTTATTATAAACTATTGGCTATATACCCCATGTTGTACAATATATCCTTGTAGTTTATTTTATACCTAATACTTTGTACCTCTTACTCCCCTACTCCTATATTGCCCCTACCCCCCCACTGGTAACCACTAGTTTGTTCTCTATATCTGTGAGTCTACTTTTTTGTTACATTTACTAGTTTTTTGTTTTTATAACATTCCACATATGTGACATCATACAGTATTTGTGTTTCCCTGTCTGACTTATTTCACTTAGTGTACTACCCTCCAAGTATATCCATGCTGTTACAAAAGAGAAAATTTTATTCTTTTTCATGGCCTAGTAGTGTTCCATTATCTATAAATACCACATCTTCTTTATCCATTCATCTGTTGATGGACACTTAGATTGCTTCCATATCTTGACAATTGTAAATGCTACTGTGAACATTAGGGTGTATGTACTTTTTGAATTAGTGTGTTTGCTTCTTTGGATATATACCCAGGAGTGGAATTGCTGGGTCATATGACAGTTCCATTTTCAGTTTTTTGAGGAACCTCCATACTGTTTTCTACAGTGTCTGCACTAATTTATATTCCCACCAACTGTGTACCAGGGGTTCCTTTTCTCCATATACTTGCCAACATTTGTTATTTGTGTTCATTTTGATAATAGTCATTCTAACACGTGTGATTTTCATTTGCATTTCCCTGATGATTACCAATGTTGAGCATCTTTTCATGTGCCTGTTAACCATCTGTATTTCCTTTTCTGAAAAATATCTATTCTGGTCTTTTGCCCATTTTTTAACAGGGTCATTGGTTTTTATGATGTTGAGTTGTATAAGGTGCTTATGTGTTGGATATTAACCCCATATCAGTAACATCATTTACAAATATTTTATCCCATTCAATAGGTTGTCTTTTTTTTTGTCAATGGTTTCCTTTGCTGCACAAAAGCTTTTAAGTTTAATTAGGTCCCTTTTTTTTTCTTTCATTTTCTTTTTTCAGGAGACAGATCTAAAAAAAATATTACTGTGATTTATGTCAAAGAGTGTTCTGCCTGTTTTCTTGTAGGAGTTTGATGGTTTCTGTTTTTACATTTAGGTCTTTCATCCATTTTAACATTATTTTTGTATATGGTATCAGAGAATGTTCTAATTTCATTCTTTTACATGTAGCTTCCCACTTTTATAGCACCACTTATTGAAAAGATGGTCTTTTCTCCATTGTATGTTCTTGCCTCCTTTGTCATAGATTAATTTACCATAAGTGGGTGGGTTTATTTCTGGGCTCTCTATTCTGTTCCATTGCTCTTGGTTGTAATGTTTAACTGATAGCATTCATCCTAGGTGCAGCTAACATTGTATTTTCTAAGAAACGTATAATATAATTAACTTTAGATACTTCAAATGAAACAGAGATTTTCACACATGATCAAAATCAAATATTCCATATAAAATATTGGCTTTATATGTGGATTATAAAATTTAGGACAAATATCTCTAGCACATGAGGAATCATTTTCCTACGTAATTCATGATTACTAACAAGGAAGAAGACATACTACTAAAGAAGAGCTTATTAATCATTAATAATCAGTTTACCCATTAATTTTAAAATATCTTATATATTCAGAAAGTAAAAAATAGTGCAAAATCAATAAGAAAATGTTCAAATATATAGCAGTGTATAAAGTGAGAGATGAAATACCCTCCTACCTCTAAGAAATTAACACTGATTGACATTCAGGTATGTGTACTTCAGGATAATTTTCCAAGTCCATGTATACATTATTTTAAATTATGCTTTAACAATTGCATAACATTTCATTCTATCAAAGAACAGTAATTGTTTAATCTTCTATTGATGGTCTTCTAAATTATTTCCAATATTGTTTATATATATATTCAATAAGCACATTTTCAGGTATAAAACCATACATAAAATATGTAAAATATATTTATAGAGTTTTATATACCTTACATAATCTATCTAAGTATATATTTTATACATGTTATATAATAATATATATTTATTCATTATAACTTGCACATGCATGTATATATCTTGCTTCTCTTAAAATGTCTTCTAAGTACATAATAGAAAGCCAAATTGAGTGTCCTGTATAAAAACGTATTTAGTTACAGAACTGAATTATCTTCTTTTATCTATGGAAAGAAAAATTATTATTTTTTACAGATAAATGTCATTACACTTAAAGCAAGAAACAAATGATTTCCAAATAGCCTTGTTCAAGGAGAGTAACAACAGATTTTCTGTAAGATCATAATCTTCTAAATATGTTTATTTCACTAAGTACCATGATTCACATCTCTTGGGTAGTGCACTTACTTATAATGAAGAATAAATCAGGTTAAAATTACTATAAATCAGGTTTCTGCAGATGGATTTCTCTAGCTTTAGAAATGCTAATATGAGCACCTGCTTCATTTTATCAAGATGGTTTAAGTTAACCTACAGATGTTATTTTTCCACTGCATACTATTTGGGAAATGATTGTGATTGGGAGACTGTCACTTTGACATTGGAGAAGTGATACCACCTGTTTGCTAGGGGAGTACATAAAGGAATACTTTCCTCTGAAGGAACAGCCACCAAATACATTAAAATGTATCAATGTGAGATTAATATATCATACTTTTTGTTGAACTGAAATAATAAGAGACTAAGAAAGCCATATTTAAGAAAAATATCACATAATTAGAAAAGAAGGATTAAAATAAGTTAAAAATAATAGAGAGCTAAATAGTAAAGATAAATATTTTTATGATCATTTGGAGCTGCTTTTCCATATTTTTCAATATAGGAAAAATTTAACTCTGCCATTTTTCTCAAAGGAAATCAAAATGTATCAAAGAAATGATATGTTAAAAATAATTAAGTTCATGGATATTTTTCATGTTTAGTAGAAGATGAATACTAGAAATTTAGAGATTTTATGCATGATGCCATAAGATCAGCATTAAGCAATCTGTCAGTGTTTCTTCATCTTTGCATATGTTATTTTAAACAAAGACTTAGTAAAAGAGAATAATTTGTTCTGTGCATGAGAAATAGTCCATGACTAATTGTAAGAACTGCCAATATTCCAAGGTCCTTATGAAGCCAATTTAATGGACTTTGGATAATTCACTATATGAACCATATGTTCTTTCTTTTGTACACTTCTAAATATATTTGTTCTTTATTTTTTATAACCATTTTAAAAATATCCATATGCATACACAATGTTAATACAATAATAATATTGGCCCTTTTGAACATTTAATTTACACTCTGTCTGAAGTATATTCATGCATATGGTATGAGGTTGGGTTTAGACTCATTTATTTTTAATGAGAATATCCAATTGATTCACAACAATTTATCAAAAAGATATCCTTTATCCCTGCCTCACAGTGTTACTTCTATCATAAATTATATGATTCTAAATGTGCAAACCTGGTTCTGAATTTCTTATTCTGTTTCATCTCTTTGCTTATTCTTTCACCAATACCACACTGTCCTAAGTATTGTACATTTATAATTATTTATGAACTTATTATAATAATTAAATTCTAATGTAATGTAAATTCTTCAACTTTATCCATCTTCTTCAACATGCTCTTAGCTATTCTAGATCCTTTGTATCTCCATATAAATTATAGCATCACTTGGTCAATTTGCACTCACAAAACATACTTGCTAGAAATTTGATTGGTATTACATTGAACTGTAGATCAATTTGTGAAGAACTGACCTCTTTACAATATTTAGTTTACCAATCTATAGCCATAATATATCCCTCCAATTAATCAGGTTTCTATAATTTATCTTAATCTGTTCTGTTGTTTTCTGTGAGAAGACTTTTTTTTTCACAAAATGTTCATATTTCTTTTTTTTTCTTTTAAGAGAAGACTTACCCAGCTGTATCTTTTAGAATTATTTCAGGCATTTGATATTTCAAAAACTATTGTTAATAGTGTATTCCTTAAATTTAACTTTTTGTCTATCTATAAAATACTATGATTTTTAAAATATATCTGAACTTATACCAAGCTTGCTAATTTTACTTGTGAATTCTAATATGTTGTTTAGAAACTGATTTGATTTTTATATGCACACAATAATATCTGAAAATAACCATTTTTTTCTTCCTTCCATATGACTCCTATTTGTTTTTCTTGCATTACTTTACTTAATAAAACCTTCTGTACAAGATTAAAAAGAAATATTGATAACAAATATCCTTGCCTCCTCTCAGACTTCATGAGTAAGCTTTTAATATTTTGCTATTAAGTATAATATTTGCTATAAGATTTCTGTATATCCTCTTTATTAAGTTAAGGAAGTTCCCTATTATATCTAATTTGCTAAGAGTGTTCTCATCAATGAGTATTGAATTATATTAAAAGCTTTTTCTGCATCTATTGAGATAAGTATAAGGTTTTTCTTCTTTATTCTGTTAACTTGGTGAATTACACTAATTGGTATTCAAATGCTAAATTAAACATGAATTCCTGGAAAGTGATGTCAGCAAGATGGCAACACAGATAATTTCCAGCTTCAGACAAGAAGACCAACTAGCAACTATCTATAGATAAGATCCATTGTGAAAAATCCCAGAACTGGGGGGGTGAAGACGAAGATGGGGAAGTACTGCGTTAGAAAGATAAGAAGAGTTGTTTTACTTTGACCACATTGCCACTCCCCCCAGGCCAGCTCAGTGTCTCACTGAGATGCCCACCCCGCCAAAGCCTACTGTTTCTCCAGTGGGAAAAAGAGAGCCCAACTGGACATCCAGCTTTGCCAGCATTGTGGAACACTTCCTGTGAAGCTCACTCCAATCTCACTTCATGGGGATTACTGTGGGAACCTGCGGTACTCAACCAGGGGGAATCAGATAGAGGTGAAGGGAGGTTGGGATTATGGTAACCAGTGCTCAGATCTTGGCCTACTGAGTTTCACCCTGTAGCAGTACCACTGAGTAGAGATGCCAGCCAGCAACTCTGCCCTTCTACAGAGCCAAGTCAGTAGTCCAGTCTGGCCGGAGAGGGCAGTTGGCAGTCTGCCTGATTTAGATCCCCAACAAGTGGACAATATCAGCCACCAGGAAGACCATTCCATGGCACTACCTATGCAGGAAGCAAGCACAGTCCCACCCAACTTCTCAGTGTAGTCCTCCAGTCCCACTGCTCCAGGAAGCAAGGCCATAGACACCCTGCAGCCGCAGGGCACACCTATGGCCTGCCTGGGCAAGGAGCCAAACCAGCATTTCTAACCAAATGCTGAGACTAGCCTCTGGACCCATATAACCAGGGAGCTTGAACAGTGACCCTGAGCAGACTTGAAGCCCAGTTTGGGGTAGCGCTCAGCCACAGAGCCCAGCCTACAGCCTTACCTAACAGAGGAGCCCAGCACAAGAGCCAACCCAGGTGAACACAGCCTACAGCCTTGCCCAGTTAGGAGCCCAGCCAATGACCCGGGCCAATTGCAGAGCATATCCTCTAGCCCCACCCAGCCAGGAAGTTGAACAATGACTCTGCCCAACCATTGAGTGCAATCCAGCCACCAAACTGTGGGCACAGCTGAAGGCCCCATCAAACCAGACTATACTGGCTGTGACCTCACCCCAAAGCAGAGCACAGTCAATGGCCTACTTGATTACAAAGACCAGTCTATGTCCCTGCCCAACTTCAGGGCACAGCCTGTGGCCATAACTGAACACAGAGTCCAGCCAGCAGCACCATCTGGTTGGGAAGCACAGCCTAAGTTCTCACTCCACCAGGAGAGATTATCCAATCACAGAATCCAACCAGTGGCATTGCATTGCCACAAAACACAGACTGCAACCCCACCAACCAGAGGTGATTCAAGAAAATGAAAAGACAACACTTAGAATGGGAGAAAATACTTGCAAACCATTTATCTGATAAGGAGCTAATATCCAAAATACATAAAGAACTCATACAGCTCAATAGAAAAAAAAAAAAAAAACCCAAACAATTCAATTTTTAAAATTGGGCAAAGACCTGAATAGATAATTTTGCAAAGAAGATATGCAAATGGCCATCAGATATACGAAAAGATGCTCAACATCACCGATCATCAGGGAAATGCAAATCCAAACCACAATGTGATATCATTTCATACCTGTTAGAGTAGCTATTATCAAAAAGACAAGACATAATGAATATTGGAGAGGATATGGAGAAAAGCAAAACCTTGTACACTGTTGGTGGGAATGTAAATTGGTTCAGTGACTATGGAAAACAGTATGGAGGCTCCTCAAAAAAACTAAAAATAGAATTATCATATGATCCAGCAATCCCACTTTTGGGTATATAGCCAAAGGAAATGAAATTACTATCTTTAGGACTTATCCATATCCTCATGTTCACTGTAGTATTATTTACAGTAGCCAAGATATAGCTAGAGATGAATAGATAAAGAAGATATGGTACATACACATACACAAAGGAATGTTATAAACCATAAACAGAAAGAAATTCTGCCATTTGCAATAACACAGATGAAACTTTAGGGTATTATACTAAGGGAAATAAGACAGAGAAAGGCAAATACTGTATGATCTCACTTATATGTAGAATCCAAAAGAAATTGAACACATAGAAATAATGAGTATTGGTGGTTGTCAGAGGCAAAGGACTGGGGAAAATGTGTGAATGTGGTCCATGGGTACAAACATACAGTTATAATATGAATGAGTTCTGGTGATCTAATGTACAGCATGGTGACTATAGTTATCAATACTGCATTGTATAGTTGCTGTACAATACTGTATTGTATTGAAAGTTGCAAAGACAGTAAATCTTAATAGTTCTCATCACACATACACACAGGAAACAGTAACGATGTAAGGTGACACGTGTGTTAACTAACATTATTGTGGTAATCATTCCAGGATGTATATCAAATTGTCACATTGTGCCCCTTAAACTAATACAATGTTATATGTTAACGTATTTCAGTAAAGCTGGAAAAAAATACATTTCTGAAAGAAATCTCCTTGTGTATGATGTATTATCCTGTTCCTATTTCACAGAATTTGATTTGATTCTGTTTAGGATTTGATTTTTTTTTCTTTTTTTTTTTTTTTGCGGTACGCGGGCCTCTCACTGCTGTGGCCTCTCCCGTTGCGGAGCACAGGCTCCGGACGTGCAGGCCCAGCGGCCATGGCTCACGGGCCCAGCCGCTCCGCGGCATGTGGGATCTTCTCGGACCGGGGCACGAACCCATGTCCCCTGCATCGGCAGGCGGACTCTCAACCACTGCTACCACCAGGGAAGCCCAGGGTTTGATTTTTAAAACTTTCTGCATGCATATTAATGAGAGAGATCAACCTATAAATGGTCTTTTTTATAATATACTTTGCCCCTTTCATACCTTCTTAAAGACTGTATATTACAAAAACATTTAAAATCCTCACTGCCATGGCTACCATACACACATTCATACATTCATTCATTCAAAAAACTTTTGTTGAGAGTTCATTTATATCAGGCACTGAAATAGCTCCATATTTAATAACATATTTACATCTCACAGTAATGTTATGAAGTATTTTTAATTTCTCCAGTTTTAAAAAGAAGAAAAATGTTATGTAAAACGGTCTCAAGACTGCACAGCTCATAGGTGGTGAGCCAGCTCTTCAAAGAACATTGTAATTAGCTTAATGCCTGGGACACACTAGGCATAGTATAATGTAAACATAGCTGGCAGGAAGGGAGAGAAGAAAAGTGAAAGAAAAGAAAAAGAAAGTATGGAAAAAATGATTAAAAATAATTTAACATTTTTAAAGTAAAAGATGGAAAATATTCAAAAATTATAAGCAAGATTTCACAACTAAACTAAAATATATGCACATAATGACTAAGCTTACCCTAATTGCTGCTTTTTGTTTATGTATCATTCTATAAAATTCATGATCTATTAGCTGTTTATTTACACTAATGCCTTGGTAGTTCATATTTACTCAAATTGAGGAAGTTACTCATTGAGAAAAAATATTACCATGTAGAAAAATTTCAACAAGTTCATCTTTCAGATATCTCCCAGGTGCTTCTGATTTTATATTTCTTGTTTCCAAATCCTTTTCTCATTTCACTAAACAGAAAGTATGTTTATTTTATGGTTGAGGATTTTGCCTTATTTAATACTATTCAGCCCTTGCCTTACTTAAAATAGTTCCCTGTAAATTATATCCCCCAATTAAAGAAAGATTTTGTGAACTTTAGTTAAAATTATATTGGAGGTTCTTGTACTGGGCAGTAAATTGTTTCACAAAATTATATGTATGTGAACAATTTATTTTTGATAATTGTCAAAACCACAGGAGTCTAGAATTAAGTCTTTTGAAGACAGAAAGTTGTGTGAAGATTTCCATCAAGATGATAACTACCTAATACTTTGCTTTAGTATATATGCAGTTTGAAAATCAAAATAAGTCTCACATCTTAGAAAAAGAGCAGCAGGGTTAAGCTTTTCTCACACATCCACTATTTCTTACAGCAAATTAACAAATTTATAGGTGTTGGGAAGATGTTAAATGAGCTTGCTCTACATTTTTTCTACTCTTTGATTAATTAAGTACAATTCATTTGGAAGAAAATTAAAAACTGATGTTTGTTTTGCCCTTCAAAAATCATTCAGGAAAAACATATTTACAGCTTGGTGCACTGCATTACCAATTCTAATATGGTCGGTCCCAGACAAACCAGGGTTGGAATCCTGGTCCCAACACTTAACTATCTCTGAGAGCCTGAGTAATTTCACCTATTTTTATGGTGAGTTTTCATCCGTAAAAGGGGATTAATACCTCCCTAGGCAAAGTTAGTGTGGACAATAAGATCAAGTGCTCCTGACATTGCCCAGTTCCTAGCAAGTGCCCTTGCACCCTCAGAGGGAGTTAGGCAATATTGTGAATAGGTTAAATTTCAATCTGGCATCATGCTGCCTAAGTTTATAGATCTGTTTCTACATTTCCTGGCTCAGTGAACTTGGGCAAGCAACAAACTCCCTCAGCCTGAGTTTTCTCATTTTTAAAATAAGGGTAATAATACTGCATGCCTTGTGGTAGATGTTGTGATGTTTAAGTGAAATAATATATATAAAGCATTGTTGAATTAAACAAGGAGGCCATTAGAGTGATAGAGTGAGGTGTTTCTAACACCTTATCGTCCAAAATAAGCAAATCCTAAGGCTGTAAATGCCTCAAGGTTAAGGATCAAAATCTAAGGGCAACTAATCACAAAGAACCAACTAATCTTTTCCAAATAATGCAACAACTTAAGCAATAGCCAATCAAATCACTTCTTTACTCCTCCCTCTTGTTTATAGAAGCCCCCACCCACCCCGGTGCTTCTGTCCATGGAATGCTCCTAACAACTTCCCACTTCTGATTTGCCAGTGCCTCATTCAAATGGATTTTTGCTCAGATAAACTCTTAAAATTTTTAACATACCTCAGTTTGTCTTTTAACAACACTGAGCAAAATTCCTGGCACCCTGGACATGTTCAATAAATGTTAGTGGTTACTATTATTCCCTCTCTTTCTCAAGGTTTAAAGGTGGGAAATGAGCAAATTGCTGTTATTTATTCACTCACAATCTAAAGCAAGAAATAATTTGGAGACATTAATTCCTTGAAATCATTACATTCTTACCTAGTAATATTAGATTTATTTTATTTATATTTTATAACTCGGTAAAATTAAGTGACTTTAAAATATGTTAAAATAGGAAAAAATTCTAGACACATGTATTAAGAGAAAGAAAGATTCCTATTTGTTATCTACTACTGAATGTTTCTTAGGTATCTTATTGCCTTAGGTAATTTGTAAAAGCAATTGAAATAATTTTGAAAGGATTGGCTTGTTCTAATGAAATTGAATGCCCATCAAGAAAAGGTAGAAAGGTAGAGTATTGTTTTTGTAATTGTTCAATTCCTGGAAATTATAGTTGATATAAAATTTTTGTATATAATATATAAAATATAATTTTCAAATAGCATATTATAAGAGATTATATGTATGAGAGTATAAGTACAATACTGGCAATTACATATAGCTAGATATCTACAGGCAAATGATCAGTTTATATTCAAATAGAAAATAAGATTACATGATAAAGTGAAATAGAGAGGACCCCCATCTAAATTTGCAATGGTGTAATAAACAAACAAAATAAACAAAGACAAACCATCCTTAAAAATATTTACAAAGATTCATAATAATGCCTTATTTTAGGTATTGCTCTATATGTACATATTGCCAAATGAAATTCAGCAAAATACATATTGCCCAAACCTAATTCCTTAGGAAAACCCAAATCATTTTTTAAAAACATCAGAAAGAGTAAGATGAGCTTAAAATATACCCAGTTGATATTATAGGTTGCTATGATACCTTCACTTACCCTTCTTCTATACAGTATATGCCTATTGGATATTTGCTTGATAAATGAATGATTTTAGCAAACTTGTTCCACGTTAGGTATCATATTTGTACTTTTAAATTGGAAACCAGTATGGTCTACAATATTTTCATATAATTTGCTTTCCTCTGGGCAAAATACACATGAAAATTAAATATTAGTTTCTTCAGTGTGCACTAGCAGCTTCTACTATGAAACTAACACTTTTGCTCTCAAACAAGAACTTTCTTATTCAACATTGAGACCCTTTTATATTTTTGGCTTATAAATATATGAGAGTTCTGTTTTCCATCCTAACAGCCAGACTTTTTGACCTGTTACTTCAAATATTTTCTTTCAAGAATTTTCCCAACAAAATACAAAACATTAGCATGTTACCTATGACTGTTTTTTTTTTTAGAGGTAGGATATGTAGGAAAGCCTTATATTTCCCAGTTTTCTAAATTATTAAAAGCATATTCTCCTGCACCCTGAGATTTCCACAATACAAACATACATTTCTGTATTTATTGATGAAAAATATATGTCTTGTGAATAATTAATTTAGGCAGAATAAATCTCCAGTACCTTTGGCAACAGAACAACCTATACATCCATCTTAGCATCTTAGACAAAGTGTCTTCCTTATCTTCTTCAAGTTGTCAAACTTCAAAAGTGGTAGTGGGGGTATGCCAGATGAAGTACAAATGCTATCTGAGTTTATACTACTATTCCTCGATGAAAATTTAGAACATACTTCACACTGAGAGAGAAAATATAAGTTCAGTATTGACAATGACTCCTCTTTTACCAACTTATCAGTATAGTAGTTAAGAATCTGGTTTCTAAAGTCATACTGTCTAGTTCAGGTTCTCCTCTTCCTAGAATTTGGCAAGTTGCCTATCCTCCATGTGCCTCAGTTTCCTTGTCCATAAAATGATGATGGTAATAATTACTATCTATATTTATTCAGGATCTTCTATGCACCAGTAAGTGTTTTCATCCCTTGGGATACAGCAGTCAATGAAAGAGATATGGTAAACTGTCTTTCTGTTCACTAAAGTGTAGTCTCCAATGTGTGATTTCACACATTGTAACTTACTACTCGGGAAAAAAAGAACCTTTCAGATATATAGGTATAGTATGAGCTATGGTATCAATCAGGTTCTTAGGTTTTATCGTATGAGCTCACCATATATTCACAGCGGGTATGGACGTTGACACACGAGCATACTTTACATCAGCCACTATTAATTATTGCTGTCCCTACAACAGTAAAATTATTTAGTTGACTGGCAACACTTCACGGAAGCAATATTAAATGATCGCCAGCCCTGATGTGAGCCTTAGGTTTCACCTTCCTTTTCACATTCGGCAGACTGACAGGTATTGTCCTAGCTAATTCGTCATTAGACATTGTCCTTCATGATACCTACTATGTAGTCGCACACTTTCACTACGTGCTCTCAATGGGAGCTGTTTTCGCTATTATAGGGGGGCTTGTACACTGATTTCCACTATTCTCAGGATATACACTCAACATGAGCAAAAATTCACTTTGTGATTATATTCGTGGGTGTCAACCTAACCTTCTTCCCACAACATTTCCTAGGCTTATCTGGCATGCCTAGACGATACTCCCATGATCCAGATGCCTACACAACATGAAATACCATTTCATCAATATGTTCATTCATCTGGTGCTGTTGAATTCAGGCATGGCCATCTGACATTCTTTGCCTAAAAAATATAAGTGGCAGTGACATGTGTCTCTTTGGAAGCTTTAAACCTCAGTGAGCAATTTATCATACTTGCTTTTCCCAGCCTTTGTGATTATGGAAGCACATTTGGAGATGAAATCTCTAGATTTCTAGATTCCTGAGTGACTATATTGTATAGGACTTTCTGTAAATTCATAGTATATTACAAGAGAAAAAAATAGACTTTACTGTTTTCAGCCATTGAAATTTGGGGTTGTTTGTTACTGCAGCATAATCTAGCTTATTCTGACTGTAAAAACAAAATATCTGTACTTGAGAAGTACTCATTGTAGTGAGAAGAGACAAACAAGAGGAAAATAAAACATAATAAGTAAGGCACCTAATGTGATAAAAGATAATAAACACTATGGAATTAAAAATAGTACAGTAGGTAAGAAGTAAGGATTAATTCAGATTTAAGGGACAAAGAAAGTTGGGAGGATGCAGGTTATAGAACTAATTAGGGAGGTCAACTAATGAATGATCTCTGAGCCCTTAGCAAAGTTTCTGACACATAGTAAGCCTCAAAAAAGTTATTTATTTTTACATTATCTAGATTTAATATAATGGATTTGTTGACTATATAGTACTACTTTTTGATCTTTTTCTTCCGATAACTTTTATTAAAATTTAAGGCAAATCCTTACATGATAGTTCAGAAGCTAGGGTGGATAACATTAAACTCCCAGGTTTCTGAACCTTACTTATTTAGCTTCAGAGCATACAAATCTTATTAATATTTGGTCTTAAGGCATCGATGTTACCATACTTGTGCTATGGGGAGAATTATTTTTAATGCCACTGAGAAAATCCAGGTGCAACATGCTTGTTAATTCACACTACACATTTACCTGCTTGGCAGGAAGAGCCTGTAAGGAAACTTGGCATGTTAATGTTGCTATAATGCACCTTTCTTCACCCCGCTGTCAGTGGCAATACTGCATATGAAAGCAAAAACAGTGAAAGAGAAAGAACATTGCCTAAGTTAAGTTTGCTTTTCCTTGTTATACCCAAGCTTGAATCAGAGGGGTTCTGTAATAAACATGGAATCATCTTCAAAGTAATTTTTTTTTTTTTTTTTTTTGTGGTACGCGGGCCTCTCACTGTTGTGGCAGAGCACAGGCTCCAGACGCGCAGGCTCAGCGGCCATGGCTCATGGGCCTAGCCGCTCGGTGGCATGCGGGATCTTCCCGGACTAGGGCACGGATCCGTGTCCTGCATCGGCAGGCAGACTCTCAACCACTGAGCCACCAGGGAAGCCCCAAAGTAATATTTTAAAGGTAAATGCAGTTTGTGAATTAAAGGAATAATTTCCATTAAGAAAATGATAGAGACAAATAAATCACTTTTAGATATTGAAAATAGAATTTTTAATTTAAAAATTAATATTTCAAACTAAAATTCTATTTTCCTCAAGTTCTACCAATCATCTTAGTGAAGTTGTTAAACCACTCTACTTCCCAAAATCAAAATGTAGGAAAGTTTCCTTTTCTATTGAAAATACTTGAGTCCTTGATTCAGAAATAGAAAATATCTCCAAATTTAAGGATAAAACTTTTAACTTGTATTTCTAGAAACTTATAACATTGGTGTTATTTATTGATAGGTCATAGTTATGAAAGGAATAACAAAAGATACAAATGTATGTTTACTCATTACAAATAAAACACCTCCCCATAATTAATGCCTAAAATACCAAATCAATATTTATACTCTTCCTATGTGGAAATATGTTATTCCTAACCAGTATTCTTTTCACTGTGTGATGGAAAACACCATCTGGGTCCATGGTTTGACTTTCTAAAGGTAAAATAGAACATCAGTTAAAAAAATAAAAAGAAGAAGAAGAAGCATGGCCATTTCAATTTTCCTTACTTCCAAGTAATCTCTTTCCATATAAATTTAATCAATCAAGAAAAGAGAAAATTAATCAAGTAGCTGACTATTTTAGCCAGTCCAGTGATCTTTCTAACCTATTAATAAACTTGACTCTAATAGTAGTTAGCCAAATAGTTAGGATTTTTATAAGTGAAGTATATTTACATAATAGTGCTACAGTTTATCCAGGAATGCTTACTTGAATCTGTACAAGAAATGTCAAAAAGATGTTGAGCTGCTAGTTCATTTCATTCCTTCATTCCTTCCAATTATTTATTATACCTGGAAGACTTACCAGGCACTACTAAAGGAACTAATAAACAAGACAAAAATGGTCTCTGCTTTTGTGGAGCTTTCATTCTACAGATGAGGAGACCAAAAATAAACAAGTGACAGAATAAATGATCAAGTTATTCTAGATAGAAATGAGTGCAATAAATAAAATATACTGATACTAGGATGATGTTGCAGAGAATTAGGTTTGGTGGAGGCAGACTGAAAAGTCAGTCAGGAAAAGTACTTCTCAGAAACCAATGTGATAGGAGGATATTTGAACTAAAATCTAAATGACAAAAACAACATATCCTTACAAATATTGGTGGGCATAGCATTCCTAGTATAGGAATAACTAATCTAAAGACCCTAGGTAGAATAAATTTGGTTTACTTGAGGAACAGAAAGGGCAGTAAGACTAGAGTAAAGTAGACAGACAGTAATAGGAGATGAGGTCAGAGCCAAAGAAAGACCAGATCGTGAAGACTTAGAGACAATGATAAGCTATGAAGGGAAACCATGGTAAATTTTTGTTCTTTTGTTTGTTTTGTTTCACTTTGTTTTGAATGCAGGGAATGACATAAATATATATATAGTTTTTTATACTTATTTTGATTACCATTGAAAGTCAATTAATAAAAAGCCAAAAACAGAAACTAGGAGAATAGTCTGGAATGTACCAAATGAGAGAAAGTGGAGATGGGAAGACATGGAAAGATAGATTCAGGATATGTTTATAGACAGAGCCATAGAATTTGATGGAGATTGAGCTCATGAGCAAAAAGGAAGATACCAAAAATGCTACAGTAGGTTGGGGTTGGGCAACTGCATGGAAGCTGATGCTATTTAAAAGAAATAAAACAGCTAAAAACAACAACAACAACAAAACAGCTAAAGTATTAAGTATCTGGTAAGAGTTGAGGACTCTTCTTGACTTTAAAGATTTGGCTCATTAAAAATTTAGTCACTTAGTCATTTAGCCACTTCAAAGATTTAACTAATTTAATCTTCATAACAGTGCTATGAATTGAGTACTATTTGATTCCCATTTATGAATTAGGAAATTGAAACACAGAGAGAGTACTTCATACAAGTACTTAATACAAGTAGCTTGTATTAAGTTATACAGCTAGAATCAACACAAGGAAGGTTACACTATATAGTTGACCCTTGAACAACACAGGGGTTTGAGGCGCCAACTTACACACAGTGGAAAATCAACATATAACTTTACAGTTGGTTCTCTGTATCCAGGGTTTCACATTCTTGGGTTTAACTAACCAGGGATTGTGTAGTACCTCCTGATAGTTTTTTGTTGGTTGTTTTAAGCTGTTAAATTTGGAGGGTAATTTATTATGTGACAATTGGTAACTAATACATGAGAAGTATTTTTTAACTTAGAAAATAAAAATATAAAGGAAATTGATACCATAGAGGATTATAATTTTAAAATCATAAGTCATTTATATTGACAAGAATTAAAATGAGATTAAGCTCTTTTATGATGCCTAAAATACACATGACACTGTGGCATTCTTTTGGTGGTATATCTTTGCGTAAATTCATAATTTACTATTAGCCTATACACAAGAAAATTAGCCAATAAAGAATCCAAAGAGTTTAATTTGGTAAACAAAATTATTATAGTTATTTTTAATTTCCTCTTTTATGGTGGTAGTAGTGTGTTTTTAAAGCAGTTACATATCTCTAGAAAATATGTGTATGGAACTGTAAAATGGGTATATGTGTTAAAGATGTATGTTTTTGGAATTATGAGGTCAGGTGATACACAGCATAAATACTAAGAAGTTACAAATCACACGTACACAGACACACACACATACACACAGACACACACAGATATACCAAAAAAAATAATTTTATATATATATATATAGCTCTGAAGTCATGTTTCCTAAGCTGAATATCCCAAATTCAGATGATTTTGCTAGAGAGCTGAAAATAGACTGTTATATTGAACTGACCTAGAAGATAAAATGAATTTACTTGGATTAATAACATTAAAAGGGAACAGTCTATCCTTTGTACAGTGGTATTTCCTGATCTTCTAAAGGAAAGTTCTTTAGCCCTTTAGCACTAATTTCAATTTCCTATCTTGAAAAGGAGAGACCTGAGGACACATATCTACTCCTCACATGAAATTTAGACACTTTGCAGTTTTCCAAATCCCTGGAAAATAGTATCATCTCTGATAGAAACTCTAAGTTCCTTTAAAGGGGGATTAAAGAGAGTGAGTCATTTAAGATGGTGGTTTAGTTTCTACTTTGTTCTGCATGGTTATATATATTAACTGCATATAAATAAATATTTCAACATAAAATTGTTTACAGTATCTATATATTTTAACTTGTATAAGTATCTCAAATTTAAAATATGGGCATGTAAGTTCAAATTAAATTATTTTTAAAAAAATTTCTCAGAAACAAATTGCCGATATAAAAACTTTCTCTCTAAAACCTAGAAAATACCATTTTCCTCCTTCATTTTTAAGCCAAAGAAAATAAACACACCTTATGATAGAAATTGAAGCAGACACAAATCACTTATGTGATAAACAGAAGACTTGTACCAACCAGAAATCATCATTAGAGGAGCAATCTCTTATTAGTTCCCTCTTTCTGTACTTAAGTAGGTACATTTTTCTTAATAAGAACAGCTTAACTGATATAATAGATTTTTAATGGCTAGGTAGGCTCACCCTTCCTAGGAAAGATTTATTCTGCTGAATCAGATAGGGTTCTTGATAGCAAGTAATAGTATTTGACTCTGGATCTCAGGTCAAAAAAGGAATTTGTTGGATGGATTGTAAGGAAATTATTCGATAAAGCCCATTGGGCCAGGTTTGGAAAACAAGGAGGCATCAAGACAATTCTGAAGGGTGAAGGAGCAGGAAATGAGACTACCATCTTTAGCAGAAGCAGTCTGTTCTGGACACTGCTGCTGCAAGTCATCATTATGGTGGAAACTGAAACAACTGAATTCTGACCATTAACATCCCAGCTCTTGAGTTGGAGAATATGATTGGCAGGACTTAAACGACATGCCAATACTCTTTCTCCCTAGGGGCAAGGAATGGAGCATCTGACTCTCTGTCTTTTGATACAGGAGAAAACTGTACTAAGACTACACATATTGAGAAGTTCCCTAGTATGTATTAGTATGTATGTGTGTGTGTGTGTGTGTGTGTGTGTGTGTGTGTGTGTAATATGAGATCTTATATGGGGCAAACAAAGCAAAAAAAAAAAAACAAATTATCAAACAAAAACTAGCTCATATTCTCTCACCCCTTTTAATAATAATAGGACTTCATGAAGGATTACTCTACTATATGTTTCTGTTATTAGAAGAATTTCACGACTGGATTGATTTTATTAGGTAAATGGATAAACAGCTATTTAATGTGTTTCCCATTCTAAATGTACTTAAATGCTGCACAGGCCCTGATCTTGAGGGGAGAACTGTGATGATTAAATTCTCAGTATTAGGTGGCATCTTTACATACATTGCCTAATCTTTTTTTTCTATGTGTGTTTATCGAATTAATTTTAATTGCCAAATATCTAAATATTTTGCTAATAATAGGTAGTATTTTCCTCCCTCTGCTACTTGCTTTCTAATCACACATAGCACTATTCTTTTCATAAGCACTTCTGGACTCTCGTTTGTCCACTGGGTTTACATCTCTTCATTTCTTTACCCCGCCAATATGCTGGCAGTAACATTTTAAATGATTCAAGCACAACAGCTCTCTGCTCTTTGCTACTCCACAGCATGATTTTGATCTATACCCATAAAATAAACAGAATGCATAACAAGCACTGGAAGAGAAAAGTCCTTTAAAGGCACAGAAATGATTTTTGTTGGGAATGGGAAGGAGAATGGGAAAGGGGAAACTACAAAGAAAAAAGCCCTGTAGTCACTCCTCTATTCCCGTTTTCATATTGGGTTTATTATATGTAGTCCCAACTCAAGACAACTATATTTCACAGTAAATTACAGTCTGCCTTAAGACTTGGCACAATAACACCAAGAGATTGCAGAGTTGTTCATTGATCAGTGGACAGCAAATATTTAACTTTAGGGGAAAAAATCAAAACTGAATTAAAGTCTTACCAGCTTTTGCCAGGGCTTCCATCTGAAAAGCTTTATTAGCCTCAAAATGTTGGAATTGATGACTGGATTCACAGAGCACATTCAAATAACAGAGACCTTTTCCTCAGAGGCAATATTCTCTAAGAAGTCTGAGAAATTTCCAGCAAATTTGTGATATTTTCACGATGCCTGCTGGAGAGTGTAGTTCTCTACTTGTTAAAGAAAAAAGCCTGCCAAAGCCTCACTAAAGTATCAAATTAAGATTTCAGCCTTGCTTTAGGATTTAAAGGCCAAAAAAAAATTTTTTTAACTGTTCATATTCAGTGTAACCTCAATTTTCAAAAGAAGCAAATTATCTCATTCTGAGTTTAGCTACTACTAAAAAAATTTATTCTTATTTTTTTAACATCTTTATTGGAGTATAATTGCTTTAAAATGATGTCTTAGTTTCTGCTTTATAACAAAGTGAATCAACTCTACATATACATATATCCCCAAATCTCTTCTCTCCTGCGTCTCCCTCCCACCCTCCATATCCTATCCCTCTACGTGGTCACAAAGCACCGAGCTGATCTCCCTGTGCTATGTGGCTGCTTCCCACTAGTTATCTATTTTACATTTGGTAGTGTATATATGTCCATGCCACTCTCTCACTTCGTCCTAACTTACCCTTCCCCCTCCCCGTGTCCTCAAGTCCATTCTCGACATCTGAATCTTTATTCCTATCCTGCCCTAGGTTCTTCAGAACCTTTTATTTTTTTAGGTTCCATATACATGTGTTAGCATATGATATTTGTTTTTCTCTTTCTGACTGACTTCACTCTGTATGACAGACTCTAGGTCCATCCACCTCACTACAAATAACTCAATTTCGTTTCTTTTTATAGCTGAGTGATATTGCATTGTATATATATGCCACATCTTCTTTAGACATTCATCTGTCAATAGACACTTAGGTTGCTTCCATGTCCTGGCTATTGTAAACAGAGCTGCAATAAACATTGTGGTACATGACTCTTTTTGAATAATGGCTTACTCAGGGTATATGCCCAGTAGTGGGAATGCTGGGTCATACGGTATTTCTATTTTCAATTTTTTAAGGAACCTCCATACTCTTCTCCATAGTGGCTGTATCCATTTACATTCTCACCAACAGTGCAAGAGGATTCCCTTTTCTCCACATCCTCTCCAGCATTTATTGTTTGTAGATTTTTTTATGATAGCCATTCTGAGTGGTGTGAGGTGATAACTCACTGTAGTTTTGATTTACATTTCTATAATAATTAGTGATGTTGAGCATCCTTTCATGTGTTTGTTGGCAATCTGTATATCTTCTTTGGAGAAATGTCTATTTAGGACTTCTGCCCATTTTTGGATTGGGCTGTTTGTTTTTTTGTGAGCTTCGTGAGCTGCTTGTAAATTTCGAGATTAATCCTCTGTCAGTTGCTTCATTTGCAAATATTTTCACCCATTCTGGGGGTTGGCTTTTTGTCCTGTTTATGTTTACCTTTGCTGTGAGAAAGCTTTTAAGTTTCATTAGGTCCCATTTGTTTATTTTTGTTTTTATTTTGATTTCTCTAGGAGGTGGGTCAAAAGGATCTTGCTGTGATTTATGTCACAGAGTGTTCTGCTTACGTTTTCCTCTAAGAGTTTTATAGTGTCTCACCTTATATTTAGCTCTTTAATCCATTTTGAGCTTATTTTCGTGTATGGTGTTAGGGAGTGTTCTAATTTCATTCTTTTACATGTAGCCATCCAGTTTTCCCAGGACCACTTATTGAAGAGGTTGTCTTTTCTCCATTGTATATTCTTGCCTCCTTTATCAAAAATAAGGTGACCAGGGCTTCCCTGGTGGTGCAGTGGTTGGGAGTCTGCCTGCCGATGCAGGGGACACAGGTTCGTGCCCCGGTCCGGGAAGATCCCAAATGCCGTGGAGCGGCTGGGCCCGTGAGCCATGGCCGCTGAGCCTGCACGTCCGGAGCCTGTGCGCAGCAGCAGGAGAGGCCACAACAGTGAGAGGGTCGCGTAGTGAAAAAAAAAAAAAAGAAGAAGAAGAAAAAAAAAGGTGACCATATGTGGGTGGGTTTAACTCTTGGCTTTTTATCCTGTTCCATTGATCTATGTTTACGTTTTTATGCCAGTACCATACTGTCTTGATTACTGTAGCTTTGTAGTATAGTCTGAAGTCAGGGAGCCTGATTCCTGCAGCTCCGTTTTTCTTTCTCAAGATTGCTTTGACTATTCAGTGTCTTTTGTGTTTCCATATAAATTGTGAAATTTTTTTGTTCTAGTTCTGTGAAAAATATCATTGGTAGTTTGATAGGGATTGCACTGAATCCATAGATTGCTTTGGGTAATACAGTCATTTTCACAATGTTAATTATTCCAATACAAGAGCATGGTATATTTCTCCATCTGTTTGTATCACATTTAATTTCTTTCATCAGTGTCTTATAGTTTTCTGCATAGAGGTCTTTTGTCTCCTTAAGTAGGTTTATTCCTAGGTATTTTATTCTTTTTGTTGCAATGGTAAATGGAAGTGTTTCTTAATTTCTCTTTCAGATTTCTCATCATTAGTTTATAGGAATGCAAGAGATTTCTGTGCATTAATTTTGTATCCTGCTACTTTACCAAATTCATGGATTAGCTCTAGTAGCTTTCTGGTAGCATCTTAAGGATGCTCTATGTATAGTATCATGCCATTTGCAAACAGTGACAGCTTTGGATTCCTTTTATTTCTTTTTCTTCTCTGATTGCTCTGGCTAAAACTTCCAAAACTATGTTGAATAATAGTGGTGAGAGTGGACAACCTTATCTTGTTCCTGAACTCAGAGGAAATGATTTCAATTTTTCACCATTGAGAACGATGTTGGCTGTGCGTTTGTCATATATGGTTTTATTATGCTGAGGTAAGTTTCCTCTATGCCTACTTTCTGGAGAGTTTTTATAATAAATAAGTGTTGAATTTTGTCAAAAGCTTTTTCTGCATCTATTGACATGATCATATGTTTTGTCTCCTTCAATTTTTGAGTATGGTTTATCACACTGATGATTTGCTTATATTGAAGAATCCTTGCATTCCTGGGATGAACTCCACTTGATCATGGTGTATGATCCTTTTAATGTGCTGTTGGATTCTGTCTGCTAGTATTTTGTTGAGGATTTTTGCATCTATGTTCATCAGTGATATTGGCCTCTAGTTGTCTTTCTTTGTGACATCTTTATCTGGTTTTGGTATCAGTGTGATGTTGGCCACGTAGAGTGAGTTTGAGAGTGTTCTTCCCTCAGCTATATTTTGGAAGAGTTTGAGAAGGATAGGTGTAAGCTCTTCTCTAAATGTTTGAGAGAATTTGCCTGTGAAGCCACCTGTTCCTGGGCTTTTGTTTGTTGGAAGATTTTTAATCTCAGTCTCAATTTCAGTTCTTGTGATTGGTCTGTTTGTATTTTCTATTTCTTACTGGTTCAGTCATGGAACGTTGTGCTTTTCTAAGAATTTTTCCATTTCTTCCTGGTTGTTCATTTTATTGGCATAGAGTTGCTTGTAGTAATCTCTCATGATCCTTTATATTTCTTCAGTGTCAGTTGTTACTTCTCCTTTTTCATTTCTAATTCTATTGATTTGAGTCTTCTCCCTTTTTTTCTTGATGAGTCTGGTTAATGGATTATCAATTTTGTTTATCTTCTCAAAGAACCAGCTTTTAGTTTTATTGATCTTTGCTATCATTTCCTTCACTTCTTATTCATTTATTTCTATCTGATCTTTATGATTTCTTTTCTTCTGCTATCTTTGGGGGTTTTTTGTTCTTATTTCTCTAATTGCTTTAGGTGTAAGGTTAGGTTGTTAATTTGAAATGTTTCTTCTTTGTTGAGGTAGGATTGTATTGCTATAAGCTTCCCTCTTAGAACCACTTTTGCTGAGTGCCATTGGTTTTGGGTCATCGTGTTTTCATTGTCATTTGTTTCTAGGTATTTTTTTAATTACCTCTTTGATTTCTTCAGTGATCTCTTGGTTATTAAGCAGTGTATTGTTTAGCCTCCATGTGCTTGTATTTTTTACAGATGTTTTCCTGTAATTGATATCTAGTCTCATAGAGTTGTAGTTGGAGAAGTTACTTGATGTGATTTCAATTTTCTTAAATTTACCAAGGCTTGATTTGTGACCCAAGATATGATCTATACTTGAGAATGTTCCATGAGCACTTCAGAAGAAATTGTATTCTGTTGTTTTTGGATGGACTGTCCTATAAATATCAATTAAGTCCATCTTGTTTAATGTATCATTTAAAGCTTGTGTTTCCTTATTTATTTTCATTTTGGATGCTATGTCCACTGATGAGAGTGGGAGGTTAAAGGCCTGTACTATGATTGTGTTACTGTCGATTTCCCCTTTTATGGCTGTTAGCATTTGCTGTATATATTGAGGTACTCCTTTGTTGGGTGCATAAATATTTACAATTGTTATATCTTCTTCTTGGATTGATCCCTTGATAGTTATGTAATGTCCTTCTTTGTCTCTTGTCATAGTCTTTATGTTAAAGTCTATTTTGTATGATATGAGAATTGTTACTCCAGGTTTTTTTTGTTTTGTTTTGTTTTGTTTTTGTGTGGTACACGGGCCTCTTATTGTTGTGGCCTCTCCCGTTGCAGAGCACAGGCTCTGGACGTGCAGGCTCAGTGGTCATGGCTCACGGGCCTAGCTACTCCGTGGCATGTGGGATCCTCCCAGACCGGGGCACAAACCCATGTCCCCTGCATTGGCAGGCGGACTCTCAACCACTGCACCACGAGGGAAGCCCCTCCAGGTTTCTTTTGATTTACATTTGCATGGAATATCTTTTTCCATTCCCTCCCTTTCAGTCTGTATGTTTCCCTAAGTCTGAAGTGGGTCTCTTGTAGACAGCATATACATGGGCCTTGTTTTTGTATCCATTCAGCCAGTCTATGTCTTTAGGTTGGAGCATGTAATCCATTTACAATAAAGGTAATTATCAATATGTATGTTCCTATTACCATTTTCTTAATTGTTATGGGTTTGTTATTGTAGGTTTTTTTCTTCCCTTGTTTTTCCTGCCTAGAGAAGTTCCTTTAGCATTTCTTGTAAAGCTGGTTTGGTGGCGCTGAATTCTCTTAGCTTTTGCTTGTCTGTAAAGGTTTTAATTTCTCCATCGAATCTGAATGAGATCCTTTCTGGGTAGAGCAATCTTGGTTGTAGGTTTCACCCTTTCATCACTTTAAATATGTCCTGCCACTCCCTTCTGGTTTATAGAGTTTCTGCTGAAAGATTAGCTGTTAATCTTATGGGGATTCCTTTTATGTTATTTGTTGTTTTTCCCTTGTTGCTTTTAATATTTTTTCTTTGTATTTAATTTTTGATAGTTTGATTAATATGTGTTTTGGTGTGTTTCTCTTTGGATATATCCTGTATGGGACTCTCTGTGCTTCTTGGACATGATTGATTATTTCCTTTCCCATATTAAGGAAGTTTTCAACTATAATCTATTCAAATATTTTCTCAGTCCATTTTTTTTCTCTTCCTCTTCCAAGACCCCTATAATTCGATTGTTGGTGCATTTAATGTTGTCCCAGAGGTTTCTGAGACTGTCCTCAATTCTTTTCATTCTTTTTTGTTTACTCTGTCTGTGGTAGTTAGTTCCACTCTTTTATCTGCCAGGTCACTTATCCATTCTTCCCCCTTAGTTATCCTGCTATTGATTCCTTCTAGAGAATTTTTAATTTCATCTATTGTGTTGTTCATCATTTTTGGTTTGCTCTTTAGTTCTTCTAGGTCCTTGTTAAACATTTCTTGTATTTTCTCCATCCTATTTCCAAGTTTTGGGATCATTTTTACTATCATTACTCTGATTTATTTTTCAGGTAGACTGCCTATTTCCTCTTCGTTTGTTTGGTCTAGTGGGTTTTTACCTTGCTCCTTCATCTGCTGTGTATTTTTCTGTGTTCTCATTTTACTTAACTTGCTGTGTTTGGGGTCTCCTTTTTGCAGGCTACAAGTTCATTGTTCCCATTGTTTTTGGTGTCTGCCCCCAGTGGCTAAAGTTGCTGCAGTGGGTTGTGTAGGCTTCCTGGTGGAGGGGGCTGGTGCCTGTGTTCTGGTGGCTGAGGCTGGATCTTGTCTTTCTGGTGGGCAGTACTGTGTCCAGTGGTGTGTTTTGGGGTGTCTGTGACCTTATTATGATTCCAGGTGGCCTCTCTGCTAATGGGTGGTATTGTATTCCTGTCTTTCTAGTTGTTTGGCATAGGGTGTCCAGCACTCTAGCTTGTTGGTCATTTAGTGGAGCTGTGTCTTAGCACTGAGATGGAGATCTCTGGGAGAACTTTTGCCGTTTGATATTAAATGGAGCTGGGAGGTCTCTTGTACTTTCTATATAGACAATCATGTCATATGTAAATAAGGATAATTTTGTTTCTTTCTTTCCAATCTATATGAATTTTAGTTATTTTTATTGCCTTAAGACACTGGCTAGAATTTCCAGTAGAATCTTGATTAGCAATACTAGGAGCACACATACTTACCTTATTCTTATTCTTAGGCCAAAAGCATTCAGGTTTGCAGCATTACATATGAGGTTATCTGTAAATTTTTGTAGCCACCCTGCAATTGGTGAAAAAGTCTTCTTTCTTCCCGGATTATAGAAAGTTTCTGTCACGAATGAATGTTTAATTTTGTCCAAACTTTCTGCATAAATTGATATCATGTGGATTTTACTCTTTAGATTGTTAATTGGTAGATTATATTAATTGATTATTGAATATTTACCCAGCTTTGATTTCTGGGGAATAAACAACTCATTTGATTTGGTATATTATTTCTTTTATATATTGCTGGGTTTAGTTTGGTAATATTGCATGGAGGATTTTTACATCTGTGTTCATGAGGAATACTCTTCTTTATTATTTTATTTTTCTAGTTTTGATGTCATATTTTTGCACATAAAATTAGTTGGGAAAAGCTGTCTCTTCTGTTATCCATAGAATTAATGGTATTTCTTCTATAATGTTTGGTAGAATCCAGCAGTAAAAACAGCTAGGCCTGAAGATTTCTTTGGGGGGAAAATTTTAAAATATAGATTCCATTTATTTAATAGTTGTGTGGCTTTTCAAGTTATCTATATCACCTTGGATGATTTTTGGTAGTGTGTGACTGTCAAGTAATTAACTCATTTAATCAAAGTTACTGAATGTATCTGCAAAGTGTTGTTTATGGTTATACTATATATAGCTATACTACAAACAACACTTTGCACATAAATCCTTTTGACATCAAAGGGTCTGTAGTTCTTTTATTTCTAATAACTTGTGTCTTCACTATTCTCTATTACTTTGTCAGACTTGCTAGAGGTTTATCAATGTTATTAGTGTTTTCAAAGAAACAGTATTTGGTTTCATTGATTTTCTTTATTTTTTCTGTTTTCAGCTTCTGATTCCTGCTCTTAATTTTAATTATTATTTTACTTCTGTTTGCATTAGTCTTATTTTGCTCTTCCTTTTCTAGTTTCTTAAGATAGATGCTTAGGTTATTGATATGAGACTTTCTATCACAAGTATTTAATGCTATAAATTTCTATCTAGGCACAATTTTAGCTACGTCTCACTAGTTTTGATATATTATATTCTCATTTTTGTTCATTTTAAAATATATTCTAATTTCTCTAAGACTTCTTCTTTAAGCCATGAATCACTAAGAAGTGCATTGTTAGTCCAAGTTTTGGGTATTTTTCTGTTACCTGTTTAAAAAAAAATGGCCTCTAGTTGAATCCCATTATAAATTAGAGAATATATTTTAAATGATTTTAGTTCTTTTAAAGGTTTATTTTATGAACAAGGATATGGTCTATCTTGGTGAATGTTCTATGTACACTTGAAAAGAATATGTATTCTGCTGTCTAGGGGTGGAGTTTTCTATAAATATTCAGTAGATTCAGTTGATTGATGGTGTTGTTTACTTCTTTTATGTACTTTCTGATATTTTGAATACTAGTCCCATATATTTCTGACAGAGCAGCATTGAAGTCTCCAAACATAATTGTATGTTTGTCTATTTCTCCTTTTGGTTATGTCAGTTTTACTTCATGTATTTTGAACATCTGGTGGTAGTTAGAGGGTGGAATATTTTATTCTTTGTGAACTGTTTGTTGTTTATTATGTAATGTCTATTATTATCTCCTAATTTTCTTTGCTCTGTAGTCTACTTTTCTGACATTAATACGGTCATACATTTTTTTTTTTGATTACTGTTTGCATGGTGTATCTTTCACTATACTTTTAACCTATCTACATCATTATATTTGAAGTTAGTTTCTTATAGACAGCATATAACTGAGTCATTTTTATCCAATCTGGTTATCTCTGTCTTTTAATTGATGTCATTTTATGTAATTGTTGATATATTTACATTTACATTTATAACTTTAATATATTTTTTCAGTTTGCCCCCACTGTTTTATGTATCTCTATTGTCCCTCCCCTGACTTCTTTATCTTACAGTCTACTGAGTATCAATATTTTACTATTCCAAGTACAATGTAGAAATCTTACCACTACAGATGCCCCCCTCTTATACATACATATTAATATTATATTAACATATATTCTATATTTTATATGTACTATATAGTAATATATATTGTATATCCCCTTCTTATATTTTAGTTCTCTTATATATTATATATACTTATATTGAAAATCAGATGATATTATAATTTTTACTTACAACCTCCAAATATATTTAAAAGAACTCAAAGGATAAGAAGTTTATTATGTTTGCTGAGATAGTTACAATTTCCGTTGTTATTCTTTCCTGATGTCCCAACTTTCCTTCTGATATCAGTTCCCTTTTGTCTTAAGAACTTCCTTTCACAAATCTTTTAGAACATGTCAGCTAAAAATAAATTCTCTTAGTTTTGCTTTATCTGAGAATGTCTTTGTCACCTTCATTCCTAATATTTTCACTGGATATGGAATTCTGGTTGACAGTTGTTTTCTTTCAGCACTTTTAAATGTGGCAGTTCTTCCCAGTCTCCATGGTTTCTGATAGGAAATCCTCATTCAAGCATTGTCTCCCTACAGATGATGCATTGGTTTTCTCTTGTTGCTTTCAATTTTCTTTTCTTTAGTTTGAAGTTAAAATTTAAGTTTGATTATGAGGTGCCTGGACATGAATTTCTTTGGATTTATTCTGTTTGGAGTTTGCTAAACTTCTTGAATATGTAGGTTTGTGTCCTTTACCAAACTTGGCATGTTTTCAGGAATTATTCCTTCAGATATTTACTCAGCACTGCACACTTTCTTTTTTTATGTCTCCCTTTAATGACATAAATGTTTGACTTTCATTGTCTCACATGTTAATTTTGTTAACTTTTTCAATAAGTTTTCTCTCTATTGTTCAGATTGGGTAATGCTATTGTTATGGACTGAATGTTTTCGTCAGTGAGAGAGACCCAATAGGTTATACTTACCCTGTCTTATCCAGAATCAAAACCCCCCAGAGTGCATTCTTTATGCCTTCATTATGTTATTCTGCTTTCCCTTCATTAGTTAATCATATTCAAATAACTGATTAAAGTAAAAATTTTAATTGCAATTTTCCTTTTCCATTATAGGTTTTCACAAATTTATGAGCACCACAAACAATTCATTCATGACAGTGACACATTACACTAATGTAAAATTACAAAACATAAAAAATAAGTTGCTACAAAAAGTATGTATAGATTTTCAATTATATTACTGTATCTCTTAGCTTATAACATAGACTTTTTTTTTTTTATTCATGGCTTAAATAAATGTTTATGTGGTTTCTGAGCACTATGACCTGGCACATTTTGAATGCACTGTCTGTATGAATAATGTGCTAGGTGTACTACTGTATTGAAAAATCAGAAACTTCATTGACTTTTATTATTTTTTAAGTTTGGCTTTCAATCTAGCACCATATGAAATCCAAGAAAAGTAAAAAGATTCTAAAGCCACCTCCCACAAGCTTCAAACTAAATAGCTAGAATCCTGAGAATATAGAATACATATCAGTTTTTTTTTATTCAGATGGCTTGAATTTAATCTCTTTTGCCACCATGAGGATAATCTGAAGTGGGTTCAACTGTTAAAGTGACCTGCTCTTGTCAAGCTTCCAGCTACTGTCAGTACACTTCTTTTCCTTTGGAAATAGCCAGATACAGTTTAAACAAATGAGAGTGCTTCCCATGATAACTTTATAATACTACATCATCATCATATTAAAAATGCTTCATAATCACAAATAAAGAAGTAAAACCATGGCAGGTTTTTGGTTGCATTTTTTGTGTATATTTTGCCAATTCAATAACAACTATAAGAATGCATTTTTCTAGTTGTAGATATTTTGGCTGAAACTGAATGTTTTAATTATTGAAATGTAATACTATAAAAAACTTGGTTTGTAATTAGAGAGTCCTTAATTCTTTTCCAACGTGCATGATCTTTTATGCCATTTCTCCATTATATTCATTTGGCTTAAGGAAATATCTATTCTAAAGCTCTAAATAATTGACACTAAAATCAATTAGTTCATATTTCTGAAACTGGAAAGAATTTTAGAATCATGTAATCACACCTCTTCATTTTAGAGGTGAAATTTCTCAGACTCAGAGATTCAGCTTACATTAAGCAAAAGTCAGGAGCCCAGGTCCCTAAACCTGGTCCTGGTATTCTTTCTACAATAAGAAAGTGATTTTGTTAGTCTCCTGTCCCTGTGAGAAAAATGCACATACATGCAAAAGTTTGCTGAAATTTTAGGTGTTCACTAAACACGCATGGATGCCATGTGAGTCTCTAAATTAGGAAACCCTGTGTAGGGACAATTAACTAGCCATCTGGACAGAGAAAAATGAATCTATATTACATCTTATAGTAAAGTAAATTCCAGGAGGATTAAAATTTTAAATATAAAAATGAGACATTTAATATTCTGGAATAAAACATGGTAGTAAATTCCATTCCTGCAAATGAAGAGTTGACTCTAACAGTGACCCAAAAATCTACCAACCTAAAAGTAAAGAGTAATAAATTTGACTGTTAAAAAAATTCTATAAGAAACATTGAAAGACAAAACTAAAAATCTATTCAATACTGCACATATTAAGTGCTAAGCTAGTATGGTAGTTGGAATGGCTCCCCATTCCAGAGAAGTCCATGTCCTAATCTCCAGAATCTATAAGTATGCTATGTTACATGTCAAAGGGAATTTGCAGATCTAGTGGTGTTATTTTAAGCTGCTAAGCTTGTGGTAGCTTGTTACAGCAGTGATAGAAAACTAATACAGCTATCTAGTATTTAAGAATGAAAATTTAACATACTGATATAGTTGTAACATATTAAATAATTTTTGTAAATTGCATATAAATGGCCATAACTAGATTTTTAAATAAACTGTGCTATGTCCATATTATGGAATACTACTCAGCTATAAAGAAGGAGAAAGTTTTTCATACCACTATGAAAATATATCCAAGATATACCATTAAATGAAACATGCAAGTACAATACCATGTGTATAAAGAAGAGAAAAAAATTTTAATATATTTATATTTTTAAATGTATGCATAAAATCCTTTGGGAGAATATAGAAAAAAGCAATAACTATGGTTACCTATTTGTGGTGGGGAGGAGAAGAAAGTGGGTAGCTGAAATTCACAGATAGAAAGGAGATTATGCTATATATATTTAATAATTTTTAGTCTTACAAATGCATTGCCTTTCTAATATATAGATAGATGACAGATAATGGTGATGATGAAGATAGATAGCTAGATACATAATATATTTAAATTACATATATCATAATATATTTAAATTTCTCCTGTACTACTCTGGGCTTCCTTTCATATTTGTGACTGCTTAATGGTGTGATTCATCAATAGGGAAAAAATATTGCTTGTATAAAGGAAGAAGAAAAGAAAAGAATGACAGAAAGAAAAAAAAAGCTTTTTAATTTGTCGTTAATACTTTATGCCTCTTATTGGTAAAGAAAATATTTGTTTTTCCCAATTTCACTGGAGCTGTAATATAAATACACCCTGAGAAGATTACATAATATATTCTAAACATCTCATATGAAGATGACATGTAACATACACAGGTTCATGACACATTATATACTTTTAAAGGGGATGGGAGGACAAGAAAAGAAAATAATGACTAAAATAAAGAAGGTCAAGTACTGAAAAGCATAACAAAGACAAACCACTTTCCTAATAGCTAGTCCCTTCCTTCCCTCACACTTGGCATCTCAAACCTTTGTCTGATCACCACTCTGAAAAGGAAGCCTCTTCCTCATATCAGGGAATTTTTTCATAGCATAGTTCATGAAAGTAAGAGCAGACTTTCCCAATATTCATAAAGTAAAACTAAGGCCAAGAAAATGGCAGAAATCCAGGCCTTTCAGTTTTCTACCAGGTTTTTTAGAGGATCTCTCCTTGAGGCAGGTTTGGCTAGCTGCTAAGAGCACAAGCAAAGACATGGGAAGGGCAGTTCTAGGTAAGTCTGGAGCTTTTTCAAATAGCTAGAGTAGCTATTGGAGTAAGACTGGAAATAAGATTGGAAAGCAGATATCAAGTAACAATTGGAGGGTCCTGAAAACTAAGTAATGCTAACTAAGCAATCAGGCACCTTTAAAGATTGTTCAGAAAAGAGTGACCCATCAGAGATATGCTTTAGAGATTAATCTGGCAGTGTGTAGAAGGTAGATGGGATAAGGAAGACAAGAGGCCAGAAAATTTGTAGGCAAGAGCATGAGAGAAAATGCTTTTAGATTCTAAATCTATTTTAGCTCTCTAAAAATTAATGAGGCTGCTTGGCAGTTGCATTACTTACTGCTAAATCTGATTAAATCCCAAAAGCATTTTTTAGGAGAGATTAAAGGAAGTGAAGTCAGAAGTTAGGATCAAATGCAAGTACCTACAATTTTTCAAAAAATCATTTCTTAAGGGTCATTCAGTTAATTTAAGAAACACTCTGATACATTCGTAGCTAAAACTCTGATATTTCTTATGTGTCATTTCTAAAGTGTAATTGCAGAGCACATTGCTAAAACAGTAATGAAAGAATTTTAGAGCATTCATCAAAGGACATCGAATGTGAAATAAACAGTGTTGGTTGTGAGTCAGGGGATTGCTGTTCGGCACATTAGACAGCACTGCCCTCTGCAGTTAAATGAGTTCTACTATCTGATCCCTGTGAAGCTTGTTATAAACCCGTGTTTGAAACCACTCAAATATTTTGTCATTTCAGGTACGATACCCAGGCAATGATAGCACATCAAAGTCTCCAAAGTGGATCCCTGCAGGAAGAATAACTTATAATGATGGAAAGGAGCATAAAAGTTTAGGACTGAGGGGGATAAACCTGGTTTGATTTGGTGGTGATTGTGTACTAAGTAGACACTGTTCTCTGCAAAAAGATTGGCAATTTTCTTCCTGAGTTCTTGGCACTTCTACTTCATGGAAGAGTAGAAGCAGACAATAAAGAAATCATCAGACAATTAAATAAAATACTTATAAATTGTGATTAAAGCCATAAAGTAAACCAAAAAGGTGGATCTCATCTATGTAAAGTAAACCAAGACAGGTGGATCTCATCTATGGAGGTGATATTTCAACTGAGACCTGAAGGATAAGAAGGACCTAAGCATGTGAGGAGTGGGAAAAAGTAGATGGGATAGCATGTGCAAAGGTAGTGGGTCAGGGACAGAGAGTCACATGTTCCAAGGATAGAAGGAAGATAGTGTTGCTAGAGATATTGAGCAAATGGGACACTGATGACAAAGCAGAAAAGCTAAGATAGAAAAGCTGAGATAGATCATAAAGGTACTACTTACTTTTAGTACTTAGTAAGGAAACTGAATTTTATTCTAAATGCAGTGAGACATATTTGAAGGGTTTTAATTTAAAAAGTGAAAAAGATCACTTGTTCTGCTCTATGGCAAATAATTTCTAGAGGGACAAGAGAAGAAGGCAGGGATGCAGACCATTTTCAGATATTTAACACTCATTCTAGTTTGATTCATTGTGTTATAATGTTGGAAGAGTGTTAAAGGAAGAAAGAGGGTATATTCATTTATGGCAAATCAATTCACAGCCTTAAACTGATAAACACTTGCCCTGAAATTATGCCATTGTCTTCAGCAAAAGAAGATAGTTTAGGGACTATTTAATTACAATCTTAAAATGGGATTAAGATCATAAAGTAATAGGTTAAATTTTGAACAAAAAGAGTTCACAATGGCTTATTAACTCCTTTAAGATAGAAAAGACCACCCTGTGCTAACTGACTTCACTCTACAGATCTAACCTTAAATTACAGTAGAAACAGACATAGATGGTAAATGGTTTCTCTATTATCTTTGTGCGGTCAGGAAGTTTGTCTTAAACTATAAATCCCTCTCATACATTAACATAAGAAATGTTCAAAAATCCTACAAATAACTGGGATTTCCCAACAAACAAGTCCTTTCTCATCTATTTTCCAGAGTAAATGGCAGGTTCATTTCTAGTCTAGAACAAGGGAATGGGACTAAAACTACTGATATTTTTTCCCAGGGGATTGAATGTCAATTCACTCATTTTGAGCTTATTATCCTTTCTCCCTTAAGTGAAAAAAGGAAGAGAGAAAGAGAGAGAATTTTGCACACCATAACTTATCCAGGATATCTTTTCTGTCCTTTAAAACATTTCATCAGTATTATCCATGCTACAGTTCCACAGAGAGGGAAATTTATTTTCCATAAAAAGTGACACACTAAACGTTCTAGTTTCTGGCTACAGCATTAATGAACAACTTAAGGACTTCTAAAATTGAATTAGCTGCCCCAATACCTTGAAATTATTCAGATTTTTTAGTCCAGGCTTTCAGAGCTTCCAAGTACCTGTATGAAAATGAAATTATGAAGACAATATTAATAGATTGATTAAGAATCTTTCAACTGATGACAGGATCTACTGGTACAAATAACTAAATGAGATTAATACTATATTGATAATATTCCCTATAGTTTGATGCATACTATTATCTATTTTAGTCTCTAACACATCTGCTATGCTTTATTTATTTTTATTTTTAAATGAATATAAATAGCAGAAAGCCAACCTCCATGTAACACTAACACCTTATCGGCAGTGATGAGTCAAAATTTGGTTCCATGAATATTAGCTTCATTTATCAAATGTCAGGGTGTGTCTGTGTGTGTATGTTAGGTTAACAGTTCCAGAGTCTGAATAATGCTAAAAATTAGAGATATTTGAGACCTAACAAACTTATCAATACTTTTACTGATTTGCCTTCTTCCCAGCAGGGGAAATATAAAAATTATTTTGTCCTAGTTTTGAATTAGCTATTATTAAGACTGGAGAATTATTGGACTTCCCTGGTGATGCAGTGGTTAAGAATCCACCTGCTAATGCAGGGGACACAGGTTCGATTCCTGGTCCAGGAAGATCCCACGTGCTGTGGCGCAGCTAAGCCTGTGCACCACAACTACTGAGCCTGCTCTCTAGAGACCACGCGCTGCAACTACTGAAGCCCGCGCACCTAGAGCCCGTGCTCCGCAACAAAGAGAGGCCACCGCAGTGAGAAGCCCGCGCACCACAACAAAGAGTAGTCCCCGCTCGCCACAACTAGAGAAAGTCTGCACGCAGCAACGAAGACCCACAGCAGCCAAAAACTAAAATTTAAAATATAATAATAAATTAAAAAGAAAGGTAATATAATTCTATTAAAAAAAAGAGACTGGAAAATTATCTAAGGCTCTTGAGGGCACATCTTTGCTGCAATGAGACGGGTAAACAATGAAAATTCTGTTCAGCATTCCAAATACACACTGCATCAGGAAGGCTGAAGTCAAGCTTTTGAGACTATGCTAGCCTAATTAGCAAAATAATTTCAAAAAAGATTTTCCCTTATGATTTCTGCTGTTAGAAACCAAACACCAAAGAAATTTTTTCATAAAGTGACATTTCCTCATTCTTGTATTTCTCTTCTCTCTCCTACCTAAAGAATTGCATTTTCTTTCTATCTTCATAGCTAAGTCTCTTCAATATAAATAGTTCTACAAATGTCAGTGTTTCAATTTTTTTCTGATAGTTATTACCAAATAATTACCCAAACAAGTAAACTGGATTTAGATTCAATTCAAGACTACCGGGGAAAAAAAAAACCAAATTACATAGAGCCATGAATCAGGAGCCCAGTGCTCAAACAGGAAGCAGGTCATGAGGTTAGGGGATTCAAACAAGTATTTTATTCAGATAATGCATGGTTATAAACATTGGAACTCCAGTGAAGAAACAAAAGTCTGTGTATCTTTACTAGTGTCTATTAATAATTAATATTTAATTAGTACTTTATACATGGAAGTCATAAGATCCAGCACATCACTCACATTGTTTCATTTAATCTTACAAGAACCCACTGAAATTCCTATTTTTAGTTTTACCATTTGACAAATGAGAAAACATAGGTTTAGAGAGCTTTAATGACTTGCTCAAGGTCATAGAGCTCACAAGTGTTGGAGCAGGGGTCTGAAATACAAGCTGTCCCATTCTAACTCACTATTCCCTATTTTCTAAAATCATCTACCCAGCACATATTACGGATCTCATAATCTTGTGGGGTGAATGGTGTTATTTTGCTTCCATGATTGAGGATAATTAGGCTAAGAAAAATAAAAGAGGTAACATTTAAAATTGCAAACCAGGTAAGTGCAAGAGCCATATCTAAACTTTCAAGTTTAGCTTGAAGGACATGGAGCTCGTGTCGTTTAGGATTAAAATCGCAGAAGGGACTATACTCGCAACGTTAAAATTGTTTGTTTCAATTTTACTTGATTTTCCATAATTATAGTTTCTTGAGATTTTTTTTAGAATTTTAATATGGAAGATGAAGCAGATCCTGATTTACATGGACTCTTTCCCACATCCACACCTATGTTCCTTTATTGTAAACCAGAAGAAGCCAGAATTATTCCAGGAGAAGGAAAGAGTAACCTATGAGGATAGTGATTTATTTTATACATAATGCAACCAGGAAAAGAAGAATCAAAAAACCTGTAGGTATCGCTACAGTTCTATCCTTTAATCAGGAGGCTTCCATCATGTAACACTGTCTAATTCCCTTTGCCCTGATAATGGAGACAGGAACCAAGGCATAGAAGTAAACAGAGCACTGGCTATTGAAATACTCAGAGAATAACAAGTTTCTGCATATTGCATCATGAGAGTTTGAAGGTGTGACCTTCCCAAGTATCATCAATTGTTCTGGCATCAAAGAAAATGTAGAACCATTTGTAAGTGTGGTACATTTGTAAATGCAAAGTTTATGCTTTGCTTCTAAACAGTGCTATCTATTGGCCTCAGTTTTAGGCTCACCTTATCCACACAGTATTATGCCTGGCTGTAACATGCACTGTAGATAAAATACTCATGTCTTTTGTAATTTTATTGAAATCAAGAGGTTGCAAACCTGAAGGCTACATCTACAAGTCATCAAACTTTCACCAAGCAGACTCTCTCCTACAACAATTGATAGGAGGTAGTCAGGTTCAAACTCTGCTGTTACTGGTTTTCTACTGGCTTTAGTATCTACAAGTCATCAAACTTTCACCAAGCAGACTCTCTCCTACAACAATTGATAGGAGGTAGTCAGGTTCAAACTCTGCTGTTACTGGTTTTCTACTGGCTTCAGTATCAGGGTACAATGTCTGTACCCTGGTTTTTTGAGTCATGAGGCTTTTCACTCGGTTGGCATGGATGGGGTTGAAACAGTATGGTCCTAGACCCAGCAATTTGGGCAGCTACTTCCTAATTCCATTAAGTTCTTGATCCTGGCAGAAATAACCACTTACTTATGCTAGGTCAGGACCTAGAGAGGCAATAGAGCACAATGGTTAGGAGCTACAATGCCTGGATTCAAATACAAGATCTGCCATTTACTAGTTGTTGAATAAGTCACTAGGTAAAAATACTTAGTGAGGATTAAACTAGTTAATATATAAGAAAATAAGAAAATGTAGAATGATCTCTGCACCATGGAATATAGTATACGTCTGTTTTTTATTGCAGTGCTCTTCTGGGAATAATTTTATAAGCTCAGCCTAGAGCCGGTACCTCCAGCCCTTTCAACAGTTGCATAAGCATCTGATTCCCTGTATTAAATCTCTTTTTGCTTAAACTGGATAAAGTAGTTTTTATTATCTTCAGCTGAACCTTGAGTGATACACTGGTCATTCTATTTCCTCTTGAGAACTAGTTATTGAATTACAAAAATTCAAGGAATTAGAGAATGTAAGGCAGTTTACAAGCTGAAAGGATATTCTGCAACTTACTTATAAAGGCAGGTACAACATAAATGCAGGATTGGATCTACATCAGAGTAAATTATTTCTAACAAAATGTTTGCTAGAAGCTTTGAATATATTTCCAGCCATGCTCTTTCAGGCACAATTCTTTAAATCCAGCTGCCTTCAATAATTCACTCCTCTGATTCTGTTTCTTCTTGTTGCTAAGTTGGCATAGGGCATAATCCATAAAATCTTACTGAAAAACCAGGTGAAATTTTCTGTATTAAGTTTATTTATTCTTAAAAGATTAGAGAGTTAAGAGGCTCCAAAAATCATTAGTGAACCCCAGACTCATATGCTTTGCTGCATAGTCCACATCTCCATTTGGATTAAAGAAGCAACTTAAACTTAAAAGGAACCTCCTTACTTAGTTTCAACATCTAGTAAATGATGCTGCCATTCACCCAGTTGCTAGGACTGAAAACCCACAAGTAATCCTTAGCTTCTCTATTTCCCTCACATCCCAGATACAGCTCATCTGACTTTTGGCCTAACTCTCAAAATATATCCTGAATCAAATCTTTTATCACCACACCCTCAGTGAAGCAAGCAGTCAGGTTCAGTGTAGGAGACAGATATACTATGGTTTTCAAGAAGAAAGAATTTAACAAGTATAACATGTTCTTCAAAAAATGCCAAAATCTCATTTGGGGACTTTGAAATTTCTGACCCCTTTTACTTTCAGTGCTCTCTTCCCAGGTCTTGCATGGCTGGTTTCCCTCACTTCACTGTGAACGGTTTTCAAATGTCACCTTTTCTGGGAGGCCTTGCCTGAGAGCCCAGCCTAAAAGAGCACCCAAACTCTTGCTCTCAGCACTTTTGAACTCTTTCCCTTGTCTTATTTTTTTTTCAGAACATTTGACTTAGTATTTTATATTTATTAGCTCAATTGTTTATTTTGAATTCCCCTAACTAGAATAGTGCCATGTGGCTAAGAACTCTGTGGCACTCATCACTTAATTTCCAGCACCTAGTAAAAACTCATAAAATATTTGGGAAAAAGCAGAATGTCCATATAATCTGCTCTTTGATAGTCTTAAGTGTTATTGTCTTATTCAAAAATATGAAAGTTTTAGCTTAAAAAAGCATCACAGCAAAGATCAGACCATTGGCCCAGACCATATGTGATATTCTTTATGGTTATTCTGTACATGCTATATAACAGTCAACACTGGGTTCAAGATGAATCAGAAAAGCTCAATACAGAATGTTAAGAGTGAAGCATTTATCATTTCTGAAAAATTTTTTAACACAGACTTATAGCAGTAGAGGATTATTCTAAAAGAAGGGCATCAATCATTACACTGGAGTTAAAGGAAGAAGTTTTGTAGAGAATTGCTCCACTATGTACTCTATGTAAAGACTTGATATCTGTGTGCATTGCCTTATGACTTCAAATTGCAATTAACTTAGCATTCTTTAGGATTACTACAATTATGAAATATTTGCATGGTGCTACCATGTTATGTGAGAATCACCTAGCTAAACACTTAGGCCCTGATATTTTCCTTGACTGTCATTTGACTCCCCAAAGTAGCAATATAATCTTGAACATTGGGTCCCATCTTCTTTTTGGAATTCTTTAAACATTTATTTTCTGTTATTATTAACTAGTAAAATACTATTAACTACCAAAATGAGACTTTAAATTGTATACAAATATATAATTTTGAAGCCTGTTTGTAAATGCTGCATTTCTTAATTCTTTTAATAGCCCAAGAGGTGTTTTTGTTTTCATTTTACAGATGAAGAAACAGGCTGAAAAGATCAGCTGTTTACGCAGACACATAAGAGACAATACCATATTATCTGATAACAGTTTTAATATCCTTTCCACTATAAAAAATCATAGACCTGAGCAGGGACACAAAAGATAGGGTCCCTATCCTGGGGGTAATAACATACCAGTTAGAGAAATAAGATACATACAGAATTCAACTGGGTACTAATATAAATGGGAGAGAATTGGCAGCTACCATTTAGGCAGGCTTCCTCTGGCTGACACTGTGTTAGATACTTGACACTAACCTCATTTAATCCTGAAAACAAAGACTAGAGGTAAATGCGGTAATCCCCAATTTACAAGTGAGGAAACTGCCTCAGAGTGCAAATCCACACCCGTGGTTTAGTATTGGAGCCAGGGCTCAAATCCACATCTGCATGTTTCCAAAGCCTACACTCTTAACGTTGTGCTTTACTCCATAATAAAAAGAAACACATACACACCCTTTCCTGGATTTCAGAGAATGAGGAGTATTGTCCTTGGATGGAGAATCCATGGAGTTTTAAACAGTTCCCTGAGCAAAGAGTGGGATTGGGGAACCTGGAAAAACATTCTAAGTAGAGTGAACAGTAAGAACTTGATAATGAGCATGGCACTTCTGGAGGGAGTGAGATGAGTCCACAGTAGGAAATTTTTAAAGTTAAGGAGTAGGAAGAAAAGAAGATAAAGTCAGATTATGGAGGTCTAGTAAAGCTGTACAGAGAAAATTGGACTTTTTTCTGTAAAGAATGGGAAACGGCTTCAATGACATCTGTGTTTAAAATTAGTCTAATGAAGGTTTGTGGGTGAAAAGAATAAGGAAAGCCCAGGTGCAGAGACTAATCAGAATATTTACACCACAATTCAAGGGAGATTATATAAAAACCTGGCCAACTGAGGAAACAATAAAATAGGATTAGATACCAAAGCCAGCAGGGTCAAGAAAAAGCTTTGTTTTGTGCTAGTGTGGTTTGGATGGCAAACAAGTAAATTAAGAAAAATAAGATTTTATTGAGTTGTTGAGAAAGAACAGAACTTCAAGCCTGACTAATGGAATAGGTCTTTGTAAAGAGAGCAAAGACTTTTTCCTCTTCCCTAATGTTTGGGCCAATGAACCCAATAATGATTCTTTGGGACAAAACCATAAGCAGATCCAAACCAAGTAAATTCCTTGGGCCCTAAATATGTGTATCTTATTTTCGTCTCTGCCATTTACTCTCAATTTCATAAAGCTGGCACTTGTAGCCCCAGTTTCACCATTTGGTAAAATGAGTTTTCAGGATAAATCATCTCAAAGATTCTTCCTGCTATATATGAAATTCAAACAAATAGACAAAAACTGTCTCACTCTCTTGCCATCTTAGTAGCCCAGGACAGCATGATTTATGCAGGTATACTCAGCACCATCAATTTTTTTAATACACTGTGTTTACCAGCTCAGCTTATATCACCACACCTGGGAAAGGTGAACAGTAAAGAATTAGATAAAAAGAAAGAAAACATGAAACATGATATGTATATGAAAGACTTTGTTGAGAATGAGTTATGTCTAGATACTTTGAGTGTAAGAGAATTTTGCCAGCCTCCTTGATTTTTAAGGTTTGCTGGTATCATTTGAAAAGACAGAGATCTATTTTACAGAGAGTAACTAGGCTTCACCTTTTGTTCCAGTTTACATTGATAAGTAATAGCAATGCTATTTCAAGAGTGAATCTGAGCCTATGTCCCACATAGAGTGAAAGAATAGCATGATTGATTAGTAATGTCTGTCAGGTATATGGATGAGAAATTAATGTCAGTACTCTATATATTCTGATCTCTGACCAATATTTATCCATTATGATTAAAAATTATTTTTAAACCCTACCTATCTGAATCCAGGGAGTCAATTTTTTTTTTAATTTCCTAGTGTATTGTTGAGTTTCTGAGTTCTATTATATCTAGATTTTTTCTTCATTTTTATAACCATATTTGCCATCCTGAATAGTAATACTTCCTCAAGTATGGAAAACATTGTTAATAAAAAGGGATTTAATCCTGAAAGCAATTGCAATCTTTAAAGCCAAATAGTGTTTCTGATTATTTGTTAGCTTTATTTACATATTCTAAAGTATTTTCCATTAGCATGGAAAACAAATGAATTTTTCATTCAGCATTATTTCTTTACAGTCTTTTAACGTTATTATCTTTAATGTGTTACTCTTTCTAAGATTCATCTACCTATAATAGGTTACAGTAATATAGAGAGTTCTGGTATTAACATAATAAAAATCTAGATATATGAAGTATGTCCAGCAGTAAGGAACGTTCTTAGGTAAAAGTTTAATTTTTAGCATCCCAGGAATCAGCATCTTTAGGCTGAGCACAGAATAGAAAATTTATTGCATAAAACACAATCTTACTGGGTATTCAGTGTGAATAACTTCACTAAGACTTCAGGATTAAGACATTATTTTCAAGCAGGGTCAGAAGGGTAAATTAGGTAACAAAGAAAGTGATTAACTGGAAATAGTCTTCTTAATTTACTTCAATCATAATTATTGGTAATAAAACCAACCAATCAACAATATTAATTTCTCATAATAAATTGGGTTGGAAAAGAAAACTTATTAGGAGGTCAGGAATGTAAAGAGTGACCACTTTTAAGTAATTATTCAACAACTATTTATTCTTTACTAACCATATGCATGGTACTGTGGAGAATACAAATATTGATAAAACACACTACCTATCCTCAAGGGACTTAAAGTTGTAGCAAAGGCTATAAAATTTGAAAATGAATGCTGTTTATAACTTTCTACTTAGGTGAATAGTGCCAAAATTTGGTACAGCTATAGGGGTTCTGAGAGCAGTCACAAAATGCTTCATGAAGAAGTTGCTCTCGAAAAAGTCCTGGAAACATGGATAGAATTTAGTTGTGGAAAAATTAGGGAAAAGGACCTCCAGATAGAAATACAATTATTTACAAGGGTGCACAAGCAGGAAAATGTGAGAAAGATCAAGAGGTTAATTTGGCTGGAGCCTATAGTTAATGAGAGAGTATGGCAAAACATAATTCGAGAAAGATGGCTTTAATGCAGATTATGATGGACATTTTATACAAGTAAATTTCGTCTTATTTAAGAGGCACTAGGGAGACAGTAAAAGATTTTGAGTAATAGAGTCTCAGTGATCATAATTGTGCTTGAAGGTAATGCCACAGTTAGGAGGCAGAAATACAAGAAATAGAGACTTCTATTGAGAAGCTATTATAAGAGTTTGAAGGAGAGAAAATGAGGGCTTGAGTTAGGAAAATGACATGTGAAAACTGAAGAGAATGTACCTCTCACTATGTGTCACTATCAATAAAAATCATTGTCTATTAGCACCCTTTAGTAGGCAGAACTAGAATATGGCCCCCAAGATTCCTGCCCTCTGGTGTACAAGCTCTGTATAGTCCCCAGGGCTTGAGCATATGATGGGATAGTCACTCCTGTGATTAGATAATAATATGGCACAGCTGACTGTAAAAATGAGAGATTATCTTTGGTGGAGCTGACCTCCGGGTGCTCTTTTAAGGTCTTGAACCCTTGAAAGAGACTGTGCTATTCCTGAAGAAAGATTCAAATATGAGAGATTTGATTCCACAGAGATTCACCATTGTTGGGTCTGAAGATTGAGAGAGCCATGTAGTAATGAATGTGGATGGCTGTAAGACCTATAGCCAGAGGAAATGGCCTACAACTACAGCTCTACAGTCACGAGGAATTGAATTAGACCATCAAGTTGAATGAGCTTGGAAATTGATTTTCACCCAGTCTCTAGAAAGGAGCACAGCCAAAACCTTGATTTCAATCTAAGTAGAGAAGTTAGCCACACCATGCCTGGATTTCTGACACAATAAATAATTGCTTGTTTAAGCCACTAAATGTATAATACATTTTAACGCATTAGAAAACTAGAACATGCTCAGGAATAATGAAAGTGTCTCATAATGTGAGCTAGAAAATGTTTTATATTGAAGGAAGCTACAAAAAATAAATCTCAGGATAAAGGTGGCATAATCTTGACCTAGACAATGTGGAAATCATCACCTCTTTATAATGCACTATAAAATAAGAATTTATCTGTCTGCTTTAATACTTTATCCTCCTTTCCTTACAAACAAAGACAAACAAAAAAAAAACTTTTATTTTTTAACTTCATGTAATTGTTCTTATGGGCATCATTGGGACTTGTAGATTTACAGTCAACCCCAAACAAAATTGTGAAGTATGCTATATTGTCTTTGTATATTCCCCTCATTTTTATTTAAATTATGGTCCCTAGAGTCACTGAGGGCGGTGACTCAACAGGCTTGAGCATCACCATAATACAGCACCTGTGACAGGGTCCTGGGACCTGAATCTCTTCCTCAGTGTTCCCATAGCTGATTTGGCTTGTGCTTTGCTGTTTCCAGTTTCACAGCTCTCTCTGGTTATCATACCTCATCTATGCTAGAACATTAATATGTTAGTCTTCAAAAAAACATACTTGCCATTAGTAAGAGCTTTTGAAAAGAATTATTTTGACTATGGAGATAATTTTTTTTTAATTTATTTATTTTTGGCTGTGTTGGGTCTTCGTTTCTGTGCAAGGGCTTTCTCTAGTTGCAGCGAGCCGGGGCCACTCTTCATCGCGGTGCGCGGGCCTCTCACTGTCATGGCCTCTCTTGTTGTGGAGCACGGGCTCCAGACGCACAGGCTCAGTAGTTGTGGCTCACGGGCCCAGTTGCCCCGCGGCATGTGGGATCTTCCCGGATCAGGGCTCGAACCCGTGTCCCCTGCATTGGCAGGTGGATTCTTAACTACTGTGCCACCAGGGAAGCCCAGAGATAATTTTAATAGTAGACACCAAAATTACTGATTGGACAGTAGGAAAAAAAAACCTGAGAGAAAATGGATTATTTGACATCTTTGTCTCTGAACTTATCCACATTGTCATTGAATGGAATCAATCCTTCATAGCTATCCCATTTTTCAGTAGATATCTTCAGTAATGTACTTCTTCTACAGTATATGAAATAACTAAACAGTAAATAGGACCTATTGATGCCTGATTGGAATTTTTTTTTTTTTTACCTAATGATGGCATAATTGTTGCATATGATAAAGCAACTGACTCTTTAAGACTATTTAAACATTAAAATATATTACAAATTATAGAATATTACAAATGTAGTATAAAACATAATTTCTATTCCTAGGAGAACAACAATCTAGTTAGGAAACCAGAAAAAAAGTATAGAAATGCCTATTAAACAACAATGACAATCATTAATATATATAACCAGTAATTGTTGGTCAGGAATACATTCTACTCCTGTATAGTTTTGTGTCTACCAGGTAGTCAGACACAGTGTATTAGTTCACTAGGACTTCCATAACAAAATACTACAACCAAATGGTTTAAACAACAGAAATTTATTGTCTCAAGTTCTGGAGTCTGGAAGTCCAAGATCAATGTGTCTACAAAAGTGGTCTCTTTTTTTTTTTTTTTTGTGGTACGCGGGCCTCTCACTGTTGTGGCCTCTCCCGTTGCGGAGCACAGGCTCCGGACGCGCAGGCCCAGCGGCCATGGCCCACGGGCCCAGCCGCTCCGCGGCATGTGGGATCCTCCCGGACCGGGGCACGAGCCTGTGTCCCCTGCATCGGCAGGCGGACCCTCAACCACTGCGCCACCAGGGAAGCCCCAAAAGTGGTCTCTTTTGAAGGCCGTGAGGGAGAATCTGTTCCAAGTCTCTCCTAGCTCTGGTGGTTTGCTAGCAATCTTTGGCCTTTCTTGTATTCTAAGCTATCACCCTGATCTCTGCTTTTGTCTTCATATGGTGTTCTGTTTGTATCATTTTTGTGTTAAAACTGCTATGATAAATTCATGTTAACACACTAAAATATGCTATCAGTTCTATAGAAAGATTTCAGAAGTCTGACATCTAGTAAAGTATTGACTATGAGTGTGGATCATAGGAGAGAGGGTAAAGAAGCTATTTTAAAGAAAACCAGTATTTAAGAAGTGGGTGGAAGAAGATGATTCTGTGAGGAGAATGAGATCTAGAATAACAGGAGGGGAACCAGGTTAGATAGATAATGGCACCAGCGCCAAGGTAGAATTTTGGGTTTTCAAATGTCACACAGTGCCCTAGTGAGAAACGGATGAAAAATCACCAATTACATGGAGTAAGATGCCTTCACCAAGAATGGCATCAATAGTGAAAATGGTTTGTTAGATTGATCAATATTAAGTAGTAAATAGAGGGTGAAATCTGAGTGTTTTCAGCCGGGACTTTGAGAATTTGGGTTGTGAAGAGGCAATAGACCTGCAGCTCTTGGGGTCAAAATTTGAATAGAGGTACTCATACCTCTATTTGCACATATTCTAAAATGGCTGGAAAGTTTACAAGCTTAATAAAATGGTGCTTCCTCAAGTACTTTCTTTGTGAAACATAATCACAAGCTCACCAACTTTATCTGTGATAACATCAGCTGGACCTAACTCTTACCTAATTGAACATTAACCAATTATTGCCAGCCTGTCCAATCCCCCAGGAAAGGAGAATGTCAACATCTACTTCCATAGCAATCTTTTAAAAATAATTCTAAAATTAATCCATTTCTTAAATATAATTATGATACTTGCCTGCTTAAATTATTTTAAACACATTAGTATTGTATTTTCTGACATACTGTACTATACACACCGCTTACTTCTCTACATGCATCTCCCTCAGTATTTCCCCTTCTGCTCTACCCTCTCATTTTGTTGCTATTACTTATTGTTGTTGCTGTTCTATTTCACTAAGATGAACTAAATGCATGTGTTGTATTCTCTATTTGGTACTTTGTATGCCTGAAATGTTCTTGTCAATCTACTGAAGCTTCCCTCACCTACCCAAACTCTCTTCTGAATAGTTCATTACTAGCTCTTCTTGTCCATTATTATACCTCACACATACATATTATGATGTGTTTATCATATTTCATAGCAAGTATTTTCACATCCATTTTACCCTCTAGACTGTGAGCTCCTTAAAAATGGATTCCACATTTAATGAACCACTTCTACCTAAAATAAGTCTGGAATACAGTCAACAATTGCTTTTGAAATTAAATAATGAATTCATGCACGTGTAGGACTATATATTATTTTAGTAATAAGTTTAGTTAAATTTCCTGGTCCAGTGTTTTTCTAGACAAGCATATTCTTCATACCCAAACTGTAGCTAAAGATTGCTATCATATATATAGCATTTAGTGCACTGAAAGTTGGAGCCATATTTTTCTATTACTCTAGATTTGATAACAAAATCCCTAAAATAACTTATTTATATTCAGTTAATGTTATCGCATCAAATAAAAGAGATATAACTTTTCAAGACCATCCAAGCCAGAATAGTTTGATAACATTACGAAGGCTATATTTTCAGTGAAATGATCTAGCTCCAGTTGATTAAATATAGGTTGTTACTTCCCAGTTCAAATAAATAAGAAAATTCCTATGAACCTAGAATGTGTTCCCAGTTGTGCTCTTGGAAATTTGATCATAGGACTTAGCAAATCCCTGAATTAGAGCTCTCTCTTTTGCCATAGGCCCTCAATTTCCTAAGAGCTAGAGTGACGGCATGTAATTATTCTGCTTGTGCTGCTCTGACAACAAATGCATGCAATCATCAATTAGGAATTAGCACACGTATGGTTTCAATTATATTGATTTATCACCAGCAACTTTTTAATACAGAATTTAGTTACAGTCTATCATGCCTTGATAATTAAAATGCACTTTGGTTGATTGTTCCTTACTGACTTGTGGTAAAACAAGTAAAGTTATAAAAGCTTCTTGAACTGTCTGCTTATTTATTTCAGCTAATCATGAGTTAGAGTTTCCCTGTACCTAAAGCACTGGAAAATCCAAATAAGTATTATCACTCTCATTACCACCTCCAGCTCTCTATATATCATTCCTCCACTACAGCATAATTATGAGCAATGTTTTCCTAAACTACACCATAGACAGGAAAACATAACTCTTAATTTTTTTTTTTAAGATAAGAAGCACAGCCTGGGAAAAATCTGGAGACCTTCAAAGTCAGTCATCAGAGGCCCAGTATTCTGTTTTTTGTACCTGCTCCCCTCTCTTTGATAATATACATCCCCCTAAGCACCCAAGTTAGAACATCTACAGAGCCGTTCTGCTTTCTAATCCTTTACCACTAGCAAAAGTGAGAAATGGTTTGAGTTCACTCATTATGTCTGCTGATTTATTAAATATACTTAAGTGTGAACGGCCTTCATTGTATTATCAATCCTAGTTATCTGCATGGTATGCCTAGGCATAAAAGTACAAGATGAACACTTTCTCTCCTTCAAAGGACCAAGTAGGTAGTAATTTTTCCTTGTTGTCCTTGAAATATTATGACCACTTCTATGACTTGTTTGAAGTTTAACCCTAATTTGTTTATTTTAGAGGAGCATTTTGATAGCAAAAGTAATGATTCTGGAAATGACCTAGCTGCAGCTACCATGGTATTATTTCTAGAAATTGTTACGAGGTGGAAAATGCATATACAGTCACCCACATGCATGTCTACTGTTTCTGGACAGTGTTTCCTATAACTAAATCTACTCTAATCACCAACATTTCCATTTAATTGGTGACATCACTCTTTAGAACCCCCAACTTTCCTTCACCAGCCTTCTTGCCCCTAACAAAAACGTTATCTTTGTTCTCCCATAACTTTGTGCAAACTGGGTCCAGTACCCAGACCACAATCAGAATCTCTGGATTGCCACAATCCTGGCTCTGCCCAGCCAGGAAAGCTGGCTATCTAAGCATCAGATCCACAGAGACTCTAGCTCTCCAGACCTGGGATAGCTAAAGATAAGGGAACTAGGCTGAGGCAAGGATAATACCATAAGTTACAAATTATTGAGCAATAACTGTGTGTCAGAGCCTGGGCCATATTCTTTACATCTGTTAGCTATGTAATTCACACACCACCACTTCCAAGTAGGTCTCAGCTTTATCACATTTCAAAGAAACAGGTTCAGGAGCTTACATATAATGTTCAATTTCATCCAATTAGAAAGTAATCAAGAGATTAAACTCAAAGCCATATGTGCCTTACCCCATAGCCATATTTTTAAAATTACCTTTTATTTACTTCTTAGGTGGGGGAAGATTGCGTAGAAGGGAAAACAGATCTCAATCCTGGTGTGTGCCTGCAGAGACAGGAAGAGAAGAGACAATTGTAATAATAAAACTCTAACAGTGGAAGAGTCAGATTCAGACCTTGGTGGTGGGGAGAGTAGCTATGGGGTTAGAATGTATACATATGACCACAGACATACCAGAGACACAGTGGGTTCAGTTCTAGACCACCGCAGTAAAGGGAATATATTCAACTTAAAGGCACCAGCTGCATTAACCCCTAACAAGAGAGTCAGCCTGTCTCTGAATCTTTGAAGCCAGGCATTGACTTCTCCTTTCTAGGTATCAAAGAAGATGACATTTTCTTCCAGTAGAAGGCTGTTTTGTCGATATTGAAAATCTGTTGTTTAGTGTAGCCACCTTCATTATCTCAGCTAGATCTCCTGGATAACTTGCTGCAGCTTTTACATCAGCACTTAATGCTTCACCTTGCATTTTGGTGTTATGGAGATGGCTTCTTTCCTTCAGCCTCATGAATCAACTTCTGCTAGCTTCAAAATTTTCTGAAGCTTCTTCATCTCTCTCAGTCTTGACAGAATTGAGGAGAATTAGGGAGTTAGGGCATTGCTCTGAATTAGGCTTTGGTTTAAGGGAATGTTGTGACTGGTTTGATCTTCTATCCAGACCACTAAAACTTTCCCCATATCAAAAATAAGTCTGTCTTGCTTTCTTATAATTTATGTGTCCACTGGAGTTACACTTTTAATTTCCTTCAAGAACTTTTCCTTTGCATCCACAACCTGGTTTGGCACAAGAGACCTAGCTTTCAGCCTATCTCAGCTTTGGACATGCATTCCTAAGCTTAATTATTTCTAACTTTTGATTTAAAATGAGAGAACTGCAATTCTTCCTCTCACTTGAACATTTATAAGACATTGTACACTTATTAATTGACATAATTTCAATATTGTTGTGTCTCAGAGAATAGGGAGGTCTGAGGAGAGGGAAAAAGATGGCAATAGCTGATTGATGCAGCAGTCGGAATACACATGACATTTATTAAGTTTGCTGTCTTATATCGGTGCAGTTCATTGTGCTCCAAAACAATTACAATAGTAATATCAAAGATCACTGATCACAGATCACCATAACAAGTATAATAATACTGAAAAGTGTGAAATACTAAAAGAATTACCAAAATGTGACACAGAGGCACAAAATGAGCAAATGTTGGGAAACTGGTGCTAACAAACTTCTTTGATGCAGGGTTGCCACAAATCTTCAATTTGTTAAAAAAGAAAAACAAAAAAACCCCACAATATCTGCAAAGCTCAATAAAACTAGGTACAATGGGGCTTCCGGGAAGATGGCGGAAGAGTAAGATGCAGAGATCACCTTCCTACCCACAGATAAACCAGAAATACATCTACACGTGGAACAGCTCCTACAGAACACCTACTGAACGCTGGCAGAAGACCTCAAAGGCAAGAAACCCCCCACGTACCTGGGTACAGCAAAAGAAAAAAGAATAAACAGAGACAAAAGAATAGGGACAGGACCGGCACCTGTGGGAGGGAGCTGTAAAGGAGGAACCGTTTCCACACACTAGGAAGCCCCTTCGCAGGCGGCGCAGGGCAAAAGCTTCGGAGCCGCAGAGGAGACCACAGCAACAGGGGTGCGGAGGGCAAAGCGGAGAGATTCCCGCACAGAGGATCAGGGCCGACCGGCACTCACCAGCACGAGAGGCTTGTCTACTCACCCACCAGGGCGGGCGGGGCTGGGAGTTGAGGCTCGAGCTTTGGTCGGAGCGCCGGGAGAGGACTGGGGTTGGCGACGTGAACACAGCCTGCAGGGGGTTAGTACACAACGGCTAGCCGGGAGGGAATCCGGGGAAAAGTCTGGACCTGCAAAAGAGGCAAGAGACTTTTTCTTCCCTCTTTGTTTCCTGGTTAGCGAGGAGAGGGGATTAAGAGCGCTGCTTAAAGGAACTCCAGAGACGGGCGTGAGCCGCGGCTAAAAGCGCAGACCCCAGAGACGGGCAGGAGACGCTAAGGCTGCTGCTGCCGCCACCGAAAAGCCTGTGTGCGAGCACAGGTCACTCTCCACATCCCCCTTCTGGGGAGCCTGTGCAGCCCACCACTGCCAGGGTCCCGGGTTCCAGGGACAACTTACCCGGGAGAACGCACGGCGCGCCTCAGGCTGGTGCGTCACGCCGGCCTCTGCCGCCTCAGGCCCGCCCCTCACTCCGTGCCCCTCCCTCCTCCTGGCCTGAGTGAGCCAGAGACCCCGAATCAGCGGCTCCTTTAACCCCGTACTGTCTGAGCGAAGAACAGACGCCCTCTGGCAACCTACACACAGAGGCGGGGCCAAACCCAAAGCTGAGCCCCTGGGAGCTGTGAGAACAAAGAAGAGAAAGGGAAATCTCTCCCAGGACCCTCAGAAGCAGCGGATTAAAGCTCCACAATCAACTTGATGTACTCTGCATCTGTGGAATACATGAATAGACAACGAATCATCCCAAATTGTGGAGGTGGACTTTGAGAGCAAGATTTATGATTTTTTCCCCTTTTCCTCTTTTTGTGATTGTGTATGTGTATGCTTCTGTGTAGGATTTTGTCTGTATAGCTTTGCTTCCACCATTTGTCCTAGGGTTCTATCCATCTGTTTTTTTTTTATAATAATTATTTTTTTATTTTAATAAATTTATTATATTTTATCTTACTTTATTTTATTTACTTTATCTTCTTTCTTTCTTTCTTTTTTTCTTTCCTTCCCTCCCTCCTTCCTTCCTTCCTCTCTCCCTCCCTCTGTCCCTCCGTCCCTCCTTTCTTTCTTTCTTTCTTTATTTCTAATTCTACTAATTCTTTCTTTCTACTTTTGCTCCCTTTTATTCTGAGCCATGTGGATGAACAGCTCTTGGTGCTGCAGTCAGGAGTCAGTGCTGTGCCTCTGACGTGGGAGAGCCAACTTCAGGACACTGGTCCACAAGAGACCTCCCAGTTCCACATAATATCAAACAGCGAAAATCTCCCAGAGATCTCCATCTCAACACCAGCACCCAGCTTCACTCAATGACCAGCAAGCTTTAGTGCTGGACATCCTATGCCAAACAACTAGCAAGACAGGAACACAACCCCACCCATTAGCAGAGAGCCTGCCTAAAATCATAATAAGTCCACAGACACCCCAAAACACACCACCAGACGTGGACCTGCCCACCAGAAAGACAAGATCCAGCCTCATCCACAAGAATACAGGCACTAGTCCCCTCCATCAGGAAGCCTACACAACCCACTGAACCAACCTTAGCCACTGGGGACAGACACCAAAAGCAACGGGAACTACGAACCTGCAGCCTGCAAAAAGGAGACCCCAAACACAGTAAGATAAGCAAAATGAGAAGACAGAAAAACACACAGCAGATGAAGGAGCAAGATAAAAACCCACCAGACCTAACAAATGAAGAGAAAATAGGCAGTCTACCTGAAAAAGAATTCAGAATAATGATATTAAAGATGATCCAAAATCTTGGAAATAGAATAGACAAAATGCAAGAAATATTTAACAAGGACCTAGAAGAACTAAGGATGAAACAAACAATGATGAACAATACAATAAATGAAATGAAAAATACTCTAGATGGGATCAATAGCAGAATAATTGAGGCAGAAGAATGGATAAGTGACCTGGAATATAAAGTAGTGGAAATAACTACTGCAGAGCAGAATAAAGAAAAAAGAATGAAAAGAACTGAGGACAGTCTCAGAGAACTCTGGGACAACAATAAATGCACCAACATTCAAATTATAGGGGTTCGAGAAGAAGAAGAGAAAAAGAAAGGGACTGAGAAAATATTTGGAGATTATAGTTGAAAACTTCCCAAATATGGGAAAGGAAATAGTTAATCAAGTCCAGGAAGCACAGAGAGTCCCATACAGGATAAATCCAAGGAGAAATATGCCAAGACACATATTAATCAAACTATCAAAAATTAAACACAAAGAAAACATATTAAAAGCAGCAAGGGAAAAACAACAAATAACACACAAGGGAATCCCAATAAGGTTAACAGCTGATCTTTCAGTAGAAACTCTTCAAGCAAGAAGAGACTGGCAGGACATATTTAAAGTGATCAAGAAGAAAAACCTGCAACCAAGATTACTCTACCCAGCAAGGATCTCATTCAGATTTGATGGAGAAATTAAAACCTTTACATACAAGCAAAAGCTGAGAGAGTTCAGCACCACCAAATCAGCTTTACAACAACTGCTAAAGGAACTTCTCTAGGCAAGAAACACAAGAGAAGGAAAAGACCTACAATAACGAACCCAAAGCAATTAAGAAAATGGGAATAGGAACATACATATCAATAATTACCTTAAATGTAAATGGACTAAATGCTCCCACCAAAAGACACAGATTGGCTGAATGGATACAAAAACAAGACCCATATATTTGCTGTCTACAAGAGACTGACTTCAGACCTAGAGACACATACAGACTGAAGGTAAGGGGATGGAAAAAAGATATTTCATGCAAATGGAACCTAAAAGAAAGTTGGAATAGCAATTCTTATATCAGACAAAATGGACTTTAAAATAAAGACTATTAGAAGAGACAAAGAAGGACACTACATAATGATCAAGGGGTCGATCCAAGAAGAAGATATAACAATTGTAAATATTTATGCACCCAACATAGGAGCACCTCAATACATAAGGCAAATACTAACAGCCATAAAGGGGAAATCAACAGTAACACATTCATAGTAGGGGTCTTTAACACCCCACTTTCACCAATGGACAGATAATCCAAAATGAAAATAAATAAGGAAACACAAGCTTTAAATGATACTTTAAACAAGGTGGACTTAATTGATATTTATAGGACATTCCATCCAAAAACAACAGAATACACATTTTTCTCAAGTGCTCATGGAACATTCTCCAGGATAGATCATATCTTGGGTCACAAGTCAAGCCTTGGTAAATTTAAGAACATTAAAATTGTTTCAAGTATCTTTTCTGACCACAATGCTATGAGACTAGATATCAATTACAGGAAAAGAGCTCTAAAAAATACAAACATATGGAGGCTAAACAATACACTACTTAATAACAAGGTGATCACTAAAGAAATCAAAGAGGAAATCAAAAAGTACCTAGAAACAAATGACAATGGAGACATGACAACCCAAAATCTATGGGATGCAGCAAAAGCAGTTCTAAGAGGGAAGTTCATAGCAATACAATCCTACCTTAAAAAACAGGAAACATCTCAAATAAACAACCTAACCTTGCACCTAAAGCAATTAGAGAAAGAAGAACAAAAAAACCCCGAAGTTAGCAGAAGTAAAGAAATCATAAAAATCAGATCAGAAATAAATGAAAAAGAAATGAAGCAAACGATAGCAAAGACCAATAAAACTAAAAGCTGGTTCTTTGTGAAGATAAACAAAATTGATAAACCATTAGCCAGATTCATCAAGAAAAAAAGGGAGAAGACTAAAATCAATAGAATTAGAAATGAAAAAGGAGAAGTAACAACTGACACTGCAGAAATAGAAAAGATCATGAGAGATTACTACAAGCAACTCTATGCCAATAAAATGGACAATCTGGAAGAAATGGACAAATTATTAGAAATGCACAACCTGCCAAGACTGAATCAGGAAAAAAATAGAAAATATGAACAGACAAATCAGAAGCACTGAAATTGAAACTTTGATTAAAAATTATCCAACAAACAAAAACCCAGGACCAGATGGCTTCACAGGTGAATTCTATCAAACATTTAGAGAAGAGCTAACACCTATCCTTCTAAAACTCTTCCAAAATATAGCAGAGGGAGGAACACTCCCAAACTCATTCTACGAGGCCACCATCACCTTGATACCAAAACCAGACAAGGATGTCACAAAGAAAGACAACTACAGGCCAATATCACTGATGAACATAGATGCAAAAATCCTCAACAAAATACTAGCAAACAGAATCCAACAGCACATTGAAAGGATCATACACCATGAGCAAGTGGGGTTTATTTCAGGAACGCAATGATTCTTCAATATACGCAAAACAATCAAGGTGATAAACCATATTAACAAATTGAAGGAGAAAAACCATATGATCATCTCAATAGATGCACAGAAAGCTTTTGACAAAATTCAACACCCATTTATGATAAAAACCCTGCAGAAAGTAGGCATAGAGGGAACTTTCCTCAACATAATAAAGGCCATATATGACAAACCCACAGCCAACATCGTCCTCAATGGTGAAAAACTTAAAGCATTTCCAGTAAGATCAGGAACAAGACAAGGTTGCCCACTCTCACCACTCTTATTCAACATAGTTTTGGAAGTTTTAGCCACAGCAATCAGAGAAGAAAAGGAAATAAAAGGAATCCAAATTGGAAAAGGAGAAGTAAAGCTGTCACTATTTGCAGATGACATGATACTGTACATAGAGAATCCTAAAGATGCTACCAGAAAACTACTAGAGCTAATCAATGAATTTGGTAAAGTGGCAGGATACAAATTTAATGCACAGAAATCTCTGGCATTCCTATACACTAATGATGAAAAATCTGAAAGTGAAATCAAGAAAACACTCCCATTTACCATTGCAACAAAAAGCATAAAATATCTAGGAATAAACCTACCTAAGGAGACAAAAGACCTGTATGCAGAAAATTATAAACACTGATGAAAGAAATTAAAGATGATACAAATAGATGGAGAGATATACCATGTTCTTGGATTGGAAGAATCAACATTGTGAAAATGACTCTACTACCCAAAGCAATCTATGGATTCAATGCAATCCCTATCACACTACCACTGGCATTTTTCACAAAACTAGAACAAAAAATTTCACAATTTGTATGGAAACACAAAAGACCCTGACTAGCCAAAGCAATCTTGAGAACGAAAAACGGAGCTGGAAGAATCAGGCTCCCTGACTTCAGACTATACTACAAAGCTACAGTAATCAAGATAGTATGGTACTGGCACAAAAACAGAAAGATAGATCAATGGAACAGGATAGAAAGCCCAGAGATAAACCCACACACATATGGTCACCTTATCTTTGATAAAGGAGGCAGGAATGTACAAGAGTAAGGAAAGCCTCTTCAATAAGTGGTGCTGGGAAAACTGGACGGGTACATGTACAAGTATGAGATTAGATTACTCCCTAACACCATACAAAAAAATAAGATAAAAATGGATTAAAGACCTAAATGTAAGGCCAGAAACTATCAAACTCTTAGAGGAAAACATAGGCAGAACACTCTATGACATAAATCACAGCAAGATCCTTTCTGACCCACCTCCCAGAGAAATGGAAATAAAAACAAAAATAAACAAATTGGACCTAATGAAACTTAAAAGCTTTTGCACAGCAAAGGAAACCATAAACACGACCAAAAGACAACCCTCAGAATGGGAGAACATATTTGCAAATGAAGCAACTGACAAGGATTAATCTCCAAAATTTATAAGCAGCTTATGCAGCTCAATAAGAAAAAAAAAACAACCTAATCCAAAAATGGGCAGAAGACCTAAATAGACATTTCTCCAAAGAAGATATACAGACTGCCAACAAACACATTAAAGAATGCTCAACTTTATTAAGCAGTAGAGAAATGCAAATCAAAACTACAATGAGATATCATCTCACACCTGTCAGAATGGCCATCATCAAAAAATCTAGAAACAATAAATGCTGGAGAGGATGTGGAGAAAAGGGAACCCTCTTGCACTGTTCGTGGGAATGTAAATTGTTACAACCACTGTGGAGAACAGTATGGAGGTTCCTTCAAAAACTACAAATAGAACTACCATATGACCCAGCAATCCCACTACTGGGCATATGCCCTGAGAAAACCATAATTCAAAAAGAGTCATGTACCAAAATATTCATTGCAGCTCTATTTATAGTAGCCCAGAGATGGAAACAACCTAAGTGTCCATCATTGGATGAATGGATCAAGAAGATGTGGCACATATATACAATGGAATATTACTCAGCCATAAAAAGAAACAAAATTGAGCTCTTTGTAATGAGGTGGATATACCTAGAGTCTGTCATACAGAGTGAAGTAAGTCAGAAAGAGAAAGACAAATACCGTATGCTAACACATATATATGGAATTTAAGAAAAAAAATGTCATGAAGAACATAGGGGTAAGACAGGAATAAAAACACACACCTACTAGAGAATGGACTTGAGGATATGGGGAGGGGGAAGGGTAAGCTGTGACAGAGCGAGAGAGAGACATGGATATATATACACTACCAAACGTAAGGTAGATAGCTAGTGGGAAGCAGCCGCATAGCACAGGGAGATCAGCTCGGTGCTTTGTGACCGCCTGGAAGAGTGGGATAGGGAGGGTGGGAGGGAGTGAGACATCATAGGGAAGAGATATGGGAACATATGTATATGTATAACTGACTCACTTTGTTATAAAGCAGAAACTAACATGACATTGTAAAGCAATTATACTCCAATAAAGATGTAAAAAAAATTAAAAAAAACTGGGTACAATAAAATAAGGTATTCCTATAATGAGGTTTAAGTTTTACATGGTATCAGATAAAACTGTCAGCACTACCAGTCATGAAAATACTGAAGAAGCTACAAAGTAAAAAGAAGAAGTATAGAATTTTAGCTTAGCTGTGTAAAATTATAATCATCTGTTGTTCATTCAGGCTTAATTACCATGTAGCACAACAGCAATTATGCATATCATTAAATAGATGCTAAATTAATTATGTACATTTTATTTGATGAAAACAGTAAAACGTGGTTTGCAGTATGTTCAGTCTTTATAGTTTGTGGCTCGTGTAACATAATAATTTACTCAGAGTTAAAAAATATTAGTAGATGTGTTGATTATGAAGCTTTATAATATTGTGTTGGCTGATCAATTTTATGACCTTATATAAACAGTGGAAATGCAGCTGTTAATCTGGTTATATGTAACATACTCTGACAAAATATTTCACAGGAAGAATCTTCCTTAATAGCAGAATTGTCTGCAATAGCAGAGTTGTCTGGCAATTATCTTTGGTATTTTTTTTTAAATTTATTTTTGGCTGCATTGGGTCTTTGTTGCTGTTCACAGGCTTTCTCTAGTTGCGTCGAGGAGGGTCTACTCTTCGTTGCAGTGTGTGAGCTTCTTATTGCAGTGGCTTCTCTTGCTGTGGAGCATGGGATCTAGGCGTGAGGGCTTCAGTGGTTCTGGCACATGGGCTCAGTAGTTGTGGCTCGTGGGCTCTAGAGCACAGGCTCAGTAGTTCTGGTACAAGGGTTTAGTTGCTCTATGGCATGTGGGATCTTCCCAGACCAGGGATCAAACCCATGTCCCCTGCAATGGCAGGCAGATCCTTAACCACTGTGCCAGCAGGGAAGTTTCTGGCAATTATCTCTGAACGTCAGCTTTTAACATGACTAACATTTTCTGATACCACTGAAAATATTGAATTTATTTTATCTAGGTAAAAAGCCTAGAAAAATAAAACTAAGCTAAGTTTAGCTAATACTATCTGAAAGTTGGGTATCATTTTTGCTATATATACTTCTGTATTAAAATTCCTGTTTTGGCAGAAGAAAGAAGACCTACAATCCTGCAGCTTGTGGAACAAAAACCACCTTCACGGAAAGATAGACACGATGAAAAGGCAGAGAGCTATGTACCAGATGAAGGAACAAGATAAACCCCCAGAAAAACAACTAAATGAAGTGGAGATAGGCAACCTTCCAGAGAAACAATTCAGAATAATGATAGTGAAGATGATCCAGGACCTTGGAAAAAGAATGGAGGCAAAGATCGAGAAGATGCAAGAAATGTTTAACCATGACCTAGAAGAATTTAAAAACAAACAGAGATAAACAATACAATAACTGAAATGAAAAATACACTAGAAGGAATCAATAGCAGAACAACCGAGGCAGAAGAACGGGTAAGAGACCTGAAAGACAGAATGGCAGAATTCATTGTTGCAGAACAGAATAAAGAGAAAAGAATGAAAAGAAATGAAGACAGCCTAAAAGACCTCTGGGACAACATTAAACACAACAATATTCGCATTATAGGGGTCCCAGAAGAAGAGAGAGAGAAAGGACTCGAGAAAATACTTGAAGAGATTATAGTCGAAAATTTCCCTGACATGGGAATGGAAATAGCAACCCAAGTCCAGGACGTGCAGAAACTCCCATACAGGATAAACCCAAGGAGACACATGCCGAGACACATAGTAATAAAATTGGAAAAACTTAAAGGCAAAGAAAAATTATTGAAGGTAGCAAGAGAAACATGACAAATAGCATACAAGGGAACTCCCATAAGGTTAATGCTGATTTCTCAGCAGAAACTCTACAAGCCAGAATGGAGTGGCATGACCTATTTAAAGTGATGAAAGGGAAGAATCTGCAACCAAGATTACTCTACCCAGCAAGGATCTCATTCAGATTCGATGGAGAAATCAAAAGCTTTACAGACAAGCAAAAGTTAAGAGAATTCAGCACCACCAAACCAGCTCTACAACAAATGCTAAAGGAACTTCTCTAAGTAGGAGACACAAGAGAAGAAAAGGACCTACAAAAACAAACCCATAACAATTAAGAAAATGCTAATAGGAACATACATATCAATAATTACCTTAAACATGAATGGATTAAATGCTCCAACCAAAAGACACAGGCTTGCTGAATGGATACAGAAACAAGACCCATATATATAATGTCTACAAGAGACCCACTTCAGACCTAGGGACACATATAGACTAAAAGTGAAGGGATGAAAAAAGATATTCCATGCAAATGTAAATCAAAAGAAAGCTGGAGTAGCAATACTCATATCACATAAAATAGACTTTAAAATAAAGAATGTTATAAGAGACAAGGAAGGACACTACATAATGATCAAGGGATCCATCCAAGAAGAAGATATAACAATTATAAATATATATGCACCCAACATAGGAGCACCTCAATACATAAGGCAACTACTAACAGCTATAAAATAGGAAATTGACAATAACACAATAATAGTGGGGGATTTTGACACCTCACTTACACCAATGGACAGATCATCCAAAACGAAAATAAATAAGGAAACAAACTTTAAATGACACAATAGACCAGATAGATTTAATTGATATTTACAGGACATTCCATCCAAAAACAACAGATTACACTTTCTTCTCAAGTGTGCACGGAACATCCTCCAGGATAGATCATATCTTGGGTCACAAATCAAACCTCAGTAAATTTAAGAAAATTGAAATCATCTTTTCTGACCACAAAGGTATGAGATTAGAAATCAATTACAGGGAAAAAAAACATAAAAACACAAACACATGGAGGCTAAACAATACGTTACTAAATAACCAAGAGATCACTAAAGAAATCATAGAGGAAACCAAAAAATACCTAGAGACAAATGACAATGAAAACACTATGATCCAAAACCTATGGGATGCAGCAAAAGCAGTTCTAAGAAGGAAGTTTATAGCAATATAATCCTACCTCAAGAAACAAGAAACATCTCAAATTAACAAACTAACCCTACAACTAAAGCAATTAGAGAAAGAAGAACAACAACAACAACAAAAACCCGAATTTAACAAAAGGAAAGAAATCATAAACATCATATCAGAAATAAATGAAAAAGAAATGAAGGAAACAATAACAAACATCATTAAAAGTAAAGGCTGGTTCTTTGAGAAGATAAACAAAATTAATAAACCATTAGTGAGACTCATCAAGGAAAATAGGGGAGAAGACTCAAATCAATAAAATTAGAAATGAAAAAGAAGAAGTTGCAACAGACACTGCAGAAATACAAAGCATCCTAAGAGACTACTACAGGCAACTCTATGTCAATAAAATGGACAACCTGGAAGAAATGGACAAATTCTTAGAAAGGTATGACCTTCCAAGGCTGAATCAGGAAGAAATAGAAAATATGAACAGACCAATCACAAGGAATGAAGTTGAAACTGTGATTAAAATTCTCCCAACAAACAAAACTCCAGGACCAGATGGCTTCACAGTGAATTCTCTCAAACATTTAAAGAAGAGCTAACACCCATCCTACTCAAACTCTTCCAAAACATTGCAGAGGAAGGAACACTCCCAAACTCATTTTATGAGGCCACCATCACCTTGATACCAAAACCAGACAAAGATACTACAAAAAAAAATTGTAGACCAATATCACTGGTGAATATAGATGAAAAATCCTCAACCAAATACTAGCAAACAGAATCCAACAACGCATTAAAAGGGTCATACACCATGATCAAGTGGGATTTATCCTAGGGATGCAAGAATACTTCAATATATGCAAATCAATCAATGTGATAAACCATATTAACAAATTGAAGGAGAAAAACCGTATGATCATCTCAATAGATGCAGAAAAATCTTTTGACAAAATCAACACCTATTTATGATAAAAACTCTCCAGAAAGTGGGCATAGACAGAACCTATCTCAACATAATAAAGGCCATATATGACAAACCCACAGCAAACATCATTCTCAGTGGTGAAAAACTGAAAGCATTTCCTCTAAGATCAGGAACAAGACAAGGATGTCCACTCTTACCATATTATTCAACATAGTTTTGGAAGTCCTAGCCACAGCAATCAGAGAAGAAAAAGAAATAAAGGAATAAAAATTGGAAAAGAAGAAGTAACACTGTGACTGTTTGCAGATGACATTATACTGTACATAGAGAATCCTAAAGATGCTACCAGAATGCTACTAGAGCTAATCAATGAATTTGGTAAAGTTGCAGGATACAAAATTAATGCACAGAAATCTCTTGCATTCCTATACACTAATGATAAAAAATCTGAAAGAGAAATTAAGGAAACACTCCCATTTACCATTGCAACAAAAAAATAAAATACCTAGGAATAAACCTACCTAAGGAGACAAAAGACCTGTATGCAGAAAACTATGACACTGATGAAAGTAATTAAAGATGATACAAATAGATAGAGAGATATACCATGTTCTCGGATTGGAAGAATCAATATTGTGAAAATGACTAAACTACCCAAAGCAATCTGCAGATTTAATGCAATCCCTTTCAAATTACCAATGGCATTTTGTACAGAACTAGAACAAAAATCTTAAAATTTGTACAGAGACACAAAAGACCGTGTTAGCCAAAGTAGTCTGAGGGAAAAAAACGGAGCTGGAGGAATCAGACTCCCCGTCTTCAGACTATACTACAAAGCTACAGTAATCAAGACAATATGGTAGTGGCACAAAAACAGAAATATAGATCAATGGAATAGGATAGAAGCCCAGAGATAAACCCACACACATATGGTCAACTAATCTATGACAAAGGAGGCAAGGATATACAATGGAGAATAGACAGCCTCTTCAATAAGTGGTGCTGGGAAAACTGGATAGCTACATGTAAAAGAATGAAATTAGAACACTCCCTAACACCATACACAAAAATAAACTCAAAAGGGATTAGAGACCTAAATGTAAGACGAGACACTATGAAACTCTTAGAGGAAAACTTAGGAAGAGCACTCTTTGACATAAATCACAGCAAGATCTGTTTTGATCCACCTCCTAGAGTAATCAAAATAAAAATAAACAAATGGGACCTAATGAAACTTAAAAGATCCTGCACAGCAAAGTAAACTTCAAACAAGACAAAAAGACAACCCTCAGAATGGGAGAAAATATTTGCAAATGAATCAACGGACAAAGGATTAATCTCCAAAATATATAAATAGCTCATGCAGCTCATTATTAAAAAAACAAACAACCTAATCCAAAAACGGGCAGAAGACCTAAACAGACAATTCTCCGAAGACATACAAATGGCCAGGAAGCACATGAAAGCTGCTCAACATCACTAATTATTAGAGAAATGCAAATCAAAACTACAATGAGGTATCACCTCACACCAGTTAGAATGGGCATCATCAGAAAATCTACAAACAACAAATGCTGGAGAAGGTGTGGAGAAAAGGGAATCCTCTTGCATTGTTGGTGGGAATGTAAACTGATACAGCCACTATGGAGAACAGTATGGAGGTTCCTTAAAAAAACAAAAATAGAATTACCATATGACCCAGCAATCCCACTACTGGGCATATATCCAGAGAAAACCATAATTCTAAAAGACACATGCACCCCATAGTTCACTGTAGCACTATTTACAATAGCCAGGTCATGGAAACAATCTAAATGCCCATCAACAGACAAATGGATAAAGAAGATGTGGTACATATATATAATGGAATATTACTCAGCCATAAAATACGAACGAAATTGGGTCTTTTATAGAGACATGGATGAATCCAGAGACTGTCATACAGAGTGAAGTAAGTCAGAAAGGGAAAAACAAATATCGTATATCAATGCATATATGTGGAATCAGAATTATGGTACAGATGAACCTGTTTGCAGGGCAGAAATTGAGACACAGTTGTACAGAACAAACGTATGGACACCAAGGGGGAAAGTGGTTGTGGGGGTGGTGGTGGTGGGATGAATTGGGAGATTGGGATTGACATGTATACATTAATATGTATAAAATGGATAACTAATAAGAACCTGCTGTACAAAAAGATAAATTCTTGTTTTAATTTTATAATAGAATATTGTAGAACTGACGTATCTGTGATATTATCATCAGTTGAATGAGGTATTGCAATATAATGGTTAAACTCTTGAGCCCTGGGGAGATTTCTGAGCCTAAAGCTTAGTTCTTATCCTTCATACTATGTGACTGCCATATGTGTGAACTTCGGTTTCCTCATCAATAATATGCAGATTAATAATAGTACCAAATAGTGCCTATTGCATGAGGTCTCTGGGAAGACTGCATGAAATAGTCCATTTAATGCACTCAGTCCTTTCGCTGACATATGGTAAGTGATCATTAAATGTGACTAACTATTACTGAGTGCTTTGATTTTTCTAATTTTTCTTATCTTTTTTAGGTCTGTCTGACATTTTACAAAGTCCATTAAAGGGAAAACTAAATTACAAACTGATCAATTGACAGGTGCTCTTATAAAACTCCTAAAAATACAGCTGCTTAAAATATTTAAAAAAAAAAAACACTTTGTTGAATAAAACTGGCCATTGTAAAGCTAGCACAAATTCTACTACCTGCTGCTCAAGCCCCAAATGAATCCTGTGACAGATTCCTGGTGCCGCACTAGTGAAAATCCTTGAGAAAAGCAATGGGGAGGAAGGATGGTTAAGGAACCACCGGAGAACATGCTTTAAAGGAAGGTTAACAGCACATAGGGCATGCTGGTAAAAGACTGTTGAGAGAAGTAATACATGTCATTAATTAATTATTTTGAGCCTCAATTTTATCATCTGTAAATGGAAAGTTTTAACCTAAAATGATTAATAAGATCTCTTCTTCGTCTCTAAAGTTCTAAGAGTCTCAGAAAAACTTAAATGTCTATGATCTAAAATAGGGAAAAGAGTTGTTCTAGACTATTCCAGAGAACAAAATCAGAAGTAATTCATGGAAGTTAGAGGGGGGAAATTTTTATTATATTTTAAAGTAGAAATTTCAGATAACTAAAACAGAAAATAGAGCTAGATAATCAAATATTAGGGATCTTTTTTTTTTTTTGCGGTACGCGGGCCTCTCACTGTTGTGACCTCTCCCGTTGTGGAGCACAGGCTCCGGACGCGCAGGCTCAGCGGCCGTGGTTCATGGGCCCAGCCACTCCGTGGCATGTGGGATCTTCCCAGACCGGGGCACGAACCAGTGTCCCCTGCATCGGCAGGCGGACTCTCAACCACTGCACCACAAGGGAAGTCCTAGGGATCTTTAAACACATGAGCAGTGGTTAAAGTAGGAATTGGAAAAGTGAGTTCTATCATCACATCCAGCTTCTACCATATTTATTCATGTTAAAGAAAGAATTGCTAACATTATGTATAAATTTACTTGAAATCAGAGGTTCTCTACCTGAGATCTATGGACCCCAAGTATAGGGCTTCAAAGGATAAACCTTGAAATTATATATAAAAAAAATTGTGCACATGTGCATTTTTCCGGGGAGGAATATCCTTCATTTTCATCAGATTCTCTGATTTAAATAATACTTTCTTTGATGTACAAAAAGCTAGAAGATAAAGCCAGTATATGAAATAAGATATTTCTTTAAAGGGTTTTATTAAAAAACATTTATCTGCAGGCATTTTTTTTACTAAATGCTTTGTGACAGAGCCTATTTTAAATGAATTTGTAGATTAGATTTGAAAAACGACCAAGTGAATGTAGTGATTAAATATCTAACAACTTTTAAAATCATATCTGATAAACCAAGATAGATGAAAATATTTCTGTCACCTGGTTATCTCATCATGTTTGACTTTCTTATCTTGTTTTGGTATGCACTATAAAAAAAGATTTAGATAATTATTCCTGAATCCTTATTTTCAGCTCTAAGTATGATAAGTCTTTTTAGCCTCCTAGTAATAAAAATATAGTTAGAAAAATTCTAATTTTGAACTAATATTGTCAAAAGAAAGCAAAACACCAATATGACAATATTCTTTCTTGCAATGTATGTATGTATGTGTGTGTGCATAATATGAGAAATAGAGATGTGCTACCTATTTGTTAAATTACCTGAGAGCATGTACTTGTCTACCTATTTAAAAGAGCAAGAATAGGCCTGAAGGAATGTTAGGCAAAGAGGCCAACCTTCCTTGATATTCCATTTAATTTGAATATCATTGGCAATGCAAAATAAAGACAGTACTGCCAAAGTCAATATCCCAGATCTCTATGTCTGTGCAGCAGCTTTCTCTGTGCTAATAGTGTTTATGCCATCTGTCTGTTTTCAATTAAAGTCCATTTCTGATTCAATGACCAGATGTTCCACATTGTGGGGCCGTTTTGTTACCCTCTCCCTATGCCTCAAAATTAGTGTGTTTACTTCAGTGTTGATGCTGTTTACTTTTTCTTTTTTCTTTCTTTTTGCATTTCAGATATCATAATCAACTATCTCTTTCATTTTTTGTAGGTCATGAAATAGATTTTCTATTTCCTCCTTTAGATTTTATTGCCTACAAAGTCAGTCTTCTGAATGTGTTCATATATCTAATTTTAGTTAATGAGTTTTCATTCATAATACCTGTTTATCTGATTTTTCATATAATAGCTATATGAATAAAATTTTCAAACTTAAAAATTCTGCATAAGTAATACATTTTAAATGAAAATCACTAAATCTGTAATTCTTCAAGGAAGGTCAAAATACTGTATCAATCACTGTTTTTTCTGTGTTTTGTTACTTTTAAATATTTTCTGAATTCTATCCATAAACCTTGTATATTTCCAATCCTAACTCCTTGAAAAATCAACTTTGATCATCTTTAGGTAATAAAATAAAACCCCAAAATTTTAAAGTTTAGATTACATTATGATCTCATTTTCTCCTCAGATTTTATTGAATTTTCTAATACTGAAGGAAATTTTTCAAAACTGTGCTTGATGATGGTTTTTGGGTGTTATTATTCTCAAAGCCTCGGCATGCTGCCATTTCATGAAGGATAGATATATAACAGCTGTAGTTTTTTATCTTCTATTTTGTCATTGGCATCAGAGAACAAGTTGGAACTTCTTTGGAAATGTCCCTGTGCTTGGAATATAATCATGGGCAATTTGAATATCCTTTCTGGCATAAGGGTCAGGTTCTAATCTTATCTCATATCTATAGAGGTCTGGCTCTAGAAAAGGCAATGTTTTGGTAAAGAAGCAAAAATAATAATATTTTAGGATGTAAAACAAGGAAGAGATAATAACAACCTTTAACATATACCCTCATAACATATGCCTGCCTACTACAGTAGTGGCTGCCTTGGTTAAGTTACTTTAGAGCAGAGCTTTTGACTAGAATAAAACCATGGATTTCAATTTCTCATTTAATTTCTCACATCATACACAGAACCATGTATTTGAATTTTTTTAAACCTTGGTATGAAGAAAGAAATGCATATTTTGTTATCAGAGTTCATTTAGTTCCCTATTCTAAGCTTTTGTTCTCCCTCAGGGGACTCTCAGCTCCTCTAACACCCATATCCAGTGGTACCAGATTCTCCTCTGGAGTTTCCATATATCCAAATTCTTTCCACTTTAAAGGTCAGGATTAAATGTTAGGTCCTCCAAGGAACCTTATGAGCTGTTTCAGCTGAGGAATTGCCGCCTCTTCTGTACTCTTCATACATTTCTTGTGGCAGTGTACACCTAATATGATGGAATATATTGGTACATAGCTTACCTCTTTTATGTATTTTAAATCCCATGTGGGGGACAAAGTTTATCTCTGTGCTTTCCCATAACATCTATTACAATTTCAAGAATCCTTTGTGAATTGAAATGATGGATTAATTGCTCAATCTGTGCTTAGCTGAGTTTCCTTGTGCTCTGAACTCTCTCCACAGATAATACTCAACTATTTCTGATTGAATCATTCGGGTCTTGCTATGTTACAGAAATTAGTCTAATAAAATAATTCATGACAAAGTGTGAATAGCTATAAATTTTTCCTTTCTTAAATAGGCATTTTCATTTTAACTCAATCTTGATTTCATTAAACCTAAAATATTGAAAGAAAAGGATTTCCAAGTCCAAAAATAGGGTCAATAGGAGAGACTTTGGCATTAAAAGATGACACCCTATCTCATAATGTTGCTTACTTTCCTTCAGGTAAAGCTGCTACTATTTATTTTAAATCAAACTATACTTTAAATACTGTACGACTATTTACACAAAGACTATTAAAGTCTGCTTTAGATGATACCATTAAATTTCATTACAAACATTAATTAATGATTTTCAAACTTTAGCATATATAAAATAACTCACTCTTAGTTTTTTAAATACAGATTTCTATGCCCCATCCCCAGAGACTTAATTTTATAGGTATGAGTTTCAGGAATCTCAGTTTTCACAAAGACCCAGTTGAGTCTGATACTGGTAGTCAGAGGATTATCCAGGGAGAAATGCTGCTTTAGATGACCTAAAGATGATGCCCTTGACATTAAAATTTATTGCCCAAGAACAGTGATTAACACATTTTTATGTTCTTCAGTGACTTTATTTTTTAGTTCATCCCATTCCATAAAATATGAATATAATGTGCTGTAAAATTTTGATGCAGAAAGGATAGAAAAGAGAAGCTGAAATTTTAAGGATGAAAACATGGAGATTTAAAAAGTATGCATTTACCCACATTTTATACAAATTTTATAATTAAGAGTAAAACATAAAAGTTATTAAGAATATACATTGCAATAAAGGCATAAGCATATATTTTAAATTCACTTATTTATATGTCTAGTAAATGATGTTTTTCAAAATGAAAAGGGAAATAATATTGAATCTCATCACTGGGGATTTTTTATTAATTTTTTTGTTCCCTTTATGCGATGTCAAATCATAGATTTGAAGAACTCAGTGAGATAGTTTTCAACAATGCTATGGTGAATCTTAGAGGCATTCTTTTTCAAATTCACAGGGAAAAACTAGCATAGTGCCCTATGACTCACGAAATTTTGAGTGAATGAATGAACAAATGAATTTTTCCAAAAGTCTCATTTCAATTGTATCAACTATTGTTACATTCTCTAATCTTAAGTGCAGAGATTAAAACTCCCACTCTTGCCCATATCTTACTTCAATTTCATGGATCATGGGTAAAAATAAGAAAGATGGGAATATCTTGAAAGTCAAAATTATCTTTCTTTTTATAGTTCTTTCATTTCACATCAATTCATAGAGAAAATTCTTATCAATGCTCCACTATGTGCTAGGCATGTCTTTGGAACTGGAGAGAAAGTGACAGAGAAGATAAATAATATTTTGGTTCTCAAAGAAATTAAATTCTCATTAGAGAAATAGAGAACTAAATAAATTCTAGATAAGGAAGAAGGGAATTGACAGTGAAAGCTATGCAGATAATTAAGAAACATATAGCTGAGATCCAAAGGGAGTCCGGACATTACTCTTGATTTGGCTGGTAAAGGGAGGTAGTGCTGAGATATCAATGTCCAGGTAGTCAACCATGGTGTGACCAAAAGCAGAGCACCTTAGAGAGGATAGCCTGAAAAAATACTCAGAGTTAGATTGTTCTGTTCTGTTAGAAAAATAAAAGGAGTTAGAGTGATTAAGCATAGTGGATGAGGGGAGGAAACATGTGAAACAAGGTCAGGAGATAAGTAGAAGCCAGGTTAAATAGAACTTGTAAAACAGGATAAGAAGTTTGAACTTTGTTCTATGACCAATGGAAGTTTCTGAGAATTTGGGTTTAAAGCAAAAGAGTGGCACGACCTAATTTACATTTTAAATAAATTCTACTAGCTGCTCCTCAAAGAAGCAGTTGATAAGAGGACAACCTGAAAGGCAAATTAGGGGACTACTAAAGAAAGGCAATGATGGCTTTGACTATGGTGGTAATTCCAAGATTAAATGAAATGAACTAATTTAGAATCTATATAAACAAATTTAGCATATACTTTCAATTAAATAAACCACATACTTTTGATAAAGCAGATACGACCTGATATGTATGGTGAGAGAGAGACATATAAATCATGACTTTAGACCAGCACTATTCAATAAAATTTTCTGACATGATGGAAATGTTCTATATCTGTACTGTCTAATATGGTAGCCACTAGCCATATGTGGCTATTGAGCACTCAAAATGTGACTACTGCAACTGAGAAATGTAATTTTTTGTTTTGCTTAATTTTAATTAATTTGAATTTAAATAACTGCATGCCAGTGGTGGCTACTATACTGGATAGCACAGCTCTAGAAGCTTGGCTGGAACAAATGAGTGAATGGTAGTGCCATTTACAGAAATGAGCAAGAGTAAGGGAAAAGTAGACTTGGAATAAAAATCAAGAGTTCTATTTGGATCATGTTAAGTTTGATATGCCTAGTGGTTATCCATGTGGATATATCAAGTAGCAGGCAGAGTATGTGAATCTGGAGTCCCTGGGAAGATCAGGGATATAGCTATATATTTGAGAATTATCAACACACAGATATCATTTATACCCATGAAACTCAATGGAGTCACCTAGAGAGAGTGTATAAAAAGATTTCAATGACAAAGGGCAGCATTCTAACATGCGATAGTCAAATAAAATAGAATCCAGCATAAAACACTGAGAAAGGAAAGTCAGTCTCATCAGGTACACATTGAAATACAGCCAAACAGGGACAAGGACCCCGCTCTTCAAGAAGTGTCGTTCTTTCCACACCAGTTTTGGAAAGCACCCTCGCCCTTGTAATGCAAGCAGGACCACAATGGGGTCCAGGGTGAAAAAAAGCCTTAGCTTGATAGGCTTTAAGGTTATGGGGCAATGAATGGATTTTGCTAGGAATTTGGACCTGAAGCTGTTGCTAAAATAAAGTGTAATATTAATTTTTCATAGCTCATTCTCAAACCATGATGCAGAAACATCCATGGTTCCAGAAACAAGAAGCAGCTGGAAGATGATTTAAAACCTTCCCATTTCCCTTTCAGAAATAGCTAACTATAAATTTCTCTTAATAATAATTATGAACATAGAGTATATTTTTCTTAACAAAAACTTTGTATTACTCTTTCAAGAACAGATCCTCTAAAGGTAAACATCAAAAACCTCTGAGTTTGTGTCACACCTTAAAGTTTCAGGAGGGCCAGCTGTACACCAAGATTTGTACCACATATAAAGAAGATAATGCAGGATTTTATCAGGTATAAAGAAGTTATAAGGCCTTTTAAAAAATTAAAGAGAAGTAGAAAAAAAATTTTAAGCAACAGAAAATAGCTTTATCTTTCTCACATAGGTTTTTCCTAGAATTTTGTCTGAATTCTTTTTAAAGTAATTCTCTTTGAAGTAAATCCCTAGGTTTAATATGGGATAGTTGTGGGATTCACAATTGTGTGATATTGTTTGAGCTTGATAGAAAAGAGATATTTTTCATTCTGAGGACTTATGTATTTACTTCTATCTTCAGAAAAAATAAAAATAATATCAGTAGCAAAGGAAGATAGACTGAAAACTGCTACCACAGACTGATGAACTACATAAATATCACTCTATTATGATAAACTATCATTTGAACATACACAGAACTTTTTTTCTAGGATCATAATGAGCATTTCATAGTACATTCAGGAGTTGTTGCTCATTTTGATGTCTCTATAAAATAAATAGCAAATTCAGATCACGTTTAGAGGAAAGATACATATTGCTATCCTTTATTTAGCAAACCACCTGTTTTGTTTTCTGTGAGAAGTGGCCAGTCATATCGCTTCCATGCTACATATAGGAAATATATATACAGACATACATATACACACATACATACATATACACATGTACATACATATATTTATAAAATAATAATACTTATAAATATATAGATAAAAATAAAAAGATAGATAATGTAGATAAATATTTAATTTCAATTTTTAACTATCTAAGCTTACCAGACACTGAAAGTGAAAGTGTGGAGATGTTCTTATGGTCTATACAACAGTGAGCATGAAAAGATTAAATAGTAAAACTTCAAGATGCTACAGCCAGAAGGCATGTTTAATTCTATAATGCAGGACATACCTTTCTATGACTCTGTCTAATAGGATTATTTTATACCTCTGATTCAAATTGGAAGTCATTCTCTACCCACAAAATGAATAAAATGAAAAACACCTGACTAGGACAACAGAACCAATTGATCAAATAATGCACAGACGGATTAAAAGAAGTCAATGTAAGACAGAGGTATAATAGGCTTTTGCCCAGATGCAGAAATGCAAATCAGACTATAATCAAGAGATGGAGAAAAGTGATAGCCCCAAGACAAAGGTAGTGAAGCCATGTGATAATGAACAAGTATTCTTCACAATTTCAGGAAGAAGCAAAATGCCATTAAAATGCTGTTGATTTAGACTTAAATTTAAAATCTAAATTGTAAGTAGTTACAAACAAGGAAGCTTCTTTTACTGTTATAATAATGTCAGCCCAGTGGTCTAACGTAGCAAGAGACACAGAAATGGACACCTAGAACTTGACTACAAAGAGAAAAGACAAACTTTTTATTTGCCCACATCTGATTATGAGTATTTCCACTTCTCTGATGATAAAGAATAGAAATTCTAGAATTAAAACTCAATGAATATTATTTGGAGTTGGTTACTTGTGTAATTAAAAGAATTAAATAATAAAGTGTTATTATAATGTCTGGTTTAATTATAGATAATATTGTGATAATGACTTTGATCACACATCTTTAATTCTTTATGGAAAAAGGCTACAAATAGATACACAGATATATTATAAGTCTTTTTATTGCACAAGAGTTGCCGTCATAGTGTGTAAGTAAATCAAAAGAGTTTGTTTCATTACAGGTTGAATTAAAACAATATGAAAAAGAATATATATTATATATACACACACACATATATACATATGTATAACTGAATCACTTTGCTGTACACTTGAAACATTGTAAATCAACTATACTTTAATTTTAAAAAGAAGATCAAAAGGAAATAAAAGGATGAGAAGGCAAAAAAAAGAGTTCACTTCAGTAGCAAATCTTAAAAATATAGGATGTGGATACATAAAGATAATAAATAGATGAAAAACACTGTATATTATATTTTGACTTAAAACATAAACATCCATTCACCAGTTTGATATTGGCCAGAGATAAATTGGAATATTGACAAGTCTTGGTTGATTGCATAAACCATCTCTAATGCATCATCTCCAATTTCCAGTGTCAATGTCTTTAAAGTAAAAATAGAACTTAGACACATTTTTAAAGCAATATGAGTGTCAGACCTTTCCAATTTTTACTATGTTTCTTCAGTCTTTTAAAATCATCACATAATTTTTAGTCATTTACATATATCAAGTCTTTCCAAAGCCTTCATTTTAGATTTCATTGCAATAGCTTTTTCCTTAGATATTTCATCACTTTATATTATAGTTATTTAAACTTTTGCGATTGCAGCAAGTCTTCAATCCAAGGTAGAAATAAATATTCCATGGCAAAATAGAGCATATCCTATGAGCAATACATTTTCAGCATGCCAAGGGCATTAGATAGAACATGTTATATGGAAAACTTAATTCATCTGTTAAAATGATTAAAAAGAGGTTTATTAAGAGATCTACTACAGATAATTAATTAATTGATGAATGACTATATGAATGTATACATTAATATAGACAAGAATCTAATGTAAGGAATAGGTAGAAAAGAAAAATGTCACATCTTAAAAAATTGTCAAGAATTTCTAAATTAGAAAACAAGATTGGGGTTCAGTTTTTTCAATATTTTTTTAAAGAGCAGGAAAATATAGTTTCTACAGTTGTTTATAACTCATACAATTATATGGGAAAAAATGTAGGAAAAAGAAGAATCAGTTTATTTCTGAAATCCACATGTATTCTCTCACTTCATATTGTTAATTTGCAGTAATAAGAAAAACAAACAAACTATTAGTATTCTTTGTAGTAAAATTGCTACTTAGAATCTGTGGTCTTCATGTGGTTGCTCTTTCTTTCTAAGCAAGATACAAAGTATAACACCCATCTGTGGTTGGTTTAACATTTTTGAGGTCAATCGTGGCAATGTTCACTTGTTTTACATAGAGATCAATTTCTCTGAACTAAAGAAAGTCCGTAGAACAAGTTCACCCACCTGGTAAGAAACTACTATTAGACAAATCCAGCCCCAGGAATCGGTAAACAGGAAAAAGTCATGGAATATTGGATATCAAGATTAGCTAATAATTTTTTTTTACTCAAACTGCTACTTAGAATACAGACAGGGTATAGATTAAAAGTAGCAATTAATTAATTAATCCGTTAATCAATAAGCATTACAAACCTGTCCCAAGTTCAGATAAACACATATCTAGATATTTTCCTTTATTACTTACTTAGGGTAGTGAGAGAAATGGGGTTAATCATTTATATCATTAAAGTGTCTAATTTACAACAGACAAAATTAAAGTCCTTATTCTGGTCCAAATGTGATGGGCTACAGAGTGAAGAAAACATATGCTAAATTGATGATTAATATTTGTTTCAATTTTAGCAGTTTAACTTACTTCACGTTGGACGAGCCCAGCATAAAGAAAGCCAAAGTTTGTTTATTTCTAATCCATAAATTTTGCATAGCTCTCACTTTCTTATTCATACCTTTACCCCTCCAACCTCTTTATGTAAAAATCCAAGATAGGATGCTACAGGCTGAAGCATGGACAGTGCACCTGCTTCAACAGCACATGCTATTAAAATGAGAACAGTAACAAGAGGTCCCAGTTGGAACCATGACTGGTGCTCAAAGGCTCTGACCAAGGTCTGCCAACACCCCACCACAAATTGTCACATATCGAAATGTGTGTGTCACCTTCCCCATAGACTAGTAAGATTTTAGTCACAAATCTGGGAAGGCACTCTCCCTTTCCCAAAGGATTACTAGGTTTTTGTCTTGAAAGGAAAGAACCCTTAAAAAGCTGGACTTTAGATCAAGAACAAAGGCTTAGCCAAGTCAAAGGCAAAGAAAACCTTTATAAACCTGCCTGCTGTAAGTTAGGGCTGAGCCCATCTTTATCCACCATGAACTCTCAAACTGTGATATCATTTTCATGTCTACCAAAAGGGCTATGGCTCCTGGGCTTGTTTACATCTGCTGCCTACCTTTCAACATAAGTCTTCCTACTCACTGTGCCTGTAACGCCTTTACACATCTGGGTCCACCTCACTATTTATTGTCTTCATGTTTCCAGTTTTCCTGTGAAGTAGGTATAGCCATTAAAAATAAAGAAGCCTTAAACTATAAGACATTGAGAAATTTAAGTTGTTAAAGAGAGCCAGTCTTTACATTTTACCTTGTAAATTACAATAATAGATAACATCTACACTGAAGTTCATCCTCAAACGTATCAAAATCTTCATCCTCAACCACATCAAAACTATGCACTGAACTAGTACAAATTAGAAGATTCAAAAAAGAGGGTAGAAATTTGAGGGTGTTATCAGCATACAGCAGCCAGTATCATGAAATAAACATCCTAACATCCTATAGATGTATATATAAAACATGTGATATACAATATGTGTTTTATTTATATATACAGGTATATATTTTATATATACATTGTGTATATATACATAATCATAGATATGTGTATACATACATACAATCTTACATGTATATACATATATATATATATATATATATATATACACATAATGAGTTGGCATAATTCTCCATTGAAGTACACTTAACAACGAACTTTTAGAAACATGATTATCAAACAAACAAAATTTCTCAAGAAAAAACTTCCAAAAAATGCTTGTCTCCTTTCTTTAAAGGAGACTCCTTTCACTAAAATATATAACTTATTTCTTGGAATGGATACATAGGCCTTAACGTATTTTGTTTAAAAGTAATACCTTCAACCAATTAAATGTATTTTCTCCCTATAAAAAGGAAACAAAATCAGGTCCAATTTGGGAGATTGTCCTGAGGTCCTCCCATAACAATTACAAAATGCAGATTTTTCTATACCCTTACTTGTTTTAATATAGTTGATCTGTCAAAGTTGTCAAAGCAGAGTTGAAGTTTTCCACCACAATTGTGTTCAATTTGTTCTATATTTTTCAGTGTCATTGTCTTGTTTGCTATAATAGGCATAGTCTGTGGAGACACTCAGAACTCTCTTCATACTATTGCTCCATCCCTTGTGATCTGTATAACTAGAGTCCTCAGTTTTTTACTCAGTGAAGAGGCCTTGATAATCAATGTTTTCTGAAAATGAAATGAAATAATGAATTTTCCATAATGTCTGACATATGTTAAACATTTGAATTATAGCTATTGCCATTACATATTTTCATTATACTTTGCATGTAAAGGTTTATGAATTTTATAACTTTCATTTTATGTTTCATTTTATCAATTTAAAATTAACCTTTAGTCACTGATTTGATTGTCTTGATTTTCACTTTGCTTGAAATTAATATTTTTACTCTGGGCCCTTTTGTTTCATTTGCCCTTTATTTTATTACTAATCTTTCTGTGTCATTATGATTGGATATTATGCTTAGTGCAATGAAAAAGAATTGAAAGTTTTTAGCAAGGGAGTGACATGATCTGATTTATCTTTGTTAGAAAATTACTCTGGCTCTTAGTTAGCAAATGGACTATCAGTGATGAACAACAGGAAGCAGAGAAATGCTTGAAAAGGCGAAAAAAGAAGATAGTAACTTGGACCAGGATGGGAGTAATGTTTTGGCTGGGCAGGGGGAGGAGGCCAGTAAAAGAAAGACAAGGTTCTAGGTTCCCTAAACTGAGTAATTGCGAGGCATGTGGGAAAATTTATTAAAATGAGAACAATTCAGGGGGGAATGGGTATAGAGGAATACAGAATTTTGGGGGGGTTGTCCTGTTAAATTTGAGAGTTTATTTGATTTCCTAGTCAAAGAGTCATATGAAAAATAACAATTATGAATCAGAGATCTAAATTTGTCAATTGAAATTAGTGAGATCACTAGAGAGATGGTCATGTGATTGTAGAGAAAGGAGGTCATCCTGACTGCACTGCACATTTCAGTATTTGATAATTGAACAAAGGAGGAGACATCAAAGAAGACAAAAAAAGCGCCAGAAAAGTAGAATATTCAGAAGTGTTGTGTTATGGAAGTAAAGAGAAGGAAGACTTTCAAGAAGGAAGGTACTGATAAGTAGACTTAAATAAAGTCTACAAAGTGACCACTAACTTTAGCCTAAGGAAATAGCTATGGTCTTAGTTCCAGTAGATTCAGTAGAATAATAATGAGGAGAACCTAGGGGTAAGGCAGGAATAAAGATGCAGACCTACTAGAGAACAGACTTGAGGTTATGGGGAGGGGGAAGGGTGAGCTGTGACAGGGCGAGAGAGAGTCATGGACATATACACACTAACAAACGTAGTAAGGTAGATAGCTAGTGGGAAGCAGCCACATGGCACAGGGATATTGGCTCGGTGCTTTGTGACAGCCTGGAGGGGTGGGATAGGGAGGGTGGGAGGAAGGGAGATGCAAGAGGGAAGACATATGGGAACATATGTATATGTATAACTGATTCACTTTGTTATAAAGCAGAAACTAACACACCATTGTAAAGCAATTATACCCCAATAAAGATGTTTAAAAAAAAATAATAATAATAATGAGGGAGACCTATGTACAGATGGTTAAGCAGAGAATGGTGGGTTGATCAGAATGAACTGAAAACTTTAGAAAAGAATGGATAGAAACTGGCTCCAAGGTGTTTCCTCTCTTAGTATCACTTATCCATGCTAGGTTATCTCTTCATTCTCTTTCCTCCATATTTATCAGCATCTTGTCCCTTTAGTTCTTATATTTTACATTCAAGGAAAGTTCATCTTCCCCATTACTAATTAAATTTTGACATTGTTTTTGCTCTTTGTTTAAACCAGGATACAGTTTAATGCTATAATTGAAAATTAAATATCCTAATATTACTTTCTAAATCTTAATAAGATCAATTTTAATATCAACAAATAGTCCTTGAAACTTACCTAGTTATATTGTCATATGGCCTGGTCTCTCTCCTGTATCATAATGGGCATATTCTTTTTCTAAAATATTTTTCCGGTTCTTATAATAAATCATTTTAGAGATTTATATGTATTTCCTCTGAGTCTTCAGAATAATTTCCTCTTCTTTCAACTATTGTAATTTCCCCAGAGGCCTCATGAGATATCTAGTAAAATCTGATGGTTGACAAAATACACTAGGCAAGTCTAGCTCTTTCCCTACATATTTGTCTATTTGGGGACTAGTTGAAACCCCATCTTAAATCTACAGCCAGTGGATCGATGTATATGAACTTTAATCTAATTTCTAGTGTTTATTAGATTTTTATGTATCAAGACTCTGCTGGTCTGAGATGAACTATTTCCTCATCTAAACCAATAAAGCATCTGAAAACCTGTTGTCAGATGGGCCATGTTTTTCTGCTCTATGTGAAAAAAAATTATTGATATGTACCCTTTTTCCTTCTACTTTGCTAAATGTTTTTCCATGGATTTTGTATTAGTGAGTATTCCTCCCAGAGCCTAAAAGTAAATTGACTGTGTTTCATAGAATTTAGTATTAGAGTATATTCTCATCTTGTTATCTTTGTCTATTTTTAGGTATCCCACTAAGAATTTGTGTCATTTTGAATAAGCGTTTGTTAGCCAAAAGGTATTTTAATCAGGATTCCCACAATTCATACTCAAGCTGATCTACAAAGTATTTTTTTAATTTGGGGAATTTTAAAAGATTTGTATAGATTAGTGTGGAGAAAATACTACTATTTTAAAAATGAATTTTAAAGATCTCTTAGAGTAAAAATAAATTCACTAACAGTCTACATGCCAATAAGATAATTTATGTGAATAATTAAAATGAAATAAGAAATAAAAATAATTTATATTTATATCAAGAGATTGAGAGTATTGTGCAATTTGTAAAAATAATTGTCCTTTTTAAGCCTTCCAAAACAGGATTCAATGTACTTCAGAGGAATCCCAATTGACTAATCTTTTTCTTTTTTAAAAATATTTATTTATTTTTTTTAACATTGTGGAAGTGCCTTTAAATTTATTTATTTATTTATTTTTGGCTTCATTGAGTCTTCGTTGCTGCGCACGGGCTTTCTCCAGTTGCGGCGAGCAGGGGTTACTCTTGGTTGCGGTGCGCAGACTTCTCATTGTGGTGGCTTCTCTTCTTGCAGAGTACAGGTTCTAGGCACACAGGCTTCAGTAGTTGTGGCACGTGGGCTCAGTAGCTGTGGCTCGCGGGCTCTAGAGCGCAGGCTCAGTAGTTGTGGCACACGGGCTTAGTTGTGCCACGGCATGTGGGATCCTCCTGGAGCAGTGCTGGAACCCATGTCCTTTGCATTGGCAGGTGGATTCCTAACCACTGTGTCACCAGGGAAGTCCCCCAATCCACTAATAATTCTTATGCCTTTTCTATATATTATTAATTCAATTTACCCTGGCATAAAGAATAATCCTGGAGTTGTGGCAATCTCATTTTGGAAGTTGAGTTGTTTGTTATTTTCACTCACACTTAAGCAGAAATAGTCTACTGTTAACTGCATATTATATGACTTTAAAGCACCAAATTGTCATTGTTACTTTCAGTGTCTACGCATTCTTGTCACATGGGACTGTTATCAGTCTTCCGTAATGAGAAGCTTAGTGAAGAGAAACTTTGTTTACCATTGACTGTCACACAGTTTTGCTCAGAAGGAAAGAGTCTGTGAATTTTAAAATTACACATAACTCCCTAAATCACTAACATCTTTTCCTAGTCACTGGGGCAAAGTTTCAGTTTATAAAAACAATTCCAAAGAACATAACTTTGGATCCATGGTGACAAGAGTACTCATAAGCTTAATGGTGTGAATGCATGATGATTTATGCACCAGAGACAAACAAAAAACAAAGGAGAAATCAATAATTGGAATGGAAAATACAAAATGTGCCAAATGATTATCCTAAGTATTGAGGGAAAGAAGGTTAACCATAATGCTGTACTTTATACAAATGAAAATGTCCAGTGTATTCCTTTCCCAAAGCAGAATAACACGTTAATGACTCTACTCAATATCATTTTTGTTAATGTGACATCCAGGGAAGCACTCCTTCTGGAGCCATAAACCATGTTCAAGAACAAAGAACAAAACTGTTACCCATTGCTTCTCACTGGTAGCTGGAACTGAAGCCCTGGGTCAGAATGGTCAGCATTACTGTAAGTGGCTGCTTAGCCATTTAGAACTAGGGCTGTAGCCTAGCTTCATTGTTTCCTCTCCTGAGGAATAGCAACCATGTGTACATATTTACAGAACATTTTCAGTGTAACACTCCAGGACTTCCAAAAGAAGAAGACCTCTCTCCTTTCTTCTGGAAATTTCTGCATATTTAATTCCTACTTCTTCAGAAATCAACTCTAATCTCTTTCTTTTATAAATGTTTTTTCTGCATTGAGAGAAACACATTTCAGAATCTATGTGGAGGCGGAACAAATTAGGATAATAATGGGTGTTAGTAATAGTTAGTTGAGCATGGGGTTCAGGGAATGGAGATGGGAGTGGTGATGTAGAAATCTTCATCCTAACATCCTCGGTGTGGAGACTGAAATCACTTGGGCTGATAATGTGGTTCAGAAAAGATAGAAAGACTGTGGACCTGGGGCTAAGAGGCTGAGGACTGTGGTCAATTGCCCTTGATTTGTGTGCTTCTCAACATGGCCAGGTATACCATCATTGCCCACTAGGGACTGTAAGCGAACCACGCTGAAGTGCTCAGGAGTTTGAAATTCCTTAAAATCCCCTTCATGGTGCTCTGTCCATTAACTTCCTTATCTCATATCTCAGCCTGGGTTCTGAGTGTTTCTTAGTGTACCCTCTTATGATTTTTATTCTATGTCTTGTGGCCATCTGACTATTCAAGACAAGCTAAAATACATGTATTTCTTAATTTGTACTAAGAACTTTAAATATGATAGTATTGATGGGTGTAATTTTCATAACAACTCTCTGATGCAAGATTATCTCCCCCATTTTAGAGGTAAGGCCACTACGTCTTAACACAGTTAAGTAATGTGCCTAGATTAGTAAGAAATGAGCCATGGCTCATAATCAAGTCTATATTACACTAAAGCCTGTTTGACTGTTGTGCATACAACTCCATCTACTTTATTTGTTCAAGAGAGGATGTCTCTCAGCTGTTTGATATCTTTGCCCAAAAGGAAGAGCGTACCATTCTTACATGGTCAGAGAAACAAAGCAGCTAGAGATGTATGTGTATGTGGGTGTGTATGTGTGTACTTGTGTGTGTGTGTGTGTGTGTGTGTGTGTGTTTAAAATTGGAGAAACATCTCAACCAAAATCGATGTTTCCAAAGAGTGATAGAATGTAATGAAAAGTTCATCCCCTTTGCAATATTTTCAATATTAATTTCAACACCTAATTTCAATTTTCAGAGCTTTTCTAAAGTGAATTACTCTTTATATCTTAAAATATATTTCATGTCATTTATGATATGTGTTGTGTAGATGTTGGTTTTTTAAAAGGGGCTGTGTACAAAAATCATAGGGCAATGTGGGCTAAAAAGAAACTGATATGTAGCAGTTTCTGATTTGGGTAAAATGAATGTAATGAGAATTTCTGTTTATGAGGAAAAAATTATATTTAGACAAATGTTTGCATTATTTTATTCTAATACACTATTGAGCAGACCATTATTAACATTTGAACCAAACAAGTTTTATGGGTCAAAGAAATTTTTGAAAAGGATTTCAATTACACCTTAAGGCTGTGGACATTCAAATGTTAGCAAATATCATTTATAAAAATTAATTAGTAATAAAAATAAGAAAATAATAGTAATTTTAATAATATCCTTATTATGTGGCAATAATAGCATAACTAAAGTTGATAACGTTTAGTGGGTTTTTCTTTAGTGCACCCACCTGCTCCATGGTTTCTCCTTTCTCCCACCTGCAGTATTCTAGCCCTCAAATTTTCTCCTCAGACACCCAGTGTTCTTCAGTTCAACTGGTCTATTCATAACCCATATCACACTACTACATTTAAAATAGATAACCAACAAGGACATGTTGTATAGCGCAGGGAACTCTGCTCAGTATTTTGTACTAACCTAAATGGGAAAACAATATGAAAAGAGGATTGATACATTTACATGTATAACTGAATCACTTTGCTGTATACCTGAAACTAACACAACATTGCTAATCAACTAAACTCCAGTATAAAATAAAAATTTAAAAAAAACATATCTGAGGAACCAGAGATACAGACTGAGGAGTAAATAACTTAATAGTCTAAAATTGTCCTCATAGAAAATTTTACTTTGTAATAATTTCTGTATAGTGGAAATCCAGGTAACTATTATTATCATTATTATTTTATTTCCATTCATTTAATGCTTATTATGTGCCTACTAAACATTAAATGTTGCTGCAACTGCAGGTACTGTTATCATCTTCATTTTACAAATAAGGAAGCCAAAGATTTCAGCTGACTCGTGCAAGTTCATACAGTTAGTAAGTGGAGAACTCTATATTTTAAAATTATTTCTGTGTGTATATGTGTGTTTGTGTGTAAAATATGTGTATTTTTTACAGAAGTAGCCATTTAAAAAAAATAAACTATTTTGTCTACATGTAAGCTCGCTCAATTCAAATATATAGAAACTTTCACTGAATTTACAGTTGCATAACTTGCTTTTCTACTCTAATTTTGTATATATTTTCCACATAGTCTCTGGTCTTACCATCCTATTTGGAATTAAAGCAATTTTAATTTTATAAATATGCTATTTGTTTTCCCAAGTATTATAATAATAAGTATTTATTAGAGAGGTATATCTGCATTTAAAAAGTATTTAGTAACCAATAATAATAAATCAAAACATCAGATACAGAACTTAGAGATTTTTGAGTTTAAGATCATTAGTTTGGTTTGTCTAGATAGGAAGTACATACAAAATCATTACCTTACAGCTTCCTCATCACAATTATATGTGAAGTGAGTAGGTAGGACACTCTATTTCTTTAAAAATAATACCCTGTCAAAATCATAAAACTTTGCTATCACAACTGACACTAATTGGCATCCTTGTTAGCACTCTCGAAAGAGAGGTCAAAACTAGAGGTTCATAGAAGCTGAATTGCCCCTTCTTCTAAGTGGTTCCTCTGGGTTGAAGAGCAGAGATGTGGAAACCTTAGAAAAAGTTTGGAATGAACTTTTATTATAAGGAAAACAAAAGATGTTGATGTTGATATGTGAGAAATGATGGATATCTTGGTAGAGAGTTATATAGGAAACTTACAAACAGATGTCTAAAATAACTGAAAAGATGAGATAATAGTAATTCAGTTCCACAATGTCTTACTCAAAGCCTTTGAGGCTGGATGTGATTATGTATAGAACTTCAGAGAGGTATGTGGGGGAGAAAAAGTACATATACTTTATGTAACACCACAGGATGGCAAGGGGCAACATTACATTAATATTTTTACAACAAAATTATATGACTATGCATAACAAGTGCAATAAAGGCTATAAATATCCTCATGTTAGTTTAGATCAAAGTATGCCACCAAAAAAGTGAGTTTATGTGAGGTTAAGATTTGCTACCAAATACGTCATTTTTAAAATTTATGTTGTAAAAGATTTTGGAATTTCTGAATTGCAGATATGGTATTGTAGACTTGTACAAGAATTGGAATTATTTTATTAGAAGGAAAGGTACTGAAAATTAATTAAAATGTGGACTTCATTTTTTAATTTACGTTTTCAACAAATATCTATCAAGCACCTACTACATGCCAGTTACTATGATAGGTGAGACAGTGATGAACGAGACAAATGTGGTCTTATACTTGAACAGTGTTTTGTAACCAGCTTTCTTTGTCTCCAGTGAAATCAGAAAAGGAAGCAAACATTTTAACTCATAGAAATTAAGTAAAAATGGAATAACGCTTCTCAGTTCCAGGGTTATTTAGTACAGGAAAAGTTTACCTAAGTAGCTTATGGAATCCACTCTTTTCTGGAAATCTTTCTTAAGCTTCTTATTAACCAAGACAATAATTCAATGTTAATTTTCCAAACTCTGATTCTTATTAATTCTTATAACAGAATAGTTTTCAGAGTACCAGGTCTATATGTTTATATGATTGTAGAAATTAATTATTTTGCACACACACATGCACACACACACACACACATACAAATTAAATAGCCACTAGTCAAGAGATTTGATATATATATATAAATCAATAAAAATCCAATTAAATTTTGGCTATCTAAACTGACTAAAAATAAACATGATAAAGATATAAACTAATACATGAAAAAGTCAACATATTAATTCTGATTTCTCTCATTTTCAGTTAAGAATTTTTGACAAACGGGAATAAAGCCCTATTATTGTCATTTGAAACATATTACCAAGGACTTTGTTGTTGTTGTTGTTAGTATTTTGATATCCAGAGACCAGTGACTCGGGAAGCCAGCAATATAAACACCTACACCACTGTTTATTTATATGGAAAAGACATTTTCTATTCTATATCCTTCTAGAAATACCATTACCCTCTCACTAAGATTTTTAGAGAATCTGTATGTGCCAAAAAATATTCGCATATGCAATAGTGATTCTAACTTTTCCTAAAGTTTTTTTCTTCCTTAATATTCAGTAATGATCATTTTCTGTAGCCATGCATATACAAATGATTAAACCAAACAGGCCAACTGAGAAGCTGTTTTTCACACATATACACTTTTGCAAATATATACCTACATTTGATAGACAAATAAACATTGGATTTTATTTGTTGAGATTTGATGACCAAAGCTGTAATGCTACCATCATGCAGCCCCTTGCTAGGGTATACTGGAATGCCATGAGGCATCTTTCCAAAAGATGTCTCTAAAGATGCTAGGATATGAGTGACTCTTGAAGAAAAATAATGATTGTTACCTCTAGAGCAAAATAAAACATCTTTGGAATGGGTCAGGTCCAAGGTCATTCCATAAAAAAGATTTTCCCATATAAATGGAAATTGAGACATTCCTTAGACTATATTGCACCAGCATGGGAGAAATTTGAGGTTGTTTACACTTCCACTGAGGCACATATTCTAGACCACCAGGGAAAATTAAACAACTCTAAGATTCTTCTAAGTCATTAATCTAAGCCTTCTCATAGGTAGGAGAGCGATACAATCAGCAGGACAAAATGTTTGATGTGTTTTTTACTCTCAGTCACAAAGACAGGAAAGGAGAGGAAAGCAATGCTCATTCAAGAATATTAAGCAAACCCTTTGATCAGTGCACAATGAAAGTAAATGTGATTAAAGCAAGTGGTTGATATATTAAGCATAGCTCCACTGGCTGCTAGACCTTGGTCTTGTTTCTCAGAAAGAGCCACCTCATAGGTGCACTCCCTCCCTATTGGGTTGCCTTGGATTGCATATAATCCTAACCTTGCTGGACATGAACTAGATAGTTTCCTGATAATCAGTATTGATACTAAACATGGAAGATAAAACTTAATCCTAGAGACTGAATGTTGAGCAGATGTTGATGATTAAAAAAATCTAAGAGTTCATAAGGAAATGATGAAAGAGAACTTCCCCGGACAAATAACAAAGATTGCAAGACCAAGCTGATTAATCCTAAATTCCCTAAAAATGTTTTCTCCAACTGACTTGTATGGGTGGGTACAGGGTTGTAAAAGAGTCATATTGAAAGACTGTGCAATTTTGTACTGGGGAAAGGTGTTTCTTGTGAGACTCTCAAAAATATCCATTAAAATTGGCTTGAGGTGATGGACTGTCTTCTCTTTATCTCTTATTCTGCACAAAGGTAAAAATAGTCAAGTGACTTCTGCCTGATTAGTCTTTGTCTTATTTCAAGTTATCCCTGTAGTTGTTACCTCAAAGGCCCACAAAAAAATTAGATGGATCTTGGATGATAAATAGATTTACCTTCTGTGAAATCTAGTCTAATCACCTAAAAAAAGGGGGCATTAATAAACCCTCCCATCATATAGTTGTTGTGCCAAATAAGTGAGCTAATGCAATGTAGAAAGTTTGGTACAGTGCCCAGGGAAATCTCAATACATTTGAGTTATCATCATTATTTTAAGAATTGTGAGGTATGCTGCTTTGCACACATGTACTGTATTCCTCCTTTAAGTTCCACTTTCTTAACTGATGCTTATGCATTGATAAGAGTACTATACTGTGTTAAAAATACCCCTAGACCGAAGGTAAGTAAAATTCTATTGTGGTCCTGCCTTACCAGGGACTGACTTTTTATATGATCCAGTACAAGTGCCTTCAAAACTACAGAATAGTTTCCTTGTCTGTGATATGTGGAATCTGGTTCAACAGCTCTAAGTTGCCTTCTTAACCTCTGGAATTATTTAATTCTTATGATCAAAATATACTATATTGTTTATGCAATAATAACGTAAACTGAGTAAATATAGTCATCCTTCTGGCTTTCTAGATGAGATCTGAACAAATATAATTTTCATGGTCTCCACATCTATCTACAATTTTTTAAATGCTTAGCTATCATGTCTTTACACGAATGTCAAAGTTGCTAGCAACCGCACCCACACCACTATCCTCTCTTAGAAGATTAAATGTATACCTTTAATACTATAGAAATTGAATACCGCCTCACTTTGGATATATGAATTGCATAGTTAGCCGGTTCTACTTTTTTATTATTCAAGCACCTCCCTTAGACTAGTATGTTGTTTTATTACCTATCTGGCCAGAACAGTTAGAGAATATCTGCAATTTTTGACTTCAATAAACCTTAAATGATCTGAATATATACTGTTGGTTGTCCGAAAGCCATCCTTCTTTTCTTCTTTGCTAAAAAAATCCTGGTTTTGTTTAGGTATTACTGACCACATATTTTAGAAAAGACTTAAGTTCCCAGGGGCTACATCTTGATTAGTTACACCATACCCCTTTGGAGTGATTGGTTCAGAAAAAGTCATATGACCAAATTTTGGGGAATGAAACATAAGATAAAGTCTGCAAGGTGGCTTCTAGGGAAGCTTTCTTTGCTCTTAATAAAAGAGAAAAGGGAAGAAATGTAGTTTTACTCCCTCCGGCCATTATTTTCTCTGTATGGTGTCTGGAACTGCAGGAAGTGTTTTGTGTCCAAGATGTGAGCCAGACTAAGAGGCTGCAGAAAAAGATGCAAAATGGAAAAATAAAAAAATCTGCAGTGGAAAGATGCAAAAATCTGGATACTTCAGGACTTGGCTGAGTCACTAAATTTGTCAACACTGGAATTTAACCAACTCTAGACTAGTTGTTGTGTGAGATTATAAATGACTTTATTTACATCTGAAAGCATCCTGCCTAGTACATAATATATCAGTCAAAAAAGCTAGCTACTATAACAAACATCCAAGATCTCAGTGTCTTAACCCAGTAGGAATTCATTCCATGATCACTGCAGTCAGATTTGGGTTAGCAGAAGTCTGTGTTCCATGTAATCATCCACAACCCAGGCTTCTTCCAGTATGGTTCCACCTCTCTTATATGCAGCCAAGTAATGGGGAAAGAGAGAGGTAATGGGGAAAAGTTCCAATACCTGAACTTTGTCATGTAACCCAGTCTAATCAGTTGGGAAATGCAGTCAAGTTATGTGCGCAGGAGTAAGAAGAAATTGGTTTGGCAAACACATAGTGTTGTCTCTAATTTTCCTTTAGCAGTTCTAATATGGTAACAAGTTTTTAAACAACATATCAGTGTTGGCTTAATCACATGGGGCAGCAAGTGCAACAATCACCTGCTTTACCACCTATCCCACTGAAAAAATGCTTTACCATAACAGTGTCATGTTTTGAAAATAAATTTGCTGTTTACATATAAAGTTCATAAAGAATCCTTCTTCCTCCTCCAATAAAATCAAATATATTCTCTCTACACACTGGATGATGCAAAATGGATGGGATTAATTATATGGCATCTTCCCAAAGATCGTTTACTTTTGAATGGAAAGAAGTCTGTTCAGTCAGACTGAGTATTTAACAAAGTGAATAATAAAAAAGGGTGACTTCAGATATTTAGTTTAGGATGCAAAAGTGAATGCTATGTTTATTAAGTGAATCCTAGCCAATAGAATCTACTTTCTCTGGATGGTTTGTGAAAACCCAAAAAATATCTCTAATATCACTTTTGATTTGTTTCTCCTTTAATGTTCCTTTGTTATACTACCAACATCAAAGAGTAAAAGAAATTGTTGGATAAATTGTCTATGGTCCCTCATATACATCTTTAGATGTGTATGTGTGTATGTGTTTGTGTATTCTCAGTGGCCTTATTTTACATACTCTATTTCAGAAATAAAGTTTTTCATGCAATAGAGAAATGCACAGATCAATCACAAAACTATCTTATCATTGTCAGTAGCCAATATCTAATGTTTATAGGAAAAACAAAAACTCAGGAAAAAAGATAACACTGAGCTGCTCGTGGGAGATTTTTCATGTCTGGTGGGTGACAGAGAAAGTGAAGCAAGACCAATCCCATTACCACTAGTTATGCTTCAGCCACCTCAGTTTCATTCATTTTGTTTTTATTTCTGATGTGCAGAAGCCGTTTGATAAATTCCCTTCTGGGGACAGACCAATCTTGGAAGGATGTACATTAAAAAGTTATGAAGAGTACATAATTTATTAAACCCAACTCATTATTGGAAACCGTTAGCATACAATTCATTTAATAGGAATCATTGGTGGAGAAAATGACTGTTGTTTTGATCTGATCGCATAAGCTTTGGCGTAATTTTCCTTGTCTGTGGTGATTTACCTAATCTTGAACAACATGAATACTGACTTAAACTCTGCTTGCTACTGGAAAACAGACACATATATTCTGTTATTTATTAATGGCTTTGGCTTTACATTTTTATTATGTTCTGTTACAAATAGACTTTCCAAGTTTTCATCAAAATGATTGAATAATTGAATAGAGTAGCTATACCCCTCAGTGCACAATGGGACGGGAAAAGGAAACGGTTTTACTGACAAATACCAAGTCCTCAGGCCTGTCATCTATTAACAACTTTCACTCAGGAAAACAACTGATCAATCAAAAAAGATCGCCTGTCTGCCTACTATGTACAAAGAGTAAGCCTTAACATTGTGAAGAGAAAACGTAAAATGTCTAAGTCTAAGTCTAAATGTCTAAGAAAACGTCTAAGTCTAAGAAAACGTAAAAGGGACTAAGGAGGCAAGAAATATACATAAAAATAGCTAGCTAGAAATATAAAGCAGTATGTCATCAAATCCTAGACGATACAGAAAAATACTAGAAGAGGTTAGGGGAGGTGAGAACTCAGTAATCCTGGAGGCCAGGGATAATCTTTACCTTATAGCTTCATCTATGACCCTACTGAATCTTTCTTCATGTAATTTTGAACATTATTTTGTGAGCCAAAAGTTATAGAACTAAGTCTTTTAATGCCAGGATAATTTCAAGTGATATATCAAAATGTATTTAGCCACTCTCTTATTAGCAAGCATTTATTTTATTTGCAGCTTTTCCCACTACAAAGATACTGTAATAATCAATCCTGTTAAGATTTTTGTTCTTACTTCTATAGGATACATTCCCAAAAGTGGAATTGCTGGGTCAAAAAGTATATGTATTTTTTTATTCTTATTATGTTGTCATATAGCTTTCTAAGTAGGCATTCAAGCTCGCCTCTTCCACTGCAAGATCAGTATGTACCATTTTTTCAACATCACTGCCAGAGGTCTTGCTATCACTCTTTTAGTTTTGCCAGTCTGATGAGTGGGAAGTAATCTCGCATTTTGACTTTTGTTCTCATTTGCCAAAACTCTCAGTGGGTTTGGTACCCTTTCAAATACATTGAATGGCCATTTGGATTTACTCTTTCATGAAATTCTTATTTTTATCCTTTGCCTATTTTCCTATTGTGTTGTCTTTCTTCTAATAAATAAAAAATCTAAAATTTTGCTTGCAGATTTTTAATGTTTAATCAAGTTATCTGTAAGTAGATCAAAAATTACCTATTCAATAGTGTTGCTGAGCATCAGCTGTTTACAGTGTCCAGTGCTAGAGACCCACCTTGGGGGATATAACATGCTCAGATATGGTAATAGAGCCAAGACAGGTATTGAAACATGTATACTACCAAGCAGTCTGTAATAAACACAATAAAATAAAATATATCACACAATTATAATTGGAGTTAAGAAGGAGAATCTATTTCAGGTTAATATGGTCAAGAGAAATTTCTCAGGAAAAGAATATGAGTCTGATTTTAAGAGATTGGAATGATTTTGATGAGTTAGTTATATCAGGAGAGAGCAATTTATATAGGAAGAATAATATATACGTATTTTAAAACAAGTAATTAAAATGCCAGAAGAGTTGACCTAAGAACCATGACCATTTTAATTTTGGGTAAAATTTCTTATTGTAAAAATATAACGTGGGGCTTCCCTGGTGGCGCAGTGGTTGAGAGTCCGCCTGCTGATGCAGGGGACACGGGTTCGTGCCCCGGTCCGGGAAGATCCCACATGCCGCGGAGCGGCTGGGCCCGTGAGCCATGGCCGCTGAGTCTGCGCGTCCGGAGCCTGTGCTCCGCAAGGGGAGAGGCCACAACAGTGAGAGGCCCGCGTAACGCAAAAAAAAGAGGTTTAAAGTAGAATTCCACATCCTGGTGAAACTTGCAGTGCTGCAGCCTCTAAAGAATCCAAAAATTCTTGCCAAGAAAACAAGTCAGCTTTGAACATCGGGATTCCCATAAAGTTCCAATACTAGGTCACGTTAGATGCAACTTGTTAAGACTTTTTCTTCATGTTAGCTCTCCTTGCTCAGCCTCCATAGTCTCAAGCTCCAGTTCTGGAAAGGATCAGAAACTGGGTCAGTAAGCAAGGAGGAAGACTACGAGGCCCAGGAAATATGAAAGATGCTGATAATATTACTTCACCCGCTGCGGACTTTGAGCCTGAAGACGGATCAAACTGGGGGAAAAGAGAAGCTTTAACTTTAAAGCATTTATAAACATTTTAGTTCCTAAAACAAGATCCTGTGATTAAAATTGCCAGAGAATTGTTTTAACTATCATAGAGTGACCAGAAAAGTCATGAGACCTGCACTAGTGGAAAAGAACTACTCCTACAGAGCAAGTTAAAATGAGCAATGGATAGAAAAAGTAGTTTCTTTGTTTGTTTGTTTTCCTGGAAACCAACCTTTCTTTTCCTTTCCTTTCAATGTAATGATTATTGAATTTCACTATCTGTCAAGCACTCTTCTTACCTAAGAAGATGAAAAGAAATATATTGGTAAACCTAATCATCAATACAATGCTATGAGATGAACACTATTATCATCAACCCTATTTTATAGATAAGAATATTTAGGTACAAAGAGTCAAGATAATTTGTCAAAGGTCACTCAGCTAGTGAGTGGCAGAGCTGGGATAGACTGTTCCCTATAAGAATGAGTAAAAATAGAAGCAACATAGGCCATGGAGAAATTCTGAATTTCAAAGAATGCAGTCTTCACTTCTGTAAAGATTATTAATTGCTTTTCTTTAAAATAGACTAAAGAGCAAAAAACATTTTAAAATATCTCCTTTATGTTCACATAGAGGCACTGAACTTATGAATCTAGAATAAATTACCAGTAAAATGGAAAATTAAGGTAAGGAATGATTGAACACATTTTATTTATTTCTAAATTATGGTTTCTGAATTTTATATATAATTAAGTGGAAAGCATATTAGATGTTACAGAAAATCAAATTAATGATTGGAAGAAAATATGAGAAATTATTCTAAAACATAAAGAGAAGGAATAAAAGAATTAAAATGAGAAGAAAGAATGAGCCATATGGAAAACAGATTGCCAAAGTTTAATCAAAGTATATAAGAATAGATGGAACAGAAACAATAGTCAAATAAATAATGGGAAACTTTCTTCACCTAATAAAACCTTATTTTGAAATCTGAGAGTAAGTGCTATATTTCAGGAAATCAATAAAAAGAAAACAACATCAAAACATATCTAGTGGAATTGTCACAGTTAAAAGGTAAAAAAGAATCCTACAGCCATCTATGGAAAAAAAAAATAATAACGTACAAAGAAATAAGATACAATTGGCCCAGATTTCCCTGCAACACTAAAGGCCAGGAGACTGTGAGGCAATATTTATCGAATTTTGAGGAAGTTATTCAAGAATTCTGTTTCGAGGAAAACTGTCAATGTGTGAAGGCAGCAGAAAGATAGTGGATATGCAAGAGTGCAGAAAACATTTCCAAGGTATATTTCCTGACCATATGAATCAAAGACACTCTGAAGGACAAGAATAAAAATCCAGGAATGCAAATTTCATGCCTAGAAAGGAGTGGCAGCAAGCACTGACAATCAGTTAACCATACTGAGATACTTTCTAATACAATAAGAGCTCTCTTAATTGAACTGAACTAATTTAAAAGGACCTCCAATCCCGTGTAAACCATACTGATTCTCAGTGTTTGTATTAGTCTTCTAGGGCTGCCATAACAAAACACCACAGACCGTGTGGCTTAAATCACAGAAGTTTATTTTCTTATTTAATTTGTTGCATAAGTGTGTGTAGGCAGCGAAGTAGATGTTAAGAGAAATGAGGGCATGGGAATGGTTGAGGTGGTAGGGAAAAGTGTAGTTTACAGAGCTAAACAAGACTGCAATCTAGCCGGGATATACAGAGTTTAGTAACTCAGGCTGACAGGGAGGGTTTTGTTTGTTTGTTTATTGTTTTTTTCAGGTAGTCATTTTTGAGCAACAATGCCATGATTTCTTCTGCAATTCAACTAAATTACCATGTGTGTCTAGTTCTGACCAAGTAAACCTTACTTTCTATTATAACCAGATATCTCACAGAGCTCAAGAATAATGAGAAAATAAATCTCAGATCAAACCAAAAGGAAAGAAACATACCATTCAACAAACTTAATCAATTTGATTTTTAGCTTAGCTTCATAACACACTTGAGATGAATGTGTATTTTCTGTAACAGTATACATTTCCAGGAAGAGAGCATGCCCAGAAAATAAAGATTTGGGGTTTTCAGTGGGAAAGTCATCCTCAGGATGTCAGCAAAATCACTCCTTAACAGTCCAGGCCCTAAACACTTTCCTGGGATTGCAGGGAGAAGAGGTGGGGTACAATTCAGGATGGTTCTAGGGTCACAGAGTTAAAATTTCTTTGCTTGAAGTAATACATTTTTCAGTGTGGTAGTTTTAGTTTGAGTATTATGCATTCAGGAGATAATCTTAGAAGATTAAGTCATTAGAAGGAGAAAATGTAAGAAAAAGTAACATCATTTGGGAAGAGAATAGTGTGTATTTTATGATTTCATAAAATGTAAAGTTGGTTTGTACAAATATTTTATTAATAATAATAGGAAATGGGGATGTTTCAGATGTTTTGAAGTTTATACATATTGAATATACTGATATCAGTTTAATATAGATTTATTTACAGTGTGTAGTAAGTGAATTTCTGGAAACATTTTTGAAAAATAGATTTCCCAATATATTTTTGTATTTCCAGAGAAATTCTTCACTTCAGGCTATATCTACCACAAATGAAAGACATATGCAGTGTTGCATTTTGAATTTTTGTGCGATGAATTACAAACAAAAGGGTCTTTATCATCAATTACTTTCTAATTTATTTATCATTTTCTCAGAAATCTAAATTGGAAAATCTGGTTATCAAATATGCTCTGAAAATATAAATTAACTTTAAAAGATTAATGGAAACTCTTTGCATTCTTTCTACTTAAATACCAAAAACTTGAATAAACTCAATCACTTTCCGTTTTGTTCACAAACGTGACTAATGTATGCTAGTAAAAGATGATACTCAAGCAAAAGAATAATTTCAGAGTAATTAAGTAGTTTCCTACATTTAAGTTTATTAAAATGCTTCTAAAATGGTTTATTTCCTTTATTTACACACATCTTTTTTTCCACATGTAAAAAGAATATTTCAATGTAGTTATACAGCTTAATAATCCACATAAATTAGTACTATTAGATTATTAAGAAGATACCATTCATATAACAACATTTATGACAAATGAATGTTTTTCATTTTTTGATTCTAAGTATATTGAAGCTAGCTTACTTTCTATATGTATATATTCTTTTTTCCCAATGCAAGTATGATATACATGTTGATATTTAGTTTTCCACTGTGGTTTATATGTTTACTCAAACATTTTTTAAAATTCTATTTGTTTAGGGTGCAAAGAAACACTATTATGTACTGCAACCTCAACCATTAAGGCTAAAGCATTTCAAAAGCGGCTAAGGGGAAAAATATGAATGTGATATTCCCAGACAACAGCAAAGCACTAAATGAATTTCAGAGCTGTAGCAAAACTTTTCTTTTAAAATAGGAGAAAGATATTTATATCAAACCTCATCATCATAATCAAATATAGAATTATTATACTGAATATTGACTTTATACATCATAAAAGACCTTGCTATTGCTGAAATGTATTGTTGAAAGTAGAGTGACAGGTGTGACAAAATCTATTGCTCATGTGCCTTCAACTACATTGTTTCATCACAATCTGAAAGAAAAATGTATCACATGAGACAAAGAATAAAAAGAACAACTCCAAGGGTTATTATCTTGTCACTTCCTATATATCCAGACTTACTCTATAGCCATTCTTTTAAGTGAATGAAGAACTATAATACATCATAGGCTATAGTATGTTTTTCCTCTCTTTCAATTTACCCTCCGTTCTTAGATAATCATATCCAAGTCCATTGCCTCAAATCAATTCTAAATTGAAGAGGCTCTAAATTAGTTCTATCTCAGAATTCTTCTCTGAGGTCTATATCCACTATGGGCAATGTCTATTCAATATCTCTATTTGGAGCTGCTCAATTTCAACACATTCAAAACTGAACCAAAGTTCATCAGTCCCCAAGAACTTCCAGTTTTACCTCCTAAATATCATTTTCATATTCATTTATCTTCATCTCCATTGTGAACACCCCAATCCAATCTACTGTTATCTGTCATCAAACTTTACTATCACCAACAGCCTTCCCACAGGTCTCCTAGAATCCATTCTTGGCCCTCTCTGCATCATTCTTAACTCAACAGCCAGAAGCAGTAATTTATTTATTTACTTATTTATTTTGTTTTGCGGTACGCAGGCCTCTCACGGTTGTGGCCTCTCCCGTTGCGGAGCACAGGCTCCGGATGCGCAGGCTCAGCGGCCATGGCTCACGGGCCCAGCCGCTCCGCGGCATGTGGGATCTTCCCGGACCGGGGCACGAACCCGTGTCCCCTGCATCGGCAGGCAGACTCAACCACTGCACCACCAGGGAAGCCCCAGAAGCAGTATTTTTAAGAAAAGAAAAAAAGGAGCTTGGGACAAAGGGAATGGTCAAATAGATCTTGCACTACTTTCAAATAAGATAAGTGACCAGAGAAAAATGAACAGAGGACCTGACAAAACGTAGAACACGGTGATGTTGACAAGATTAAGTAGAGTGGTAGAGGTGGAAGCCAGAATGGAATGAGATGGAGCAAATAATAGATAAGGAAGTAGAGATACTATATGAAGACAATGAATTTAAAGAGTTTATGGACTGAAGCAGAGAAACAGGGCACTAGTAACATTGAAATATTGAATCAAGGGAGACTTTTTTTAGGGGGCAGAGTAATATAAAATATTTGTATGCTGGTGGATCCATCATGCCCCAATAGGACAGAACCAGGACAGATAAAAAAAAGTCAGGTTTCTGGGTTTTGAGAGGGAAATTATTTTACATAAAATTTGTGGTTCACAGAACACTTCTTCATCCAAAACTTTGGCCCTATAGATGAGACCGTGGTCAAAAAGGGGCAATTTAGCAGCTAGAATAATGGATTCCCACTCCCTTCCCTCTCGTCTCACTCCAGGGCTGATGAATGTAAGGTGCCAAACTATTTGAAATGGCTCTTCACTAAGAACTCTAACTGAAAGGCATTAGAGAATGATTATCATAGAACTCCACCAGATTATGAGCTACTGCCACTTGCTCCTTCCTCTGAATGCTAATAATACTCAACTGTATTGATCCTTACTAACTATATAAATAACAAAATGAAGGACAATTCACGTCAGCCTAATGGAGTGCCTAGTGACCACATTTTCTCAGATTTCTGGCTGTAGGAGTTATACTCCTAATATCCACACACTTTCTGACATGAAATTATACCAAAATGTGAAAGTAAAAGCAGTGGAGCCCTAGAGCCAGCCCCAAACAGTAGATGAAGGTATGAAATAATGAAAACAGTACAAAGTTTCTTTCCTTGTAAACTTGCAACTTCCATATGTTTTTATTTAAAAGCCCAGGCACTCATATTAAGCTGAGTTCAAAACCCATATAGACCCCACCACTTACCTGTAGGGTAACTTTGAACAATCAGTGTTCTGGAAAGGTCAGATTCCCTTGCCTGAACAATAGTACCAATTTTTTTTTTCAAGTTCACATTGACATATTTATTAACATCAGCTGATTTTAATTATTATTATTTTTTAAAACAGCAGCACAAAACTGTTCCAAGTAAGCAGTCTCACATTCTGATGACTTTCTGAGATACTGTTCCACCACACCACATATGAATTCCTATTAATAACACATGAAAAAATGTTCTTCAAGAGAAAAAAAAGGAAAATGAAAGAAAGGATAAAAGGTAGGGAAAGAAGAAAGAAATAAGATGTAGAGTTAAAACTCACTGGATTAGATAGGTGAGGTTTGCTAGAAGGATATACTGTTGAAGCAGAGTGGCACATCCAGGCTTATAGTCTTAGTGGTTTATTTTAACCAGTTACTACTAATATATAGGCCCTGTAGCAGTTACCACTACCACTGACTGACTTCTCACATGCCCAAAATGAGCCAGGAGAAGCCAGTGCTGATACTGTCACAAAGAGGTTCAATAGTTGGCCTATCAGACAACTAATATTATTTTTAGCAGAATAACTCCTTCAGAAAGGCCTGGCTGAAAACCTTTTCATTTCTATTGTCTAACCTATATGCATTTCAGGTTTCTTAAAAGTCATCTTAAAAAAAAAAAAAAAAAGAATGTATATCAGTTTCTTATTTAATGTGTTAATGTGGTTGTAAAAGGCATTTAACAAAAAACATTTGCCAAACCTTGTTCTAGATTTATTTAGAAAGAAAAAGCTAACACTCTATCTGTAAACCAATGAACCTAATGTTTCTGTTTCATTTATTATTGTATTATCTAAATATAAGTATGCCTATAATAAGAAGTCAACTAAAGTTACTCTTTTATTATATAATATTATGAATACAAGAAATTGGATGAACTGGTGAAATACTATGTATCCATTTGTGTTAATAATATGAATGCTTGTAAATCTTTGACTGACAAATGTAAAAGTAAAACATTTTTGTCTCCCAAACTTGCTATTTTAAGGATAATGATATTAAAATGAATCTCTCAAAACTAAGTGTAGATTTTTATTGTCAGTCTTTGAAGGTTGGTGTCTTCCTTCACATTTTACTGCATTGGCAGTAGAAAGTTGAGTATTTTATCAGATTCTGGAGAAAAGGTAGCATTCTAAACAGGAATAATGGTTGACATACTTTTTTTAAAAATAATGAGCAGCTTATTTCCATTAAGACAAGAAAATTACTATTGCAGACAATCATAACTTGTAACTCTAATTTCAAGCATTCTGAAATGTCTGTTTAGGAAAATTACCTTTAGAATATTTAAGGACTGCTTTGAGATATACAAATTACAGATTGACAAAATTTCTTCTAGGAAGCTAATAAATTATAGATAAATACAGCTTGATCAACAGTTCAAAATAAGTTGCTCCATTAACTTTAAAGAAGGTAAGTATATTTTATTCCATTACCTATACTTAGTGTTTGTTTTAAAACAGCTCAGACATATGTCTGACAGAACTTAACTCAGTGCCTCAATCTAGAAATAACTGTCAAATTTAATGAATGAATGATTCAATGAATCGATTGACTAAACAGGTAAGTATGTAGTAGAGAACATTTTTAGAGTCAAAAATAGGTGCTTCATTAAAGGACTTTTTGCATTTAAGATGTTAATCTTCGTTGTATCAAAATTTCCTGACTCATGTCATCCCTTGCATCTCTGCCATTGCCTGGGCTTGGTGTTCTTCCCCTAAGTGCCCACAGCATGCTATGACCACTTTATCATTTATTGAACTTTGTTATAATTATCTTTAGTGTCCTCTACTAGTCCGTAACCTAACTTGGAGCTAAGGTCTGTATTCCTAGTAACCAAGTAATATATCTAGTATCTATCATTGTGCCACATAATATGCATTAAAATAATTTGAATGAATTAATAAGCAAGCTCATCTGGAATGGAGTGAGTGACTTGGTATAGAGAAACTGGGAGGGCCAGGGAAGGCTGCCCTCAGGATATAGTAGTACATCCTAAAGATGAGAAGTCTTTCACCAAGCAGAAGGGAAAAGGCACATAGCTTAGGCAAGAAGAATATTGAAACATATGAAAATTGCAACCTGAAAATTTTTGGTAAGCCAATAATTCAGTGTATCTAAAGACCAAATGCACTAGGAACTTAGAAAGATCTTGCAGTCTTTGGTGTTGGTGCCCTGGCCAGATTCCCTCAGCTTTTCTGGTGCTCCACTGTTATGGGTTAAATTGTGCCTCCCAAAAAGCTATGTTGAAGTCAGAACACCTGTGAATATGACCTTATTTGGAAATAAGCTCTTTGCAGATATAATCAAGTTAAGATGAGGATATTAGGATGGGTCTAATATGAAGGACATTTGGGCATAAGACACACAGAATGCCATGTAACAACTGAGACACAAGCCCACTGCCTGATCCCAAAATCAATGGCAGCACCTCATTCTGTTTCAGTTATATATTGACGCATTAAAAACCACCTCAAACTTAGTGGTGTAAATGACCATTTCATTATGCTGATAGAAGTTAGATATACTCTGGAATAAAGTTTCACTGATGAAATCCATGCAGATTCTGATCTTTAAGAACCATATCCATGTGCACCCCCAAGGTGATAGGGTGCCACTATCAGAGACAGACTACTGGACTGGGAAGACCAGTGGTTTCACAAGCTTGAAAGTTTTTTTGGCTGTAGCTTGTATGTCTGCATCTATATCTCTTTTATCCTTAGAAAATAGAATTTAATGATCAACAAGAAAAACTGAAATCTGCATTGCTAGCAGGTAGAACATGTTCCTAATACAACAATTCTGCTTTTTTACTATGGTTAATTTTCTGCTTAATCTCTTTAAATTATTTTATAGTTCAAACTTACACACAGTTGTAATTAAAATCCAATAAAAAATCCATCATTCTTTATGATTTCTGGTCCCATTTATGCATATATAGGCAAGAATATTCACAGACATAGCAAACTGGGCATTTTTTAAATGTGCTGGTAAAGAGAAAGAGAAAGCTAAGGAATATTAGCCACTTTCCTTTTTTCATTTACATTTTTTATTAGTTCTGACATATTCTTTGTACTACACAATATAAGTATGTGAATTCAATTGGTTGAAAGTATTGACAATCATTAGGAAAACTAAGAATCGAGATAATTAAATGTTGAACATCTTCCAAAACATTCTCTTCTACCCCCTGGTTGCATAAGAGTAAGCTCAAAAGAAGTTCAGCAATTACCTCTCAGTTCTCACTGTGCTGCCTAAAACGAGCGCTCATTTAATAATATAATGGGATTAACTTTTTAAGGTTATATAATTTGGGAGATTTTTCTTCAGTCCCTTCATATTTTAATTACTTAATCCATTTCTTCCTTTAAAAAAAAAAGCTACCGCATACTTAAGGAAATAGATGTTTGTTTTAAATAAACAAAATATTAGGCTGAATAAAATTAATAAAATTTCATACTCTATTCTTTTTTGTGTCAGTACTGAAGCACTTGTTAGCCCATCTTATTTTTTTATTTTATTTTATTTTTTTGTGGTACACGGGCCTCTCACTGTTGTGGACTCTCCCGTTGCGGAGCACAGGCTCCGGACGCGCAGGCTCAGCAGCCATGGCTCAGGGGCCCAGCCGCTCCACGGCATGTGGGATCTTCCCGGACCGGGGCACGAACCCGTATCCCCTGCATCAGCAGGCGGACTCTCAACCACTGCGCCACCAGGGAAGCCCCAGCCCATCTTATTTTTAAAACCACATTACAGTTTTTTACCAATAAAATTTGAAAAGGAGCAAACAAGTTTAATCAACATTATCCTTTTTTTCGTATCAACTGAAAATTGATGAACTTAGAAACTGTAGCTTTGGTCTCTTATAGGCCAATTGTTATTCAAAGAAAATCTATGCACTGTTAAATTTTAGATAACACTGGAAACTGTCTATGTACTTCCATCTTAAAATTAGCTAGTTATGAATAGACATCTAAAATATTGTATCCTATTGAAGAAAAGTTAACTGTTGCTTATTGGTTCTCCTTAAGAGAACCAATAAGAGAGAACTTAAGAGAACTTCTGCTTTCAAAATAAATTTTTAGATTTAATTTTTGTTGTTTTTTAAAATTTTTTATTAAAAATTCGTAATATGCTTATTCCAACAGGCACCAAAGTGAAGTGAAATGGAGTATTAAGGCTTGTGCTAAAATCTATTTGTTTTTTCAGTTATCTGCATATTTCAAAAGGAAAGGATTTGACCTAAATCCTATATTCCACTTTGGTTACTTTTTTACTTTTAATATTTTTCCATTATTCCCTTAAAATCATTTTGTACACTATAACTAAAATGTAATATACTACATATTCTTAAAAATATGAGGTAGCATTTTCTGGGGGAAATGATCATAAATTTTCTATATTTGTTTTCTCCAGCATATCCAAATTTTCCTTACATTATTTACAATCTTAACTGGCTCATTAATAAAATCACATACCCTTAGACTATCATATCTAACATTAGGTACTGCATTCACAAATAGAATCATTAGTACAAAAACAAGCTAAAATTATAAAGTTTCAACATGGATGCCTTAAATTTCTCTTTAAAGATATATTTGCACAGTAACATGTTTGAAAGAGATAAAAATGATTTAATATTGCCAGAAACAATAATATTTTATTAAAACTTAATTAAAATATATCATGTTTTCTTATATTTTCAAGTTGAACATACCTTTCTAACCAACATAGAAAAATTGAAACTGTTGCATTGTTTAAAGATTATTATTGAAGATGTTAACTTCAAATACCTAAATAAAAAACATTATAATCTAAAATATGACATGCAGGACTTCCCTGGTGGTGCAGTGGTTAGGAATACACCTGCCAATGCAGGGGTCACGGGTTCGAGCCCTGGTCTGGGAAGATCCCACATGCCGCGGAGCAACTAAGCCCATGCGCCACAACTACTGAGCCTGTGCTCTAGAGCCCACATGCCACAACTACTGAAGCCCGCGTGCCTATAGCCTGTGCGCCGCAACAAGAGAAGCCACAGCAATGAGAAGCCCTCATGCCGCAACAAAGAGTAGCCCCCGCTTGCTGCAACTAGAGAAAGCCCAAAGGCAGCAACGAAGACCCAACGCAGCCAAAAATAAATAAATAAACAAATTAATTAATTAATTTTAAAAATAAAATAAAATAAAATATGACATGTAAATTATATAGTTGAACTCATGCCAAGGAAAGAAACTATCTAAGAACTACTACCCCCTTTCCCTGGTAATCTTGCCTTCTAGAAAGGCCTTAGAGTGTGAATTTAAATAAAACTCTTACTTCTCTTAATATGTATCTAAGCCTTTGTGTCAAATATTAGAAACAAAGATTTTACTTTCCTCTTGAAAATGATAGGAAAAGTATTGGATTTTTTAAAATTATTTATTTATTTATTTATTTTTGGCTGTGTTGGGTCTTCGTTTCTGTGCGACGGCTTCCTCTAGTTGTGGCAAGCAGGGGCCACTCTTTTTTTTTTTTATGGTACGCGGGCCTCTCGCCTCTGTGGCCTCTCCCGTCGCAGAGCAGGACACTCAAAATAGACGTTTTACTGCATGTAACATGTGCCTCAATAAAGTGGATTTTAAAAACTAAATCATAATCTACACTCAGAACATAGTACTTTCATTTAAATTCAAACTACTACACTATTCATTAATTGTTTTCAGCATTCATTCATTGAGTGTCTTTATGGAGGATACTAAGGATGATACATAAGTGATCAGAAAAAACAAACAAAAAAAACCCACTCTCTTCCCTCAAAGAGCTTACATTACAGTAGTTTATCAGTTTTTAAAAAATATTTCAGACCTACATATTCCACTGGCCAAACTGTTGAGAAAAGACAGAAAGATAATTAAAAAGTGGCAAGTGGAGGGGGATTCCCCAAAGGGGGTTGTCACTGGCCCATTGCTAATAGAACACTCTGAAGCAGCAAATATCTCAGTTGACCCTTTGTATGGTCAGGCCACTCAAGATGGCTGTTCTCTTGCTCTCTGTACATCCCCTACTCAAGCAGTCCTTGCTTTACTCACATGACTATCCAATCCTCTTAATTGTAGGGCTTAATCAGTAAACTCCCTACATGCTTGTCCCCTGCCCCAGCTGCTGGTTTCCCTAGTAACTGATGAGCCTATCTGAAGTCAATTCCTCCTTATAAATGGTGGCCTGCTTCTCCCACAGTATTGAGAGTAGTGAGATTGCTGTTGTGTCCTTCCTGCCATCTGCCACCTGCCTTCTGTGGTCTGCCGTGGGGTGTCACTCCAGGACATTTTGCTGCAAACTCAGTAAGCTCCCCTATCCACTAAACTGTTGATGTTTCTGTCTCTATCTCTGGATGCTTACTTTGGTTTGGAAGTTGGGTAGTTACAAGGCTTGCAGGCCTGAGGGGTGCAGCCGAACACCCTTCTAACAACCCTGCAAAGTATGTAAGATTACTGTCCCCATTTGAAAGATGAGGAAAGGTCGTACAACTTGCCCAAAGCTAAACAGTTAATGTAGATCTTGGATTTGAACCCATGTCATTCTGATTCCAGGTACAGTATATTGCCTGGAGTGTGCAACTCTGGGGAAATGTGCAGGAACAGGAAATTACAGAAGAATTATGAGGATTTGCAGCCACTGTAGCAAAGCGCCAAGATAACATACAACCACTGAATATTGAATTCTTGCAGAAGTATTCCATAAGATTCCAGCAAGGCACTAGAAGGTCTCTGTAGAGGAGATGCTATGTGTTCAAACAAACCATTTCCAATTTCCTCTCAGACACACAGAAATCTGTGTAGCATGTGATTGGTTTGGATAATAGAATATAGGCACAAATAGTGCATGCCACCTACTAACCTGACCCTTGTGTGTGCCTCTACCTTCTTAGCATGGTGGCAGGCAGGGTTGATCCAGAGGATTGAGTAGAGGCCCAAGAAGATGACAGCACTAGAATTACCAAGTGGAAGACTGCATGCTGAACATCTGATTCAGATTGTGACATAAGTGAGAAATAAATCTTTATTGTGTTAAGCCATTAAAATTTGGGGATCATTTGTTACATTAGCTAGTTTTAATTACCTTACCTAGCCCAGGCTCCAGAAAGCAAAGAGAAAAATCAATAAAGTAACACTACAACAACTTTCTATGTGAGGAGAATTTATAATTTATTAGCTTATTTACATGCTAAACATTTGAGGTATAGAACAAAGACACATACTATATAACAAGATAAAATAAAATTGGGTAGAAAAGTGAAGCAAAGCTAAATAAAGAAGAGAAGATGGAGCTAGGAGTAAAGTATACAAAATACATTCACAGTCTCCACTGAAGGTAGGTCACACATTTGGCTCTAAGCTTTCTAGGAATCAGTATAAGGAAGAAATCGCAATAAAGTTTGTTATTCACAGCACTCATAAGGCAAAAGCAAATCAGCTACTCAGGAGAAGCATGTTTATTTTAGACCAGAGAGAAATTTCTCCTATGGGTCCTCATAAAAATGACACCATGAAATATACTGAAACACATCCTCAAAGGAAAAAAAAAAAATCCGCATAGTAAACACAGCAAGAGTTTCATAAGTCTGTTGCTTATAATATCCCTTAGTACAAAGTGGTAAGGAGATACTGAACACAATTCAGGGACAATGATACAGTTTTAAATGTTGTTAGTGAGGGTATAGCTTAATTGAAGGATGTGAAGAGAACTGGAAATTAAACCTAACCCACTTTGTATAATTTTATAATTCGTTGAAATGTTTAAAAGAACTGTTTGGTGAATTCACTAATAATTTACTCAAAGTGCATAAATGTTATTCTCAAGAAAACCCATTTTTCTTAATTATAAGCCCAAACCGAAAGGCCAAATACAAAAGCTGTTATAGCATAAACAAACATCTTTCTGGACTGTAAAGAGGAACATTGTCTAGAGGAACAAAGTGCCTTTGATCAGATTCCTGCAATCTCACCTGAATCTGGAAGAAATATAGCAGCACTTTATATGCACTGATCAACAAAAAAGGGCCTAGTTATAAACCAAGACTTCCAGATAGTCCTTATTTGCACAATTCTTGACAAAACAACGTAAGTAATGCAAGAAAGTTGGTTTACTTTCAAATATCTCCTATGTTTCTCTTACTTCTAACAAAAAAGGATTTCTTTTTAGAATGATGCATTAAATTCATTTTCAGATTCCCCTTCCTCATTTACATTATGTTTCCTTAAAATAAATGAATGGAACTATTTGATTATTTAGTATTCCAGTTATAGACACAAGCAGGAAATGCCATAGTGAATTTAAAGAAAACTAGTCAAAGCAATACCAGTATCATTGCAAGCTAAGTCAAGAAGGAGATGGAACATAAATATAAATACAATCATTGATTTTCAAATTGAGAAATGTTATTTTCTGTGTTCACCTTGTAAAAATGTACCTACCTATATTTGGCAATTCTCAATGACAAATAACTAAACTATAAATTAATCTTTAAAAAGTGAATCATCCTTAAAGCTTCATTGAGATTAAGCAATAAAGTTGGAATAAAAAACATGAAAGGCTTTTAAGGAAAAAATGGTGTTCAAAAGTAATAAAGCAAGATGAAGAGTAAAATATACAGCTTGATCACATAAACATTTTTTTTTCTTTTTTGCAGAAATTTTTCTTCCAGTTGGTCATCACTACATCATTTGTAAGGCTGGCAGCATATTTTCCAACCCTAACTGCCTCAGTGGAATCACATTTTCTCCTTTCGTAAAACCAGTTTTTTTTTCCCTCTACAAATGTAAAATTTCAAAAAAAAGTTAACACAGCATTCCGACTTTAATGCTGCAGTAGCAGGAAATTCTAAAAACTTGAGACCAAAAGAAACTTGAAAACTTGAGTGTTTCAATGTAGGACAGAAACATATAATTTCTTCAGTAAACAATTTAAGTAAACTCTAACCTAGTTCCTAAAAATCTAATATAGTAGCTGTTGAGAGACATGACAAATATTGTACTTTAATTTTTAGATATATTGTTCTATATAATGTAATTTCAGCTTCCAAAGATTCATGTGGGTCTAAAAAGCAGATTGCTTACGCTATGATATACATCCTATTCACTATTAAAATAATTGGATTTTATTTTTAAAGTACAACTTGGGAGTAAACCTCGTGTCCCTAAAGATCTTTTCTGTTTTGTTCCAATCCATGAAATGTCTCATTTCTCTTAAAATTCATTTTATAGCAAAAGAGTATCATACTGAATCAAAAGGTTCTCAAGGGTGATTTGCATTTTCCTTGCCAGCCATTTTGACTGAATTTAGATTGTTAGCCTATATATATATAAGAAACTGTGCATGATACATGTTCCAGGTTTCTACTCCTTTATCACAAACTACCCTAAAATTTAGCATCTTAAAACAACTTATTATTTTCTCTTATAGTTTTGGAGGCTGGTGGGTTCAGCTGAGCAGTTCTTATTCCAGTTATTTACTATTGCATAACAAACTACCCCAAACTTAATGGCTTGAAAGAACAACCATTTAATTATGTCTCACAAATCTGTAGATCAGCATTTTGGGCAGGGCTAAACTGGGCTACTCTTCTCTACACAGCATCGACCGGGGGCCCTCAGTGATATTCAGCTGGTACCTGGACTGGACTGGAGAATCCAAGATAGCTTCACTCACATACCTGACACCTGAGCCCGACCCCCCACTGTTTTTCGGTGCATTCTTGAGTACTCTTCAGGAGGCCTCTCCAGCAGAGTAGTCAAACTTCTTACATGAAGCTCAGGGTTGCAGGGGCAAATGTTCCAAAAGACAGGAAAGGAAGCTGCCAATATCATAAGGCCTGGGCAGGATACTGGCACAGCGTTACTTATGGCAAATTCTCTTGGTCAAAATAGCCACACAGAGTCCATCCAGATTCAGGGAGAAAAGGCATAGACCCTATCTCTTGATGAAAAGAATTTGCCACTGTCTTTAATTGGTCACAGAGCCCATGAGGAGGCAGATAATTTCAAAGCCATATGCTAGAATCTCTCCTGGAGTTCCCTTTGGAGGTAGCTGAAAGCCAGATACACAGACGAGCATCAATTAATGTGAATTAGAAGTAACGATAAACCAAATATACAGGAGATATTACTTACATTAGACTGAAAAAGAGAATTCAGAAAACATTAACTATTAACTGTGAAAACATCTCCCAATTATAGTTAAATCATAATCCTTTAATACATAAAGACATTGATGGGGACTTTTTAAAAAACTGAATATCATAATCCTCTATCAATTAGGAGGAGAACACCAATTATGCATTACATGCATCTCTACTCAATTACAAGTTACTTGTAGAAATAGAACTTCTTCACTTTTGTTCATGTTTTTTGTCGAGGTGAAACATGGCTTTTCTCTTTCAAAAGCTAAAGAAAGATTAAAGCATACACTTTATAACCAGTTTTTAAAGCAAGACTTAAATCCTACTTGACTTTATTCACTACTGCTGTATAAATGAGTTATCTGACGCAATGTACACTCTGCCACAGATGAAAACTTAGGTTAGCAGGGCCTTTCACAATCTAACCTAATACTTTCCCAGTCTCATTTATGACCATTTTCTTCCAATACCCACTAGTCAAAGACTATCAGGAATACATCTGTAAATGAAGAAGCTGGGTTTATTACTCATTGCAGTAAGGGTGACCGAATACCCAGAGAAACCCTGCGGATCTCAGTAAGATGTTAGGACTTAACAGGCTTTGGGCTTCTTTCCGGTGACTTTTGCTCTCTTACTAAATTCTACGTAGGAGGAAGGAAGACTAGCCTACGGTTAAGGTTGTAATTGATAAAGAAGCAGAAGTCATCGTATTGACTGGGTATGGTGATGTTTGGTCATTTTTGTGACTTGAACAATGTTCATGTTTTGTCTATTTTCATATATAATAGAGTGATCTTATTTCCTTGAGCCATCACTGACATGAGAAACTTTGACGTGCATGTCCTCTTAAATTGTTTAGGTTCAGCAGGAGAACATCCATTCCTGGTCCAGGCTGGCTCCGAATCAGAGGCTGCTTTCTCTTCCACACTCCCAACATGCCATACTCATACTGGCCCTGAGTTTTCTCTTCCCTCTCTTCCTATTTCTGTTCTACTTAGTTCTCTATATCTCCAGGAATCCTTCCCTTCGCACTTCAACTCAGTTTTCTCTCTGAAACCCTTTGTACTGCATATTATTTGGTTACTCGTGTTTACGCTTCGTTTCCTTCCGGTGAGATAAGAGCATATACATCTCTCGCAGCGCTGGCAAAGTAGCACTGCAAATCACACACTTAGCATATAGTCACAAAAAAGAGAAAAGGAAGAGGCTTATTTTCCTTTTCCATAAACTAGAACACACATGGTGAAACTGCTTCGTTAACTTCAGTAAAATCGTTCTAGAAACAGGCCCCAAGAACCCGGACTAGAACTCGACAAGAACTCACGTCTGGAAGAAACACTGCTGGTAAGAATATTCTGATCCTACCGGAACCTGGGCGAGACTACATTTCCCACAATCTTTCAGGGCCGACAAGGCGCCACGATTTTCTGAACTACAATTCCCACAATCCTCTGGGGCCGCCGCTTTGTCGCATGTTCCGAGAGCTCTGCCCCATTTCCCATCTTCCCTTTCGGTCCTTACCCACAAGGGACAAGGTCGTGAGGAAAGGAGTGCTGGGTGTGTTGCTGCCATTTTTTCCGCCTTCAGTTTCTGCGCCTTTCGCAGGGCTTCCAACAGCGCTATGTTGGGACAGAGCATCCGGAGGTTCACAACCTCTGTGGTCCGTAGGAGCCACTATGAGGAGGGTCCGGGGAAGGTTAGTATGGAAGGGGCCTGGCTCAGGGGGCACTGGGCTGCGACTGGCTGAACTCCAAGGCCGCCTATGGGCCGTGGAGAGAGAGATGGGAAGCCGGGGTTTTGATCTGGGACGTCGACTAGCATTCCAGTTCCTCCAGGGACCAGGGAGAAAGTTCAGGACGCTGGCTGCGCGCCGTAGTCGGGAAAAGGAATGAGTAGGTAAAGCCAGAGGCTTTACCTCACATTAGTGCTCCCCCATTTCCCCCTCGCGCCCCACCCCGCCCTTCAAAATATGGAGGGCCCTGAAACGCCTGGCTGCAGGTATTGCGGCTTAAAGCCCAGCTAGAGGTCACCGAACTGGAAGTGAAAGTCATTGGAACGTTGAGGATATGAGGGCCTGTGGTGTGGGGCTAGTCTCCAACTAGTTGACGAAATTAGTATTAACCGCCCTTGATTGAAGTTGGTTTTAGCCTCAAGTATAAATAGTTTAAATCGGGTAGTTAGCAGTAACACCCTCCGAGGGTTACCTGAAGCCTAGTATTAATGGGCCGAGAAAGGGTGTAGAGGGGTAGAGTTGATGAGTATTTTTTTTACCTTCTAGTGTTTTGTGTGATGCAGGTCATAGGATTTGAAAGGTAGTGTTTAAAAAAGTGTTATGGTATATGGCATATATATATAACCTGATTATGGAAAAAATAGCGTTTCCTGTATACTTATTTTTGATTTATAAAATCAGGTGATTTGAAGTTCAGTTTCTTTTCTCTTTTTTTCCCAACAGAATATACCATTTTCAGTGGAAAACAAGTGGCGGTTACTAGCTGTGATGACTCTGTACTTTGGGTCTGGATTTGCTGCACCTTTCTATATAGTAAGACACCAACTGCTTAAAAAATAATCCATGAGACAGGTAAATAATTAGTGCGTTTCTAATCTTCACAGAGGTTTCCCCTTTTTTCCTTTCTTTCCTTACCATGCCCCCCCCAAATCACAAATACGCTATTGTGTGTTGTAATTCCTGAAGTTAAGTGTGGGTGTGGCATTGAGAGAGACAGGTTAAACCTATAAACAAATGTATCTTTGTGTGAAAGCCAGTGTTTATTGAGTGCTGCGCTTTGTCAGGCACACTTTACGTTAATAAGCTCAGGTTGGCTACCAGGCAAGACTGAGGTGGATGATGTTAACCTGATCTGAGACCAAAAAAAAAAAAATGTTAAGTTGCCCAGTGTTCCATAGCTAGTGATGGTGGACCAGAATTTTTACCCAGGCAGTCTCGTTCCAGAGCTCAGGTACTTGACCAGGTAAAGTTCTAGTAAACTGATTAATGCTAATCTGTCTTGAGGGCAGTGTATATTAGTGTATACCTGAAGGAATCTTGTGTGCAGCAAGATGAGCAGATTCCCTGAGTGAGAAGAAAGGATTTATTTAGTTAAATTATAATCAGAATTTTCAGCAAAAGTAACACTAAAGGAATCTCTGTGGGATGATTGGAATAAATCCCAAAATATACTTTGGAAAAGAAAGACTTTAATTGTCTTAGTTTAGAAGGGAAATGATTTATCCAAGCCATTACTTGGGAAGACTCTGGTGCATATGATGAAGAAAATCAGTATGAATAAAGTCATGATACTGTAAACGCTTTCTGATGTACCAGTCATAAATTGAAGGACAGACAATATATTAATGAAACTACATATTTCTGTTAAATGAATGGGTTCTTTAATATCGTTAATTTTTTATTCACAGATACGAAGAGGAGCATTTTAAGATGTGCAGTCTCTTTGAAAAAAGGATCAAACTCTTGAACTCAGCATCCTAGATATGTTTGTAAATAAACTTACAGCATAAATCCTTAATGCCTCTTCTCTGAAATATGGAACATGATAATTGAGCATGTGCTTGTTTTTTTTTTTTTTTTTACGTGCTCCAATTTGCCTCATCCACCAACCTAATACTGTTTGAATTAAGAGTCTCTTCCATAGCTTTTAACAGTGGAGACTTTGCTTTCTCCAACCAAACTATTCATAAGGGCCACTCACAGGTATGCTGGAAAGGGGGCAGGACTCTGCAGACATGGACAGTACAAATTTACTGGTCCATCCAGAAGATGAGGTTGCTTGGCTGTTGAACTTGTCATTACATGACATATTGAGATGGAAGAGAACATATATAGATTCACACTGTTATCTTGGACGAATAGACTGTGTTAGATTAGGATTGTTGTTGTTTTTTTTTTTTACCTGCATTGGGTCTTTGTTGCGGCACTCTGGCTTTCTCCAGTTGCGGTGAGTGGGACCTACTCTTTGTTGCAGCACGCGGGCTTTTCATTGTGGTGGCTTCTCTTGCTGCAGAGCGTGGGCTCAGTAGTTGTGGCTCACAGGCCCTATAGCACAGGCTCAGTAGTTGTGGCACACGGGCTTAGCTGCTCCATGGCATGTGGGATCTTCCCAGACCAGGGCTCAAACCCGTGTCCCATTCATTGGCAAGCAACTTCTTAACTACTGCACCACCAGGGGAGTCCCTGTGCTTACTTTTTATTTGGGTAATACTGCATTATTAGTTTCTTAATTAAATATGTATGTGATTTAGCTTTTTCTTGGTTTTAAATTATGAATTTTAATTTTTGATTCCTGGGTCAGGAATCTGTCGGTAATTCATTATAAAAGAAATGCAAACTTTGTCCTGTAATTTTTGTTTTTAATTTAAAGGCAGCAGAAAAAAGATACACTTTTAGTCTTTTTTTACTTTGAGGGAGTAAATTCATTTTTCTCCATGAGTGATAATTAGTTGATCATTAGGAAAACCAGTAGTGTTAGCAAATTTAAGTTCAAGAGCTTCCTTTTTTTCCTCTAGACCTGTACCCTAAAACTGAAATTTTTGCCATGATAAATGTGCTACTGACCAATGTTAGTCTTGTTTAGACTGAATGAAAGAACTATTTGAGGGACTTCCCTAGTGGCGCAGTGGTTAAGAATCCGCCTGCCAATGCAGGGGACATGGGTTAGAGCCCTGGTCCAGGAAGATCCCACATGGCACGGAGCAACTAAGCCATTGTGCCACAGCTACTGAAACCCACATGCCTAGAGCCCGTGCTCCGCAACAAGAGAATCCACCACAACGAGAAGCCCGCGCACTGCAACAAAGAGTAGCCCCTGCTCGCTGCAACTAGAGAAAGCCTGCGAGCGGCAACAAAGACCCAATGCAGCCATAAATTAATTAATAATTTAAAAACAAAAAACTGAAATGGAATGTAATAGCATGTGAGACAATATAGGAGATATTCCCATTTTATTCTGGAGCTTGACTAGTAGAAATGGGTTGCAAGATGGCTCTGATTAGCTGTATCAGTGAATCAAAATTATGAAATGAAATGCTGCTTACCACTTAAAATATAATGACTTAGTTCCAAGGGCTTTATATTAGGGCAGGGGGAAAGTAATTAGCTACTGAACATTTTAATCCCAGTTTGGTCACTAGATAGAATACCTATCTTTAGGCTCTTTAGTAACTGCCTGGCAATTACTTAAATATGGATGCAATTTAGTCTAAATGACTTTGTCCAACTAGTCCTAAATGACTTTGTCCAACTAGTCTATGTATTTGTGTGTTGTTTTTTGATTATCCATTGATGAGTCAGATGTTCCGTGCTTGGAGAGTTTTTTGATACAACATTAATGATTTCTACCTTTTGGAACAGTAGAAGCAAGAGTAAGAGTTTAGGGTTCATATAATGATTTTGAATTCTTGCTTCAAATCTTTGCTAAATTACAAATTTAGCCTTCAGGGTTTTCTTGGAGGAAATGGGGATAGAGCCTTCTTCCTATTTTGAAATTCATTGAGCTATATAAAAACATTTTAAGTCCTGGCAAGTCCTAAATGAAGAATTTTTTTCCCCCGGATTTAAAATATATCAAGAGTCGAAAGTAACTTAGTATTTTACAGCAGGGTCTAGGTAGAAAATGTCATTTATTAAATTTCTCTCTGAATTGAGTTAAAGTATTTGAGTGGTGTACAGGAACGAGAGAAAAACCTCCCTTTCCCGGGATAGGAATGCGGTTTACCCCATCCCCATAAAAGGCCTTCAACAGGCTGGCTCTTAGTGTGTAAGAATATTGAGTGATAGACTAGACAACTTTTTAGTTTTCGTATTGGGGTTCTCCAGAGAAACAACCAACAGCATGTGTCTATAGAGAGATTTATTTTAAGGAATTGGTTCTTGCAATTGTGGGGGTCTGTCAGGTCAACAATCTATGGGGTAAACTGAAGGTTATAGACCCAGGGAAGAGTTGATATTCCAGTCAGAAGCCATCTGCTAACAGAATTCCCTCTTTCGGAGAAGTCTTTTTCTGTTAATGCCTTCAACTAATTGGATGTGGCTCACCCACATTATGGAGAGTAGGTTTTACTGAAACAGTTTAAGTAGTAATCTCGGGAATTCCCTAACAGTCCAGTGGTTAGGACTTCGCAGTTTCACTGCCATGGCCCAGGTTCAGCTCCTAGTTGGGGAACTAAGATCCTGCAAGCCGTGCAGTGTGGCCAAAAAAAAAATGGCAATCTCATCCCAAAAAATATTTTAACAGAAGTATCCAGAGTAATATTTGGCCAAATATCTGGACACCATGGCCCAGTCAACTTGATAATGTAAAATAAACCATCACAATTTCATATAAACATGTGACTCCAGTTTAATTTTTTTTTCACAATTTCATATAAGCATGTGACTCCAGTTTAATTTTTTTTTTAAGTGTTGGCTTGAGTTTTTAAAACCATCACAGAATATTGATTTTTTTTCAATTTTATATATATATTTCCCCCCTGCACTGGTTTTTAAAAGTTCAGGCCAACACCTAAAACCACAAGATTCCCATAAAAATCCAGATTCTCTTATAAAAGCTTACACTGGGTGGACCCACTTAATGAAACTACACTAGGCCAAGTGTACCTTATGCAGAGGCTTCCCTGACTCCAGAACACCTGATTAGGGATTTTGGTTGGGGGCTGAAACCCAGGAATCATTTTAAGGAAACCAGAATTATCGTAATTAAGCTTTGGCCACCCTAATGGGAAAAATCAAAACGTCCTACATTTTGCCAGAGAAGCAGTACAAAAGGGGTTAAGAATATGGACTCAGGACTAAGATTTGACTGGATTCAAAGCCAGCCTTGACCATGTTTCAGCTCAACTAGAGACTATCTCTGCCTCTGTTTCCTTGTGTATCAGAGTAACTATCTTAGGATATTGTGAAGATTAAAATAGAGTGCTTAACTCAAAACCAAGTGAGGTAGAGGAACTAAAACGGACATTGTATAAATTGTTCAAGTTAGTACCAAGGCCATTTGGCAGTTATAGATTGGTATTTTCAATTACTAAGTCTAGCTACAGTTCTAACTAGTCCAGCAAATAACTTCAACCTTAACCATGTCCAAAAATGCCTGGAATCATGGTAGTAAATGCAAGCTGATCATGTAATAAGCAGTCACCATCAGTAAAATTAAAACTCTTTAACATGACAGTCATTTCTCTATGGTTTCAGCCTCACCCTGGCCACAGCTCCAGTTTTGTGAACTGCCTCCACATATTAACTTAGCTCAGGTGCCACCTTTTTCTGTAGTTTTCCCTTGCCAATTCCTCCCAAACATAATACACTTAAGTCTCCAACACCCTGTAAACAGCTTTATAGTTAACCTTGGCAAGTACTGTAATCACTGATTTCCCTTCCTATCTCCCATACCAACTTGTAATTTTTCTGAGACCAGGGCAGCTTTTACTTATTCATTTATACTACATGTATAATTTAAGTGATCAGTGAACACTTATTGAATGAATTACTGAATTGAAACCAAGAATAGCAAAATTACCTAAAAGCAAACCCCAGACTTTCTGGTCTGTACACCAAAATGGTGTATGTGTCAGTGTTTTCTGAAGAAAAATGAATTTTTCCCAGGTAACTTTATTAGTTGAGTTCTCCAACCAAATAATAACACTTGTTGCAGACTCAATGAGATTAAGATTTTCTGCCAAAGTGTAATTTAACTATGTCACTGATCACACTGTTTAGTCCATCTGATGTTCTTTGTAGATAACCTTCCTTGAAAGAAAATGTATATTGATTTACATTCCGACGTAGCTGTTGGTCCTGTTTGAGACCAACATTTTGAGAAGCACTGGCTTAAAGGATTAGGGAATATGTTTTACATAACAAAAGATAGAGCTCAGAGAATTTAAGGGCATTCTATCCAAACTCAGCCTATTGTCTGTAAACTATTTCTTTGTCATGAGATGGCTGCTACAGTTCCAGGCATCCCATACAGACTTGACAATATCCAGCAAGAAAAGAATCTGTTCAAGTTATTTTTAAGAATGAAGAAAGATTTCCTAGAAGCCCACTAGCAAACTCCTTCTCCGTTCATTGGACACAAGGGATATAATATACCCATTTCTAAATACAACACTAGCAAGGGAAATGACAGTCACTGCAGTGATTACATTTGAGCAATTAATATTTTCTTCCAAGTCTTAACGTGAAAAAAGTGGAAACTGGAACAAACCAGCATTCTAATAGAACGGGAGAAGAAAGTGGTTATGGGGTGTGTAAAAGACAATGCCGGCTGCAACTATAAAGTATACTGAGAAGATCGACCCCAATGTCAAAATGTAATAAGCCTTTATTTTAGTGTAGCCAGTAAAGGCCATAGCATAGGCCTTTGAGTATAATTTAAGATTAAGCTGATTTTAGAAAAGAGGAGAAATAGTGTTAATTCTTTTTTTCTGTCTCAATAGAAAATAATTTCTCTATAGTAAATAATGAAAGCTTTTACATGATTTATACTCTGTCACATCAAACAATTAAAAAAGTTTCATCCATTACGAAATGATACCTTGTTCTCACAGCTGTTAAAATTTTGTAGACCAGAAGGAACATAGCCATTTTCTTTGTATTACGTTAATACAGTGAAGATTTTTTTAGTATATAATTATAATTTACAGTTAATTTTGGAGAGACTTCTTGAACTCATATTTGAATATGGGTACAAGTTATCTGGGTCTTTCTCTAACCTGGTATAGTAGTCATTAGGGCTTTTCAAGAATATGCCAGTTCTATTTCTGTATGCATGGCAGGATTGAACACTGTCTCCTTTGCTTTGACAAATGAAAATATGAGAAGAATGATGTGTTGACACTTCACAGAAGCTTTAGAAGACTGTACAATTCACCAAGTTCCCTTACTCCTGCTGCTGGGGTATAGCCTTCATTAGCCTGGGTTCCTGAGGTACTAGTAGTACAGCCCTTTGTCAAATGTATAGAATGAGTAAGAAACTTTCTCATTGTTTTCAGCCGCTGGGGTTTGAGGGTTGTGACTGCAGCAAAGCTTGGCCTACCCTCACTGAAATACTTGGGTACCCCATAAGACCTTGAAAAGGATTACTTCTCTGTATCTCTGAATCTTTAATTGTAGAAATCTTTGTCAACTCGATCTTCTAAGGACTCTTCAAAATTTAAAATGAATTGTATCTACAATTACAAAGATGGGTACCATACCACACAAAAGCATGACTTGGTAGTAAGGAAAGATCTCTTTTCAGCACTTCCCATGTGTGTACGAAGGGCCAGATTGATGGAGGTAAATAGCTTTCTACTTTCAAAGTGGTTTTTTAGAGCTGCAGTTTTTAGTAGCTACCTATTGTGCATTTACACCTTGTCTCTCATTTTGATGGATCCCACTTGCCCGATGGGCAGCTTTGTAAAAATTAGAAAAATGTGGGCCTTCTTCCAGGTGTGCACAGCATGCCAGAGCACACTCGCTCCCTTGTCCAGTCACCTTCATTGTGTATTGTACATTGGAAAACAGTACAACTCAATGTAGCATTCCTGTAGAAAGTCATCTCAAATTTAGGTTTTTCAGCTAAAACTCACCATCCCCTCACAATTTTCAGAGATCTAACAAAAGGCAGATACTACAATAATTGATATTGAATAATTATTCAAGATTTTAATGGGCTCTATATTCTTTAGAATAAGCTTTGTCTTTTTTCTTTGCTGTATTCCAAAACTTACTACAATGCCAGGTAAATATTAGGCTTTCAACAGTTACATTTAGATAGATGGAGGTAGGATGACTATCAATTGGGTTTAATAGCATTTCCTAGTATATGAGAAGCCAGTCTAGGAAATTCTCTTTTGATGCCTAGTAACAGGAGATGATCAGTTAAATATCTATATATTGATAAATTTATCGGACTTACACCTTTAATTTGTTCAAATTAATAATAACAAATATTGAATAATATCTTCATCTTTATGATCTGAGAACTTTGCTCAGTGCAGTTGTATCTATAAACTATGTAGTGTGAAATCTCTTCATGCTCACTACCAAAATCAATCACACTTCCCTCAGACGGAGTACGTAAGTTGAACCATATGAAACTACCAATACTACAGATGGAAATTTTTGATGGTTCAATGGTCACAGTTTCCCTTCTCAGCTACTGAACCATGCATAGAGGTCCTTTTCTTCATATATGTACCTATTTGGGGAGCTGTGGATTTTCCCACCATCAGAAATTGATTAAATAGCTTGTATACACTCTGTGTAGCAGAATTGAAACTGTTTAACATGGGTATCAATATTACCAATTAAAGATAATTTAAAATTCTGAAATGCTGCCTTTTCCCTAATAGTCAAAGCTTTGGGGGACACTGCTGTCAATTACAGTACCAACAATAATTTTTGATGCACATAATAGGATGAGTTGACAGCAAGATTCTGGCTCGCAGTGTTTACCAGTATGGAAATTAATATGAATTACCTGGGGAAAAAATTGTTGGAATTTTAGAAAGGAAATTCTAGATATCTCCAAGTTATCACAGAAAAAAAGGGAACTTCCTGCTGTAGACAATGTTTGTGTCCCCCTCAAAATTCGTATGTTGAAACCTGATCCCCAAAGTGACAGTATTTGCAGGTAGGGCATTTGGGATGTGATTAGATCATGATATTGGAGTCCTCATGAATGGAATTGGTGCTCTTAAAAAAGAGACCCCTGTAAAAAATTAATAAAATCCAAAATTAAATAGAGTCGAGAGACCAGAAGGAGGAGCTCACCCACCCTATGATAATAGCTGAGCCCAACTGGAAGAAGACCTTTCTCTTCCTTCCTTCCTCCTGGCAAGGGCTCTTTGTTTACTATAGCCCTCCCAACTTCCTTTTCCTCTCTATAAAAGCACTCTTCTTTCCTTGCCTTGTGGAGACTTGCACGTGGCTCACCATGGTTGTAGACCTTGAATTGCAATTCTTTGCTGATCCTGAGTAAACCCATATTTGCTGGAGAAATATCTGGCAGTCTATTTATTTCAGGTCAGCACCCCTAAGAGTTCCCTAACCACCTTCTGTCATTTGAGAACACAGCAAGAAGACATACCTATAAGCCAGGAAGCAGGCCCTCACCAGACACCAGATCTGCCAGCACTTTGATCTTGGATTTCCCAGCCTCCAAAACTGTGAGAAATTTTTTGTTGCTTATAAGCCACACAATCTGTGATATTCTGTTACAGCAACTCAAACTAAGACATGTCCTAAGTCTAAATTTCCCCACATGCCCTCCAGAGAAATTTACTGATCAGTAGAAAATGCAAATTCACCCATAACCTATGCCTTTAATGTAACTGTGATACTGTGGTTTATAATTTCTATTTATAAATATATATATGGTCACTCAAAGGACCAAAATATATTTGTCATGTATCTTTGGTCTTTATCCACAGTTCCTGGCTCACATCTCCCAAAACCTTTGCAATTTCCTGAGCCATAAGAGCAATGGGAGCATTTTTGTTATAAAATTTGCTCTCTTGTCCTCAGTTCCTGAAAATACCTCCGAGCCATGGAGGTCAAATGGGTGTCTTGTTATTCATAACCGCCCCTTTCCACAACAACTGGATTTATGTTAATGAATGTGACTTTTGGAAAACACCTAAGGATGATGACTAGTTGCCAGGGCCAACCAACCTTGAATAGGAGGTTGGAACTTTCGGTCCTACTCCCTGATTTTTGGAGAGGGGAGAGGGAGCTAGAGGGTGAGTCAATCACCAATGGTTGATGAGTTAATGAATCATGCCTGTGTAATGAATCCTCCATAAAAACCCCAAAAGGGGCACAGTTCAGAGAGCTTCCAGGCTGAGGAACCGGAACGCTTCCACATGCCCCAATGCTGGGCTCCAAGATCCAGGAGGACCTCCTTTGTTCTGGACAAAGCCCTAGGTACCTCTTCATCTGCCTGTTGATTGGTATCATTTAATATCCTTTGTAATAAATCTGTAATCTAGCGGTAAATGGGTTCCCTGAATTCTGTGAGCTGCTCTAGCAAATTAATCAAACCCAAGCAGGGGTTTGTGGGAACCACTGATTTACAGCCAGTTGGTCAGAAGCACAGGTAACAGCCTGAGGTTGCAATTGGCACCTGAAGGGGAAGATGGTCTAATGGGACTGAGCCCTTTACCTGTGGAATCTAATGCTATCTCTGGGTAGATAATGTCAGAATTGAGTTGAATTCTCAGACACACTGCTGGTGTTCGAGAAGTGTTTGTGTGGGGAAGCCTACACACACACACACACACACACACACACACACACACACACACTGGAATTGGGTTCAGGAACCCAAAATACTAAGAGATAGATTTTAAGTTACCTGTAAGTAGAAAAATAAGCATTCAGACTAGCAAAATCACATATAGAGCCCATACCCAAGGGGAGACTTATGCAGAGATATGGGTAGGGTCAACAGAGTATGAATGAGGGTGGAGGTAGGGCGACAGGGGATGTTGGGATACAGATAAAATCACTCTCAAAAACCAATTGCACTCAGAGTGGGAAAATACTGAGAATCAGGTTGAGATCTTGCAGATTGGAGCACTGGCTACTGTGACAATGAAAGGAAGGGACTTGAAAATGAGCAGAACCCAAGGCAGGAGTTTCAGAATGGTACCACTTCTAGTAAGTCAAAGTGTCAAGGAGATGCACCCTTGGAGGTTGGCTGGTAAACGAAGAAAAGGAAGCATAAGGGCGAAATTGTTTCCTGTAAAAATGGAGTACAAACTCAGAACACCAAGCCCTCTCCCAACAAAGTGCAAATTAAAAAAAAAAAAAAAAAACCCAGTAAGGGCTTCCCTGGTGGCGCAGTGGTTGAGAGTCCACCTGCCAATGCAGGGGACACGGGTTCGTGCCCCAGCCTGGGAAGATCCCACATGCTGCGGAGCGGTTGGGCCCGTGAGCCATGGCCGCTGAGCCTGCGCGTCCGGAGCCAGTGCTCCGCAACGGGAGAGGCCACAACAGTGAGAGGCCCACGTACCGCAAAAAAAAAAAAAAACCCAAAAAACCCCTAATATTTCACCACATGAAAGAAGAGAATGCCTTTGAACAAAAAACCTAGTTAGCCTCCTTAAACTCTCACTCTGGTTACATATAATTGTATTACTAGTACAGGAAATCCTACTTCAAAGTGAATAGCCTATGCCAGATAGAATTCATACAAAGTTACTGTAAGAAGAAATCAGAAATTTAGATTCATAGAATTTCATTTCAGCTAATGAAAAGTCTGCTGCCGATAAACCATCCTCGAAGCAGAAGCAGTCTTAACACAATCTAATCTGAATTAAATATTCTTAAACATTTGCAAATAGTGAAGGGAAAAAAGTCACCTGGAAGTTAAAAATTCAAAAACTTAGAAGTTCTGGCTTGGAGGTATGAAACAATAACTGACCAAACAGGAAAAAAATAAGAAAAAAGACATTATAAGATGTCTAAGGAAGGATAGATTTCCCTGAAATTTAGTAAAGAAACTGAAGGAAAGGCATAAAACAGCTAAGAAATAAACACAAAACAAAGACATAAAAAGGTAAAATTTACATATAGTGAAATGGGCACAATCTTAATAGCTATTTGGGGAGTTTAGATAAATACATACACCTACATAATGCAAATCTTAACTGTAGAAAGCTCTCTCATACCCCTTCCCAGTCAATCCCTGTTCCTATCTCCCAGAAGCAACAACTCTTTTTACTATTTACCAGATTAGCCTCTTCTAGAACTTCACAGGGTGTATAATTTCTATGTATGAAAGTTTCAGAGCATAAAGATGCTATAGATGTATCTATTAAATGCTGTTATTTTAGGGAACACGGATATATTACTATCAGTTCTAGCAGTTTCAAAGCATTTTCCAGAGAAAATCTGACCTAAGAAGTTACAGGTGAGGGACTTCCCTGGTGGCACAGTTGTTAAGAATCTGCCTGCCAACACAGGGGACACGGGTTCGATTCCTGGTCCTGGAAGATCCCACGTGCTGCGGAGCAACTAAGCCCATGTGCCACAACTACAGAGCCTGTGCTCTAGAGCCCGCGAACCACAACTACTGAGCCCACGTGCCACCACTACTGAAGCCCACCCACCTAGAGCCTGTGCTCCACAACAAGAGAAGCCACTGCAATGAGAACCCTGCACACCACAACAGAAGAGGAACCCCTGCTCATCACAACTAGAGAAAGCCTGCACACAGCAAAGAAGACCTAACAGCCAAAAATTAAATAAATAAATAAATGAATAAATAAATAAATAAGAATTTACAGATGACATAATACAATTGAAGAACTATGGAATATGGAGTCAGAGCCATCAAGATACTGCTCTCCTACTCTCAGTACATCCCCTACTCAATCTGTGCCTGCTTCAACTTCACCCTCCTCACAAGACTGAACTTCCTACGTATTTGCTCCCTACTCCAGCTGCCGATTGTCCTTATCAAAGGGGTGGTGAGGGGTGTGCTTCTCTGCTGGTTTCCCTGGTAACTAATGAGCCAACCTGATGTCATTCCTGCTATATCTAGCAGTCTCCCATTCCCCCCAGGAGCAAAGATGGCCACTATGTCCTGCCTGCTATCTGCCTCACACAGTGGGATGTCACTCCAGGACCTTGCTTCGGACGTGTAAGCTCCCCCACCAATTAAGCCACTGATGTCTCCGTCGCTGACTCTGGGCTCTTTCTTTCATCTTAAAGCTCAGCAAGTGCAGGCGCTGTAGGCCTGCGGGGTGCAGCCCAACAGAATATGTATATGAAGTAAAAGAATGAGTAGCATCAGGTGAGGTGAATCAGGAAAATTTTTCCTCAGAAGTAGCTTAAGTAGCATGTAAAGGCAAGAAAGAATTGACAAAGAAAGATTAAAAGAATGATGTATCCTTAAAAGGCATTGGCTGCATCTTTACATTTTTGTGTTCCTAGTACCTAACGTAGTCTTTGGTGAACCGTAAGTACTCAATTAATGTTTGCGGAAGTGAATCAAACTGAAGAGCATTCCAAGTATACAGAAGAGTGTGAACGTAATTAAGGATTTCAGGAAGTATGAAGAGGGCTTTGGCTTAATTGAGTACTGCAGAATGAGAGTAGATAATATGTGTGGCGAAGAGGAAAGGTCTTGGTGGGGTGGGGAGGGGGGTTACAGGTGTGGCTGATTTGGTAACTTAAGATATAGGACTGATGGTGGGTCTCAGCTCTTTACAGTTCTAAGCGTGTGTGTTACAAGAGTAATATTAATTTGCGACCACCTGCCTGATGGCCTAGTAAGAAGAGAAACTGGGAAAGAAGAATAACCAGGAAGAAGTAATCTTAGAATGGGAATATGAGGGTTCAATTAGGGTTAGAACATGAAAAGTAGGGGGGTAGAGTATTCAATATGAGATACTTTATAATAAAATACAGGAAAATAATGCTTCCTGTTGTTCCTAATTGTCTTGTTTCCATAATGAACTTATATCTGTGTGCTTTATGAAATTCTTTAGCAATTCTATTATACTGTGTACATGTGCAAAATGCAAAAACTGAGTCTTTACATTGTAAATTGGAAAAGAAATGAGAATAGAAAATTCTTCAAAAGGCCAGCCAATGTGAAAAGTATTTTGACTCCTCTATCTCTGTAGTTAATTAATCCTGGTCTTAAAATCTTAAGGTCTCAACATTGTAAGACCTGTGGTAAAGTCTTTTGATGTCTTGAATCAAAAGACATCACTATCAGTTTCTCTGGCATTATAAAATAACTTTATAGTACAGTTAATCAAGTGACAGTAAGAGGCAGTACTCTACAGAGAGCTTATTTTAATATTTACTAAGATGAATATTGATCTCTAAAGTTGAAGGCAGCTCCATTTGCATATGAACATAGGATGTCAGTATTCCATCAAAGCAGAACTCTAGTACCGTGCCCAAGGAGTTGCTTGACAAAGACATATATTCATTCACTCAATATCTACTTAAGTCCTATGTTTTAAGGTATAACTAATGGTCTTTAAGAAAAGCACTGAGAAGTAAGATGATATTTCCCACCTTTCAGGAAAGATAGATGCTTACACATATGAATACAAATTAGGATACGATAAGTACTGGAAACAGGCTCAAAAAGGGCTGTGAAAGCATAGGGGAGATGGGAACACAATGTATCTGAGACAGTTTTGTGGAGTTTGGTTGGGCCTTGAAGGATGGGCAGAATTTGAGGTCATAGAGATGTGGAGAAGAGGATGGGTCATACAGATATAGAGCATGTAATATTTACATATATTATAGATAAACACACATACACATATTCATGTATAGAGAGATATACATATACAAATTACACAGATATGTTTATTTATAGGAAATTCTTTAAGCATTCCTCTTCAATGCTCAAGGTAAACATTTCGTTTATTTTACAAGAGGTTTAAAACAATGCAGAAAGATATTACTTAGGTATAAAGATTAAATCTGAAAATCTGGAATACTAAGCCACTAAGCTCTGGTTGTTATGACAACGTCTTTTGTATAGTTTGTAAGCAGTGATGATAGACTCCAAAAATATCACACTCTTAGAAGGAGTCTTTATTAAGACAAAACTTTGGACCTCTGCGCCCTGGAGTCAAATAATCCTCAATTTGTAAATGTGAAAAACTTCCCAAGCGACAAACTAAAAAACATGTTAACGGAGTTACAAAAGACTGAAATTCAGCTGTTAAAATGTAACCTATGAGAAATGAAAACGGTTGTTAATAAAGAATGGAAGAAAGAGTTGGCAGATTTAGAAACAATTTTTGGCCACATTTTATTTTTTTTAATATTTATTGAAAGCTTGTGTTTTTGTTTTTTAAGAAAGGAAGTCATTTAATTAATTAATTAATTTATTTATTTATGGCTGCGTTGGGTCTTCGTTGCTGCGTGAACTTTCTCTAGTTGTGTTGAGCGGGAGCTACTCTTCCTTGCGGTGCACGGAAGGCTGCTCATTGCAGTGGCTTCTCTTGTTGAGGAGCACGGGCTGTAAGCGCACGGGCTTCAGTAATCGTCGCTTGCGGACTTAGTAGTTGCTCCGCGGCATGTGGGATCTTCCCGGACCAGGGCTCGAACCCGTGTCCCCTGCGTTGGCAGGAGGATTCTTAACCACTGAACCACCAGGGAAGCCCCGCCATATTTGTTTTAATTTAATGTCATAATGGTCATAGAAATATATATCTTCCAGTTGCTCTCAAGGATAATTTAGGCAGATACTTCAGTCTTTTTAACCTTTTAATTTCTGTGCATATGTGTGCAAATACACATATATATCGCACAATTATTTCTAAAGAGTGAATAAGAAAATTGATGGGTCTTTGATCTTATGAGTACATTGAGAATCTCCTAGAGAAGGGAGACTATTGTCTGAAACTTAATGAAAGATTGTAATTACACCTAGGATGTGGTAGAGACAGAGTAGTGGGTCATTTCAGGCTGTGTTTCATGAGGGATCTATACCAACATGATGACTGCACGGGTCCCGAAACTAGACATTACGTTTAATCATTCAATTTTGTCATTTTACTTGTGTAGGGTAACCAAAATCACAGAAGACTGAGTTATAAAATGAGAATGACAATTTATTGGTGCAGATGTAATATTCTGCACACACCCTTTCAGGAGGAAAATTTACTGGAGAGATTAAGTTATTATAAAAGTGTGCTTTGCTTGTTAGAGAAAATAAACTTTAAAAACAGAATAATTTTGCTATCAAATTATAAGGTACAGTATACCTGGTTTTAATATTCAAAATCAACTGATGTTTATTGAGAAATAAGTACTGAATTTTGGGATCTTCACACATTATCTGTTGTATGCTTTACCACAGGGCAAGGAGGAATTAATATTTCTTTCTTTCTTTCTTTTTTTTTTTTTGCGGTACGCGGGCCTCTCACTGTTGCGGCCTCTCCCGTTGCGGAGCACAGGCTCCGGACGCGCAGGCTCAGCGGCCATGGCTCACGGGCCTAGCCGCTCCGCAGCATGTGGGATCTTCCCGGACCGGGGCACGAACCTGTGTCCCCTGCATCGGCAGGCGGACTCTCAACCACTGCACCACCAAGGAAGCCCCCCCCCCTTTTTTTTTTTTACTACATATCATGTGGTAAACTAAGCTGTTAATGTTAACTGAGATGCAAACATTATTTAGATCTCAGTATATTTTTTCACCTCTTTATGCTATTGCTGATCCTCGTTCACTCACTTGATCTTAAAACTGGCCATTGTTTCTGATTATGTGTGTGTGTATGTGTGTGTGTTCGTGTACTTAGTGTTTCCACAGAGCCTTAATCTCTTCAGGATGTTCTCTTAACAGTAGGCTGAGCAAAGGATTTACTAAAATGCATCTAATAAGGCTATGAATGTCGGTGGCCCAGGGTTTTAGTTCTCAAAGAAAGCAAGCATATTTATGAAGCTAAAAATATAATTCATTATAATCTTTTATGCACATAGTGACTTTATGTTTATTTCTTTTATAATTGAGAATGTGGGGAGAACTGATGGCATTTTATAAGTAGGAAAGTTTAGAAATATCTAGGCAAGAATATAGTAGCAGTATTAAACAGCTGAACTTAATCTTCAAAATAACATTATAGCATAGGTACTTATTCATTCATTCATTCATTTAACAAATATTTATTGAGGACCTACTAGATTCAATGTACTGCTCCAGGAGCTTGATATACATCAGTGAACAAAACAGAGTAAAATCCCTGCCTCTGTTAAGTTTACATATTAAAGGGGTAAAGAGAGATAATAAATATGAAGGCTAATAAGCAAATTACATAGTATCTTAGAAGTTGGAGGGCCACGGAGAAAAATAGAACTGGGGCGAAGGGATTGTGGGTAGGGTAGGGAGAGGTAAGTTGTAATTTTAAATGGAGTGGTCGTAAGTTGTAATTTTAAATGGAGTGGTCAATGTAGGCCTTATTGAGAAGTTAATATTTAAGCAAAAACTTGAGATATCTGGAATAAGAATATTCCTAAGGCAGGAGTTTGTCTTTTGGGTTCAAGGAATAACAAAGATATCAGAGGGACCAGAGCATAGCAGCGAGAGAGCCTAGTTAAAGAGAGGTCACTGTGGGCTAGGGCAGGTAGAGCCTCCTAAGCCTTTATAAGGACCATGGCCTTTACTCTGAATGAGGTTTAGAGGAGAGGAGTGACACCATCTGACTTTAATTTTCAAAGGTTCACTGTGGCTGCAGCATTGAGAACAGACAGAAGGGGGCAAGATTGGAAGCAGGAGGCAAAGGAGAAGCATATTGCATTGTTCAGACGAAGGATAATGATGGGTACTTGGGGAAATGTATTTTGAAGGTAGAGCCAACAGGATTTCTTGACAAGGATTTCCTAGCAAATTACCTCTGAAGGGGTGAGAGACAGAAAGAAGGTGCTTTTTACGTATTAAGAAACTGTGGCTCAGAGAGTACCCAAGTGTGTCCAAGGACATGTACCTATTAAATGACATATGGACATTTAAATTCATGTCTCACTCCTGCCACAGCAGCTCTTAGTCACTACATAGGGTAGGGAAGGAGGTGGAGGGATGCTGAAGAATCACTCATTCCCTCACCTCCAATTTCTTTTGTAAATAACTTCTCTTTTTATGCTTCTACACTCAATGACTGTCACTTATTTCTGTTTTTGTATTCTAAATTAAAGTTTGACTTCTATTCAGTATTCAATGTATCAGTTAGCATTTGAATCTTATCAAGGCTAAGATAAATACTCTTATTTTGAGCTAAACCTATCCTGATAACATAATTATGAGAAAAAAAATAAGTTAAGCCATTGAAAGAGGCTCTGTCAAAAGGCTTACAAGGAAAATAGTTTATTTACTTTCAATTTTTGATATGGAAATTAGTATGTGCTTATCATCCATAAGCATATTGTTTATATGTCAATTAAATTCACAATACATACAAATACTTTAATTATACACTATGAAGAGCTGGAAAATTATAACTATGCATGCTTCAGTTCCCGAAGGTCAAACTAAATTACAGCTGAGGAAAAAACAAACATCATGTGAAATGCTGTAATGATATGCACAATTGATATAAGAAATACAGTCACTATTTATTTACCTCAGTTTTTTGAGGATATGGATTTTATGGGAGAAAAACATTATTTTTATTATTTTCATTGGCAAGTCTACTCTCAAAGCAGAATATTAGGGCTTTAAAGACAGACCCCTGTAGCTCTGTGTTGATGAGCCAAACTCAAGAAGGAAAGACTCAAGTTAAGGATATGCTCATGGAGCTTTATGTTGTGTTCTGCTAGGTTTTCTATTTACAAAAAGAGGAATCTTTGGCACCAAAGATTTACATTCAATCAAACCCTGATTCCTCAAAAGGACCTCACCCTCATATCTCCCTTGAAACCTGGATTAGAATTTACAGTTAGAAAGATTTTATAGCTGATATTTAGATCTCTGTTTAATTTCAGTTAGTGATGTAATAATATAACCTCAGTTTAAGAGCTTTACTTTAGCCTTTAAAGGAAAAAAAATTGAACTTTCTCTTGGTCCTTTAGATACCAAGTCCAATCTAGAGTCAGTTTGAATGACAACTGCTGGAGGTCATCACTAGAGAAAAGTATAGTGAAGGTGACAGCAGAAGCCTAGCCTGGGGAGATGTTTGTCCCCTGAAGGCACATTCTAGGCCAGGTCCATGTAGTTAAGTTACTTTAAGTTGTCATACTAAGATTGTGTGAGACTTCAAGGAGTCAGAGTCTCCAGCCTCTTCTAGAGATTGTGGCTTTTTCACAATTTATCCAAGGAAGTTCCTTTTCTTCACTAGAGACTTACTACTGCTTTGAGCCTCCCTCACATTTGAACATATCAGACACTTGTTAGAAATATTTGAATTGATATATAGACACATTTGGATAACAAGGCCTCCAAAATCATTGTAATGCTTTTGGATGAATACAATACCAAACCCTTGGCCTGACATGCTTAGCCCTCAAAAATATATATGCAGGCTACATTTTCAGTCTCATGTTTTCTATTTTCTTTTAAGGATTGTAAGGTCAGATCTTAACAAACGGCACCGCGAAACAGAGGAAAGCTTCAAGTGAGCTTTATTAGGGAGCGCTCCCGGGCGAGGTTCACTGGTCCGAGAGAAAGGGGCCAGAGAAGTCGCACCCGGGCGAGGGTTGGGCAAGATTTTATAGGGGAAGAAGGGAAAGGGGTGTAGTGAATCTGGGAGGGTGCAGGGTATTCCTTATTTGGTGGTCTTTTTGGGTATCCTGGGGGACCGTTGGTCCCACCCCTCGAAAGGCAGGAAGGCTGGGCTGGGTTCAAAGTCCCCAGGTCAGTTCCTGGAACTGGGTGGTCCAGAATGTCTCCAGGGCAGTTTCTGGAACTGGGTGGTCCGGAGAATTTCGGTCTGATGCAACCTGTGAATCTGATTGTGTTCCCCTGCCTCGGGCCAGTTGGCCTTACAAGGATACTTTTCTTTAGCCAGATTAGTCTGACCCTTAACAGTTTTATTATGCAGGTGAGGCCAGACCATCATAAATGTGGGGAAGTAAAATTTCCATGGATTTCTCAATGCTCCTGCTCTACCCTCTTAGGCCACAGAAATTTATATGCTATAAAGTTAGAGAATGTTTGTTTTCACTCCTCTTATAATGTAAAAAGCGTATTCTCATACCATGAAAATTAGTTCTGTTGTCACTTGCCTACAATTAATTTCTTTGATTTGAAAGGATAGAGCTCTTATCTTTCAAAAAGACCAACAGGTTAGAGCCTGGACTATGTCCCTAGGTTAAGTCCCAAGGTACTTGGAAGACTGGAGGGCTATCTCAGTAGGGATTTACATGTCAAAAAGGGATAAAGATCCAGAAGTTGAAGACCTTTCTAGGCAGATGGGTTTAATGGATAAAGAAGATGTGGCACATATATACAATGGAATATTACTCAGCCATAAAAAGAAATGAAATTGAGTTATTTGTAGTGAGGTGGATGGACCTAGAGTCTGTCATATAGAGTGAAGTAAGTCAGAAAGAGAAAAACAATTACCGTATGCTAACACATCTATATGGAATCAAAAAAAAAAAAAAGGTTATGAAGAACCTAGGGGTAAGACGGGAATAAAGTCACAGACCTACTAGAGAATGGACTTGAGGATATGAGGAGGGGGAAGGGTAAGCTGTGACAAAGTGAGAGAGTGGCATGGACATATATACACTACCAAACGTAAAATAGATAGCTAGTGGGAAGCAGCTGCATAGCACAGGGAGATCAGCTCAGTGCTTTGTGACCACCTAGAGGGGTGAGATAGGGAGGCTGGGAGGGAAGGAGATGCAAGATGGAGGAGATATGGGAACATATGTATATGTGTAACTGATTCACTTTGTTATAAAGCAGAAACTAACACACCATTGTAAAACAATTAAACTCCAATAAAGATGTAAAAAAAAAAAAAAAAAAGAAAAAAGAAAAGCTGAGATCTGGCTCCTGGAGAGATTTTATTTACAAAAGGGAAGAGGGGCAGCTGCCTTCTTCCTTTATATAAGCAGAGAAAAATCATTTTTCTTCATCTCTCTTATAGGTATTTGTCCACTCACGTAGGACAACTGACATGGCTTCCATTGTTCCACTAAGACTAGGGTGAATGGGGCCCAATGCATTTACTATTTACTGTGAGAAATTTACTGAGAAATCTGTCTCTGACCCAGAATACCTTGTGCATGCATTCCGGATACAGTGAATAAAAAGGGACATTGAAAATGTAACAATATGAAATAAAGTAACCCCCAAATCAAATAGTTTAACAAAACAAAAAATTCCTTTCTCAGGATGATTATTCATTAGGCTGGGTGGGAGAGATCTGCTTCTTGTTCAGTGACCCAGGATGACAAAACTTCTGCCTTCTCATGGCACCATCACCACAATAAAGTTCTAGGGCTTGCTGTGGCAGGGAACGAGAATGCAGGGGAAGTGGTTTGGAAGACACAAGCTGCTAGGCTTCTACCAAAAGAGTTATAGCACTTCTGCTCAAACATCATTGGCTAGAACTAGTTACATGGCCCTGTTTAACTACAAGGAAGCTGGGAAATGTTGGGGAGGATGTGAAAATTAATGCATTGTAAATATCTACACTGTATCTTGGCTTCTGTTCTGATTGTTCCACAGGCTTTTGGCAAAGAGGAAAATAGAGTATTAATCTAAGCAAAGGCTAATCCAAGAGCTTTAATTCTTCCCTTGATGAAACTCTCCAACCTCTCTACCATCAACACCTTAACATATGACAAACTTTTCATTTCCTGTCAAGTCCTGCTCACCCTTTTGGAATACTGACAGTTGCCAAAGTTCTTGCTGAAGGACTGCCATTGAATCCTAATGCAAGAAAAATGTTAGGGAGCATGAATTTCAAGGATGGATTAATTTTTGTTCCTACCATATTTCTCTATTATATTGCTGCCCATTTTTTTTGTCAACTGATCAATACATAGCTTTGTTTTATGTGTGTTTCTGTTTAAAGATTATCTTATTTAATATGTATTATTGGTTCATTAATACTGAGCTCAAGACCAACAGCACTACAAATCATGCTAAACAAAGCTCACCTAACATATGTATTTTTTCCTGTGAGGTTCAGCACAGCCTTCCTGTGCTCAGGAACAGACAGTACTTGAGGGCTGTGTTAAGCAAAATCATCAACAAAAAGCACAAAAATGCCAGATACGTGGCACTAAATAGATCTCCCCAAAGGACACTTTTTTACAGTGTGATATTTGAAACAAGGCAGAGTGTTACCTTGTTCCTCAGCTGGGAATGTGCCCATCCTGCAATTTAAAAGTTTTGACGCTTTGTGCATGTCTATAAATGATGTGAAAATGCCAGGAGTATTGATTTTCAGGTTACAAATACATTTTTAAGAGTAGGCAAAATTTAAAGTACAGAATCCAGAAATATTGAGAATTGGCTCTGTTTGCAAAGACACTGAAAATGAAATAAACACCACATTGCTGGGTATAGGCAACCATACTTTGCCCTTTCTCTGGAGTTATTGAGAAAGAGATAAGAGAAAACTTGTTTTCTCTTTAGAACTCCTTTTTTGGATTATTTCAGAAGAGTTTCTAAATCACAAAGAAAGTGAGTCTTCCTACTTATTTTACCTTCCTTTGACTTCAAACTGTGATATTCAGTTTTCCTTTTTATTAGAGTCATATAACACTTAGTTCTTAATGAATTCATACTCTAAAACTTAAATCTGCTAATCATGTTGAAGATCTGTCTCACACACAAGCTATTAAAAAACAATTCTGAGTGTGTACATATGCAATGTGTTCACTGAGGGCAAGAATTATGTCTTTGTGTCTACCACTTCATTCTCACCACCTTATATACCACTTACTACAGATCAGCTGTTGAACAAAAATATGAGAAAACACAAGAACTCAATGTGTAAATGAGATGGAGAGAGGGCAGAGAGCAGAAGGAAGAAGAACTAAAATCTTGCAGCCTGTGGAACAAAAACCATATTCACAGAAAGATAGACAAGATGAAAAGGCAGAGAGCTATGTGTCAGATGAAGGAACAAGATAAAACACCAGAAAAACAACTAAATGAAGTGGAGATAGGCAACCTTCCAGAAAAAGAATTCAGAATAATGATAGTGAAGATGATCCAGGACATCGGAAAAAGAATGGAGGCAAAGATGGAGAAGATGCAAGAAACGTTTAACAAAGACCTAGAAGAATTAAAAAACAAAAAAAGAGAGCTGAACAATATAATAACTGAAATAAAAAATACACTAGAAGGAATAGCAGAATAACTGAGGCAGAAGAACAGATAAGTGACCTGGAAGACAGAAGGGTGGAATTCACTGCTGCAGAACAGAATAAAGAAAAAAGAATGAAAAGAAATGAAGACAGCCTAAGAGACCTCTGGGACAACATTAAATGCAACAACATTCACATTATAGGGGTCTCAGAAGGAGAAGAGAGAGAGAAAGGACCCGAGAAAATACTTGAAGAGATTATAGTTGAAAATTTCCCTAACATGGGAAAGGAAATAGCAACCCAAGTCCAGGAAGCACAGAGAGTCCCAGGCAGGATAAACCCAAGAAACACACCAAGACACATAGTAATCAAACTGACAAAAATTAAAGACAAAGAAAAATTATTGAAAGCAGCAAAGGAAAAATGACAAATAATATACAAGGGAACTCCCATAAGGTTAACAGCTGATTTCTCAGCAGAAACTCTACAAGCCAGAAGGGAGTGGCATGATATACTTAAAGTGATGGAAGGGAAAAACCTACAACCAAGATTACTCTAGCCAGCAAGGATCTCATTCAGATTCGATGGAGAAATCAAAAGCTTTACAGACAAGTAAAAGCTAAGAGAATTCAGCAACACCAAACCAGCTCTACAACAAATGCTAAAGGAACTTCTCTAAGTGAGAAACACAAGAGAAGAAAAGGACCTACAAAAACAAACCCAAAACCATTAAGAAAATGCTAATAGGAACATACATATCAATAATTACCTTAAACATGAATGGATTAAATGCTCCAACCAAAAGACACAGGCTTGCTGAATGGATACAAAAACAAGACTGACATATGTACTGCCTACAAGAGACCCACTTCAGACCTATGGACACATACAGACTGAAAGTGAGGGGATGGAAAAAGATATTCCATGCAAATGGAAATCAAAAGAAAGCTGGAGTAGCAATACACATATCAGATAAAATAACTTTAAAATAAAGACTGTTACAAGAGACAAGGAAGGACACTACATAATGAACAAGAGATCAATCCAAGAAGAAGATATAACAATTATAAATATATATGCAGCCAACATAGGAGTGCCTCAATACATAAGGCAACTGCTAACAGCTCTAAAAGAGGAAATCGACAGTAACACAGTAATAGTGGGGGACTTTAACACCTTACTTACACCAATGGACAGATCATCCAAACATAAAATTAATAAGGAAAGACAAGTTTTAAATGATACAATAGACCAGATAGATTTAACTGATATTTATAGGTCTTTCCATCCAAAAACAACAAATTACACTTTCTTCTCAAGTGCGCATGGAACATTCTCCAGGATAGATCACGTTTTTGGTCACAAATCAAGCCTCAGTAATTTAAGAAAATTGAAATCATATCAAGCATCTTTTCTGACCACACCGCTATGAGATTAGAAATCAATTACAGGGAAAAAAACGTAGAAAGCACAAACACATGGAGGCTAAACAATACGTTACTAAATAACCAATAGATCACTGAAGAAATCAAAGATGAAATCAAAAAATACCTAGAGACAAATGACAATGAAAACACAATGATCAAAAACTTATGAGATGCAGCAAAAGCAGTTCTAAGAGGGAAGTTTATAGCTATAAAAGCCTACCTCAAGACACAAGAAAAATCTCAAATAAACAATCGATCCTTACACCTGCAGGAACTAGAGAAAGAAGAAGGGTAGCAGAAGGAAATAAATCATAAAGATCAGAGCAGAAAAAAATAAAACATGAAAAAATGAAACAAAGAAAACCATTGCAAAGATCAATAAAACTAAAGCTGGTTCTTTGAGAACATAAACAAAATCGATAAACCATTAGCCAGACTCATCAAGAAAAGGAGGGAGAGGACTCAAATCAATAAAATTAGAAATGAAAAAGGCGAAGTTAAAACAGACACTGCTGAAATACAAAGCAGCATAAGACATTACTACAAGCAACTCTATGTCAATAAAATGGACAACCTGGAAGAAATGGACAAATTCTTAGAAGGTATAACCTTCTAAGACTGAACCAGGAAGAAATAGAAAATATTAACAGACCTATCACAAGTAATGAAATTGAAACAGTGATTAAAAATCTTCCAACAAACAAAAGTCCAGGACCAGATGGCTTCACAGGTGAATTTTATCAAACAATTAGAGAAGAGCTAACACCCATCCTTCTCAAACTCCTCCAAAAAATTGTAGAAGGAACAGTCCCAAACTCATTCTATGAGGCCACCATCACCCTGATACCAAAACCAGACAAAGATACTACAAAAAGAAGAAAATTACAAATATCACTGATGAATATAGTTGCAAAAATCCTCAACCAAGTACTAGTAAACAGAATCCAACAACACATTAAAAGGATCATGCACCATAATCAAGTGGGATTTATCCCAGGAAGGCATGAATTCTTCAATATTTGCAAATCAATTGATGTGATACACCATATTAACAAATTGAAGAATAAAAACCATATGATCATCTCAATAGACACAGAAAAAGCTTTTGACAAGATTCAACACCCATTTATGATCAAAATTCTCCAGAAAGTGGGCATAGAGGGAACCTACCTCAACATAATAAAGGCCATATATGACAAACCTACAGCAAACATCATTCTCATTGGTGAAAAACTGAAAACATTTCCTCTAAGATCAGGAACAAGACAAGGATGTCCACTCTCACCACTATTATTCAACACAGTTTTGGAAGTCCTAGTCATGGCAATCAGAGAAGAAAAAGAAATAAATGGAATACAAATTGGAAAAGAAGTAAATCTGTCACTGTTTGCAGATGACATGATACTATTTAGAGAATCCTAAAGATGTCACCAGAGAACTACTAGAGCTAATCAATGAATTTGGTAAAGTAGCAGGATACAAAGTTAATGCAGAGAAATCTCTTAAAGTCTTATACACTAATGATGAAAAATCTGAAAGGGAAATTAAGGAAACACTCTTATTTACCATTGCAACAAAAAGAATAAAATACCTAGGAATAAACCTACCTAGGGAGACAAAAGACCTGTATGCAGAAAACCATAAGACACTGTTGAAAAAATTAAAGATGATACCAACAGATAGAGAGATATACCATGTTCTTGGATTAGAAAAATCAATATTGTGAAAATGACTATACTACCCAAAACAATCTACAGATTCAATGTTATCCCTATCAAATTACCAATGGCATTTTTACAGAACTAGAAAAAAAAATCTTAAAATTTGTATGGAGATACAAAAGACCCCGAGTAGCCAAAGCAGTCTTGAGAAAAAAAATGGAGCTGGAGGAATCAGACTCCTTTACTTCAGAGTATATTACAAAGCTACAATAATCAAAACAATATGGTACTGACACAAAAACAGAGATATAGATCAATGGAAAAGGATAGAAAGCCCAGAGATAAACCCACGCACCTATGTTCAACTAATCAATGACAAAGGAGGCAAGGATATACAATGGAGAAAAGACCTTCTCTTCAATAAGTGATGCTGGGAAAACTGGACAGCTACATGTAAAAGAATGAAATTAGAACACTCCCTAACACCATACATAAAAGTAAACTCAAAATGGATTAGAGACCTAAATGTAAGACTGGACTCTGTAAAACTCTTAGAGGAAAACATAGGAAGAACACTGTTTGACATAAATCACAGCAAGATCTTTTTTTGATCCACCTCCTAGAGTAATGGAAATAAAAACAAAAATAAACAAATGGGACCTAATGAAACTTAAAAGCTTTTACACAGCAAAGGAAACCAGACAACCCTCAGAATGGGAGAAAATATTTGCATGAAAAGACAACCTTCAGAATGGGAGAAAATATTTGCAAACGAATCAACAGACAAAGGATTACTCTCCAAAATATATAAACAGCTCATGCAGCTCAATATTAAAAAAACAAACAACCCAATCCAAAAATGAGCAGAAGATCTAAATAGACATTTCTCCAAAGAAGACATACAGATGGTCAATAAGCACATGAAAAGCTGCTCAACATCACTAATTATTAGAGAAATGTGAATCAGAACTACAATTAGGTATCACCTCACACCAGTTAGAATGGGAATCATCAGAAAATCTACAAACAACAAATGCTGAAGAGGGTGTGGAGAAAAGGGAACCCTCTTGCACTGTTGGTGGGAGAACAGTGCAAGATACACTGAACTGGTACAGCCACTAGAGAACAGTATGGAAGTTCCTTAAAAAACTAAAAATAGAACTACCATACGCCCCAGCAATCCCACTACTGTGCATATACCCTGAGAAAACCATAATTCAAAAAGTGTCATGTACCACAATGTTCATTGCAGCCCTATTCACAATACCCAGGTCCTTGAAGCAACCTAAGTGTCCATCGACAGGTAAATGGATAAAGAAGATGTGGTATATATATACACAATGGAATATTACTCAGCCATAAAAAGAACGAAATTGGGTCATTTGTAGAGACATGGATGGACCTAGAGACTGTCATACAGAGTGAAGTAAGTCAGAAAGAGAAAAACAAATATCGCATGTTAACGCATATATGTGGAACCTAGAAAAATGGTACAGATGATTCGGTTTGCAGGGCAGAAATTGAGACACAGATGTAGAGAACAAATGTATGGACACCAAGGGGGAAAGCCATGGGGGTGTGGGGTTGATGGTGTGATGAATTGGGCGATTGGGATTGACATGTATACACTAATGTGTATAAAATGGATGACTAATAAGAACCTGCTGTATAAAGAAATAAATAAAATAAAATTCAAAAATTGAAAAAAAGTAAATAAAATAAAATAAACAACAACCCATAACCCTGCAAAGGGAGCACATAAAAATAGTAATAAATAAAATAAATGAGATGCAAACAATTAAATATGGAAAGCTGTCACATGAGGCCTTTTTTCATCAAAGAGAAGAAAATCCTCCAAGTTGGTCATAGTTTCTTGCCATTTTTAAACTATTCTTATTGCTGTCCTCAACGTTGTTGTATAGGAAAAAGTCTGAGTGTGGGCCTCAGCCAGACTTTTTTTGGTGTGGCAAATCATATTATCTGAAGTTCTACACTATAATCCATGCCACATTCTTACAATATAATATTGACCCTCCTCCATCAAAGAGTGCCATCTACGTTCTTTTCCCCTTGAACCTGAGCAGAAATTTTTAAACTGACTCCATCAGTAAATCTGGTAGAAGGCAAGGTCATAAAAGGTGATAAGATTCTGTCTGGATCCCTCTTTCTTGGGACACACAACTTGGGAGTTCTGGGACAATATGTAAGAAGCCTGCCACCCTGAAGCTGCCATGCTGTAGAGATCGTGTGGATAGACTACAGAGAGCTGGAGAAAGATGCCCAAGGCCCCAATTGTTTTAGTGCCCAGATGTCTGAGTCTTCCCAGATCAAATACATGACATGTGAGTAAAGAAAGCTGAGACAGAACTGCACAGCTGAGCTTCTTCTGAAATCCTGACCCATGAAAATCATGAGATAAATGATTATTGTTATTTTGAGCCACTAAATTTGGGGGTAATTTTGTACACACAGTCATTGTGATTGAAACTGCTTGGAAGGGCAAAAGGAACAACTGCCAAACCTCTAAGAGCTGGGGCACCATATGAGATCCTATAGATTTTACTGATTGAAAGTTGCAATGCATTACCGTTATTGATTCTCTGAAAATCCAGACTTCTGCACTCACTTTTCAAGTGGTGTCTTTTAGGCATTATCTTAAAATTTCAGTACCGTGTGTGTGTGTGTGTGTGTGTGTGTGTGTGTGTGTGTGTGTGTGTGTGTGTGTGGTGTGTGTGGTGTGTGTGTGTGTTTGTAAACCTGGGACAAATTTCAAATATGTATCTTTCTAAGAGTATAAATTTTAGGGTACAGAAGGGCATGATATCCACAAGTTATAATGAAATGTTTTATGCCTTGATTGAAATTAGGGTTGTCTCTTTACTTTCTCAAGTATTTCAAAGAAGTCCATTTTTGCTTCTTTGCAATGGAATGGACTTTGATGGAAAAATTGCCTTTTGATTAAAAAAATAGTTCAAATTAATAGTTCTTTCTATTTTGCATCAAACGGATATGTTTTGTGTTCTATGCAAGTCTTCTCAGCCCACATACTCCATCAACACTCTTTTTTTTTTTTTTTAAGTTGTTTCTCATGTGTTATTATTTGAGAGTGGGTTGGTAGACATTCAATTTAATACAGTTTCTTAACTCCAAAAATAATTTCTTTTCAAACTAAAAGAACATACTGCTTGTGCTGCTTTTAAGTTTGTTATATCAAGATATGCCTCTTAAATCCATATTTCAAAAGTTTATATATTAACATTTTTATTAGAGTATAATTGTTTTACAATGATGTGTTAGTTTCTGATTTATAACAAAGTGAATCAGCTATACATATAAATATATCTCCATATCTCGTCCCTCTTGCGTCTCCCTCCCACCCTCCCTATTGCACCCCTCTAGGTGGCCACAAAGCACAGAGCTGATCTCCCTGTGCTATGTAGCTGCTTCCCACTAGCTATCTATTACACATTTGGTAGTGTAAATATGTCCATGCACTCTCTCACTTCGTCTCAGCTTCCCCTTCCCCTCCTCATGTCCTCAAGTCCATTCTCTAAGTCTGTATCTTTATTCCTGTCTTGCCCCTAGGTTTTACAGAACCATTTGTTTTTCTTTTTTAGATTCTATATACATGTGTTAGCATACGATATTTGTTTTTCTCTTTCTGACTTACTTCACTCTGTATTATCTCCAGCTAATTCTTTCACTAATTTCTTTCTGATCCTGAAAGGAAAAACAAGCAAACAAACATGAAGACTAAGGGGCAAAAGATTGAGAGTTTAATGGAACAATCTTTGCCACCAAGCAAGGAATTCAGTTCAGCACTGAGTCTGGGCTCCAAGTTGCAGAGGAAGAGTCATAGCTAAGTCTTTTAAAGCTAAAGTATCTCTGCCTCATTTTAGGAAAACAATGTCTCCAAGAGCTGCAGACTAGATGCCAATAACTGAATGTGTCAATTAGGTAAATGCTGGGTTGATGGGAAGGTGGCTTCTGCTTCAAAGGTGTAGCACCCACCTAAGGACTGTGGTGTCCAGCTGCCTCTGCTGCATGTGTGAGGTGACCATTTCAGGATTATGATTCTAGACAGAGCTGCACCACTGACAGCAAGTGAGGTGCCAGATAATGGTTGATCAGCTGTCTTAGATGTTGGTTACTGTGGTGTAGAAGATCAATACGTGGTCCAACATATTTTCCTGTTAGTGTTCACATGAGGGCCATCCTTGGACCTAATTTTAACAACTCTTGGTAAAGGCTTTTGTCATTACCACACATCTCTCTCTGCTGGCAGATCTGTCTGTCCTAGAGAGTTAAATCCTGTTGGTAAGCCAATAATTAAATATGTTAGTCATCACTTGGGTAAAATGTTGGAAATAGCTAAAGCTGGATCTGATACTTTGGCAGTTAAAGTAGAGCTGCATCAAAGGAGAATTTAACTAAAAAAATAAAAACAAAAACTTTGGCCTGACTGCCAGGCTCACTCTGATCAATCTTGTCTTTTCTTTTTTCAGGAAAATAAAATAATTTAGTTCTTAGCTTCTGAATTTCCAGAGCCTAGCTTCTGGATATTTAAGAGTAATTTAAGGAATTCTTCAAAGAGATGTTATTATCCTAAGAGTAATTTTCCTGTTACCTGCTAGAGGCAACTGACAGTTTTCAGTTCTACCATGCTATTTTGAGAGTACTTTCCTTGGTATGAATTCTCAAAAACTTTTCTATTCCTCCTTTCAAGGAAATGCTTTCATATTAATTAATGTTCAATGGTAATATTAATTGGGTTTCCCTTTAGGGAATTACAAGAAAAGCTTAGACATTTTTATATGTAGAGAATTGCAGAAGGGCCTGTAAGAATAAATACAGAAAAAAATTTCAAAAAGTAGATCAATTAGAAGCTGGGAAAGGAAGAGTTATCAAAAAAAGATTAGAAAATGTAACAAAAAAGGTCAAGAGGGGAAGAGAGCTAAGAATTGGTGGTCTCTAATTAGGACCAACAATATTTCCTTACATTTCATCACTTTCTTTCCACTTAGATCTGAAGGGATTCTGCATTCTGATCGGGATTAAAACCAGAGTTAAATCTGGAGAACAAAGCAGACTCAGAGAAGTAGTTTAGGTGGCTAAGGAAAGGAAATGAAGGACCAGTGGTATATAGAATTATGTGGCAGATTTCTAAATATTAGAACTTATTATTCCAAAATGAGAAACATTTGGTTCCAGAGTACGGTGTGTATAAATTAGAGCTAAGCATCTTTTTTAATGTGAACTGCCTGATTCTATTCTTTGCCTATTTTAAGTTGGGATGCGCATTATTATTTATTGATTGATTTATAAGGACTTTTGTCTATTAAGGAATAAGTCTGTTGTCTCTCATACCATTTATGTAAAGCAGACTAAAATACTTGTCTTAGAATCCTAATGAGAAGGAGGAAATAAGGGTGAGACACTAGATTCTATCATAAAAGAGAAAGAACTTATTGTTAACAATAGAAGCTTACGTTTCCAGTTTCTACCATGTTCTGTTTTCTTCAGTTAGGAATAAAATTTCAACCAACATTTCCCCTGCAAATCTTTTATTTTTGGAATTAAAACAATTAATTAAATGGATTTAAAATTAAAGAAAACTTTGTTCTTAATTGGAAATCAATTTACTTTGGATAGATCAGAAACTAAATGGTAATGGGACACAATCAAAGTAAATTTAGGTGATAAAACTTGTGCCTTCCCTTTCAATCTGATAAAGAACAACATTAGGTGAAGATATGCCTGGAAAATACTGCATGGTTATAAAGCACAACAACGAAACCTTAAATTAAGCTACAACTAAAACCATGTATTTTCAGAGGCACACTTCATAGCTTCTCTCCCCATCTGTATCACTTCATTAAATCAGCACAAAGAACTTAAAAATACCATGGCAAGTAATTTAATAAGAATAACCCAATGTACCTAATCCAGTTTTTCTGCAGCTAGATAATAAAAAGGTGAATGTGAGAGCGTTCAAGATTTTATCCAGTCTCATGATTTTAAGCACCATCTATAAGCTGAGGTCTCCCAAATCTCCATTTCAACCTTGACATCTCCACTGAAATCGAGCCACATATACAACTGAATTGTTGCAAATTAGAGCCAAGCCTATATATTAAGCTATCTCTGCAGATAAAACCATGCATTTGATCAGATCAATAACTAGGCAACTTTACTTCTCCTTTTTCCTCACACCCACCTCCAATCCATTGGCAAGTCTTGTTTTTGCTCTCTCCTGAACATATATTTAGGTCTGATTATTTCTCACCATGGTCTCACTGCTGAAGAACTTGTCTGTAACGTCCTCCTCACACTTTTGCTTTCTTGCTTCCACTCTTGTTTCTCTGCAGTCTATTCCCCATGTAGCACCACAGGTGGTTGTCTTAAAGCTTAAATCAGAGCATATTATTTTCCAGAATCAAACTCTTCAATGGCTTCCTTTTATCAACAGTCTTAAACTCAAACCCAAACTCTTTACCATCGACTCACCTCCCCACTGTCATTTCCTATCACTACCATAGCCCACACAGTGACCTTTCTCCTGCTTTGGGGCTTTTGCATTTTATGTTCTCTCTGCCTAGCACACTCCCACATTATCATATGCCTAGTTTCAGCTTAACCGTCACCTCCTCACTCCTAGTCACCTTTTTGGCTTTATTATCTACATTTATCATTATCTGAAATTATATTACTAATTTACAATTTCATTGTCTGTTTCTCCCTAAGAGAAAGAAATCTGCAAGGGTCCATAATGATCATGTGGTTCAACTTCCTTTTATTGTGTAAGGAGAAACTGAGGCCCACAGAAGCTAGATGTTTTGCCAATATAAATCTGACTAGTTAGAGTGGAATCCAGAAAGAAAAAGGAATTCTCCTAAGACAACAATAGAGCAGAATTCTTCCTGCTCTATTCCACTATGTAACATTCCTCAACATTTGTTTAATCCAATTATCCCTCCTTTATCAAGATATCCAGTGGAGGAGAGAGAGTTCCACCTTCTCAACACAGACCTGCGGTTTTACCTACCACAGCTCTATAACAAAGGTATATCATTCTTAAGCACTTGATAGAGTATTTATATAACTATCCATTTCTAGAGCCATTAAGAGAACTAAGATGCTTTATCCAATAACTTTTGTTTATATGGTGACACCAGACAACTATAGAGCTTTGTTTTGTTTTATTTTGTCTTGTTTTTTAATTTTCAGTGTTTCCTCCTACTCCAATTCCACCTCATGGAGTAGGGAATGGTGGGAAGCTCTCAGTTAGAGCTTGCTATAGTTTTAATTACTTGGTAAGTTATTGTAACTTGAATTCAAAGATATTGTGATATGTGGCGTCTCCTTAACTTTATTATTCAAAAACACTTTTAGTGTGAACTTCTACTTTTGAAAATCAAAAATGTATAAAGTGCTTATTTGCTTTATGAAACACAGGAGACAGAACACTGATCAGTCTTTGCTGAAGAAGGGTCTGGCAGTGCCCTTGGTCTATCATTATGAACATGAGTCCTCACGTGCAGCAGGACAACGTAAGACAAAGAAATAGTAAGCCGAGAAGTGTCAGACATGTGGCCTTGTGTATATTTCCTTTCTGAAAATTATTTACAGGAGTTCAGTTGCTAAAATTAGCTTGTTTTGTTATGACATTGGTGTTTCTCCTTAGAGAGGTGAAAAACAAATCTGGATATTGGAGGACTTTGATCAGCTGATTTCAAAATAGTGAGTCCTTTGTTATTACTGGAGGAATTTTGGGAACAAATATTGTAGTTCATATAAATTATTCATTTAGCAAGAATGCATTAGTCAAGGCATGATCAGCATTGTATTAGCTTGTGTGTGATGCGCATAAAGGAAGCAAAAAGCGTGGTTCCTGTCTAAGTTTCATGGTCAGCCTTGCCATGCATTTTGACTCTCATGCCTTTATCTAGGCCAGTAACGTCTGGGTAACACCAGGCTGATGTCAGCTCAGTAGCCGTATTAACATGATTATTCCATTAAACATGGAAAGAATGTAGCTAATTTTTCAGAATTACCACAAAGACCTGTTAAATTTAATTGAACATATACTTATGAAGCTTTACAGTGTACAAAATACTGTGCCATGTTTTGTGAATGAGGAATAAAAAATATTGAATATACTAAAAAACTTGGCTTCTTTCCTGAAGTGGAGATCCAATAAGTATACAAATAGTCATAATATATATTCACATGTGATCATCGTTCTATAAGAAGTATTGACAAATATTTTAGATATTCACAAAAGAGAGGCTGCAATATGATGAAGGCATGAGTAAAACAGTCTCTTGAAAACTGTGGCATTTGTGCAATGTCTTGAAGGATGGGGGTGTTTTTATGGACAAGGATGGGAAAAGGGCTGTGGAAAGGGGACATTCAAGATGGAGAGAAACATAATCAAAAAGGTGGAGGCAGGAAGCCCTTGATTTTATTTGGGAATCACTTTGCCTGGAGATTAGGGCATATGTTATGGAAGATTCAGTCAAAGGTCATAAATGCCAAACAAAATAGTTTATATTGAATCCTCTGTAATGGGGACCTGCTGAGTTTTGTGAGCAGAAATGTGATGTACTTACAGTTGTGCATTAGGAAGATTGCTCTGCAGCAGGAGACAAAATTAGAGTAGAAAAAGACTGAGGAACAATTAAGAGGTTATTATAATAGTTGAAGTGATAGGTAATGAGAGAAGAGACCATGGGAATGGAACAGAAGAGACCAATTCAAGAGACTGAAGAAGTCAAACCAATAGAATTTAGTGATGAATTACAGGTGGATAGCAAAACAGATCAAGGAGATAAGGGCGATAACAAAGGTTTTAAGCTTGGGACACTGAGAAAATTGTACATTGGCAGAAATAATAAATTCTTTAGGATATAATAAAACTGTTTAGATATTCTATTTGGAACTTGGCTTCAGACATGTTTGAGGTATTGTGCAACTGTAAATGCAGACCCAGACACAGGAAAAGCTCAGATCTGGTGAAATAGTGTGTGTGTGTGTATGTGTGCGTGTGCGTGTGTGATAAAAATTTAGGTAACACTGTTGACATTGTAAGAGTCAAAGAACTCACTAAAGGAGAAACAATGAACATTAACCCTTGCATGTAAGAGATGAAAAGAAGAGGGGGCATTTAAGAAGAGAGGGGGCATTTTCAGAGTAGTCGGAGGAGCATCAGCAGACCAGCATCTCTAAATCAAGAACATTCTTCTTTGTTTAAAAAATATATGTGACATTACAAGATTTTTTTAGATTGTGCTTTAGATTTTCTTTAATTTCAGAAATGATTTTTAAATATATGTATCCCCATACTAGTAATAATATAATTAATTAAAATAATAAGATAATAACTACAGGTCAGAAATCTTAAAACAGTCCTTTTCTATAGAGAAAAATTGAATACGTATTGTATCACCAACCTCAGTAAACTAATGAATTGTGCAGTCATCCATTCAACAAGTAGTTTTTAAGCATGGAGAACACAATTTGAAATTGTTTCTGAGTGGAGAAATAGGACTAGAGGCTATTAATTAAAGAAATAAAAATTATGCCCCTAATTCTTTGGCACACAGATGTTTGTGGTTTATTAGCAAGAGAAGTAAGTAAATAATTAAAAGCCATTAAAATTTACACATGATGGTGCACATACATTCTTAATGTGAGTTCTTAACTCGCAATGGTGAACTATTGCTACAAATAACCAGACTGGATTTTAGTCCTCATTCTTTTTCTTTGATGTAATCACTGTTAACTACTCATTTCTTGAAATTATCTCACTCATTAATTCAATATTGACTCAGTAAATATTTACCAAGAGCCTCTGATGTGCCACGCATGTCTAGATCTTGACAATCCAACACTGAACAAAATAGACCAAAAAAACCCTATCTTCCTGTGATATTCTAGTAGGTGTTTCCATTAATGAAATTTAATCAAAATTTTAACAAATTTTTGTTTAAATGTCTATTGCTTTATATCATTATATTCTCATACAATATGCTAATGTTACACATTTATATACTTGTGTCCCAGATGGTTGCTCTTTTTGACAGTATATTTATGTTCCAGGGAACTGAATCAATTGGTTGTTGTTGCTGTTTTCCAGCAAAGGACAACAGAAAATCTGCTTGTCTCTTCCTTGTTTCCTACTTCAAAATCTTTGCCATTACTTTGAATAACAGGGTGCTTTTTGTTTTCTGACAAGGTAAACATATCACAAAAGTATTTGGGAAAATAAGTGTTATATATATTGATAGTATTAACAGAGATGTATAGAAGAAATCTAACAAATAAGTAAGGAATAATAGAATTAGAAAATCTTCATTTTGTAAGACCTAATATAATAACTGATCTAGATAGCAATCATCAGTGGCTGCTAAAACCATTAGGTAAATGGTAGAAGGCAATTTTATAATGGATGAAGCTGAACCTCTTGATCAATCTAAGTATCACTAAAAGTAGGAAAATCAGATATCATGTGTTTCCTAATGTGAAACAATAAGAAGCATATAGAACCACTTATGTGTTTTGCAAATTAAATAAAATGAAATGAAACCTGAATCCCTGAATCTAATTAGGATTATAGATACAACAACTATACATAGAAAATAGGTCCAGACAAATATACTAAAATTGATCCACAACAATATCATTCAGTCAAATGTATAATGGGAGAAATTCTATAGGACAAATGACCTGGTTTAAAAGAAATGACCTTGTGAGGAGGGTAAAGAGTGACAGTGGAAAGAGGGAAAGTGTTATGGAGTAAAAGAAATTTAAGACAGAAATCATTCCATTGTGCTGTGTGAGATATGTTTGGATTCAGATTCAAGTAAATAAACTATAAAAAGATATGTTTGAGACAACTGGGAAGGTCTGAACATAAACTGGATATTGGCTGATATAAAATAATTATTGCTAATTTTTTTAGGTATGTTTATGTACTGTGATTAAATTTTTTAAAATTCTTCTCTGTTAAAGAGACATATTATGGAAGAAATGATATGATACCTAGAATTTTATTTAAAATACCCTAGCAGTAAAATGAAAGAAAAATAACCAGGTAAGAAATAGGTGAAATATTTTCAAAACTTCAGTAATTGTGAGACACAGGCTTCATTTTTATAATTTATTTTTAAAACTTTTCATTATAAAAAGAGAGTTGTACATATATTTTATAATAAAAATGTTATTTTAATTTTTATAATTGTTTTCTCATATTAATGTTATGTAGCCCTCAGTGGCATGATACTTGGGTACAGAAACATCATGTCAAATAGGAATTCAGAAAGCATGTGCTTTTCATTCTCAAGACAGGCATCTAAAGAGAAAGGAGACAAAAAGACATCAGAATGCTAAAGGATATGATAAGCTGGATTTGAAAGAAGCTGGAGAGATGGAATATCCTAAGCCATGTCCATATTAAATGATACGCAAAGATTTCATTTACTACTAGAGCTAATCAATGAATTTGGTAAAGTAGCAGGATACAAAATTAATGCACAGAAATCTCTTACATTCCTATACACTACTGATGGAAAATCTGAAAGAGTAATTAAGGAAACACTCCCATTTACCACTGCAACAAAAAGCATCAAATACCTGGGAATAAACCTACCTAAGTAGACAAAAGACCTGTATGCAGAAAACTATAAGACACTGATGAAGGAAATTAAAGATGATACAAACAGATGGAGAGATATACCACGTTGTTGGATTGGAAGAATCAACATTGTGCAATGACTATACTACCCAAAGCAATCTACAAATTCAATGCAATCCCTATCAAACTACCAATGGCATTTTCCACAGAATTAGAACAAAAAATTAACAATTTGTATGGAAACACAAAAGACCCTGAATAGCCAAAGCAATCGTGAGAAAGAAAAGCAGAGCTGGAGGAATCAGGCTCTGTGACTTCCGACTATACCACAAAGCTACAGTAATCAAGACAGTATGGTAATGACACAAAAACAGAAATAGAGATCAATGGAAGAGGATAGAAAGCCCAGAGATAAACCCACACACATATGGTCACCTTACTTTTGATAAAGGAGGCAAGAACATACAATGGAGAAAATACAGTCTCTTCAATAAGTGGTACTGGGAAAACTGGGCAGCTACATGTAAAAGAATGAAATTAGAACACTCACTAATACCATACACAAAAATAAACTCAAAATGTATTGAAGACCTAAATGTAAGGCCAGACACTATAAAACTCTTAGAGGAAACACAGGCAGAACACTCTATGACATAAATCACAGCAAGATCCTTTTTGACCCACCTCCTAGAGGAATGGAAATAAAAACAAAAATAAACAAATGAGACCTAATGAAACTTAACAGCTTTTGCATAGCAAAGGAAACCAGAAACAAGACCAAAAGACAACCCTCAGAATGGGAGAAAATATTTGCAAATCAAGCAACTGACAAAGGTTTAATCTCCAAAATTTACAAGCAGCTCATGCAGCTCAATATCAAAAAAACAAACAACCCAATCCAAAAATGGGCAGAAGACCTAACTAGACATGTCTTCAAAGAAGACATACAGATTGCCAAGAAACACATGAAAGAATGCTCAACATCACTAATCATTAGAGAAATGCCAGTCAAAACTACAACAAGGTATCACCTAACACCATTCAGAATGGCCATCATCAAAAAATCTACAAACAGTAAATGCTGGAGAGGGTGTGGAGGAAAGGGAACCCTCTTGCACTGTTGGTGAGAATGTAAATTGATACAGCCACTATGGAGAACAGTATGGAGGTTCCTTAAAAAACTAAAAATAGAACTACAGTATGACCCAGCAATCCCACTACTGTGCATATACCATGTGAAAACCATACTTCAAAAAATGTCATGTACCACAATGTTCATTGCAGCTCTATTCACAATAGGTAAGACATGGAAGCAACCTAAGTGTCCATTGACAGATGAATGTATAAAGAAGATGTGGTACATATATACAATGGAATATTACTCAGCCATAAAAAGAAATGAAATTGAGTTATTTGTAGTGAGGTGGATGGACCTAGGGTCTCTCATACAGAGTGAAGTAAGTCAGAAAGAGAAAAACAAATACCATATGCTATCACATGTATATGGAATCTAAAAAAGAAAAAGAAAATGGTTCTGAAAAACCTAGGGGCAAGACAGAAATAAAGATACAGGCTTAGAGAATGGACTTGAGGACACAGGTAGGGGGAAGGATAAGCTGGGATGAAGTGAGAGAGTGGCATGGACTTATATATACTACCAAATGTAAAATTGATAGCTAGTGGGAAGAAGGTGCATAGCACAGGGAGATCAGCTCAGTGCTTTGTGACTGCTTAGAGGGATGGCATAGTGAGGGTGGGAGGGAGACGCAAGAGGGAGGAGATATGGGGATATATGTATATGTATCGCCTATTCACTTTGTTATAAAGTGGAGACTAACACACCATTGCAAAGCAATTATACTTCAATAAAGATGTTAAAAAACTTATATGAGAACAAGAGTGATAATATGATTTATCATATTAAGGCACTGGGTAATAAGAATTCTTCTATAAATTAACATCCATTGTTGACATTATTTGTGCATTTGTGGAAGTGCCAACACAGTCTGACATCTGTCCTGTCAGACAAAAAAGACACAACTCATTTGATACAGTTAGTGTTCCCTCATTCCTGGAAAGGTCACTTGCTCTTTAACTTGCTCTGCATAATTAGCAAACAGCAGATAATACTAGAAATTAACGCCTACTGTTCAGATTGTACTGGCAAGGAAGACACTGTCTCATCTCTAAATAAGTTGTTTCAGAATGTGAAAGCCCCAAATGTTTACCACTACTCTGCAACAAATAATATTATCAGTACTCCATACATATACACATAAATCAAGAATTTTACAACGTAACATTTTAATGCTATTTTTCTCTGTTTCCAGAATGTGTTCACTTTCACTTGAAAATATTTCACAACTGTAAATAATCCCCATGAATTTCTTTTTGTAAACCTTTTTTTATTCCCTTCAGGAACAGGATGCTATGTGAATCTGACAGCTGAAATTTGGATCTTGCAACAGCAGATAAAACACTTTTTGTCTAATTTCTAATAAATTGGATTATTTTTATATCATGCAAAAAAAGTATCCTTTTCAGAATAAAAGTGAAGAAAATTATATTCTTCCTTCTATCCAACCTGCCAACTTAAGTTTGTCCTCCAGCAAACAAAACTCTGATGGTAGCTCTACAGACAGAAATGAGATATGAAACCGCATATTCATCAAATCTTGATCATCTTCTCTGTGCAAGCCTTTAGGCTAAACAATCTCAAAGAAAAAAATATCAGACCCAAATCCTGCCCTTAGTTCATAATTTAGCTAAAGAGCCCAGGTAAACATATTAAGTAACTTCGATGCAAGATAGAACGTGATTTTTTACAAAGCCGTAGTGTTATCAAAAAATAAGTTATCACATTGATCAATGAAACAGAATATTTAGTCCAGAAATAGAACCACACATATATGGTCAATTGACTTTCAATCAAGTTGCAAAGACATTTCAATGAAGAAAGTTCAATCTTTCCAACAAAAGGAAACTTGACTTGTGCACAAAATTAACTCAAAATGTATCATGGACCACAATGTAAAATAAAACTTCTAGAAGAAAACAAAGGATAAAATATTTATGGCCTTGGGTTCAGCAAAGATTTCTTAGATATGATACCAAAAGCACAGTCCATTAAAAAAAATGAATAAATTGAACTTCATGGAAATTGAAAAACTTCTGTTCTTTGAAAGAAACTGTTGACAAAAGGAAGATACAAACCACAGACTTGGAAAAATATTTGTAAAACCTGTATCTAATAAAGGACATGTATCCAAGATATTTAAGGTACTCTCAAAACTCCATAACAAGAAAATAAACCACTTAATAAAAGTATATGTATACACAAAGGTTTAAACAAACACTAGACCAAAGAAGATATATGGATGATAAATAGGCACATGAAAATATATTCAGCATCATTGGTCATTAAGGAAATGCAAATTAAAACCACAGTGAGGTACAAATACACAACTATCAGAAAGAGATACAGCAATTGGACCTCTCAGACACTGCTAGTAAGAATGCACAACAGTTTGGAAAAATACTCTGGCCATTTTTTGTAAAGTTAAAATGTACAGTTATCATGCAACTCATAAATTCCACTCCTAGATATTTACTCAAGAGAAATAAAAATCTTATACTTACACAAAAACCTGTATCCCGTATGCAAATGTTTATAGTAGCTATATGCATAATACCTAAAAAGTGGAAACAATCCAAATGCCCTTCAACTGGTGAACGTATTAAGGAAGTGTACACTCACAAAATGAAATAATATTCAGCAAGCAAAAGTAATAAATAAGTGATTTACAATATAATATGAATGAATATCAAATGTATTAAGTGTATGAAGCCAGACTCAGGAGACTATATGTTGTATGATTCCACTTATATGACAATCGGAATAGGCAAAACTATAGGGGTGGGAAACTGATGAGCCAGAGTTAGGGGCTGGGGAGGAGGCACTTCCTACAAAGGGGTCTAAGGGAATTTCTGAAGGATGAAACTTCTATTTCTTGTTTGTAGTGGCTGTATGACTCTATGCAATTGTCAAAAGTCATAGAACTAACACTAAAAAGGGTGCTGTGAGTTCAGAGGAAGGAGAACATCTCAGCTGATCAAGAAAAATTAGGCAATGAGAGTAATGGCAACTCATGGTTGGAAAAGCCCTAAGGGAGAAAACTGCAGAATATGCACAGCAATCAATGTGAAACATAGTTGTAAGGAACTAACTGGGGAATACTGGCTAGGGAAAAACTTGAAAGCTTTGAGTTAGCCTGTCTATGAGTTCATCGTAAATATTGGAGAATTTTAGGATGGAAATGACATATATTTGTATTCAAGAAGAGGAAATAATTTATAGTTTCTCAAAATGTGCATGAGAGATTGTATTTCTGATTTAGTAAATAGGAGTAATGGCTCAGAAATATGCATTTTTAACAGAAAGTCCAACACCAACCCCAGGTATTTCTGATGCAGTTTATTCATGAAACTTGGAAGAAAATTACTGGGACATTCTGTCAGCCAGTAAACTGTTTTCATCCATTTTTTGACAAAAGTCCTAACAGCTCTCTCTACTCTACGTGTCCTTACAAGTGAGAGGTCCAGAATGTCACCTGCAGCTTCATCCCTTGAATGTTACTGGCCCTATGAGTAGATGGAGCCACTGGGCATTTGCATGTTGTGAGTTACAAATACACAGATTACACCTACTTTTTTTTTTAATTAATTAATTTTATTTTATTTTTTATTTATTTAATTTTGGTTAAGTTGGATCTTCGTTGCTGTGCATGGGCTTTCTCTGATTGTGGCAGCGCAGGAGCTACTCTTTGTTGCGGTGCGTGAGCATCTCATTATAGTGGCTTCTCTTGTTGCAGAGCACAGGCTCTAGGCGGGTAGGCTTCAGTAGTTGTGGCTCACGGGCTTAGCTGCTCTGCGTCATGTGGGATCTTCCCAGACCAGAGCTCGAATCCATGTCCCCTGCATTGGCAGGCAGATTCTTAATCACTGCACCACCAGGGAAGCCCTACAGCTACTTTTTGAGGTGTCAGACATTGAATAAAGAATGCTGAATCAGAAGTCACCAGACCTCTGTCGATATCTTAATACTTACTGTGTGGCTCTGAGGCAGCTACTAAACTTCTCAAGTTATCAACGGTGTGCATGTAAATTAAAATGCCTACTCTCTCTGCCTCAGGGTGACTTAGAGGTTCATAAGAAATCTTCTTTGTGAAAAGCTCCTTGAAATAATCTACCAAGTGCTATACAAATGTGAGACATTTTAATCCCTTTGGGTTAAATCATTAAATCTCCAGACAATTCTATTTAGATGTAAATATGTTGTATATAAAGGTATAACATTAGCACATATATTAGAATTTCAGCTATGCATTAAGGCACATGGCATTTTCACAAACATCTGACACTGAAGAAATGGGTAGTAAGACCATTATATATATATTTTTTCTTTTGCTCTACATGGGCCTCTCACTGTTGTGGCCTCTCCCGTTGTGGACCACAGCCTTCGGACATGCAGGCTCAGCTGCCATGGCTCACGGGCCCAGCCGCTCCGCGGCATGTGGGATCTTCCCAGACCGGGGCACGAACCCGTGTCCCCTGCATAGGCAGGCAGACCCTCAACCACTGCGCCACCAGGGAAGCCCAAGACAATTACATTTTGATGGGAGAGAGGAAGAAACTGTAGAGGAGGGCAAACTTTACCTCTCCTCTCTTAGGGTCTCCAGCTGGGCCAGAGAATGAAGTTGACATAAGACAGATTAACAGGAGAAAAACATAGAGATTTTATTTAACATACGTTTTATATAATGTGGAAGTCCACATGAGGAAATGAAGATCTAAAGAAGGGGCAAAACCTAAAGGATTTTATACTAGTTGAACAAACACAAGCAATTGAGGAAAAGTAACTAAAATATTGGGGGAGGCTAAAGGAATTTAAGAGTTATTTTAACAAACTGTTGTTTTTGTACAGAGTTCTCTTCAGCCTTGAGTCTCCTATGCTATTAAGACTGTTTCTTTCCTTCAGGTATAGGGAGGACATCTTTCACATGGAAGTTTTATCTCCTGCTTTTAGGAGGAAAAGGGAGGTCAGAGCACTCTTCTTATTTAGCTCAAAATAATTTTTATGCCAAAGCGGCATATTTGGGGATGGCATACACTGGTACCCTTCAGAAGCATAAAGAAAGGAAGAGAACGAGAGTTGGGAGAAATTCAGTGCGTGGATCTGAAGATCAGGCCTAGGAAAGTTACACTGTTTGAGGTCCAGAAATAAACATGAAAGGGTCTGAAAGCCAACAGGCTTACTTTAAGCTATTCACGAGACCAGGTCCTGATGCTCAGAAAGAAAATCTGTCAAAAGACATACTTTTTCTTTTCCTAGAGGCAAACAATGAAGGGAATAGTAGATATAGCTGAGCAACATGTTGTAACCTCTTTGTTTGTATATGTGTGTGTGTGTTTGTGTGTGTGTATGTATATGTGTATATATATATATATATATATATATATATATATATATATATAAAAACATATGTACATATGTTTGGCCCAAGGATGCTCTGTGGATGTACTATACTGTGTGGAACACAAAGCAGTATCTCTATTGTGTTGAAGGGACCATTGTATGTATGAATGCCCTACTGCTCTACCTTGTCCAGGGTTTTAAATTTAAATGTCCAATATATTGAGGGGAGAATTGGGACCTGCTGTTATTCAGTTTCCATTTTAGACCCTCCCAATATTAGACCCACCCAATAAAGTGAACTGGGCTATGGCATCACCAGAAAGAACCTGTAGGGACCAGCTTTCACAGATACTCAAATGCACTAAGCCTCCAGAAAACAGGGAAATGACAAAAATCAAACGAGGCCCTGTAGCTTATTTGCACATATTCAGTTTCATCCTCTCCTTTTTGTTCAACTCAAGTTGAAGGCTTTTATGTGACATTAGTATCAATAAAATCAGAGTCCTGGAGACCCCACATATAAACAGAGAGGGCAATGCCACAGTCTAAGGAAGAAGGCTCCTCTGATGAAGATGCGTTTGAATCACTTAGATGGCTTGGTAGTTGCTTGGGTTAAAGGCAGACAAGTGTGTTGACCCTTGGGGTTTACATGTGCTTCTCAATTACAAAGACACAGTTTCACCTTTGGAATTAGCCTTGAAAACTGCTGCAGGCTCTCAAATCTCCCATGCAGAATAACTTGCCCTAACAGAGCCAACTTTAGCTGGGGTGCATTAGAACTTCCCCAGGGCATTCCACCTGCTGTCTAAAAAGGCTGCTAAACAAACAAGAGCTGTGAAAGGAATACAAGAAAATCATAGAAAAAAAGAATGTTCCAAGAACAAATACCTATCTGGACTCTTATTCAATCACTTTTTCTCAAAGGAAAAATGAGTTCCAAATGTAGAATTAATTTTGCACAAAGCCTCTGTACTTGTCTTCATATTTATATCTGACTTTTGGCAGTAGGACACAAATTCAGTTCCTTAGAATTCATTTTTTTACTTTTAAATATTTATTAATTAATGAAAGGTTTCTGAAAAACAGAGCATTCCCATGACAGCAAATGCAAAATGTGCAAAAGGATATAGAAAGGGAAAAGAGTCTTCTCTTTCATCTTTGCCCCCAACCACCTATTCCTTTTCTAGAAGCTACCACTGTCACCAGTTTCAGAGGTAGTCTCCATATATTAATATAAATGTGTATGAGTGTGTGTGTATTTCCTTTCTTCTTTACCCAAATAGTTGTATATTATAGCAAGGAAGCAAGATGCAAAAGAGTATCTCTATCTGTCTATTTATCTATCTCTATATGATAACCATGTTTGTCTTCCTTGTGAGTTAGATATAAATTTCCTTTGTTATTTTTAATAGTGACATCATGTTTCTTTGTGTGGATACAGCATAATTTATTTAACTCACCCCTGCCCGTAGCCACTTAAATTATGAACCTCATAACACCGAATATTTGTGACAGTATCATTTCACACAAGTGCAAGAATACACTAGATAAATGCCTATAAGTGAAATTTCTAGGAAAAAGAACATGTGCTTTCAACGTTGTTATATGTTACAGAATTTCTCTACCTAAAGATTTGTATCAACTCACAAATAACATCTAAGATTTCCTATTTCCTTATGTTATTGAACTTTTTGATCTTTGACAATTAGATAAGTAAATATTAGAATTTAAATGTAGCTTGAATTTGCCTTCCTCCCAAAATTAGTGAGATTAAACACCTTTTTATATACTTAAAAACCCTTTTATTTCTATTCTGTGAACTGTTCTTGTTTCTGTTTTTCTGCTGGGTTTTTGGTTTTGTTGATTTGTAGGAATTCCTTGCATATTAACTGTTAAATGTGTTATAAGTATTTTTTCCCAAGATTTTGTCTTTTGTTCTTTTGTTTTTTAATTGTGGTTGTTGCTGTCTTTTGATGTTGTTGTCTTTTGCCAAATAAATTTCTTCTTAAATTTTATTTTATTGCCATATTAAATTTTTATGAGTTGTAGTTTTTGTGTTATATTTGAAAGTATTTCCCAATGCCAAATTTATTTTTTAAATTATCTCATGTTATCCTTACTGCTTTTATGGTTTTATGTTCTTTACTTATAAGCTTCATCTGGAATTTATTATTTTTTGTAAGAAATTCGGGAGGTATCTACAAAAACTTTTACCGTAGAGGTATATCCTGTGGTCAACAACAAATATTAACACTATTTGTTGAATAATCTATTTTTCCATGATATGAAAAGCCTCTTCCATCATGATCATATTCTTATATATTTGGCTTTATTGTTAGACTAAAATAATCTGTTCCATTAATTCATCTTTTTTTTTTGTCCAGTAGCATTCTGTTTCAAGTATTTTAACTTTATAATAAGCATTAGTATTTGGTACATCAAATTCCCTCTTTTTTTCTCTCCTCTCTTTCTCTTTCTCTTCTCTCTCTCATGTGTACTCATACCTTTTCCAAAATACTCTTTTTAATCTTGCATGTTTTGTTTTCCAAATGAACTTTAGAACCAGTTTCTCATATACAAAACATTCTATTGGCATTTTACTGGTACAATATTAAATTCTAGATAATAATTCATTTTCTCTGGATTTTCAACAACTCAAAGAATAGTCTGGAGTATTAAGATATGTACCTACCACAACACACATGACAAAGATTCGCACAGACATTTGTAGAATTCTCTCTAGATTTCTCTGTTCCCTAATTTCCTGATTGGACACGAAGTTCATGTGTCCTTGTAATGTTCTGGAGAAATGTAGAGAGGAGTGCATTTTCTCTATGAGGTGTAGAGAGAAACACATGTCCTTTGAGAGGCTCCATGGCACTTCCAATATAAAAACCACTGGGAGAACCAGAACTAATGAGCCATCTTTAGAAAAGACTCAGCAGTATTCCTGCATACAGAAGCCAGACCATTTGTATGTATTGAGATGTGTCCATTCAGATTCTTTGCCCATATTCAATCCCATAGGTTATCTCTTAACTCTGTTGATTGCTTCCTTTGCTGTGCAGAAGATTTTTACTTTGATGTAATCTCATTTCTTCATTTTTGCTTTTATTTCCTGTGTTTTTGGGGTTATTCCAAAAATTCATTGCCCAGATAAAGGTCAAGAAATTTTTACCTTGGGTTTCCTTCTAGCAGTTTTAAAGTTGCAGGTCTTGAATTTAAATCTTCATACATTTTGAGTTGATTTTTGTATATGGTGTGAGATACATGGGTCCGATTTCATTTTTCTGCATGTGGATATCCAATTTTCCCAACACCATTTGTTAAAGAGACTATCCTTTCCTCACTGTAAGTTCTTGACATCTTTTTCAAAGATCAATTGACCATAAACATTTGGATTTATTTCTAGGTTCTCTCTTCTGTTCCATGGATTTATGTGTCTGTTTTTACACAAGTACCATACTGTTTTCATTACTATAGCTTTGTAGTATACTTTGAAATCAAGTAGTATGATGCCTCCAGCTTTGTTCTTTTTGCTCAACTTTGCTTTGGCTATCCAGAGTCTTCTGTGGTTCCATATGATAGGATTTTTTTTTTCTATTTCTGTGAAAAATGTCATTGGAATTCTAATAGGCATTCAATGATTGCTTTGGGTAGTATGAACATTTTAACAATATTAATTCTACTAATCCATGAACACAGGATTTCTTTCCATTTATTTGTGTCTTTTTCAATTTTTCATCAATGTTTTATAGTTTTCAGTGTACAGATCTTTCACTTCCTTGATTAAATTTATTCCTAAGTATTTTATCTTTTTCTTGAAGCTATTGTAAATGGAATTGTTTGCTTAATTTCTTTTTCAGATTGTTCATTGTTAGTGTATGGAAATACTACTGATTTTTGTAGAAGTGGCAAGAGTGGGCATCCTTTTCTTGTCTTGAAAAGCTTTCAGTGCTCCATCATTGAATATCATGTTAGCTGTGAGTTTGTCATATATGGCCTTTCTTATGTCCAGGTACGTTCCCTCTATACCCACATTGTTGAAAGTGTTTATCATGAAAGGATGTTGAATTCTGTCAAATGTTTTTTTTGTACTTATTAAGATGATCATATCATTTTTTATCCCTAATTCTGTTAATGTGGTGTATCATATTGATTGATTTGTGAATGTTAAGTCACCATGTCATCCCAGGGATAAACATCAATTGATTATGGTATATGATCCTCTTAATGTATTGTTGAACTCAGTTTGCTAATATTTTGCTGGGGATTTCATCAGGAATATTGGTCTGTAGTTTTCTTGTACTATCTTTGTCTCACTTTGATATCAGGGTAATGCTGGCCTTTTGAAGTGTTTCTTCCTCTTCAATTTTTTGGAAGTTTGAGAAGAATTGGTGTTAATTTTTCTTTAAATATTTGGTAGAATTCACCCATGGAGACATCAGATCCTGGGCTTTTCTTTGTTGGGAGTCTTTTTATCATTGATTCAATCTTCTTATTATATTTCTTCATGTTTCAGACATATAACTGGTATATGAAATAAAAAAGCTCAACATTATTAATCAACAGAGAAATGCAAATCAAAACCACAATGAGATCACATCACACCTGTTAGAAAGGTTATTATTAAAAAAATAAAAGATAACAATTATTGACAAGAATATGAAGAAAATGGAACACTTGTACACCATTGGTGGGAATATAAAATGGTGAAGTTTCTATGGAAAGCTGTATGGAGAGTCCTCAAAAAAAAAAAAAAAAAAGATAGAACTACCATATTTTCCAGCAATCCCACTTCTGGGTATATATACAAAAGGAAATGAAATCAGTGTCTCAAAGAGGTAACCATACTCCCATGCTCATTGCATCATTATTTACATTACCCAAGATAAGGAATCAACCTAAGTGTTCATTGGAGATAATGAAAATGTAATATAGATATAGATATAGATGAACATTTCAGCTTTAAGAAAGAAGGAGATCCTGTTATTTGCAACAACATAGATGAACCTGCAGGACATTATGCTAAGTGAAATAAGCCAGACACAACAAGACAAAAACTACATGATCTAACTTATATGTAGAATCTAAAAAAGTCAAACACCTAGAAGCAGAGAGTAAAATGGTAGTTATGAAGAGCTGATAGGGATGTGGTAGGGTGGGGGGCAGGGTTGGGAAGATGTTGGTCAGAGGGCACAAGGTTTCAGTTACACAGGATGAATAATTTCTGGAGCTCTAATACACAGCACGGTGACTACAGTTAATTTTGTATTATATACTTAAAATTTTCTGAGAGAGTATTTAATGTTCTCACTAAACACACAAAAAAATAACTATGTGAGGTGATTAATCTATTAACTAACTCAATTACGGTAATCATTTCACAATGTATATGTATATCAAAGCATTACATTGTACACCATAAATACATAAAATTTTATTTGTCAATTATACTTCAATAAAGCTGGCGTAAATTTTTTTACGAATGCAAAAAAATATAAATATGCAATTTATTTGGAAAAAATCCTAGGAAGATTTTAAATGATGCTTTAAATTATTTTTTCCAAGGTTATGAGTTATTTTAAAGTTTTCTGTACTTTCTTAAAGTTCTATAATGCACATATATTAACCTTATAATTACTACACTGCATAAAATATTACCTACATCAAAATAATTCCCTGTTATTGTTGATTTCTTTGAATACACTCACATCAATTAAAAAGCATTAAGGGAAAAAAAAAATCCCAGAAGAAAAAAGAAAAAAAGAAGAGAGGCCAGAGCAGGGATGAGGCTAAGGAAGGAGATGGAGAAGGTGGGAAAGGTAAGAGTGCGCCTGAAAGGGCAGGAAGGTATTGGACCCATATCTCAAATTCCAAAGAGCTTCAAGTTTATATTTTTTATGTTATCTCCAAATGGATTTTTATACAGACATTGCATATTTAAAATATTATTTTAATAAATGAAAATATTTAAAATATGCCACAATTTTTAATGAAATTTTGATATTTCTCTGTCTCTTCCTCCTCTTTCCTTTTTTTCTCTTTTTCCTCCTTTTTCTAAATAACAGGAGCCTCAAAACATGGAAGTGCCCAGAGCCTGTTTTGAACTTTAACAGACTCCATCTGTATTTGTAGTGTAATACACTAAGCACTTGAGTGATTTTTCCACATCAGGTATTTGGCAAAAGAAAAATAAAATCAGAGCTATGAAGAAATCTCCCATTTTTCTTAAGGTCCTTTCCTAAAGCACTGGGATAAAACTATATTACAGAGTGGGACTATAGGTGGAGAAAATTAAATAAGTAGCAACTAACAAAAAGAAACCACACACAGTAATGGATGGTGTGGAGTTGAAATTGAGTGGGAGAAATGGCTGATTTTGTATATTTTTCTTAAATTCAAAAAAAGGAAGGCCAAAGTATAAACAAGGACGTTTTGATATGCCACTACACATCTCACCCTTTTAAAAGATAATTTGCACTTATTTAATACGATTTGTCTTTGTTTTTCATCATGGTCAGATGATGAAAAGAAAAGCTGGGTCTGAAATTGCTAGAAGAAAATGCTAGCAGCTCTAGTGGTTAAAAGGCCTAAATTTCAGAATAAAATCAAAGTTCACACTGTATTATAGCATTTTAGCAGGACAACATGGATTTCCTCATCTCTTATAGCTCAGGGTTCTATAACTGCTCTTTTTAAAATAGTTTCTTTGGCTTTAGTTTAGAATTAACAAGTCTCCAACTGTCCATACCTCCTTCTGTGTGATCAAATATGTCAGGAAGCAAAGTTGTTTATTTTTAAATTTTAAAAATGCCTATTAAATTTTTTTTCTATAATTGATATACTCAAAAGAAAAAGCTCTTTGGTTTGATAGCAAATCACTTTGATTTGCCCTCTCTTACTTAGATAATTCCGGATTTATAAGAGTAATAAGAAATTGCTCATAGGCCTTATCAAGAGGAAGTACTGCATGATTCTTAAAACTGACAATTTTTACCCCATTTTCTTTGCATATGGGAAAGCAAAGAGCTTATCAACAGCCCATCTCTGAAAACTGGAGTAAACTGCTTAACAAGATTTTTGTGTACTAACCCTTAGCTTTAATTTATTTTCTTCCCTGCTTTCTTTTTTTTTTAAATTTATTAATTTTTATTGGAGTATAGTTGCTTTACAATGTTGTGTTAGTTTCTACTATACAGGAAAGTGAATCAGCTAAACGTATATATATATCCCTTCTTTTTTGAATTTTCCTCACTTTTGGGTCACCACAGACCACTGAGTAGAGTTCCCTGTGCTATACAGTGGGTTCTCATTAGTTATCTATTTTATACATAGTATCAATAGTGTGTATATGTCAATCACAATCTACCAATTCATCCCACCCTCACCTTTCCCCCTTGGTATCCATACATTTGTGCTCTATGTCTGTATCTCTATTTCTGCTTTGCAAATAAGATCATCTATAACATTTTTCTGGATTCCATATACATGCATTAACATACGGTATTTGTTTTTCTCTTTCTGATTTACTTCACTCTGTATGAAAAACTCTAGGTCTATCCACATCTCCACAAATAACTCAATTTCGTTCCTTTTTATGGCTGAGTAATATTCCACTGTATATATGTGTCACATCTTCTTTATCCATTTATCTGTCGATGGATATTTAGGTTGCTTCCATGTCCTGGCTATTGTACATAGTGCTGCAATGAACATTGTGGTACATGTCTCTTTTTGAATTATGGCTTTCTCTGGGTTTATGTCCAGTAGTGGGATTGCTGGGTCATATGGTAGTTCTAATTTTAGTTTTTTAAGGAACTTCCATAATGTTCTCCATAGTGGCTGTATCAATTTACATTCCTACTAACAGTGCAAGAAGGTTTCTTTTTCTCCACATCCCTTTCAGCATTTATTGTTTGTAGATTTTTTGATGATGGCCATTCTGACTGGTGTGAGGTGATAACCTCATTGTAGTTTTGATCTGTATTTCTTTAACAATTAGTGATGTTGAGCATCTTTTCATGTGCTTCTTCGCCATCTGTATGTCTTCTTTGGAGAAATGTCTACTGAGGTCTTCTGCCCATTTTTTGATTGTTTTCTTTTTTGATATTCAAGTTTATGAGCTGTTTGTATATTCTGGAGATTATTCCTTTGTCAGTTGCTTCATTTGCAAGTGTTTTCTCCCATTGTGAGGGTTTTTTCATCTTGTTTATGGTTTCCTTTGCTGTGCAAAATCTTTTAAATTTCATTAGCTCCCATTTGTTGATTTTTGTTTTTATTTCCATTACTCTAGGAGGTGGGTCAAAAAAGATCTTGCTGAGTTTTATGTCAAAGAGTGTTCTGCCTATGTTTTCCTCTAAGAAATTCATAGTGTCTGGCCTTACATTTAGGTCTTTAATCCATTTTGAGTTTATTTTTGTGTATGGTGTTAGGGAGTGTTTTAACTTCTTTCTTTTACATGTAGCTGTTCAGTTTTCCCAGCACCATTTAGTGAAGAGGCCGCCTTTTCTCCATTGAATATTCTTGCCTCCTTTATCAAAGATAAGGTGACCATATGTATGCAGGTTTATCTCTGGACTTTCTCTTCTATTCCATTGATCTATATTTCTGTTTTTGTGCCAGTAACATACTGTCTTGATTACTGTAGCTTTGTAGTATAGTCTGAAGTCCAGGAGCCTGATTTCTCCACCTCCGTTTTTCTTTCTCAAGATTGCTTTGGCTATTCAGGGTCTTTTGTGTTTCCATACAAATTGTAAAATTTTTTGTTCTAGTTCTGTGAAAAATGCCATTGGTAATTTGATAGGGATTGCATTGAATCTGTAGATTGCTTTGGGTAATCTAGTCATTTCCACAATATTGATTCTTCCAATCCAAGTACATGGTATATCTCTCCATCTGTTTCTGTCATCTTTGATTTCTTTCATCAATACATTATAGTTTCTGTGTACAGGTCTCTTGCCTCCTTAGGTAGGTTTATTCCTAGATATTTTATTCTTTTTGTTACAATAGTGAATGGGATTGTCTCCTTATTTTCTCTTTCTGATCTTACATTGTTAGTGTATAGGAATGAAAGAGATTTCTGTGCATTAATTTTGTATCCTGCAACCTTACCAAATTCATTGATTAGCTCTTGTACTTTTCTGGTGGCATCTTAAGGATTTTCTATGTATAGTATCATGTCATCTGCAAAGACTGACAGTTTTACTACTTCTTTTGCAATTTGGATTCCTTTTATTTCCTTTTCTTCTCTGATTGCCATGGCTAGGACTTCCAAAACTATGTTGAATAATAGTGGTGAGAGTGGACACTCTTGTCTTTTTCCTGATCTTAGAGGAAATGCTTTCAGTTTTTCACCATTGATAATAACGTTTGCTGTGGGTTTGTCATATATGGCCTTAATTATATTGAGGCAGGTTCCCTCTATGCCCATTTACTGGAGAGTTTTTTTCATAAATGGGTGTTGAATTTTGTCAAAAGCTTTTTCTCCATCTATTGAGATGATCATATGGTTTTTATTCTTCAGTTTGTTAATATGGTGTATCACATTGATTGATTTGCATATATTGAAGAATCCTTGCATGCCTGGGATAAATCCCAGTTGATCGTGGTGTATGATCCTTTTAATGTGTTGTTAGATTCAGTTTGCTAGTATTTTGTTGAGGATTTTTGTATTTATGTTCATCAGTGATGTTGGCCTGTAATTTTCTTTTTTTGTAATATCTTTTTCTAGTTTTGGTATCAGGGTGATTGTGGCCTTGTAGAATGAGTTTGGGAGTGTTCCTCCCTCTGCAATTTTTTGGAAGAGTTTGAGAAGAATAGGTGTTATCTCTTCTCTAAATGTTTGATAGACTTTGTGAAGCCTTCTGGTCCTGGACTTTTGTTTGTTGGAAGATTTTTAATCACAGTTTCAATTTCATTACTTGTGATTGGTCTGTTCATATTTTCTATTTCTTCCTGGTTCACTCTTGGAAGGTTGTACCTTTCTAAGAATTCATCATTTCTTCCAGGTTGTCCATTTTATTGGCATATAGTTGCTTGTAGTAGTCATTTAGGATGCTTTGTATTTCTGCAGTGTCTGTTGTAACTTCTCCTTTTTCATTTCTAATTTTATTGATTTGAGCCCTCTCCCTTTTTCCTTGATGAGTCTGGTTAAATGTTTATCAATTTTTGTTTATCTTCTCAAAGAAACAGCTTTTAGTTTTTTTGATGTTTGCTGTTGTTTTCTTCATTTCTATTTCATTAATTTCTGCTCTGATCCTTATGATTTCTTTCCTTCTACTAACTTTGGGTTTTGTTTGTTCTTTCTCTAGTTGCTTTAGGTGTAAGTTAGGTTGTTTATTTGAGATTTTTCTTGTTTCTTGAGGTAGGATTGTATTGTTATAAACTTCTGTCTTAGAACTGCTTTTGCTGCATCCCATAGGTTTTGGGATGTCATTTTTTTGTTTCGTTTTGTTTGTTTGTGGGTTTTTTGCTTGCTTGTTTGTTTGTTTTCATTTTTGGCTGCATTGAGTCTTCATTGCTGGTGTGTGAGCTTTCTCTAGTTGTGGCGAGTGGGGGCTATTCTTCGTTGTGGTGTATGGTCTTCTCATTGTAGTGGCTTCTCTTGTTGCAGAGCACTGGCTCTAGTTGTGCGAGCTTCATAGTTGCAAGGTGTGGGCTCAGTAGTTGTGGCTCACAGGCTCTAGAGCACAGGCTCAGTAGTTGTGGTGCACGGCCTTAGTAGCTTCATGACATGTGGCATACTCCTGGACCAGGGATTGAACCTGTATCCCCTGCATTGGCAGGAGGATTCTTAACCACTGCAACACCAGGGAAGTCCTGGGTCATCATGTTTTTGTTGTCATTTGTTTCTTGGTATTTTTTGATTTTCTCTTTGATTTCTTTAGTGATCTCTTGGTAATTTAGTAGTTTATTGTTTAGCCTCCATGTGTTTGTGTTTTTTACAGTTTTCTTTTTTCCTGTAATTTATTTCTAATCTCATAGCATTGGGGCTGGAAAAGATGCTTGATATGACTTCAACTTTCTTAAATTTACTGAGGCTTGATTTGTGACCCAAAGTTTGATCTATACTAGAGAATGTTTCATGTGAACTCGACAAGAAAGTATATTCTGCTGCTTTTGGATGGAATGTCCTATATCAATTAAGTCTATCTGGTCTAATGTGTCATTAAGGTTTATGTTTCCTTATTACTTTTCTGTCTGTATGATCTATCCATTGGTGTAAGTGGAGTGTTGAAGTCCCCCATTCCCTGTTTTCTTCTTATTCCAATTTCCTCATTTATTTTTTTATGTTGTGGATATCTTGTTGAAACAAATTCTTTAAAAGATTAATATTGAAATGTATTGTGATGAACATTTTCTGATTGTTTAAAAACAAGGGTATATTACAGTATTTACTTATAAACCATATGTTAATACCTGACTGGAATCTTGAGAGGGTAGGGAAAATCCAAAAATAATTTTTTATACAATAAATGTATATTGATCCAAAAATTTCAACCATAAAGTTTCTAATTTATCCTTCTAGAATTCATCTATGCATTTCAAAATAAAGGTATGCATACAAACATTTTTATAACATAAATGGAATCATTCCATACCCATTGAGCTGAAAATTGTTTTTTTGCATTTACAGGTATCTTTCAAATTTAATATCTATACTCTTACATCACTTCTAAGACAGTTATTTAATCTTTTGTTGTATGTATACTATAGTGTATTTAAGATATTCTCATTCATAGATTATAAGGTTTTATTTTTCAAATAATGCAGTAGCGAGTTTCCATGTACAAAACTTGTTCTTCCAATTCTACATTTAAAATTCTCTATTGAAATTTGGTTTATAGTGAGATTCTGTATTAATAGTATGAAATAAAATAAAAGAAGGCTTTAACCTAGAAAAAGTGAATGGTAAACTTAAAAGAGAAAAAAAACTCAGTTTTTTTCTCTTTTAGTCTGTATATTTAACATCAACAATGATCTCAAACTAGAAAAAGGTAAAATAAAGAAAATAACATTTTAAAAAGGAGTGAAATAAAACTTTCTTCACTATTTATTGGTTCTGATTTTACTTAATGAGTCAGTGACATTCTTAGGAAGTGTCAGAAAGTGGATATGAAGTGCAGGGTTGAAAGCTGTGGTCAGGATTTGGGTTTTACAGATTCTTGACCCTTATTCTTCAGACTATTAAGACTGAAATTGCTCGTCACCCTTTAGCTTGACAATAAATTGAGGTCAATCTTGATTTCAAGTTTCTCTATAGAGTTAAAAAGTATGATAAATTTGAAAAACAGAATGTAATCCTTCCAATAATAATTTAGTTAAGCCTTCCTAAGTGATTGGCAGGAAGTTATATTACTAAACAGTTCTCTAAAGTTAATTCCTAAGAACTCCAGGGGTGCCTGCTCAAACCAAAAAAGATGACTTAAAGCCCTAAGGATTCCATTGGTATTGTGCTGGTGTCCTTCAACTGGGGTCCTTAGCAAAGGCTCACAGGCATGTGAATCAATTGTCTGACCCCCAATATAGTCTTTCCTAAAACTGATCTACCTAGAATGAACTTCTCAGGTGCAGTTACTCACCAAATCCTTCCCTATCTCTCCTTTCTCAATCACCCAGTTTGTACTTTACTAAAGAAAGATGTTTACCTCTCATTCACCCTAAATGCTACTATAGTGCCCTGCCCACCCCCCCAAAAAAAATCCTGAAATGGAAAAAAAACCCTCCAAAAGGAAATACAAGATTTTGGTACTTTATGCTGGCCAAGTGATTGCCAATTGTTTGAATAAAACTGAAGGTGGCCTAGAAGAATTTTCAACTTATAGGTTATTAGAAATCATTTCTGATGAGAGTTCACTATGTGATAAATACATACATACACAACGGTTTATTTTTGATAGCATTAAAACTATTAAAACAAACAAACAAAAAAACAGGAATAGAATTGGATAGTAATACTCATCAAAGAGAACAATGTAAAATTTCTGACTGTTAAAAGTTTGCATGTGTTATGAACCCGCATCTGTAAAATGAAGGAGCAGAATTAGATGTAAGATTCCATGTTCTGCATCCTAAAAACACAGTGCTTATTTCCCCCAATCCATAGAGCAGAGACAATTTGACTACATCATCCTTCAAATAACCAGTTGAGTAACTGTTCTGAACATGGAAATATGGCCAATTAGACATGATTTGACAGTTATAATAGAAACTGTCATTTATTGAAAGCCTACTCTGTCAGGTACTGTATTTGATTCTACTTATATTTTCATTTAATCACCAAATTAAAGATATTACCTTGAAATATTATTAAAGATGAATGTTGTATTCCTAACTTGTATTTTGCTCCCACTCTATTTCTTCCTCTTAACAAGGATTCAGCCAGACTTTTGTTATCTTGCTTCAGGGATATTGATGTTGCAAGGTTTAAAGCAGATGTTGTTCAACCACAACCTCCTCTCTACACCACTTGTTTCTGAAAACAGAAATCCATTTAAAGGATTAAGCCAGTTCATTCTAGAGTGGGATAGAACAGAGACCCCATGTGGTGGGAGGTATGGAGGAAGTAGACAGCATTGGACAGCGCTATAACACTAAAATATTCCTTAAGACTCTGGTAGAAGGTGTATGTCCATGATGGTGGAAATTATGCTCCTGTGTAGTAACCAAAGGAGGGAACAGGGCTTCCGAAGGGGTGGCTGCAAGGTGCAATCATGGAGGCTACGTAATCGGCCAGAGCTTTTGGCCTCACAATGATCCCACACTACCTCCAAATGAACTGTGCCCAACCTAAGCACGGAAACAGCAAGAAAAGCCCATTTTCTAATGGATTGCATAGGATTGGATAATTTATTTCTTAGCTGTGACCGTGATATAATGAAGAGTAGAGAATCTTCCCTTATTTTCAAGGCAGGATGAAAGCAGTTTGGATACTTGTGCAACTTTTTTAAAGGGCTGATTTTTTAAATTAATTAATTAATTAATTTACCGCACCTTGTGGCTTGCGGGATCTTAATTCTCTGACCAGGGATTGAACCCATGCCCCCTGCAGTGGAAACGCAGAGTCCTAACCACTGGACCACAAGGGAATTCCTGATACTTGTGAAGTCTTAAGGAGATAAATGCTGTTCTTTTGCCAACCCCACCAAAAACAGAATTTGTACTAAATTACTCACCAGCTTTGGCACTGGTGGCTAAGCATTAGATTTGAATTGATTTAGAAAAGCAAAGTGCTATTACATTTTCTTGTTTAAAAAAAAAAAGCAAGATTATTATAACAGATTGCAATTATTGTATTGTAATTATATTGTATTGTATTGTAATTGATTGTATTGTATTGATTGTATTGTAATTATATTATAACCCATATAACAGATGGCTATTATAATTTCCATTTTACAGAAAAGATAACTGTGGTAGCCACTGGTGCTTTGAACTAGATATTTCTGGTCCTTCTCCTGGATACAAGGTAAGTTCACATTTCTTTTCTCACTCTTTGAAGGTAGGCGTAGCCATGAGGCTTGTTAGAACAATGGAATGTACTGGAGGCGTGCATCCCCTACAGGTGGTAGCTGTTAAGAGTGGGTTTGCCAATCCCACACAGGTTTCTCTCTTTCTCTCTGCCTCTACAATAGGCAGTGCTTCAGACGGTGGCTTGAGTTCTGGAGTGAGGATGCCACGGAGCAGCAGCCACAGCCCTCCACAAGGACATGGCGTGTGAGCAAAGAGTAAGTCAGTTTTTTGTTTCTTCTTCTTGTTTTTTTTTGCGGTACGCGGGCCTCTCACTGTTGTGGCCTCTCCCGTTGCGGAGCACAGGCTCCGGACGCGCAGGCTCAGCGGCCATGGCTCACGGGCCCAGCCGCTCCGCGGCATGTGGGATCTTCCCGGACCGGGGCACGAACCCGTGTCCCCTGCATCGGCAGGCGGACTCTTGGGCCACCAGGGAAGCCCAAGAGTAAGTCATTTTGATTTAAGACTGAGAGGTTGGGGTCGTCTCTACAGCATAACCTGGCCTGGCCTGCCTTGGACACTAATAGGGCTCAGAGGGTTAAGCAGCTTGCTTACGTGTACTTCTCAGTGAATCCATGCTGATTTCAAACACAACCTTCCTTTCTAAATAGTCAGCTAAAATTCAATAAATATTTATTAAGTACCTACTAATGACACAGTCTGTGAAGGACCCTGAGGATTCGGGGTTGAACAATACATACAGTTCTCCGCATTCAAGGGAGCTACTCACAGACTGCTTAACCACTGTTCAAAAATTTAACCAGAAGCTTACCTTGAGTTTTTAATTTTTAGAATCCGTTTCTTCTGACTCTCACCCACACACCCACTTTAAGAAACAGGGATAGCATTTGCCAATGTCTAGACTTCTGGGTGCTCCTTTTTTCTCTGTGATTTCTTTGTGTTTAGCAACAATAGTTCCTTGATCACATCTGCAAGTTATTTACATATCCTGGGATACAATTTATCTAGACCTGAAGGCTTGAATTAATTTAAAGCTGTAAAGCACTCCCTTATCTCTGCACCTATCTTGCACTTCAGTTCCCTCCTAATGATGTTGTTCTAGATTTGCCAGCTTAAAAATTATTTTCCTTGATAGAGAAAAAGAAGCAAAACAGAATACAAATCTACTCTGCTTTGTTCCTTGACATTATATGTTTTGTCATAAATTGCAAACTTTTCCCCAGGGGTGTGGATTGTTTTGAGCAAGTGCGTCTTTCTGCAACGCAGCTAAGAAAGGTTACTTATCAGGGATCCAGACCAGTTAATAACCAGTGAAGCTAAAACTAAAAATTTATACACAGGTGTTCAAACAAATTGCCAAGGTGAGCTTGATGAGATTAATCAGTATTTGGGAAAACTCAGTGGAGAAGGCCCTGGGATGTTTGGTACTATGGAACACTCCAGTAGAACGCAGTTTTATCTGGAACAGCCTAAGGTAGCACTTCCGTCTATTAACCAGCACAGAGTTACAGGTTTAGTTAACATCTATGAAGCACCTCCTCTGTATTCGGCATGGTGTCTGTATTGTTGCTATTACCCTAGCATGGCGACAGTGGTCTAAATTAAATGTTCCCAATATTTGTGCTAGAATTCAGTGCTCCCTCTTATGGGAAGATTGTGGGCTCCCTTTGGGCCAGGAAAAGCTTCATCCCTCAGAGTTGACTGATTAATTAATTGCCTCATCAGATTCTTGGACAATGTTCTCATTGTTGGATTTTTATTCCATTTGAATCCCTTTCCTATTCTACTTAATCTATCCAAAAGCCCTTGTTATTTTGCCCTGAGAACTTTCAAATGTTCCAGGTCTCTGTAGACTTCCTTCAGATTCTCTCAGTCTTTGATATTCTTGTGTCTTGTCAGCCTTAAATGTCTGAGCTCAGGGCACTGCCTGTTCATTCATAAAGATTTTATCTTTGATTTTTGATTAATACATTTGGTCAGGGCTCACATTAAGTTCATAATACCTTAGAACCTCTGACTTTTTTCTGACCAAATGTACAACCTGTCTCAGAACTTTGGAAATGTTCTTTAATAAGAGTATAGTGTTTGGCTTTTCTGAGTCTCGCTCCTTGGCTTTTATAAACACTAGGATGACATGGTTACTATCTCCCATGGTTGCTGTTACCTCTATTTTCATAGCCCCTTCTTCCTAGATGATAAGAAGTATGTCCAGAGTAACATTTCTTTTCCTTGGTTTTTTACCTTCAAAGTCACCTGTTTTCAATCTTCAGTGTGTATCACAGTGTGGTCTGCAGACACCTGAATTGAAATCACATGCAGTGCATATTTAAAATGCAGATTTCTGAGTGTTCCTTCCCAGCTACATCATCAGCAGGGCACACTGTAAAATGAAAGTGTGAAGCCCCTTGCTCAAAAGTCATTGAGAATTTCAAGGTGATGATAGCAGAGCATTAAACCAAGCATGGGGCCCTTCTATTCTAGTCCATGAAGCCAGCCTCAGAGATTCTGATTTAGAGATTTTGATTTGGGGCTAGAAACCTGGATTTTTAGCAAGCTCACTGGGTTTACAGATAAATGCTGTTCTGTAGACTCCTGTTTGAAAACTCTGTTCTACAGTATTCTAGGTTGCATGCTTTCAGAAGGTAAACATTTTACTAATAGATTTTGCTTTGTTGCCTGTTTTCCAAGATATTTTAGGAAACCATTATCCACATACTGAGTTGTTTATAATACTATTCCACAGGGATATCATATCTAGTCCTCTACCATTTTAATCAAACAAATGCTTCTTTTCAGGTGGTTCAATCTTCATATTCTTAGCTATATACTTTTTTTTGCATGATGTAGATGTATTAATGTAGAAACATGGTTATAGATATAAAAATCTGTATTCAAATACTCAAAATAGCATATACTTCTAGACTTTTGAAAAAAGCAAAAGCAAAACAATATGTAACAGGGAAAATTCTTTACTTATTTATTTTTAATTAATTAATGTTTGGCTGCGTTGGGTCTTTGTTGCTGCACGTGAGCTTTCTCTAGTTGTGGTGAGTGGGGGCTACTCTTTGTTGCAGTGCACGGGCTTCTCATTGTGGTGTCTTCTCTTGTTGTGGAGCACAGGCTCTAGGCACGTGGGCTTCAGTAGTTGTGGCATGCAGACTCAGTAGTTGTGGCTCATGGGCTCTAGAGCACAGGCTCAGTAGTTGTGGCACACAGGCTTAGTTGCTCTGTGGCATGTGGGATCTTCCTGGACCAGGGCTTGAATCCGTGTCCTCTGCATTGGAAGGTGGATTCTTAACCACTGCGCCACCAGGGAAAATTATTTTAGTAGAACAAATATTCAACTGCTAAACTGGCTTCTACTGGATATAGAAATCCTAGAATTTCTTTCCTCTACATGAGCATAAAATATTTGTATACTTTTAAAGAATAAAAATTTTAAATTTAAAAAATATGTTCGAGATACATGAAGATACCTTGGCCCAGCATGCAATATATATATACTAATATGGTCACCTATGAAATCATACTTGCCAGTCGATGTTAATAGTTTAAATTTCCTTAATTCGTAGATACTGTGTGTTGGTATGTAAACATTTAAGTTTACCCATTTTTCATTAACTTCTTCATTACTTGTAGGTACTTTCTCTACTATTGTTACATGATATAAAATCCTGTCTTCATTTTCATTTTCCCTATGCGTTTCAACATTTCCACTGAGATTTCAGTTCAAATCCAATCCACAGTCATATGTATTCATTGAGCACATGCCATATTCCATGCTAAACACAGAGGTTATAAATACAAAAACTACTGGGACCTAATCTCTTCTTTAATGAGTTCAGAAGGACATTCAAATTATCAGATGGAAATTTATAGTAGTATATGCTGAACCCCCAATTCATGTTAAAGTCAAGATGCTATTAGAGCTCCACAAAAGGATGCCTACCAAACCCAGTTAAACTGGGGAAAATAATTTAGGAAAGGCTCATTGAATTAGGTGTAAACTGAGATGAGGCTAGAAGCATGAGGAATTAACAAGGAAAAAGACTGTTCTTAGCATAGGCAAGTGCCCAGAGACAAAATAAAACCACATCACACTGTGGAGACCATAGAAGTTTAGTTTAGGTGGCCGAAACCCATGCGTGTGTGTTTTTGTTTGTTTTACAGTGGGCTGGGTATAGAAGACTGAGGGGTAGATTGAAAGATGCTGTAAATTTGGGACTAGGGTAAAGAAAGTTCTGTATATTTACCTAAGTAATTAACTTTGTCCTAAAGGAACGGGAATGTTGGTAAAGAATTCTAACTAAGTGATGGGATCAGATTTTTGTACATGGTCAACAAGCCTCATGAATTACCCAGTCTTCTCACTTCTAAAGAATATTTTACCCTTTGCCTGTAGCTCACCAAAATGGTGAGCACTTTCCAGGTTTCTTTAGAAGGTGTCATTCAGTGCATCCAATTTGGCTATAACTAGGAAAAATTGCTTGAGATTGATCCCATCTTGTTTGCTGTCATCAGCCCTGGATCTAAATTTCTTCACACACCTTCCCATCTGCCACATCATGTTTTCATATGGCTGCTCAATTTTTCACTACTTAACACATCTACTCTTATCTGGGGGAGAAAAAAATTAAGCCAAATCTTATGTAAGATGATGCTGTTTTTAAGTAGAAATAATACAAATGTAAGCAGCAGAGTTGGTTGCTGTTTGTCATGCAGTTTTGACATTTGATCCTTTTGTCTAAATATAGAGAAAAGCGTCTCCTAAAACCTCATTATTTCATATAAGATTTAGGAGAAAAGGTATTGGGAGGTCAAGTCATTGGCTCATATCTACTTGCTTTATAGCATTATAAAAATCAGTGTATCGCCAGCACCCACTAACTAGGTGATATAACCTATTCAAAGTTAAGGAAGAGATATCTGAACTCTGGGAATCTCACTGCTTATGAAGATAGATGTTATTGTTAATTTTCAGTAATGTGTATTCTCAATAATTACTATTATTATGTCATTATATTTCTGTGAAATCTATACTATTATGAATCTAAAATATCGTAGAGACAATGTTGCTATCTGAATGTCAGTCTCTGCAAGCATTGGGGTTCACATCAGAAGTTATTTTTAAAAGTTTAAATTTTTCTTGCAGTTCTAATATTTTGAGATAATTACTAGTATTTCCTGGATCTGCTTCATAAATCTAACTTTGTATTATTTTAAAATTTACTTTTCACATAAAATAATAGGCTCACTATTTCCCAGAGGCATGAATTTTTTCTTTGTAAACGTAAAAATGAGGTCACCAATAAAACATTCTTTAAATCGTGTTTCCTTCATTACTTCCACATTTAAGATGATATCTTGGAAGGAACAATTACTGCTTTGTTCATTTTGATTCGTTTGGCCCCGCCCCTCCTCACCTTGCTATTGAAGAACAAACTGTTCTACATGGGTCATTTATGACGTGATATAATAGGACACTTTTTTGTATTTCCAGCCTGCAGCATAATATACCAGCTCAAAGCCACCTAATAGGAAAGAATTTTTTGTTTTTTCTGTTTTTCCTGTCTATCTGATGGGTAACTTTAAGCAAAGATGTATTTAATCATCATTATAAGGACTTAAATATTCAAAGGACAAATGATGGCTATTGTCAAAATAAGAACCTTTGTTAAGCCATCTTCTCCTACCCCCTAATTTCCTGTGAGTCCTGCTACTTAAATAGAATCTTACTCTCGCTCACTGTGTCACAGGGCAGACTACTCACCAACAGGTCGGACAACTACATTTTATTTCAACAGAAATGTGTGAATGTGACCGCTTTCCCACCAGAGGAGCTGATGTCTTAGGGCACAGTTTTAAGTCACCATGGAATTTTACAAAGGCAACTTCAGTTGCTTCATTGACAGGGAAGGAGATAGCGTCATATAAAAATACAAATTCAGACCTAATATCCTCCAAGAAAAGTAAAATGGCATGTTAGCATGTTCAGAGGCTCACTTTGCACCATGGTTTGCTATCAGCGTGGTTGAGGCCAGAAAATATTTTTCTCTTAATATAAAGCTTGACTTTATGTTAAATGGACAAGGATACATCATTAGTAGCACAACTTTATAGTCCTCACGAAGCTAGTTTTCATATGAGTACTTCAGTCTTGATCCTTAGATAAGAGTTGATTTTAGTCCCATGATGGATGGCTGGTTAGCATTCTTTTTATTCATATGTGAACCACTATAACTAGATGGAAAGACTGTAGGAGTAGAAACCAGGACATGAAGCCACACATGCCTTGGGAATTAGTTGTTTCTGGCCCAGCTTGGGACTGAGGACTGCTTATGGAAAGCAGATGTCAGTGTCTGCTGTCTTTCAGAGGATTGCTGAGAAGGGTAGTCTACAGACTCACCCAGAACTTTGAGTCCATATGAAAGTCTGGACTGGTTTGGTTCATGTTGGTTTTAGATTTCTGCCTCAGATCTGACATAATTCGAAGAGTCAAATTTTTATGTATATGTATACTGTATATAACTTAGAGATGGCATTAATACAGTATGTATTCTTATACCAATTCACAGGAACTAACTACAGCTATTTTAACTTATAGTGCTTAATTTTGTGCTTTTTTTCTTTACGTACACAGTCAAGGTCATAAATAACCAAGACATTATATATTTTGACTAAGGACTACTATGTTTCCACTCTTTCCTACTAGGCACATTGGTAGAAAATCTTTTTCAGCATTAATAATTCAAAACTTAGTTTCAAACAGTCAGCCCACTGTGGTCAGATTTTAGTAAATACAAATTCTCTTTTTCCTTTCTTCCAAAGACCTACCAGTATGAACTTAATTTAAAATTCATTGGTCCCTTTTTCCTGATCATCCTCTCTCCTAGATTTTCATAATTGCTCTAAACTTTAAAGTTGTTGCACACAGGAGAGAGATACAGGACAAATGAAAGCAAAGAATTCTGTGAAAAGATAAAGATATGCTCTCATTACTCATGAACTTTATAATTTTGTGAGGGAGTGAATGCATGAAAATACCCACCTGAATACATGTACTACAGTCATAATAATCTGCAATAATTCAACACTCTTGTAGCCAGAGCAAAGTGCTCTTCTGCCTGCATTATTGGGTTCCTATGTATTTGTAGATGCTATGAATCTAAAGGCTCACAGATGGTCATTATAACCTGACATGCTCTGCTGTAGAAGAGCTTCTTAAATTCATTAACCTCATTTAAAAAGACACAAACCGCTAAATCAAGAGAATTCCTTCTGATCATTTTAGAAATCGATAACAACCTCATAACAGTAATATGTCTTCTGGGTATCAGACAGAAACAGTATATTCTCTGGAAAGGAGTAGTTATAGGGAATTTATTACTTATGGTACTGAATGGGGGAAAACTAAAAATCTGCTTATCATAATTACTGTAGCAGCATTAGAGATGGCTGAACAACCAGAGCGGTGGAAAGAGCAGTCTTGACAACAGATACTGTGTACAGAAGGAAAACTACTTTTGTAAAGGAGTCTCATAGTTAGAGTTGTAAAACCCAAAGGAAGCAGTAAACTGAAGAACTAATTCCATTAATGCATAGCTTGGAAAGGCCTCTAACCATACATGAATGCGAACAGTAGCATCATTTTTGGAGCAGGACATCAGCTCTTTGAAACACATGTGCATTCTCCTAGAGGAGTCTTCATTTTTTGCATCATAAAAAAAAAAAAAATGTCCCCAAGCCCAAAGCAGCATATATCCCTAGTTTAGAATTGAGTCTGGGATTGATACTTTTACCATTGTCTTTTAAATCAACATGGTTGATTACTGAGTACATAGAAGTAATCCTAGGAAGTCTTGTTGCCTTGATCTTTGCTAATATTCAATCAATTTGATTTCTCTTACTATGTTAAGTAGAGTAACAGAAGAACATTGAGTTGATTTAAAGAACCCCAGGGGCAGAATAAGATCATCATGACAAACTGGTTTTTTAGAAAAAGGTGCTGGAAAGAGAGGGCATGTCTCAGATTTGGGGCCCCTTAGATGGTACACAGATATTTTATATGACTGTGATGATTGTGTCATTTTATAAATACTTGAATAAAAATATCTCAGATGTTATGCAAACATCTAGATTGATAGTTGTAGGAAGCCCTTAATTTTAATGTAAATTCTTTTGCAATAAAATACAATTTATTTTTTCACTTCAGACTCTACTCTGAACTATGCCAATTCTTAAACTGTTTAAGAAATAAATTAAAGTGAAATTAGTATAGATATATTTTTAACATTTAGTAATTAAACAAAAACAAGTAATAAAAATGAACAAATGTTGGACAGAAAGGTAGATCAGGCATATAAAGAGGGAGAGAAAGGGGAGAAAGAAAATCAAGGATTATCAAAAGGCCCTACTAAATGGAGGGAGGCGGAAGGAAAGTGAATTGCTGGCTACCTGCAGAAAACTTGTTTGCTTGTTTTGATTTCAACAAACACAACAGGGATCCAGTTACTTGTCCCAGTCCCCTACCCCGCCCTCTCATGTCTTTGTCTTTTCCTTGTCCTTCATGAAGGCTTCTTCCCTCCATGCTTCTTTCCTTCATCCCCTTCTTTGCTTTTTCTTCATTCCTCTCTGATGGGTAGAGGACATTTCATTACATGTGTACGGGGAAAGTTTGGCATCTTTAGTCTGGCTCAGTAGACACCTGCCTTTGTACATGCCTTGTCGTTAACGACACAGTGGAGCAGATGGGGCTGACCGATAGACAGCATTCATTCTAGGAGCAATGGTAGCGAAAGGATGGAGCAGGCTTTTCTACAAACCTGGGTTCTAGTCTAGACTCTGACTCTCTGTCTTTAGTTCTTGGCTGTGGACAATTGAGTCTTCATTCCTGGTCTCTGAAGTGATTATATTGGATTAGGAAGTAAGCTCTTCCTGTGGTAATTTATTCCAACCTTCTCATTTTAGGAGTAGGGAAATCACACTATGGACATAGTTGTGTACAGTCAGACATCTCTTTTATTTTGTAGTAGTGATAGTTTATGCATATATTATTGCATCTATATAGAATTGATTATGTAGACTTTTATATGTGTATAACATAAAGCTATTGAGTATACTGCCCCCCCCCAAAAAAAGCCAAAATGAAACACAAAAAAATTAACCTTCCTAAACTCGGTCTTTCAAATAATATTTCATCTATGCTATGCTACTAACTCAAATCCTCCAGAGGCTTTTTAGGCTGGAGAACAAAATGAATATTTCAGTAGTAGAAGTGGGAGACTAGGGATTTTTGCTGCACATCGAGTTGAAGAATCAAAACTTTCTGGGACAAGTCAACTAGGGTGGTATGGCTACCCATAAAATGAGCTTATAAAATATATACTTCCATAATGTTTTTGTTTTTATGCTTTTGTATTTGCTTTTGGCAGGGTAACCAAAAACCCCACCTGTGCAGATGTTAATCATTCCATCTTATTGGATGCTATGTTACGTGAATGAAGTTATATGCATGCACACTCTTACGTTCATTTATTCACAGTTATTTTCAAATAATAAACTGTTTGATATATTATCAAATAACATTTAGACATAAACTGGTGTCTACTTTTGTAGCAAAGTTTAAGATTTTACTGCAAGAATTTCCCTACTAAGGGCTAGAAGTAACCTGAAATAGAAGAAGAGCTCTTGGAAGGAGAGGCACTACCAAGCCTAATTTATCTACACTACAGATTATCCACATTAACCTAATTGAAAGAGGAAATCATTTTTGGTGTATGAAAACAAAGTCCACCTTGTGAGGGACTTTCCATGGACTGCATTTGACAGAAAAACAAATGACTTTCTGAATTTCAGCCAGACCTGGTAGAGAGGGTACTTTGGTTTGGACAAAGACGAACTTGATATTATAATTTATAATGCAATTCATGCTGTTTGAAACTTTTGCCCTTTAGTAGCTGTGCAGGGTGTGTGTGTGTGTGTGTGTGTGTAATGGTACTAACAGCAGGCAAATAAAAATAATTTGTTTCTTAAATAATGTTACAATATTCCCATGTTTGTTTCCAAAGTACTGCCCTACTGAATTTTCTTGGTAAATATTGCCCTCTTCAGTTCATTCTGAGGGTGTGCATGGTAAACAGAGATGTTAGTCTTTCCCTGGGCTGTGTTAAACTTGGCATTAGGAAGACTCCCAGATGATGCAGCCAAACATGCTCTAGGCTGCTATGGCCTCATTGGACCATCTTGTTCTTTCCCAGGCATTATTTCCACATGAGAAAAGACATTGCTGTTTTTCAGGAAACCAGGAACCAAAACCAATATCTACATCAAGGAAATCATTGATAGTTATATTACCATTAGTGACAATGAATGATTTTGAAATGTGTGTACATTTTCCCTAAAGCTATTTTAAAGAAATCATATGGGCCCATTTGAGTTAATTTTACATATATATATATATATATATAAAAATACAAGTGAATATATATGAGAAATATATTAAAATGTATAAATTTTCCTCCCTAAGGCCGTGTAAGGTAGAGGCTGATATTGTGAGAATCCTGTTGCTTTAAGGGCAGAGAGAGAAATAAAGGCTGGAGAGCATTAAATTCAGCCAACCCTTCATTATTGGTTTAATATCTTTAGTAACATTCAATTATTTCCAAGTATTCTGTGTATCAAGAAAGCCAGAATATTTCAGAAAAGACTCCTTGCTTGTAGGAGGGCTTAGGAGAACTGAGAAAATTTTGAAAAAACAACATTTTATTTTAAAAAAAACTATGAATCATTGTTAACAACCACAAAAATATAATTGTAGACACTTTGAAGTACTCATTATAGGTCTAGGAAACTATTTAGTGATTTCATAAAACATTCCAGACTTATACCAACCTTGAAAATAGTTTCCAGAAGGCAAAAGGCTCACAAACACAGCTTGTCACTAGGCAACACTGAATTGCTTAAGTATTAATTCCATCATTTATTCTGCTTGTCTCTTCTACAGTATTCATTTTTCAGCAGACTAATAAAACGTAAACCTAACTCTACATTTAATTCTAGAATTTTTCCAACAAGTACAGATTTTCAAAGAAATTAAGCTAACACTATAGACAGGATTTTTATATGATAGAAGATAAAAAATATAGTTTTAATTTTTCACAAAAGATGAAAGTAGAAAGGTAGAAACATGTTAAATTACTTTGGCCTCTAATGCCAATTTTGATAACTTGATTATCTTTGAACATGGAGCTAAAGATTAATATTTTATCCAGTATTGCTGAATTTCTGTTATGTACCAATGGCAGTGTTTGTGAGGCTTTATAAATAATTAAAAACTACAAAAAATATTTGTATCTACACTTTCATTTGTGATATCCCATGAAACAAATATGACTTAAATTTAATATCAATGGCAATTAATTACTTGAAAAATCTAGTAGAGCAGGCTTCACACTTTATTTTGGAAGTTTTCTTTTTTCCCTTCATGTTGATGTGTGTATGTGTGTGTGCGTACATATGTTTTTTCTATCAAAACTAAAATATCCTAACTCTAAATGTTTGGAGAATGTAGGGAAATAGTGGCAGGATAAGAGAATATCTGATTGTCTTTTGCTATTCCAAATTTTGTTCTATGCATGGCTTTTTGTTTCATGATACTTTATAAAAACCATATCATCTCATCTTTCTTGAACAGTTATTCATAGTCACCCAAGACACTCTTGTCCCTAAATGTGTTCTCTACTCAGAAGCTGAAGTGATCATTTTAAGTAAATGCTAAATCTCTACTGATGTCTATAAGACCCTGCATGATCTTGGCCCACCTCACTGTCCATTTTAATCCTCAAATGCCTTTTCTTCCTTCAGGATATTTGAGCTCCTTACGCAGCACACCCCACATTCTGCACGTTCTGGTTTAATGTCTTCTCAGCCCATTCACTTAAATTGGATCATCCAAGTTATTCTCTTTCACTATACTGTTTCTTCCCTTCAAAGCACTTATCATCTTATAAAATATGTTCATTTATGTATATGTGTACATGTATGTCATCTGTGTGTCCCTAGATTAGTTGAATGAATAGTTATGTACCTAGTCAAGTTTTAAAGAACGTTGATTGATGTACTGAGCCAAACGTAGATCCCACTATAAACATGGAATGTCGGTAATTTATTCATTGATTTTGTTATCTAATAAATATTTATTGGCTATTATGTGTGAAGAACCATCCTAGATTTAGAGAGTACATCAATTAAAAACAAACCTGTTCTCATTGAGTTTATATTCTGGGCACAAATGGGGGTATGCGTGTAGGGCGGAGGGTAAATAGGCAAATTATGGGTAAATTTAAAGGTCAAAATGGCTACAGAACTGAAAGAGGAAAGAAAGATGAGAAGCATGTGGTAAGGGGGAGCAATTTTAAATAAAATGACCAGGCAACTCCTCAAATGGGAGGAAAATCATTCCAAGCATTAAGTCAAAGAAAGCAAAACAGTCATAAGAAGTGCAAATACCACAAGGTTGGGCACGTGCCAAGGAAGAACTGGGGGAGTAGAAGGAGAAGCCAGAGACATACAAGGTCTTTTAGGCCATTTAAAGGACTTTGGATTTTACTCTGCATGAAAATAAAGCCTTTGTAGTTTTTAAAATTTTAAGCCGAGAAGCGAAATATGTTTTAACAGGATCCTCTGGCTGTCCTGTTAGGAGTAGTCAGTAGGGGATCAAGAGTGGAATCTGGGAGACCACTTAAGGAATAATACATGTGGGAAATGGTGGTGACTGGGACTAGAATGGTCACAGTGGAAGAGGTAAAAAGTAGTCAGATTCTGGGTATGTTATAAATGTTGACTGTTTTATCACCAAAGTTTATCCCTGGTAAATGATGCAGCAGAGAAGGTAGCGTTAGCAATGAAAAGGGCAATTGATTATAATAGCATGTAGGAATTTTTACTTACAGATCTCCCCTTAGGGAGTTTTCTGTATTTGGAAGAAGATCCTTAAGAAGCTTAACTGAGGGAGAAAGGCCAGCGCTGGGACCTGAATTTAGGGGGGGGAAAAATGTTGTGCCTAAGAAAATGGAAGAATGTGTGAGTTATTCTGAAGAAGCAAAATACTGAGAGAAAATGCAAGGACAGGGGTTTGGAGACTGAAATAATGGAAGGCAGTGGGCTCCATGATGTGGCCATTTCCTCAATGGTCAAAATTTTCAGCAAAGCTACTAAAATCATGAAATCCTTAATGTGAGTAAGCATATGTGGAAATAGTCCTTATTGGAATGGATGGGTTGAGGAATCAGGCACAGAGATAGAAACAGGAAGTTAGTCATGCAAACTCTACAAAAGGAAGAGCTTTTCTCCTTTCATAAGACCATGAAATTGGGCACTAAAGACAAGCCGTCTAGCTCTTGGAGAGTTAGGCTGCAATTGGTTGCTGCAGTGTCCTAACAAGTTTTAAATCTAAAACTTCTGATTTGGGGAGCTGACTCAGGCATAGGAACAAACCAGTTGAGATGAGTAAGGAAGGTATCGAGTTATGGGTGAGATCAAGTTTGTCTACTGTCATTTAAAACAAAATAAAGCATCCTGAAATGAAAGGGCCACCAGAACTAGAACACCCAACAGCAAATGCAATGGCCATGTTGGTAACAATTACCATATTTCAAAAAAGCCAAATGTGTCAAGTAATTATTTGACAAAATAATGGTGTCAAAAAACTATGTTATAAAACTGTGTGGAGATTAGGGGAAAACTTCTTTGGAATATTTTCCCCTAAGACTCAGACTCCAAAGATAATTAATGATTATCTTAACAAAATTTAAAAATCTTTTAAAATGAACAATACCAGAGTGTGATTATCACTGTTTTTAATGATCATAATAATTGCTAGCAATTTGTAGACTATGAACATATTTCTGTACTGTGACTACATAATTTGTGGTTTCCATCCTTAAGAAAAAGAATAAGTCATGTAACAACCCTTAAAGATGACATAAACACACAGATACTGGACTCAATGGACTGACTGACAGCCTGAATCAACTCCTGTCTCATACCTATATGCCTCAGATGTCATATTGCCCTTATATATCAACACTTTCCTTTGTTTCTGTTTCATATCAGACTTTTGTTGATATTAAACTTTATTCGTATTAAAATGGGCATAGGAACAAAGGACCTCAATATGGAATCTATAATGTGGTATTCTCCAAGTTCTACCTTCCAATCAAAAAGACTTTCTAGAAATGTACTTGCAAAAATAATTTCCCAGACTGAAGCAAGGAAACAGATTGAGTGGTGGTAATTCTGAGTTTTTCATCATAAAACTGGCATTAGATTACATATACACACAAATACGCATGTACAAATATGTTCATACACATTCAGATATATATCTTAATATAGCTACATATGTATACATATATGGACATGTATCTGTATGTATACACATATGTACATGTATACATAATACACACAAGTCATGTATACATATATACATATATATAGCTTATATGTGTTTACATATATGTATATATTTGTATACACACACATATACACGTCAATGCTAGTGGCTGTGTTTTAACCTTAAGCCTCAAGAGATCAACTGCAGCACCAGAATGAAGATTCCAGATGACTACTCAACTAACGATCCTCCCCAGGACATTACTGACGAACGGACCTATTCTACAACCCAAGTGCTGGAGCACCTTAGGAGAAGGCAAAGCCTTTGCCATTAGGTACACTTGGATGCAAATACCACCTCTGTCATGCATTAGCTAAGTAAATTTGAATGGGTAACCTGACCCTTTTGAACTTAAGTTTCTTTACTACATATTGAAGATCATAATATCTACTTTATTGCATTTTCCAGAGCACTATACTAACATGAAGTAATTTATGTATAGAGAATGGCACATAATAATGCTTCTGGATATTAATGTTGGGAATGAAAGAATGTCGTGGGAGATCATGGAGTCTGGTGGTTGAAAGCATGGGCTTCAGAGCCAGACAGACCTGGATTTGAACCCCAGTTCGGCAACTTTCTGGCTTCATGAACTTAGGCAATTTAACTACCTGGTTTAAACATCAGGTTTTTTTTTAATTTATAAGATAGAGATACTATTACTTTATAATATTTTTATTATATAAATAATTATATTCATAAATAAACCCCTGGTTGGCATAAAGTAAGCATTCTATAAATGGTAATTACTGTAACTTTAATTTTTTCCCCACCAGTGACCAGGCTGCCACATTAGTAAAAGAATAACTATTTGATTGAAGGATATGTTGGAAAATTAAACTTATTTTTAACAGGCTGGAACACTAGACATAGCTAAAAAGATGAAATTAAATGGGGATGAATGTAGAGTCCTTCACTTAGTTTTACAAAAAAATGTTTAAAAATAAAAAGAGCGAGGATGAACCTTGCAAACATTATGCTAAGGGAGCTAGTCACAAAAGACTACATATTGTAGGATCGTATTTGTATGAAATTTTCAGAATAGGCAAGTTAGTGCAGTCAGTAAGTAGATTAGTGAATGTTTAGGGCTTATTGGGAGGACAGGTAGAAGAAATGGGAATTGACTGCTAATGGGTACACAGGTTCTTTCAGGGAGTACAAAAATGCTCTAAAATTACATGGTTGTCATGGTAGTGATGGTTGCATAACCATGTGACTTTGCTAAAAAAAAAAACATTGAATTGGACATTTAAGAGGTAAATTGGTATGTGAATTATATCTCAATAAAGTTGTTTAAGAAGAGATTTAGATAAAGACGGTCCATCTTAAAAATGAAAAGATATTTAATTTTACAGCATATCCAACAAGAAGTGTTTGAGCCCTAAATTTAGTGTTGTTTAAAGATGTAATGGGTTTCACAAGACATAATGAGCTTCCTGTCATAGGAAGCATTCAACCATAGGCTAACTGCTTAACAGAGTATCAACTGGGGATTTGAGCATGGGATGACTGTTTAGTTTAGATGACCTTCCAGGTTACATTCAATCCCAAGATTCTGATTTAGCAATTCTTTAATCACTGTTGCAAGACTGCCAGAGAAACTAATGGAATCCAACTTGTGTCAGTAAAAGCAGAGTGTTAGGTCAAAGGAGGTGAAAGTCCCATTGTAATATTTCTGTTCAGACTTCACTGAGTGGGAAGAGCAGGGTGGATCAGGAATTCAGGTTTTGTAGAGCCCAAAGCTTATACGATTTTGGGGCCTCTTTAAAAATTAAAAAATACAAAACTAAGAATAAAAGCTAATGGTTAATTAGAATGAAAAAGATCACAAATGATAAAGTTGATAAATGCCACAAAATTCATAATATTTTCATTAATTGACATACTTCTTAACAATGTGGCTGCAGAGCCTTAGATCACATCTTTACAAAATGGCAGTTTTGTGATTTCTTTTTTTTTTTTTTTTTGCGGTACGCGGGCCTCTCACTGTTGTTGCCTCTCCCGTTGCGGAGCTCAGGACACGCAGGCCCAACGGCCATGGCTCACGGGCCCAGCCGCTCCGTGGCATGTGGGATCCTCCCGGACTGGGGCACAAACCCGTGTCCCCTGCATCGGCAGGCGGACTCTCAACTACTGCGCCACCAGGGAAGCCCTGTGATTTCTTTTTGTAGAGGAAAGAGAGAATTCAATCTTCTTGGTATGGTTGGTTGAAATGTGTTCTTATTAGATCACTTAGAAACATTATTTTCAGCTTCACAATTCACTGTCAACTTCAGGAAAACTGTTCTCTAGTTTCTTTTCATGTATAAGCTGTTAAGATTTCAGATCACTTCACATTTTCTTATGCACTAATTTTAAATACCCTTTAAACTTTAATGATCTCACTAACCGGGTTTTCTTCAATTTCCTCAAGTCAAGATGCCAGGAATTTGCACAGCAGATAAAGACTCCTGCAAACCATTCTTACTCCAGAACAGATAGTGAAAGCTTAAAAATCACAGAAGTGACTGCAAACACACAGGTATATCCCACTAAACCACTGAAAGATATACCCAATTACCCAAATCCAGAAATGCCTACGGCCAATCCAAAGCCACCTGGCATTTCCACCTAAAGTCTGAAAAGTCAGAGTATTCTTAATCCATTGAGGTTTAAATATCTTACTTCTGCAAGTTTTGCTACATAAACACATGGCTCAGTTCCCTCTCCAGGCTGTGAAAGAGGACCATGCAAATGGAGTCCTGAAGCTCTTAACTTCATGCTAAATCCACCTCTGTCAGAGGGTCATTTTTAAAGACAAACTGGCTACTAGGATGCTAAAACCATGCAGCATGAGAAACATTTTAGGGAACTAGGGATTTTTAGCCTGGAGCATGAAAGACCTAAAGGGACACGATTACTGCCTTCAAATATTTGAAGGACTGTCATGTAGACATCTGTCCAGGCAGTCACTCTGAGTAGCTCTAGAGGACAAAAGTAAGAACAATGGGAAGAAGTTACAAGGGAGGAGATTTCAACCAACTATATGAAAGAACTTTCTAAATGATTAAAGTTGCTCAAAATGGAGTGAGTTGCCTTATGTTGAAATGAGCTCCCTGTCACTTGAAATGTTCTAAAGAGGCCAAATGATTACCTGTCAAGAAGAGTGCTGTAGATGATCTTTCTTCAATGAATAGAAGTTCAGGCCAAGTTACAGTTCATTTAACTCTTCAATGTACTCAACAGGTTAGATCATCAGGAAAACAAAATAAGCCTTCACTGTATCTATGGTCAGAGTAGTTTATTAAGCAAATTTCGAAAGGGAGTATTACAGAATATTCCATGTATATCAAATCATACCTTTCAGAATTTAAAAGCTAAACGCTGTGGAATTATCCAGTAATACTTGGGTCTATCCTCCAAAACCCCAGTCTATATTTGACATCAGCATATAGCCCCATTAGTATTATTCATTTGTTCATAAATATTGATTACCTTCTATGTGGCAAACACCATGTTACGCTGTTGGGCACTAGGAAAAAAATGAGCAAAACAGGTCATGGTCTCTTACTTCATGTGGCTTATAGTCAAGTTTCATTTCTATGTATGAAAAGTTTATGTATTCAGAAAAGCATATGCAGTTTATAGAATTTTATTAAGCAATATTGTCAAAAGCATGAGCTCTCAAGTCAGGCAGCCAGAGTTGAAACCCTAGCATGCAATTTGCATGGGCCATTTATTAGCCTCTCTGTATCTCAGTCTCCTTGTCTGTAAAATGAGATAATACATACTTCACAGGATTGCCATGAATATAGATAATGTCTGAAAAAATGCCTGGTAGAGTATCTGGCACATATAAATGCTCTGTAAATAATAGCTTTTATTATTATAAATATATGGCATTCACAACAGTCTTTTCAGTGTTGTATAGCGTAAGAGATACGTAAAAGCAATATGCTGTAACAGAAGAGTCTGAAAGAGAAGCTTATACATTCCTCAAGCTGTTGTATTTTTCCTTGAAACTACTGCATAGCTGAAATAATTTATCTGAATAAAAACACGGCGTTAAAAAGAATTCTTAACAATAAACTACGTAAAACCCTTGTGAGGCACTAGATGGAAAGCATATTGTGAGAGAGAATTCTTTGTAATGACCCTGTGTAACAGTTAGCTCAGTGGTTACAGAATACGGTATTGCTGAGATGAGGTGAAATCTGCCCACTGAAATCTGGGATAATCCTGAAGAAACTGAAATATTGCTTCTTGGTGAGCATCACTGAAGCCACTATTTTTTCAGAACCTTTTTCTTTCATTGACTACTGCCATTTAAGAAATCTTTTAAAGAAAGATTTGCCCCTGCATTTTCAGCAGCCGCATAGTAACCACCTGCCACAGGCTGACTCATGTTTTGATCAAACAACTAAAGCCATAGGCTTCTGAATGTGGAGGCTCCCATGATTGTGTGCAATTGGCTTGTAATTGCATTCATTGTACCAAAAATGTCAGCTATTTTCATTGATTATATTCAGTTTAAAGGTTCCCACAAGAAAGGGAGACCCAGAGATGACCACACAAAGAATTTATCATAAAAAATGAGAAACCACATTCCTCATCGGGTCAGGGTTTTACATCTCTGACATTCAAACACAGGTAAGCTTTATGGGAAGGCACAATAGTTCTGGCCATTTAAGCCAGCCTTAAATGCCTATATATTCAAACTGTAATGGCAGGTCCAAGTCATTCCCACCCTTGGTCTCAGTTTCTGATTCTGTAACTGCTCAGCCTGAACACTTAACACTTTGGCTGGACTTAAATCCTTCGGCAACTTTTATTTTGTGTCTCAATCATTACAGTCAGCTTTCCCTAAATTGATTCTAGTTTTAGACAAACTTCTTCCAATGGCAAGTAACAGAAACCCACTCAAATTTAGTTACTACAACTGAATTTATGAGCTTATGTAACAGGAGTGCAAGTTTCAGATATAGCTTAATCCAGGGTCTCAAACTATGTTTCCAGGTCTCTCTCTGTCAACTGCCTCTTCCTTCCTGTGGGCTGGTCTTTAATTCCAGCAGCCCCCTTACTGACAGAAATCCCTGCTTTTCCTTCTTCAGTGTTGAGAATTGGAAGTGAGCCTCTTTGGCCATGCTTGTTGTACACGTCACCCCTGAGATTAAGGATGAGGTAGGGTCATAATGTTCAAAAGACCTAGACTGAGTTTGCAAGGATGGTTCTTTTTTTTTTTTTTAAAAAAAACATCTTTATTCGAGTATAACAGCTTTATGATGTTGTGTTAGTTTCTGCTGCATAACAAAGTGAATCAGCTATACATATACATATATCCCCATATCTCCTCCCTCTTGCGTCTCCCTCTCACCCTCCCTATCCCACCCCTCTAGGTGGTCACAAAGCACCGAGCTGATCTCCCTGTGCTATGCAGCTGCTTCCCACTAGCTATCTATTTTACATTTGGTAGTATATATATGTCCATGCCACTCTCTCAGTTTGTCCCAGCTTACCCTTCCCCCTCCCCATGTCCTCAAGTCCATTCTCTACGTCTGTGCCTTTATTCCCATCCTGACCCTAGGTTCTTCAGAACAATGTTGTTTTTGTTTGTTTGTTTTTTAGATGCTATATATATATATATATATGTTAGCATACAGTGTTTGTTTTTCTCTTTCTGACTTATTTCACTCTGTATGACAAACTCTGGGTCCATCCACCTCACTCCAAATAACTCAATTTCATTTCTTTTTATGGCTGAGTAATATTGCATTGTATATATGTGCCATGTCTTCTTTATCCATTCATCTGTCAATGGACACTAACATTGCTTCCATGTCTTCACTATTGTAAATAGTGCTGCATTGAACACTGTTGTACATGACTCTTTTTGAATTATGGTTTTTCTCAGGGTATATGCCCAGTAGTGGGATAGCTGGGTCATACATTGGTTCTAATTTCTGTTTTCCTCCATACTGTTCTCCATAGTGGCTGTATCAATTTACATTCCCATCAACAATGCAAGAGGGTTCCCTTTTCTCCACACCCTCTCCAGCATTTACTGTTTGTAGACTTTTTGATGATGGCCATTCTGAATGGTGTGAGGTGATACCTCATTGTAGTTTTGATTTGCATTTCTCTAATGATTAGAGATGTTGAGCATTCTATCATGTGTTTGTTGGCAATCTGTATGTCTTATTGCAGAAATGTCTATTTAGGTCTTCTGCCTATTTTTGGATTGCGTTGTTTGTATTTTGATATTGAGCTGCATGAGCTCTGTGTATATTTTGGAGATAAATCCTTTGTCAGTTGCTTCATTTGCAAATATTTTCTCCCATTCTGAGGGTTGTCCTTTCATCTTGTATATGGTTTCCTTTGCTGTGCAAAAGCCTTTAAGTTTAATTAGGTCCCATTTGTTTATTTCTGCTTTTATTTCCATTTCTCTAGGAGGTGGGTCAAAGAGAATCTTGCTGTGATTTATGTCATAGAGTGTTCTGCCTATGTATTCCTCCAAGAATTTTATAGTATAAGAAGAACTGGCAGAAGAACTTAGACTTCCCAAAAGATAAGAAAATCCCCACGTACCTGGATAGGACGAAAGATAAAACAAAAAGCAGAGAGAAAAGAATAGGGACAGGACCTGCACATCTGGGAGGCAGCTGTGAAGGAGGAAAATTTTCCACACACTAGGAAGCCCCTTCACTGGCGGAGACGGGGGTAGCAGGGGGGAAGCTTCGGTGCCACAGAGGAGAACACAGTAACGGGGGTGTAGAGGGCAAAGTGGAGAGATTCCCGCACAGAGGATCAGTACCAACCAGCACTGAGAGGCTTGTCTGCTCACCCGCCGGGGCAGGTGGGGGCTGGGAACTGAGCCTTGGGCTTCAGAGGTCAGATCCCAGGGAGAGGACTGGGACTGGCTGTGTGAACACAGCTTGAAGGGGGCTAGTGTGCCACAGCTAGCCGGGACGGAGTCTGGGAAAAAGACTGGACCTGCCTAACAGGCAAGGGACCATTGTTTCGGGGTGCACAAGGAGAGGGGATTCCTTGTCTGCCCACAGAAGGCAGAGCACTGCCTAAATGAGCTCCAGAGATGGGCGTGAGCCACGGCTATCAGTTCAGACCACAGAGATGGGCATGAAATGCTAATGCTGCTTCAGCCACCAAGAACCCTATGTGCAAGTACATGTCACTATCCACACCCCCCAGAAGCCTGTATGGTGCACCACTGCCAGGGTACCGTGATCCAGGGACAAGTTCCCTGGGAGAACACACGGTGCGCCTCAACCTGTTGCAATGTCATGTTGGCCTCTGCTGCTGCAGGCTCGCCCTGCATTCCAATTATAACTACTTTACTAATCCCTCTCTCAGCTTAAATGAGCAAGAGCCCCCTAATCAGCTGCTGCTTTAATCCTGTCTGGTCAGGGTGGGAACAGATGCCTGAGGGTGAGGGTGACCTACTCGCAGAGGTGGGGCCAAAATCAGAGCTGAACCCCAGCAGCTGTGCAAACAAACAAGAGAAAGGGAAATTTCTCCATGCAACCTCAGGAGCAGCGGATTAAATCTCCACAATCAACTTGATGTACCTTGAATCTGCAATACCTTAATAGACAATGAATTATCCCAATATTGAGGTGATAAACTTTGGGAGCAACTGTAGACTTGGGGTTTGCTGTCTGAGACTGTTTTGTTTCTGATTTTTCTATTTATCTTAGTTTTTAGCGCTTGTTATCATGGGTGGATTTGTTAAGTGGTTTGTTTCCTCTCTTTTTATTATTTTTTATTTTAATAATTTATTTTTATTTTTATTCTTCTTTCTTTCTTGCTCTCTTTTCTTCTGAGCCGTGTGGCTGAGAAGGTCTTGGTGCTCTGGCCTGGTGCCAGGCCTGAGCCCCTCAGGTGGGAGAGCCAAGTTCGGGATATTGGCCCACCAGCGACCTCCCAGCCCCACATAATATCCATAAGCGAGAGCTCTCCCAGAGATCTCCAAGACAACACTAAGACCCAGCTCCACCTAACAGCCAGCAAGCTCCAGTGCTGGACACCCCATGCCAAACAACTAGCAAGACAGGAACAAAACCCCACCCATTAACAGAGAGGCTGCCTAAAATCATAATAAATCCACAGACACCCCAAAACAGACCACTGGACATGGCCCTACCCACCAGAAAGACAAGATCAAGCCCCACCCACAGGAACACAGGCACCAGTCCCCTCCACCAGGAAGCCTACACAAGCCACTGAACCAACCTCACAGACTCGGGGAAGACACCAAACACAGTGGGAACTACGAACCTGCAGCCTGAGAAAAGGAGACCCCAAACACAGTAAGTTAAAATGAGAAGACCGAGAAACACACAGCATATGAAGGAGCAAGGTAAAAACCCACCAGACCAAACAAATGAAGAGGAAATAGTCTACCTCAAAAAGAATTCAAGTAATGATAGCAAAGATGATCCAAAATCTTGGAAATAAAAGTTTCTTTTATTTTCTCCACTTTAACAAGGACCTAGAAGAACTAAAGAGTAAACAAACAATGATGAACAACATAATAAATAAAATTAAATATCCTCTAGAAGGAATCAATAGCAGAATGACTGAGGCAGAAGAATGGATAAGTGACCTTGAAGATAAAATAGTGGAAATAACTGCTGAAGAGCAGAATAAAGAGGAAAGAATGAAAAGAATTGAGGACAGTTTCAGAGACCTCTGGAACAACATTAAACGCACCAACATTCGATTATAGGGGTCCCAGACGAAGAAGAGACACAAAAAGGGTCTGAAAATATTTGAAGAGAATAGAGTTGAAAACTTCCCTAACATGGGAAAGGAAATTGTCAATCAAGTCCAGGAAGCACAGAGAGTCCCATACAGTATAAACACAAGGACAAACACACCAAGCCACATATTAATCAAACTATCAAAAATTAAATACAAAGAAAAAATATTAAAAGCAGCAAGGGAAAAGCAACAAATAACATACAAGGGAATCTGCATAAAGTTAACTTCAGCAGAAACTCTGCAAGACAGAAGGGAGTGGCAGGACATACTTAAAGTGATGGAAGGGAAAAACCTACAACCAAGATTACTCAGCAAAGCAAGGATTTCATTCAGATTTCATGGAGAAATTAAAACCTTTACAGACAAACAAAAGTTAAGATAATTCAGCACCACCAAACCAGCTTTACAACAAATGCTAAAGAAACTTCTCTAGGTAGGAAACAGAAGAGAAGGAAAAGACCTACAATAACAAACTCAAAACAATTAAGAAAATGGTAATAGGAACCTACATATCGATAACTACCTTAAATGTAAATGGATTAAATGCTCCAACCAAAAGACATAGATTGGCTGAATGGATACAAAGAAAGACCTGTATATATGCTTTCTACAGGAGACCCACTTCAGACCTAGGGACACAAACAGACTGAAAGTGATGGGATGGAAAAAGATTTTCCATGCAAGTGGAAATCAAAGAAAGATGGAGTAGTAATTCTCATATCAGACAAAATAGACTTTAAAATAAATACTATGACAAGAGACAAAGAAGGACACTACATAGTGATAAAGGATCAATCCAAGAAGAAGATATAACAATCGTAAATATTTACGAACCCAACATAGGAGCACCTCAATACATAAGGTAAATGCTAACAGCCATGAAAGAGGAAATCGACAGTAACACAGTCATAGTAGGGGACTTTAACACCTCACTTTCACCAATGGACTTTAACACCCTACTTTCACCAATGGACAGATCATCCAAAATGAAAATAAATAAGGAAACACAAGCCTTAAATGATACATTAAATTAGATGGACTTAATTGATATGTATAGGACATTCCATCCAAAAACAACATAGTACACTTCTTCTCAAGTGCTCATGGAACATTCACCAGGATAAATCACATCTTGGGTCACAAATCAAGCCTTGGTAAATTTAAGAAAATTGAAATCATATCAAGCATCTTTTCTGACCACAACACTATGAAACTAGATATCAGTTACAGGAAAAAAATGTGTACAAAATACAAACTTATGGAGGCTAAACATTATGCTACTAAATAATCAAGAGATCATGGAAGAAATCAAGAGGAAATCAAAAAATACCTAGAAACAAATGACAGTGAAAACATGATGTCCCAAAACCTATGGGATGCAGCAAAAGCAGTTCTAAGAGGGAAGTTTATAGCAATACAATCCTACCTCAAGAAACAAGAAAAATCTCAAATAAACAATCTAAACTTACACCTAAAGCAATTAGAGAAAGAAGAACAAGAAAAAACCAAAGTTAGCAAAAGGAAAGAAATCATAAAGTTCAAATTGAGATAAATAAAAAATAAGTGAAGAAAACAATAGCAAAGATCAATAAAATGAAAAGCTGGTTCTTTGAGAAGATAAACAAAATTGATAAACCATTAGACAGACTCATCAAGAAAAAAGGGAGAAGACTCAAATCAACAGAATTAAAAATGAAAAAGGAGAAGTAACAACTGACACTGCATAAATACACAGGATCATGAGAGAGTAATATAAGCAACTATATGCCAATAAAATGGACAACCTGGAAGAAATTGACAAATTCTTAGAAAAGCACAACCTTTTGAGACTGAATCAGGAAGAAATAGGAAATATAAACAGACTAATCACAAGCACTGGAATTGAAACTGTGATTAAAAATCTTCCAACAAACAAAAGCCCAGGACCAGATGGCTTCACAGGCAAATTCTATCAAACATTTAGGGAAGAGCTAAGACCTATCCTTCTAAAACTCTTCCAAACTGTAGCAGAGGGAGGAACACTCCCAAACTCATTCTATGAGGCCACCATCACCCTGACACCAAAACCAGACAAAGATGTCACAAAGAAAGAAAACTACAGGCCAATAGCACTGAAGAACATAGATGTAAAAATCCTCAACAGAATACTAGCAGACAGAATCTAACAGTACCTCAAAAGGATCATACACCATGATCAAGTGGGGTTTATTGCAGCAATGTAAGCATTCTTCAGTATACCTAAATAAATCAGTGTGATACACCATATTAAAAAATTGAAGGAAGAAAAGCATACGATCATCTCAATAAATGCAGAAAAATCTTTGGACAAAATTCAACACCAATTTATGATAAAACTCTCCAGAAAGTATGCATTGAGGGAACCTACCTCAACGTAATAAAGGCCATATATGAGAAACCCACAACCAATATTGTTGTCAATGGTGAAAAACTGAAACCATTTCCTCTAAGATCAGGAACAAGACAAGGTTAGCCACTCTTACCACTATTGTTCAACACCGTCTTGGAAGTTTTAGGCACAGCAATTACAGATGAAAAGGAAATAAAAGGAATCCAAATCGGAGAAGAAGTAAAACTGTCACTGTTTGCAGATGACATGACACTGTACATAGAGAGTCCTAAAGATGCTACTGGATAACTACTGGAGTTAGTCAATGAATTTGGTATAGTAGCAGGATACAAAATTAATGCACAGAAATCTCTTGCATTCCTATATATTAGTGAAGAAAAATCTGAAAGAGAAATTAAGGAAACACTCCCATTTACCACTGCAACAAAAAGAATAGAATACCTAGGAATAAACCTACCTAAGTAGACAAAAGACCTGTATGCAGAAAACTGTAAGACACTGATGAAAGACATTAAAGATGATACAAACAGATGGAGAGATATACCATGTTCTTGTATTGGAAGAATCAACATTGTGAACGTGGCTATATTACCAAAGCAATCTGCATATTCAATACAATCCCTATCAAACTACCAATGGTATTTTTCACAGAACTAGAACAAAAAATTTCACAATATGTATGGAAACATGAAAGACCCTGAGTAGCCAAAACAATCTTGAGAAAGAAAAACGGAGCTGGAGTAATCAGGCTCCCTGACTTCAGACTATACTACAAAGTTACTCTAATCAAGACAGTATGGTACTGGCACAAAATCAGAAATATAGATCAAGGAAACAGAGTAGGAAGCCCGGAGATAAACCCATGCCCATATGGTCACCTTTTATAAAAAGGAGGCAAGAATATACAATGGAGCAAAGACAGCCTCTTCATTAATGGTGCTAGGAAAACTGGACAGCCCCACATAAAAGAATGGAATTAGAACACTCCCTAACACCATATACAAAAATAAACTCAAAGTGGACTAGAGACCTAAATTTAATGCCAGACACTATAAAACTCTTAGAGGAAAACTTAGGCAGAACATCCTATGACAAAATCACAGCAAGATCCTTTTTGACCCACCTACTAGAGAAATGGAAATTAAAACAAAAATAAACAATAATAAATAATAAATAAACAAAAATGGGACCTAATGAAACTTAAAAATTTTGCACAACCAAGGAAACCACAACCAAAAAAGGACAACCCTCAGAATGGGAGAAAATATTTGCAAATGAAGCAACTGACAAAGGATTAATCTACAGAATATACAAGCAGCTCATGCAACTCAATATCAAAAAAACAAACCACCCAATCCAAAAATGGACAAAGACCTAAATAGACATTTCTCCAAAAGATATACAGATTGCCAGCAAACACATGAAAGAGTGCTCAATATCACTAATCATTAGAGAAATGCAAATCAAAACTACAATGAGATATCATCTCACACCGGTCAGAATGGCCATCATCAAAAAATCTACAAACAATAAATGCTGGAGAGGGTGTGTAGAAAAGGGAACCCTCTTGCACTGTTGGTGGGAATGTAAATTGATACAGCCACTATGGAGAACGGTATGGAGGTTCCTTAAAAAACTAAATATAGAACTATCATACGACCCAGCAATCCCGCTACTGGGCATATACCCTGAGAAAACCATAATTCAAAAAGAGTCATGTACCACAATGTTCATTGTAGCACTATTTACAGTAGCCAGGCCATTGAACAACCTAAGTGTCCATCGACATGTGAATGGATAAAGAAGACGTGGCACATATATACAATGGAATATTACTCAGCCATAGAAAGAAACGAAATTGAGTTATTTGTAGTGAGTTGGATGGACCTAAAGTCTGTGATACAGAGTGAAGTAAATCAGAAAGAGAAAAACAAATACCGTATGCTAACATATGTATATAGAATCTAAAAAAAAGAAAAAGTGGTTCTGACGAGCCTAGGGACGGGACAGGAATAAAGACGCTCATGTAGAGAATGGACTTGAGGACGTGGGGTGGGGGAAGTGTAAGCTAGGACGAAGTGAGAGAGTAGCACTGACATATATACACTGCCAAATATAAAATAGATAGCTAGTGGAAGCAGCTGCATAGCACAGGGAGATCAGCTCGGTGCTTTTTGACCACCTAGAGGGTTGGGATAGGGAGGGCGGGAGAGAGATGCAAGAGGGAGGGGATATGGGGATATATGTATACATATAGCTGATTCACTTTGTTGTACAGCAGAAATTAACACAACATTATAAAGGAATTATACTCCAGTAAAGATGTTAATAAAAGAAAAAAGGCTGGTTGTATAAAATATCAGATGTTTACTATTTTTATCCCATGTTCCTATGCTTTGTGGCCTGCTCTGCTACCTCAGATCAGAGCTTGCATCTTTGCCCTTAATCCTGTAGAACTTCTCTTCATCCTTAAACAATGGCTTCTTGCTCAGTACCCTAGACAAACTCTTGAGATTGTTACTACCTATGGAATCATTTCCGAAAATTAGAACCATTTCACTCAATTTTCAATTTAACAAATCTGTACCGAGCCACTCTGACTCACAATAATTTTTTTTTTTGAGACTTAAAACAACAACTCATTTTATTATACTGCATGATTTTGTGGGTCAGGAATTCTGGCAGGACTCTGCTGGGTGATTCCTCTGCTCAACATGATCATCTGGGGTCACCCATTAGTTTTTAGCTGGTGGCTGTTTTCACCTGGAGGGTCAAAGACAGCATCACCCTCATGCCTGGCAAATTGGAGAGGATAACTGTAAAGCTGCTCAGCCAGGCTTTTCTCGCTCTCCCTGTAGTTGTAGGCTCTCTCAATGTGGTCCAGAGCTCCCAGAGACCAAGGCTAGACCTGGAACTGGCCTAGCATCATTTCATTATTCAGAGCCACCGTGGACAAATTTCAAGGGGAGGAGAAACAGACCCCACCTATTGATGGGAGAAATGTCAAAGAATTTGTGGCCATCTTTTATCCACTACAATGCAAATGCCAGAGTTCTAGTCCCAGAAATTCTTATTTAATATGTGTGTGGTGGGGTTCAAGATTCTGCATTTTAGAAAACACCCAATGAGATTCTGGTGCATAGAATCCTCAAGCACACTTTGAAAAATACCATTTTATATGATGTGATGGAAAGTGTGCTTATAATGAATCTATCCATCAAACAATTAAAAAACATTGGCTAATCATGTGATGTGTACCCAGAGTCATGCTGGGTGCTGTGGAGAGCAGAAAAGGAAGGGATCCCTTCAAAAGTGCTGACTCACAGTACTGTTTGCTAAGTATTGTAGAACATTCTTTCATACTGTGGATATTAGATCTCCTGTATCACAACAGCAGGGTGTGAAGTTTAAAATACAGATAACTGGGTGATATTTGAGACCTATTTACCAAGAATTTTTGTGGTCATGGCCTGAAAATCTAGATTTTTGGCAAGAAGCTTATTAGTTCTTTCCCATCATAACTTGAAAATTTAGAATATAGAATATATATGGAACCTTGCCTCAGGTCTCTAAACAACACTGGGCTTCTCAGCCTTGGCTGCAGAATAGATTCAACTAGGGAACTTAAAAAGGAAAATAACCTCTGTATCCTGCCACAAAAGTGATTGATTACAAATCTCTGGAAATGGAATAAGGGCATCTGTAATAAACCAACTTTTCTAAGTATAGAAGCTTCCATACAAGAAATTATTAAAGGATTTCATTTTGGGTAGTTCAATGAAAAAATTTACTAGTGGTTTAAAATTATAAAAAGTGTACATGGTATGAACTTTCCAAAAATCCTGGAATCTGAGATTATGAGGTTTTGTGCTATGAAAAGCAACTACTCCTTTATATAAACAATACTAAATAATATGACAGCTTTCTATAGGTGAAGTTTTTTTGTTTGTTTTTATTAAAGAACTTAAACTAATACATATAGGAAAAGTTAACAGTGATTTTTATCCAACTTATCTGTTAAATGTCTATAACATTCTATAAAATGTTATATATATATATGTTATATATAACATTCAGTACATTATATGTGTGATGTTTAGATAAAGCTAAATGTGAAATGGTGCTGGAATTCTAATTCAGAAACTTACATTCTTGAGGTATCTACTACAAGTACTTTTGTTTTCATAATCGTAATTAACAAGGTGTTGGCAATTAGCATACTGTCAGATATGGCTTTGTATTCGACAACATAGAGCACAAAATATTAAAGTGGATTTTTTTGTTGAAATTAAAGGCATTTGAGGCATATGGCTAAGAACATCTTCAACACATGCATAAAGGTATAAGAATCCAAGGAAATTGGACATTTTTGGGGGGTGGGGATACTTTTTTTAACCTTATTTGAAGGTGTAGGCCAAATCTCTAAATTGTCCTGTGTTCCAAGATGAATATTGGAGGACTTTGTCTGAGGCTGGCTTTAAGGCTGAGAGAATTCTGTATCTAGAGTCTTGGAATTTTCCTCAAGTCAACTTTTTAGTGCAAGGTGTTGCTTGAAACTTCTAAAAATCAAGAGCTAAGAGTTCCTAGAGAGTCAAAACAGGTTATATCTGAGCTCATTTGCTAATAAAATTAGTTAAGGAATGTATGGACATATAGTAGTTTTCTGTTTGAGAGCTAGTAAGGGGAATAGTTAATCCTCATTCAAAACTTCTTTGAGCAAAGCTACCAAACAGAACCTAAGAGCCATTGTGTTTGACAAAACTGGCTCATTTCTCAATCCTATCTCAAACACCTCAGCTCAGCCAGGCCTATCATGCACCTTGCCATGGGTATCACAGGAGACCTGTGAGTAAAAGTTTTGGTAGTAACCCTGAACCACCTTTCCACTGACCAGCTCCCCTGCTTCTCTCTGGAACCCTGATACCTGGACCCCTCATTCTACACCCTTTTCTGTTCCCAGCAGAAGTCTTTTTCTTAGGCTTCCCTTTGTACCTTACAACCTTAACCTTGATCTGTGTTCCCTTCTATTGTGTACAAATTCTGGTTAATTGCATATGGAACTTTTTGTATGAGTCACTTTTTGGCCCTGATATGGTTACCAGATTGTTTTAACAAATTGGTGAACTTTTGTCAGCATTACATAGAAAATATATTGACAAAGTTACATCTTACTAACTCTGTGGGCTTGTATCCATATCTTTCATTTTTTTAAAAAAATATTATTCTAGAACTCTTTCACAAAGTTCAAACACAAAGTTCAAATACCAGACAGTAGTTCAGTACTAGGCATTTGGCAAATCTATGGCCTTAAACTAGGCTGGCAGCTCTGCAGTCCCTACTCCCTCCCAAACTTCTCTACCTGTTCTAGAGAAGCAGACAAAATAGCTTATGTTGACTTTTTCCAAATCATATACATACAATGTATGTATGCAATGGCCAGAACTGTACTCGTTGTCTCAGATAATGAGTACCTACCTGAAATGGTTACCATATTTGATTCAACTATAATAACATGCCCAAATTCCAACCTCTTTTTTTCTTTAAGTAATCTAGGGAGGTGGGAAATTAAAAATAGATGTGAGATCAAGAGTGCTAAGTGTACACACATACAACACACAGCCCCCAGGTGTTTCATCTTCATTATATACATGGTTCAAGAGCTTCCATAAAGATCGTGAAGTATAAAGACAGTTGTATGTCTTGGAGTCCTGTCGGGAGTTGAGGACAAGTGATTTTAGTGAAGAATAGACAATATATTTGAAAATTATTTACAAATGATTCAATGACAAAGGCAGCATGACAACTGCTGAAAATTTCCATGCACGTATAGATGCCATTCTGCTAGTTCTTCTTTTCACACATGGGACATCAAACAAAAGGAATACCCTGAGGGCATGCCCACACAAAGTAAAAGGGACTTCAGATAAGTACTACCACTTCTGTGAGCAGTTTATTAGAGCAACAAACTCTCCTGGACAATCAGTGCTACATTACAGACTAAACCAATGAATCTAAATGAAAAATTAAGGAAGGTCATTATGAATAGACAAGTGGAGTCAGGAGAAAAGAAGAACAAATTTTTAAAATAAAACCCCCAGTTCATGATGGGTTTGTATCTTGCTGTATTTTTCCGTGTTCCTCAGTCTTAACCAGTTTAGTGTAAAATAAATTGTAAAAGCTTTGATTGGGGAATTAACATGACCAGAAAGAAATTGGGTTTCATTCCTAAGCCTTCCAATTTCAGCTTAAATCAAGGCATCTGGTCCAGTCATGTTTCAGTCACTTAAGATGAATTATGCATATGCAATAGACTTTAGCAGTCTTCTATCCCTAAATCATGTTTCCAAACACTGTTGCAATCTTATTTAATTGTGTTAAATGCTTTCAATTATTTCCCCCCTTTACCAGGGAGCTTTCTTGACCCTATTCTAACTCTTCTATGCTTTCTAACTTTCTATAACCATTCACAGCTCACCAGAGTAGACAAGCATGAAATTAATGCTGTGTAGTAGTAATTCACTAATTCCAAGAAAGTTTGTTGCTTGATTATTAGGTAACACTGCTAGCATTTCAGGTCCTAATTTTTCTTCTATAGAATGTGGTCAGGAGTTTGTAACTCTTTGAACCAAATAATTTGTTCCACAAACAAATAAATGGACTTTGTCTTTTTTTTTCTAATATTGGTGGGGGAGGATTACATGATAATTGCTTAAGCAAAAAGAGCTTCATTTAGTTTTAGCTTCAGTTATAGCTTTAGGAAACATGGTTTCTAATTTTTGTTGTTGTTTTGTTTTGTTTTGTTTTTTTACCAAATCTCTGTCTGACTTTAGCCCAACTGTAGGTTCAAATGGCTTGCAGTCTTTGTGTGTATCATCAATGAAATGATCATTTGGGGGAGTTAGCCACAGCTTTATTCTTTGTTTGGGCGATTTTTTTTTTTTTGCGTATGCAGGCATCTCACTGTTGTGGCCTCTCCCGTTGCGGAGCACAGGTTCCGGACGCGCAGGCTCAGCAGCCACGGCTCACAGGGCCCAGCCGCTCCGCGGCATGTGGGATCTTCCCGGACCGGGGCACGAACCCGTGTCCCCTGCATCGGCAGGCGGACTCTCAACCACTGCGCCACCAGGGAAGCCCTCTCGGGCAATTTTTGAAACACTTTCTGCACAATGATTCCAGTCATGCAAGTGACTGTCGATAAGGTAAAACTATCAGGGCAAACATTTCTGAATCTACTGTGGAAAAATCATACAGACTGTCTTTGTAAGAGCCTCTGATAATTCCCTTTGTGGTGCCTGAAATTCGCTAAATGAATGTCACTTTGTAATGAGACTTTCTTTGGTCTCCAGACTGTCCTTAAAGAATTGGTAGTCTGTAGTCCTTCGATATGAAGCTTGTTAATGCAACTTGATTATAATATAGCAATTTTAATTGTGGTGTAAATGCTACACTTGAAATATGAGTCTAACCGTCTTTGATGCTGTCTGTTAAAAGGATTGGGTTACATGTATCTAGACTGCCTGAACACTGAGTGCCAGGCCACTCACAAGAAGAATTAAGATTATACCTGGCAGGACCCCATAAACAGGGGGGCTGGATACCCACAAGCTATTGAAAACATTTCAGTCTCCTAGTTTCAAACTTTCTTTGGAGTCAGAGAATCTATAACTCCTAGTTGACCAGGGAGCCTCTCTTTTCTTCCCTTTGTGTCTCGGGAAGACTCAGTCAGCATTTGGTTTCTTACTTTCCCTGTTGTCAATGTATAAAGGACCATGTACTTAGAGAAAAAAACAATGTAACTGCATCTACTTCTGTCTTTAAACTTTAAAAATTAATCTTCAGCCATACTAGTATACAGACACACAGCCTATTACCCCTATTATGGTAATTTTGTTAAATTTTGATCTTTTTGTTATGTTCACAATCTTGGAAAACTAGTATTTTCTTGTACGTCATAGTATCACAAAATTTGGTTCGTAGTGACTCACGTGTTAACTTTGTTTACCAAATCTCCCAGTTGTGAGACTGAGAAATGGGACTTGACACTGAAACAAAATAAACACACATGAACAGAGAAATATTAAATTTTATGACTGTATAGAAATTACAGGATAAGGGAATGGATCAAGGCCCAAGATGATGCTACAGAAGTGAATGGAGTTGTCATAGGAAAAATGGGATAGTTGGAAATAGGAGCATGTTTTAGAAGAAATGTATTAAATTTGATAGACAAAACCAGAGTTTCAAAATTGTAAATAACTTTAAAAATTATGGAGTTAAATAGCATCCCTTTGTAGACAAAGAGGTTGAAATCCAGAGATTTTAACTGGCATTTTCAAAATCAGGTAGTTACTAACGAATCCAGAACAGCAGCCTAGAATCCCTGACTCTGGATCTAGCACTGTTTAGTGCAGCTTAATGTATCCCCCATTGTGTTTCATGTGACAAAGAACCCTTTAGAGATAATCAGGAGTCCCCTGGAAATATGGACCTGGAGTTAATGTGCTGCCTAAGACACACAAAGTAGAGAAAATAAAGCAAATCAGCAAACCATGAGGAGCACTAATCAAGTGGTGAAAATATAAGACAAAACAGTAGCTGCAGGGAAGAGTAAACAATTCAAAGTTGCAATTCTATTAAGAGAAATTATAGAAAGAAGTAACCAGAACTTGACCTCTAGAATCAGAAAGAATAACATCAAATTGTGTACCACTTAACTGTTGAATAATGTTACTCAGCTCTTAAACTGAATTACAATGTCCTGGTCTATTAAATAGCATAGAAATAGTATCTACCTCAAATACTGTTATGAAACACACATGGTTAAAAATGTACAGTTAGTACATTGGCCCATAAAAAGTGCTTTATAAATAGTGGTTATGACTATTATTGGCTAATAGGGAAGCCAGGATAGCAGTTTTCAATGAGTATGGTGATGTTAAATGTTAAAGTGAAGGTTTGTGAAATAATCCTACCAAACTATTTTTAGATATAGTAAGTTTGGGCCACTGTTAACCAGTAAGAGTCAATTTAAATAAAAATGCAGTTGTATGTTACTTTTAGAAAAGAGAAGAAAAATTGTATCTTTAACCTGGGGTACATTTTGAAAAGAATAAAATTACTGCTGTGTTGTGTAAAATAACACAGGTTTCTATATTTCACTTCTAGTGGCATATATTTTTCTAAAAATCTTAGTGGATGTGTTTTTGCAAGTCATGAAACTAGTATTGCTTATGTGTTCAGATGTTTTAACAACAGACTTTTGAAGCAGTGGAAACTTTTTATGTAGCCAGCACTGATATCCAAAGTCATCAGAAGTTATGAGTGTTTTCGCCTCATAAATTATTTTCAGTATATTCACATTTCACCCACAAATAGTTCATTGGGAAAATTAGGCATCTTAGAATCAGCTTAAGGATATCCACACCTGTTATTGCCTCCCAAATACAGTTTATATAATTAGCATTTATGTGCCACTGTGTATGATTACTGATTCAAGGCTGTTAAGCAAGAGTTAATGGAGACAGAAAGCTAATAATTCTGTTCTATGCATAGAACAGTGACCTAATATTATCTTCTGTTATTTATTTTGACTCATGTGAGTCACTCAGCTCTCTCCTAAGAGGATTTTGAAATCCTCAGGATCAGAGGACAGAACAGAAAATTTGCTTTTGCTTCTGTGACCTCAGTGGTGCCTAATTCAAAAGAGTTCTTCAAAAAGTGTGTAATTCAAGATATTTATATATGCATCTCTTAGAACGCAGAGTTATGCCAGTTCTGGAAAGGCCAAAGGTACTGACTATACCATTTATGTTGTGTTTAAACCTGTTTGTGCCACTTAAATGTTCTATTCAGTATCCCTTTTCTATGTTTTCTCCCTTCTGTTTATATGATCACTGCATCACTTCAAGCACTCACCCTCAAGCTCTCTCCAATGCAAAACCTACCTTCTGGAAGGGATGTGCTTTAGCCATTTTCACCACAGTATGCATATAGGTCACCACGTTTCCTCTCCCAGAGTTATCTGCTTTACATATCTTATGACAGAATGAAAGAATTGTATACATTCTGCTAGATCCATCTTAATATTAAAGAGCAAGAAGATATGGGTAAGGGAAAGGACAAATCCCTGGGTCCTTACAGTTATATCACGCTTCTTAAAGTTATATCACACTACAGACTGTCAGTGTCGCCCCCAAATTTGTTAAATCTTAACTCCCAATGTGATGGATTGGGAGTGGAGTGTGAAGGTGGGGCCTCTGGGAGCCGTTCATGAGGGCACAGCCCTCATTAATACAGTTAGTGCCCTCATAAAATTAGTGCCCAGAGAGCTCATGTTTGTTTATAAGCCACCGGTCTAGGGTAATTTTCTTAAAGCAGCCCAGATGGACCAAGACATAACACGAGTAGACATGGACACATCTACAGTTAAAGTTTATCCTGGTGTTGTGCGTTTGGTTCTTCTGCCTGAAATGTGCAAGGGAGATGTGATCAAAAGCATGGAGAACAGACTTTTGGAGACTTTTTTCTCCAGCTTTATAATAAAACACTTTAATATTAAAAAAAAACAGTCATACCAATTTAGACATCAAAAGTAAGAGAGACACTTAGTTATTGAAAAGTAACCCTGGGAAAATGAGCACTTACTGGCTCTGTCTTTGGAAGGTCAATACGTATATACAAAGATTCCAAACTTCTATGAAAGTAGAACATTAGTCATTTTACTAGAGGTCACCAGACCATATTTTCCTTATACCTCAACCTCATTAAATTGCCTTCTGAGGCGTCCTTGCCCCACACAAGCACACTGTGCATTCAGATATTTATTCATACTCCATGGCTTTTCTCTCATCTCCCACTGAAAGGAAAATCAAATTTGCTTTCTATCTGGTGTTTAAGTATTAAATCAGAGATTCTTGGTCACAAAGCTCAGAAGGATGTTCTATAAAAAACATCTTGCCTTGTAGCTATGTTAGAAAAGTCTGTGATATGGGATTGATTTCTAGGGAAAACAGGCTATTTATGAGGTCTTCAACGTATTTTAGTAACTGAGCCGCTTCTTGGGTATAATGTAATTTAGCAGTGCCTTCTATTGAATGTCACACATTATCAAAGAAGTTATACAGTGAGATCCCACTGGAATGAATGTGGTCTAATTTTAAAATGACCCTCTGTTATACAAAGTATTGACCAATTATTTAGACATTAAAAGAATCTGAAAAAGAATGGGTATATGTACTACTGAATCACTTTACTGTACACCTGAAACTAACACAATATTGTAAATCAAATATACTCCAATATAAAATAAAATAAAATTTAAAAATTTAGAATATTATGGAAAAAATTAAGGCTAATTCAAAAGGGCATAAATGGAAAAATCTGAAAAATTAACAATGAAAGACTGTAAGTGGCACATTGCCTATGATACAAATACAGATCGTTAAAGATTCATTTACTCTTGGGTACTTCTCCCAAACACTTTTACTTAGCATCTTTACACATTTATATGGATTTGGAAATAAATTGGATCACAATAAAACTTTCTTTAGTTCTATAATACAGAAAATTGTTATATTAATAAATTTTTACTTCAGCTATCTGTTCTAGTGTTATAACATTTGGAAATTCAATAAAAATGTTCTCAGGAAGGATTTTATGAAGACAGTATATGGACTCATCTGTCAATTGCTTTATGTGGACATATAAGTAATAAAGGTATAAGGATTATAATCTGTTTTTAATAACAGTCATATATTTAAAGGAAAGATCCAAAGAGTAGACATGTTCATTTAGACCTTTAGAAAAGTACTATAAAAAGTTATTCTTGTACTTTAATTATGCCAAGGAAGAGAGAAAATTTATTCCTTCTTTCTAAATGCCACTTAGAATTTAATTTTAGGTGTTCTGCTTGGTTCTGCTTAAAAATAAAGTTTGACAAAACTTATGGCTTCAAATTTAATCCAATCTTCCTGTGACCTATGTCTTGAAAATAAGAGTGAAAGATGTAAATTAGCCTCCTTTTTAAGCTGAGGAATGAGTGGCACATTTCCTAGTAATAGGAAAGGGAAATTTTAACCCACCCAGTGAATAGATTGGCTATGTTATCAATAATGAGTGCTTACTGATAAAAGTTATATTTTGCAAATTCTAGAACTTAATGTGTGATTTCCATTTTAAAATAGTCTTGGAAAAATCTTTGAAAACAATTCAGTACCTTGATATAAACAACTCTTTTATTCAGAGCAATAACAAAAATCTTGTGTCTACAAGATACTCTACTCAAGTTTTAGGCTGCCCAATATTGCCAGGTAGTATAAACCAACGTCTATTATGTTCAGAACACAAGGAAGTGTTTTCTCAAGGTGACATGGTGTTTACTACCAATTTAGAGAAGGTGGTTATTAGAAATTCACTAGGAAAAGAGCTGGAAGAGCAAGGTGGGTTACCAAAGGTGGTAGCTTCACCCTTCATGCATTCCTTCGAGTCTCTTTTGAATGAGACACATAAGGGTAATGGAGAAACTTAATCAAGAATCTTTAAATAAAACTTGTAAAGTTGAAAGTTCATTGATACATCATCTTTTCAGACTCCTTTGATCAAGACAAAGACACTTTGCTCCTCTTCTTCCCATGCTGTATCCTCACTGTGATATTCTCTGCAATTTTGCAAGCAAGTCAGATATAAGGTGCTGAGCCTGAATCAGACTGGAGTTGAGGTGACACTGTGTCATTATTATAAGTTCTAAGTCAGTGATGTAAGCACATGAGAATATTGAAAGTCAGAAGGAAATTATAAAATTACCATCTTCATTTTAATGCAGACTTTTATGAAGGCTTTGGTGGAATAACAACATGTTAATGGAATTTTGGCAGTTTCCTTCTTTTTGTGGAACAGGGCAGGGGGTAAAACAACTCCTCTGATACAAAGAGAAATTGAAAAATAGCAGCTGGACAGTTCCAACTTGCTCTGATGACCCTCACTCACAAGCGTCAGGTAGTCTCCTGGTTACGACTTGCTGCAGGACACACAGGAGTCTGTTTATTTGAACATATCATATCAAAATGACATCAGAATTGCTGCAATATTGTTTGTTACTTTAGGAAGTAGAAAGGTAAAGCCAGCCCTAAAGAGGCTGGTATCCATATTCATCTAAACATTGTCATTTTATCTAATATCTCTTTAAAACTGACCAGCCACATTTTTTCTTTTGCATAGCAAATATCAGTATTAGATTTTTGTGGGAAAAAAAGAAAAATATCCACAGCTAACAGAATACAAGCCAGGAGAACTAACATAGTATTCCAAGTATTTCTTGATGTTCTGCCTCAATACTTCTTGGCAAGGATAACTTATTGCCAAATACATTTCCATTGAACCCTCATGACATAAATTGAGTAACTACAAGAATATTAACTTGATCCCTAATTGTAAAAGTGTTATTGTTGCTTTAACATATTTTAGACAAATTTATTAAATTTTATCTACTATACAGGTATGAACAAATATTGCAGCCCATAGAAACCTGGGTTTACAGACATATGTGAGATGGTTTTAGCAGGCATTTGAGTTTTTCTGCCAAAGTTGGGTAAATACAAGATGTCTTCTCTTAAGTGATATCTTGAAGAGAAATTTTCTTCCAGAATACTAGGCATAATGTCAGCTTAATCAGCATGTGCCAAGTGCCTGTTGGGTGCTAGGCATTGTTAGAATCACTGAGAGACAGCCAAAAGAATTGAAAATTAGTGTAGCCACTGCTTGTTAAGGACCTACACACTCTGCCAGTACCAGGCATTCTTCACGGTGGCATCTCCAACAGCCTTTGCAGGGTTAAGAAGCCACAAGTTCTACAGGGACTAAAGAGTTTGTATTGGCAAAAAGTTAAGAGAGAATTCAGTTCTAAAGCCCAAAGGGGTCTGTGCTTATTATTCTTGTGGTCTTTCTGGGAAATTTAGAGAATATTAGAAGAGAAAGAAAGAGGAGATAGAGTTTGAGCCAGCTCTCCTTCACCCTGGAGTGCCCACATAGTGCAGGGAGAGTGGGCCCAAGATATAGTGGCTGGGGTGAAAGAAAAAGAGGGGAAGGAAAAGTACTGGGCTTGAAGCTTCCAGCAGTCAGATTGTGTTTAACTGAAGTGAATTTAAAATGTAAAGAGAGTCTTGCCAATAGGTCAGAAATCTCTTTCTCTATGAGTTTGTGCTCATTATATGAATCTGGGCTAGACTTAAAGTAGTGACTCATTGCATCTGTTCAATTAGGCTCTCTCCTAAAGAATGATATTCAACTGCAGACTACTCGCTCTGCAAAGTTCCAGGCTGACATTAACAAGTTGCTCTTTGGAGTATCTTCTGAAGTGATGTATTCACTAAGTATACACAGGAGCTCAGTAAAAAATCAACAAGGCTTCTCTCCACAGTATATATTACATATTTTTTTTAAAAGTTCTTTCTTGATTTCAGGTTTCTAAACCTAAGAAATAGTAATGCATGATTTAGATTTAATCAATAAATTTGCAATTACTTCTAACAATAGCTGGGGGTAATACTATGAAAATTCAGCAGATTGCCCTCATAGTGAGAATAAATCCCAGCATTTCCTATACATTTATCCCATGCAAACACAAGGTCCTATAACTTGGCTTGGGATAGCTCTAGAATTTAGAATGGATACCATAAGAGGTAGAAAGTATTATAGATTGTTGAGCTGTAGAATAACACTGTCTACTTATTTGCCTTCATGTGTTTTCATCCTCTACTTGAGCCGCAGGTAATGGATGGGAGGGGTGGACATTCAGTCGTGAGTTGGAGAAAGTTGGCTTGACCTAGTAGACAGAAGAAGTAGAAAGTTCTGAGGTGAAGTACAACAAAAAGGGGAGGAAGCACAATACAAGAGATGGGGTTTTACAGGAAGATAGACACTGATTCCTATTCTGACTTTAACATTTTCAAGATGTATACTGGCCAAAGGGAGACTAAATTTTCCTATGTTTTAGTTCTCTTATTTTGAAAATGGAAATAAAATCTCTTAGATTTTAATGAGAATATTATAAATTACGCAAGACATCTAGTACCTGGAATCAAGCACCCATAAATGTCACTATTAGGATTGGTCTCTTTTCCAAACATCTCTTTCTTAACCTTGCTGGAGATCTTTCAAAATCTGTTAGAATGGTACTCTTGGGTAGACTAAGACTGTAGGAGTATTTAGAGTGACATATCACAAAGAACTAGACTTGGTAACATAAATAATCCCATAAGAAGAACTGAAGGAAAGGAAAGGTGGAAGAGGGTCAGAGGAAATTGATTTATAAGTTGGCCTAAGATGGACCTTGAAAAGAGTTAGAATTGGGAAATGAGGTATTGCCAATGTCTTCTCCTTATCTCAAGGTCTTAGTTCATTCAAGTCAAGAATCCATCTTTGCAATTGAATTCTCTGCTAGAAGTTGTCATATTGATAGCCCTGAAAATTTAATTTTCTCATCCAGTTTGAATACAGTCTCTCACTCTGTCTTGCCCTTGTACTGAAAAAGATTAGAATCTGTTCCTCAGCCTCCTGTAAAGAATTTTGTCAAAAATATTCCTTCATGTCTGGGAAGATGCTGCAGGTAGTCGATAAACAGAATCATCTCTCAATCTCTCACCTGATTTTCCACAGTGAAGTTTTTCCCATAGGAATAAATAAAAATCTCTCTACTGTTGTTGTTGTTTTTTTTTTTTGTCAGTGTGGTATCTAGACCAAGTCATTTCTTATTTGAAAAGAGCATATTCTTGAAATGAAGAGTTAATTTTGTTTAGATTCCACCACCTCTTCCTTTGTTTCAAACATTGGAGGGCTGTGTTCAGGTGCTGGAGGATAGAAGGAGGCTTTGTATTTTCACAATGACCTAGTGTTGATCAACTTGAATTTTCTCAGGTGTTCATTTAAGTATTTCCTTGCTTCAAAATTTCGACTGGGTTGCAGCAGAGGAATGCTGACAAATTGCTGTCAAGTATTATGCATGTGGTCTGAATATAATCACAACTAAATGTCCTTAAATAAGACACTTCTTTATGGGCTGCGGAGCTGTTTGCACTTCAAGATTAATTGGCAGGTTACTTTAGGGCCCATCTTTTTAGGAAATGGATTGACTTGTGGGCAATATCAAATTACACTGAGGAACAGTAAAGACTGGATTACTAAAGTTTCATTCTCAAAGTTCCTATTAATACTTTAATGGGCCCTCTAGCTTCTTTTCTTTAGAACCCAACTGACAAATTATAAATATATGTGTTTGAAATTCATGGATTCTGTGAAAGTATATACACTTCGATTTGTCTTCCTTTTGTAAAACTAGCTTAATTCTCACTTATAGAAATTGCTCCCCACCTAATATGTATTTTCTCTTCCATTCTCTTCTTTCACATTACAAATACCAGATGAACTCAGTTCTAACATATAGCATTATAGAATCATATATTTAATGCTGAACAACTCAATTTCCACATTGAGAAGTTGAGACAGAGGCAGTTTAAGTGATATACTAACATTGTCAAACTAGTTAGTTGCAAAACTGAGTATGGATCCCAGTCTTCTTGAATACCGTGGGTCCAGACGATTTTCCCATCTTACTGTATTATCTTCCCTAGGCCAGGCAACTGAAAAAATATGTATAGTGCCAGTCTACAGAGGAATTACTTTTAACACATGGCATTAGAGGATATTATAGTATATGAGGATTCCTGTACTCCCAAATATCTGCTGTATAATGCATCCCTTTGCCTGAGAACATCCTTAAAACATGGTACAGCTATATAAAAGCTGCTTTTAAAATACCAATATTCTTTAAAAATAACTAAACCTCTAGCATATTAGCAAGAATTAGTTCATTTCATTGTGTTGCTGACTTGAAAAATACTGTAAGGATGTGGTATTTTGTCTTAAAGGGAAGAGAGATCATTTCAGAGCAAAGGGACATATGTCCAATACAAAAGTAGGTTTGTGTGTGTGGTAACACAAATTTGTGGCAAAAACTCACAAATTTAAATAAGAACACAGGTATAATAGAGGGCAGAAAACCTCTGGGAATATCCCCACATCAAGGCCAGTAACTGTATCTCCAATTAGATAACATGGGGCTGGCACCACAACATATAGGTGACAATAGAATAAGTCTGAACCTAAAGGGAAAAAATGGGAAAACATTATTCAAGAACTTTGAGGAACTCCACATTCTTATAAAACCTGGATGTGACAGCAGGTGGAGTCTCTTTTGCAAGAGAGGCATGGCAGCCTAAACTAGCAAATACTGAGCATTTAGCTTGGGCTTCAAGCCCACAACGTTATTCACCCACAGTTGCTGTGTGAAACTGAGGTGTTACACTATGGAGGGCTAGTGTTCCCTTCCCTGAGATGAGACATTTTCATTCCACAGAACTGAATGATTCTGGCTTAATACTGGGAAAAAAGGCCTTTGGACGAGGGTGTGGCACAGAAGGGATAAGAGAGAATAAAGCAAACTAAACATACTGGGGAAGGGGAAGAACATGGTGACAGTGAATTAGTGAAGATATGGAAAGAAAAGGCATGGTGAGATTCCATTTAAATGTATTCAAACATTTTGGAAGGGCTCAGATGTGAGCACATTTCTATAGCCAGAATAACCTAAGAATGAAGCAATACAATGCATATTTAGTGCAGTTAATCTAGTTTTTTAATTCTTTCCTCAGACCTCCACCTCACCACACACAAAAAAATTTTGCATAAAGAGACTAATGACTTAATATATTTTCCATGAAAGTATAAGACTATTTAGCAAGAGCAAAACCATTTTAAGGTAGTATATTCCTAAAGTCAAATAAACTTCCATTTTCTCAACCCACTCACATTCTTTGCAAGAATGACATTTAAACGTTTCATCTTTATGCACCATTAATTTCAAATATACCTTCTTAGATATTTCAAGTTCTTGAATATTTGGAACTATAGACAACACCTTTACTAAATTCTATCTTATTTACCTAATTTATTTTGTATGACCAAGTTGGAATTTGCCTTAGAGACCTCAGTCTCAGAGAGAAAAATAGTATTTTATTACTAACAGGTATAGAAATCCTTTTTTAATGATTCAACTGTTGTTTAACCACTACTGGGTCAGAGTAATTGAAATTCTCTGTGTTTATTTAGTGCCTTTAACATTTGCAAGTAATTTTATCAGCTGCCTATTCATCCTAAATAAAGGCTATACTTTTGATAAGGTTATTGCTAGAATTTGAATAGTGACAAACCTTAGCTGGTCAGTGCAACTTTATTTTCTAGTGATTCTAATTTCAAAAACAATTGGATTGTGACATTCTAATGACCTACATTTGTTATGTGGCAAAGTGTGTACACACTGCCTGCCTTCTTGATGTAACCCAGAAGCTCCGGCACTCCTACAATCCAGGTTCCGCGGTGATTACTGCAAAGGGATGGTGTTCAGTGGCTTTCAGTTTGGACTCTTTAGCCTCTGAGTAGCCTTGGGCAAAGTGTTTGAACTCGCATGCCAGAGCTAATTCATTGGTAAACAGGTTTAATAATACCTAATTCATAGTGTTGCTGTGATGTTAGAATGTAAATCTTAAGAAAATGCCTGGCACATAGTTCAAATTCAATAAAAATATAGCAATTGTTATTTTAAGGCCATTAAGTCAGATCTGTGGGTTTCATGTAGCAATACTTTGGAATGACCTCTAGGATAGGAGTAGTGCCCTGTATGGTGCTGATTAAGGACTTAGGGAAGGATATTCTACAAGTTGCTAAAACGTGTTCATGTTTAAAGATCCTTTGGGAGAAGAACATTTTAGAAACAGCTAACCAAATCCTCAAGTAAAAAACAAATTTCAGTCTTTTTCCTTTGCTTGTTTCTTTCTTCCCTACTTATCCCTACCTACCGCACTCTCACTCTGGGTCTACAGAAAATATTTGTCCAATATCCTTTATCTAGTAGCTATGTACAATTTACACTATTGAATCACATCAGCTTTTTCATATCTAGAAGTTACTCTAATTTAGTAATATTTTCTATTATATCTGATTTTTTAATTTAGAATTAATTTTTCTGCTATCCCATTTTCCCCCCAAATCTACATTCTCCTTAGTTTATGGATATAAAACCTGGACACAGTCTTTAAATAAGGTTCTAACTAATGCTAACTATAATAGGAGACTTCCTTCTGGTTCCTTTGTATTATCTCTTATTTATCCAAATACTATGTTTGTTCACTTTTTAAACAGCTAAACATTGCATCTATAATGAATAAAATGATCTTATGCCAGATGTTTACAGATCAGACAATCCCCGGTTAGTATTTGTGATAGGCTTTTCCCCTAAATATGCAAGTGGGGAATGTATATAAAATGTAATAAAACAGTGTCTATAAAATGTAATAAAACAACCAACTACTCAGCACAACTATATGATATCCTAAGTAAGTTCCCAGTGATTAACCTGAAGTCCTGCCCCATGTATGCCCCTGTAGGAATCCATAGCAACAGAGTAGGTCTGTTCTGAATGACGCACCCAGATGGTTTTGTCATGTTGTACTGCTTTAGACTAATTAAGTATAAGACAGCTTGGTATTGACCAAGTTAGGTTTAGGGAGAACTATAATATATGCCCAGTAAATAGTTGTTCAACAAATAAATGATTAAATGAACAAATTAATGCTTTGAATAAAACATCCGTTGTCTTTCTCTTATAAATTAATAAGCAAGGAAGATATTGCTGTGAGAAACTAAAAACTACTACTTTATTAACTAAGAAAGCTGATCAGGATTTCTTTGAGAGAGAGAAAACTATGTAGTATCTTTTTAAAAACCATTGCTCAGAGTTTGACATGTTTTAATTTTTTTGTCCCAAGGCTCTGTCTGCCATCACTTGACCTATTTACTATTTGTCACATATGGATCAGAAGTTCTTAAAATAGTGGGGCCTGTAGCAGAACTAGACATTAACCTGAACATTAAATTTTCTTACTCCTCTTGCTATGTTCCAATCTTAACATCATTTTAATACAAATCTTTTAGTGTTAATGGTTCATTAAAGGAGAGCTCTGACCTCTGCAACATCCTCTACAGAGCTATTAAGTTTCACCATATATGTTTATATTTGCCTCATGTGTCAAAAGTAATTTTGTACCTCCTTAGCTTGCATATTCCTTGTTAGAGAGTTTAAACTCATTACCAGCACGGTGTTTTTTCTGTAAACTAGTTCACAGACTTCCAGTGGTGTCTAGCTGGTACCAAATTAGGTAACTTTATATTGATTTACTTTAGTTGGCTTATCTTTTTTCATAGCATTAATTAAGGATTTTTATAATTATTATTTTTATCTATTTGTTTACTTATGTGTTCTCTTTATACTTCTCTAGAAAACAAGTGACATAAGAGCAGGGACTCTAATTCTCCACTGGTAACCAAGCATTCACAAAGTAACCAGCAAAGAGTTGGAGCTTAATAACCATTTAATGGATGGATCAATGAAGACCTCCAAACTAGAAAATTCATGTTCCAAATAATTCACTTTGATTTGGCTATTTTGTCTGTACTGTTGCAAGGATTCTGCTATTGAAGGCTCATTAGTTGGCAACTGAGAAAAAAAGACATAGCCTAGATTTACCTTGTATATGAGGTAACACTTAGGAGTGCCTGACTTACTAGGAACTGATTGAATACGTGTTATACCCAATGTCCAAATACTCTGTTAAAACAAAATGTTTTCATATATATTTTCCAAATAATTTTGGAATATTTTCCAAATATTTATCTGCTATATTGTGGGCAAAAGAAGATTGCTTTACTATGTCAGCAGTTGTTGAGGATAATAAAGATTAGTGACTAGTTATATTAATCCATTTCTTCTTAGTGTAGTCAAATGTCCTACCCAGTTTTGTATACATATTTTGATTACTTGATTACAAAGCTAAAGAAACTAAAGGGAGGCAAGAGATCTTGATTTTAGTCTTTTTCCATCAAGGAATCTCCTCTTGATCAATGAATAGTAAATTAAAGTTTTTTGATGTGATTTGTCTTACTAATCTATTTAGAGTATTGCCTGGATGCATTTTTGAAGATAAACACAAGCACAAATTCACGCATTGGCCACCTTCTCACCTACTTCACCTCTTTTCCTCTTGGTTACCACCATCTCATATTCCATATTGCAACTAGGTCAAGTTATGTTGCTGATACACAATGCCTCACCCAGTGCATCAGGATATCCCATGAACTATTTGGAAAACTGCATGAATAAGGTAATTGGTTAATCTACTTTTTTCTTTTTTTTTTTCTTTTACTTTATTATGTCGAGCTTCTGGTTCAGTTTTCATTTTCATTCTCTCTCTTATCTAGTATTTAACAAGTTCTGCCTAAATGACCAATAATCACTAGTGTTTCCTCAAATGATGCAGTTCAATCATCCATGTTATAGGGAAAGCTCTGCTATAGTGTTGGTTAACACAGAATTTTAGAAATCTAAATGTTAAACCGTTTTGTCACTGTTAGCATTTTTTCTTCAGATCCTGTTCACTCTCAAATTCCAGCTTATGTTTTAAATCATAAGACTCTAAATGACTATTTGGAAGAAATAGTTAAATGTGAAAAAGGTCACAAGAGTTAAACAGATGACCATGTGTAAATTTACTGCTCATTTAACAAAACAAATCTATAAGTCCATTAATGAAAAATTTATTTTGACCAGATAATTTATTCAAATGAGCTAGCTTGGTGAAATACATATCACCTAAAATATTTGCCCAATATACTCTTCATCTGAGGTCCGTTCCAAGACCAGGATTTGTAGAAGTCCATAAGAGTTTATGACTGTGAAATAAAAGAGTCAGTTAAATCAGAATCTAATATTCCTAACCCCATGCTTTAAATGAATGTCAAAAAATAGCTGCCTTACATAGCACTAAGAGTCACAGGTCCTGAGAAGATGACTCATAGATAAGACGTACTAAAAATAAAATCTTTGGATGCTTAAATACATCAGCTGCTTTTAGTGATAAAATATGTTTGGATCAATATCTCTGGATGTCAGCATATAATAAATGTTGAAGAAATCTATTGAACTGGTTAAAAGTAAATACAAATCAAAGACGTTTTAAGGTTGTTAAGGAGAGCGTTTTAAATGTACAGTAGATTTTGTGTACCTGAAGCTGCTGTCACCCACACTTTTTTCCTGTCACTATTGACCATCTTTCTGAACAGTGGATATAAGGCTAATTCCCACAAATCTATTAGATGCTTAATACATACATTTTATGTAAAGTCTTAATATAATCCATAATGCATTTCTGTTTCACATATTGCACTTCACCTTATTGCCTTAAAATTGAATGAATAATATAAAAATTAAACATTAAAACTCATGGTCCAGGGCTTCCCTGGTGGCACAGTGGTTGAGAGTCTGCCTGCCGATGCAGGGAACACGGGTTCGTGCCCTGGTCTGGGAAGATCCCACGTGCCGCAGAGCGGCTGGGCCCTTGAGCCATGGCCGCTGAGCCTGCGCGTCCGGAGCCTGTGCTCCACAACGGGAGAGGCCACAACAGTGAGAGGCCCGCGTACCACAGAAAAAGAAAAAAAAAACAAACTCATGGTCCAGTTTACAAATGTAGACTTATTTTGGCTTACTTATGTTTACTTACTATGGCCTCTTTCAGGTCAAAGACTGAGTCATGTACATGTTGATGCTACCAGCCCCTACGGTAATGCTCTCACAGGATAGGTGTTCCCTGGTACTTGGGGGGATTTAGATTATGCAGCAGAAGACACACATACACTTGAACATGTTTTCTTGTTCCCTAGAGTACTTTTGCCCACATTTCAATCATGAAATCAAGTGTTTAAATTGTTTTGTAAAATGATCAGTTTCTATCCATAAGAATTAAACCAAGTATCCATAAACTTAGATTTAAAATACATGATGACAAAATTAATTTAATAGCACTTTAAAATGCATTATCACCCTATTAATCAAAATTACATCTCTGTATATTTAGAGGTAAGGAGACATACATATGTGAGACATACTTATTCAGTGTATAGGCAATGATTATGTTGGTAAGGAGGGGGCTCTCAAAAGATTAAATTCCATGCAGACCATGGTTATCCATTGATGGAATATACTTAGATTTTCACCAACATTTAATAAGGTTGTTTAGAACTAGCTGGAGATTTAATCAATGAGTTTTGGCATGAGGGATGGGGAAAGGGGAAAAATACTTTATCCAAACACTCTTAGATCTGTTCCGCATTACTTGTGCAGCTAAGCTAACGCGTTTGAGAAGAGTGAACAAACTGAGCAACTTTCTATTCCTATTTCCATTATGAAAAATAACCTTTTATATTTTAAGAGCTTGTGTTCTGAATAAAGGAATGATTTAACATGTGAACTTGTAGAGAAAGGATATTTCCTTTCTTGAAATACACAGTGTGTTTAAGTGAAACTTAGTCTTGAGGAAATGCAAATACATTTTTATTGCACACAGAAGCAACTAGCTTTATTTAGGACATGCTACTTTACTTAAAATATGAAGCCTGATGTATACACATAGAGCCTGATATATAGAAGGTAAGATCTTGAGTATTGCTTTGTTTTCTTTTTAAAGATTTTTGATAGTACAGTATCTTACTCATTGTTTAGCCTAGAACTAACCACCATCTTCAGACAGAAGTTTCAGCAGACATGCAAGTCTGCAGATGTTTTGAGTGGACCCGTTCCTGGTTCTGTAAACATGAAATGATTTCCTAAGATTTCCTAAGCTAATTCTTAAGGCTCATACGCTATAATTTTTTTCTTGAGAGGACATATTCAAACTGTAATATTTGAAAATGCAGAATGCAGTATTTGATTCAAATACAATTGATTTTCTGCTGAGTTTTTGGGAGGCCACTCAGCTTCACATTAAAAATCCCCGAAATAAACCCACAAATCTATATATGTAATTTGATACCTCTGATTCACAGAAGGCCAGGATAATGGTGGAGTAGAGCTAACGGAAGTTAGTGCCTAGGTGTAGTATTTGCATAATGAGTTTGGAACCGACAGTGTATTTCCTATGTGTGGTAGGGGTGGCAGAGTGAACTAAATGAAATGTTAAGGTAAAAGCAATAGATCATATTACACAGTATGCTACAAACTTTAAGCAATTTGGAAGGTTAATGAACAAAGCAGTGGTTCTCTATGAGGGCCTCCAGAAAACATTAGCAAACAGCAAAATGAAACTGCCTAAAGCATGAGAAAAGGTCTAAAGAACTCTTTCTTTCTCTTTTTTCCCCAATGCTCTGTGGATGAAACAATAGCAACTTCAACATAAGGTATGGGTTAAGAATGAATAACTTGTTGGATTAATTGCTTCAGTCTTGTCTCAAGCCAGCCATGCCTTCTAACTTGTCATTAATCCTCAAGAAAGGCCCTATACTGCAATTGTTTCTGCCCAAATCATGTTAAAGTAACAATATAATAAATAAATCTTCCTAGGACTTAAAAGTTATTATTATTGGACAAATTAGATATAGGACCAAAAGAAAAAAACCCAACTATTTCTAAGAATAATGTAATTGTAGCTGGGAAATAAAATTATTTTATCAGTCTCTCCAAAAAGAGGTCAGCAATCTTCTATTTCTCTCCTAAAATATAATTTACTCCCTTGCTATTACATCTTTACAGGAAGTAAAATGTATGCCTAATGTGCATTTGATATGGACCCAGGATCAGTCCTTCTCAAACTTTAATGTGCATATGAATCACCTTGGGATCTTGTTAAATGTAGATTCTGATTCAGTGGGTCTGGGGTGTCCAGATACTCTACAAGTCTAATAAGCTCCCAGTTGATGCCAATGCTGCTGGTATGGGGAACGTGTTGGCAGTAGGTGCCCAGAAGTCTTCCATAGCACCTGGTGGAAATACTTGTGTACTTGTGCATCAGGAAAAGGCAGGAATGGAGGGTGGGATGGGCGGGCAGAGGGAGGTTTGAGGTGGGTGCCAGGTTGGCTGCTCAGAAAAGCTGGGAGAAGGGAGGATAATCTGATAATCCACTTATAACATTGTTACAGTGAACTTGAAATCTTGGCTTAATGGAGTGAGAGGAGATGATCCCTCTTACCTGCAGCATTCCAGGCACTGCAATACCTGCTAGGGTACAGTGATGAACTAAAGATGTCCAACTCCACACTGGTGAAGCTTCAAGTCTGTTATAAAGATTCTATTTTTTCTCTCAGCATCTGAAGGATGGGATGAATATAACAAAATCGAAATCATGGCATTTTTAAGAATTAGATGACAGGCTCTAGTTCTTCTTTCTATACTAGTTCTATAAATTTGGGAAACTCACTCAGCCTCTCTGGGTCTAGGTTTCTTATGAATTTTTAAGTGAGAGGGTTATCTTCAGGCTCCCTGTTAGTTTTGTTACCTAATCAAACTTGGGTCTGCTCTCCGGCTGCACAGTAAAGCCAATTTACTGCCATTGGGTTGTGATGAAGGGAAGTACAGTGTTTATTGCAGGGCCCAGCAAGGAGTATGGGCAGCTCATGCTCAAAATGCCTGAACTGCTTGGTGGTTTTCAGGGGAACATTTTTAAAGGCAACATTTGGGAGTGAGGGCTGCAGGATTCATGACTTGGTTCTGATTGGTTGGTGGTGAAGTAACAGGGTGGTGTTTCAGGAATCTGAATTATCAACCTTCTGGTTCCAAACAGTCTGGGGTCTGCTCAGCATGTAGCTGCTACCCTTCACCTGGTGGCTGTGGCTGGGGTGGAGGTGGGGTGCAGCTAGGGGGAGAAGGGGTATCTTAGTTCCTAAAGAATAACTCAAAGATATCCATAAGATTGTTGTGTATATCCCTTGAGGAGGGACTAGGACTCTGTTTTATAGCTGAACTATTGTCATTACTTTTCTTATTTAAAAGAAAAGTTTTTACCCTCCCAGTTTTTACCATCTGTTTTTTCCTCTTCTATTTTTTTCACCTTCTTCACCATCCAAAACCATGTGGGGTATATGGTAGATAAAAGGAAACCATTCTGTTTTGAGTTATCCATTTGCCTAACCTGTGGGCATAAGGATCAAAGGCACTACAGATATATAATGGACTATGCAGGTGAGACTATGGCCACTTGCTATGTCTTTTCCTGCGAAATTTCCTTGAAAGTCCCTTAAAGAAAAGGAAATCTTTAGAGTTAGAAGGATAACAGTGAGCAGTGCAAACTTACCCAAAATGTGCTGGAACATTGGGTACAAATTGAGTCAGGGACACAACTGACAAAGGGAGAGAGGGAGAACAAAGTTCATGTCAATGTCCCAGAGAAGGGAAAATCTAAGGGCAGCATAGGCCGCTTGAGGAGAAAGTAAAATGTATGGTGCTCTTGAAGAACTATGATTAAAAAAAAAAAAAGTCCCAAGATTGAGCAAAATAGAACCTGTAGATAAAATGCTGAATGCAACAGAAGCAACATTAACACAGGTTTGAAAACTAATAGCATTGATTTGCATCTGACTGAAGCAAAAAGCTAGGAAATCTGTACACTATAGAAATTTAAAAAATAAAATAAAAGAGGTGCTTAGTGACCAAAGAAGGAAACAAGGTTAGATGTTTTCTTCCCGCTAAATGTGTCCAGAATCATTCAACCAGGAAATGCATGACTGTTCATGAGAAGTTAGGAGAAAATTTTTTTTTTTCTAGAAAAGATTATGTTTAAATTCATAAGCCCCAGGAACAGAATGGTCTGTGTCCAGTTCCAACTCTGTTCACCTACTAACTTCATGACCTTGGGAAAACAACCAAACCTCATTTTCTGTAATATAATACCTACCATACCTTTATTGTGGAGTTGCTGTAAAAAGAAAATGAGTTGATATTTGTGTATCAGGGATAATATTTTTATATATTAGCTGATATATTAGCCTTTTCAGAGAAACCTTAGCACAACATCAAAACCAAAAAGTTAATTCTTGTTATTTGATCATCATAGATTTGAAGGACTATCTGCTGAATCTGATTTTTCTGTCACAGGGGCTAAATCATACACTGGGACAGGAGAAAAGATGGGCAAAGTTGGAAAGGGGAGTACTAATGTGGATGACAAAGAAATTCCGAGAATTACTTAGGAGGGAGGGCACACCTCCTTCCTGAGTAGAGTTCCCCAGATATATTTGGTGATCTCAGGTTAGAGGAGGCATCAACATGGTGTGAGAGGAACAGAGGAGAAGTGTTTGATGCTATTTGTAGACAGAGGACTCTGAGGCTATCAGACATCCAGTCCTGTCTGTCTTGGGGAGAAGCTGACTGTTTTTCAGTGTAATCAGCATTGGAGCAGAGGGGATGTTGGCAGTGCTGGATCTGGAGGGCTGTTTCAGTCCACGGGGAGGATGAAACAGCAGGCACCAGAAAATCAAGGTAGACCAAGAAAGGTCAGTTAGGAAGGATGAAGATCATCACAGTCAAATGAGAAAATTAACAGCTCAGGAGAGGTCAGCCTGGATGGGAAATGGCTGAAGACAAAATACTTTCTTTTACCAAAAACTAGATACTACAAGAATATCCCCAATTGCCCTCCCCACCCCAGTAGCAGTATAACTTTTAAGATAAGAGAGAGTAGAAGAAAATTCTGAATGGACTTAGTTCACTCCAAAATTAGAACTCTGTCTTTGCCACCAGTGGTGTGGGTTTTGAAATAGAAGTTCAGTCATGGAAAAAATAAAGTTACATCTTTGGTTCACTAAATTTATACTCAGTGAAGCTTGTACTTTCTCTACTCATAAAGGACTAAGCCCCATGACTGGCACAGAGAATTAGGTCTATAAAAGAAAGCTGGAGTTACTATCAAGAAGGAGAACTCATAGAGGTGGAGGGAATTTGAAGTTTAAGAAATAAAACTGAAAAGCTTATGCTTGGTACAGAGTAGGGTCTCAGTCAATATTAAAGAAATTTCATAAGTGAAAGGTGGAAGCAAGGTGGCTGGATTGTAACCTTATTGGGCAGAGTCAAGCCTTAATCTTCTTTTGTTCCTTGTAACACCTAGCAGAGTGTTGGACTCATTGTTTTTGCTTCATATACAGTTGTTAAAATATTAATAACTGAGGAAGGTATGCACATTATTGATGACATTGGAGTAGGAGAATCAGACAATACAGGGATATTTATTCAAAAAGAGATTCATAGGTATTCATGGAAATTTAAGTAGGTCAACTGTTGAGGCTTTATAAGTGATGATGTGATGAGTTGGGGAAGGAGAGCATGTCCATCTTTAGCAGATTGTAGTTGTGGTAGATTGAGAGGAATGGAGAAATCACTAGATATGGTAGAGAAAAACCCTAAAAAAATGTCTTTTTTGGAGCAATAATCTTCTATGTCATGCAGTATATATATATATATATATATATATATATATATATATGTATATATATATATATTTTTTTTAACATCTTTATTGGAGTATAATTGCTTTACAATGGTGTGTTAGTTTCTGCTTTATAACAAAGTGAATCAGCTATACATATACATATTTTTTGCAGAAAAATCTCATGGGAGTTTTGCCAGCCACACCAGACAATAGGTATGTGCAAGAAGACTACCTTTTCAGTCCTTTCTGAACTTACGTAGCATGAGTGCTTAGTTACCAGGCAGTGAAAGAGGGTTTCCAATCACTCTAGTATGTCCTGTTATTATGTCCTGGAATTATCTTGTTGTATTTATCCTTAAAATTAATTTATTTCTTTCAAGTTCTAAAATTGTTGACTAGATAATAATTCCCGGTTCAGAAATCACAAACTATAAAAATAAATATGGTGAAATGTCTTCCTACCACACATCCTCCACCCATCCAGTTTCAAGCAAACCTCCCCCCAAAACAGAGGTAACAGTTATTAGTTTCTTCATATTCTTTATGCATAAATAATAAATATAAATATATTGTCTTGAAACTCTTTTTACACAAAAGATAGCTTTCTATCTTTTGTTTCATTTAACAGTATAGTTTGTTGATGTTCCCATTATCGGTATATAGAGAATTTTCTCTTTTGAAAAGTTGTATCATGTTCCATTTTATCAGTGATCGTAATGTATTTAGTCACTCCACTAATGTTGGACATTTATATTACTCCCCATTATTGAAATTATTAAACAGTGTGGAAGTGAATAAGTTTGCAGCCATGTCATTTCTCACATGTGCTTCAGGACTGCTTCAGGACTGTGAGAAATTTGGATTGACTGTTCAATCAAAATGTCATGTGCTAGTATTTCTGTAGCATAAATTTTCAGAATTTTTTGACCAGGGATTACTGGGTCAAGGATTATACATTTATAATATTAAAGATATTGTCAAATTGCCCTCCACAGGGTTTGTTTCTTTGGAATCATTTTAAACCTCATAATCTAGAGCAGACTTCTTTGAGAAAATCCTCAAGGCCCCTAAACTGACAAGACTAGAAAACCAATAAGGGAGTCTTTTTTTTAAAATTTTTTTTATTTTTTAGCGGTACGCGGGCCTCTCACTGTTGGGGCCTCTCCCGTTGTGGAGCACAGGCTCCGGACGCACAGGCTCAGCGGCCATGGCTCACGGGCCCAGCCTCTCCACGGCATGTGGGATCTTCCCGGACTGGGGCATGAACCCGTGTCCCCTGCATTGGCAGGCGGACTCTCAACCACTGCGCCACCAGGGAAGCCCGGGAGTCATTTGTTAAAAGAAAGAATTTTAAAAAGAATTTTAAATGTTAAAAAAATTAAAAGTCACTATTCACTTTTATAATTAAACATTAACACTTGAGCCCAAATTACTCAGAAAGGTAATCAGAAGTCAGCCATGATATGATATTTTGTAACCCCAAAGGGGTGCTGAATGTCAAGTTAATCTTAGAGACTGGTATAGGGCTTGAGTTATTTGACAGGTTATTTTAGTTTTACTATGCACTTGAGAGTTACCAGTCTTTATAAAACTTAGAGGTACTATGCTTATTCAGTTTTCCACCTTTGTTCAATCAAAATGTCATTAAAGGAAGAAGTTAACACCAATGTTAATAATTAAAAATCCTAATTCACACTTGCATTTAAAAATGCAGTGGAAAGAAACCCTGAGGATCAACCAGTGCAGGTGCTTGGAGATATTTTAACAGGCTATAATTTTAGTTGAAAGATTTTTTTAGAACTTAATACAGAAGCATTCATGTTTTCACACACATACACCCCGTATAAACATACATACATACATACATACATCAAATAATTATCTGTACACCTTAGCAGCTCCACACAGGAATCCTCAGATCCTTGCCTCTAAGAGGTTGATGCTGATGTGCTTTCACATTTGAAGAAATGTTTTTTCAAACAAAACACATGGTGCAGAGGGTCATGATGCAGCTGTGGAGTCCTGAAGCAAGAAGAGAGGTATAGGCTGAAAATGAGGTCCTACCATGAGGAGGTAAGAATAGGCCCCTTGCTGTGTATCCAAGCACTGACTCTCCAGCAAAGAAAGGATGAATGAATAAATAGATGAATGCTATGTTTTGCAATTTTAACAGATGCAGTGAAATCTGTTTCGTGATGGCAGCATTTCAATAATGATGTGTTTCCCTTTTAAGCTTGTAATTTTTTCCCTGAATATTCATGTGTTCTCTAAAATAATTCAAAGATGTATTCTTTTGATTTTGATCCATGATAAAAGACAATAAAATGGGTGTGGAAACCTTAGACAACATTTATGTCATGGACCTGAAAGCACATCACTGAGTTACAGAATTTTATATACATATATTTCAATTTCCCCACACTTTTCTTACGTAAATAAAATATATTTAAATGTCAGTAGAAAAAAGCTGGCTTTAGCAACTGTACATTTCATTTGCTGACTGAACTGGAATAGAAATTATAGCACCCCGGTCTTTTCATTAAATTTTTTTCAAGAGTCCCACGGTTCTGCTTTTGGTACAGTGGTGGAAGACATTTAAGTAATTCAATTTTAATTTTAAAGCAGTATTAGGTCAGCATAAAATGTAGGCTGTATTTATGCCACAATGATTGGGTCAAGAGTGGTAGAATTAAATATCTCATAGGAGCACACAGTCAAATAATTTCAGAGCTTTGAATAAATATCCTTAATGAATGCCAACTAGTTTATTTGGCTGAGTTTTTTTCTCCCAGCTGTGTTAAACTATTACTGTATTCCTGAGTATTTGGGCCAAAGTTACTTCTAATCATACCTCCATTTCCTAAGCCTGTCAGTTATAATTTCTCAACAGTAATGCCAAGAGGTTGCTCACAGGAACAAAGAGCAGAGTCTATAGAATCCATGTCATTCTATTGCTGACCCAATCCATTATCTCCTGGCTTAACTGCATTAGCTCAGGCTCCTCTTTTCTCCATAGTTTTTTCTTTCCTTTGAGCACAAGAAAGTACTGTTAAAGTCTTTTTGATATTCCCAAGGGAGAAAAACACTGCTCAATAATTTCTTCAACGTTTCTGTTATATCAGGCTACATGTTATATACCATGGATATGAATATGAACAAGTCCTGTCTTCAAAGAACTTACTGGTTCGTAGGAAGGAAATTATTTAGTTAATCAAATAAAGGGTATGGGTCTATTGTCAGAGCATTTGTGGGAAAGAGTGAGAATCCAGAATTGGATTTCACAAGATTTGCCCGAAGGGCATAAAGGTCAAGAAAGGCCCTACCCCTACCTTCTCAAGTCCAAGGGAAGAGTTTAGATTAATGACTTTTTAGCTAAAGGGAATCCTAAATACTTCCACTTGACAATGTAGAAGAACATCACTTGGGAGAAATTCTGAAGAGGGTTACTCCTTGATTACTTAGTTGCTCTTTCCTAAGCTTTGTGGTGTAGTGTCTGTATTAGTTTCTGAGGGCTGTCATCACAAACTACCATAAATTGAGTGGTTTAAAACAACAGAAATATACTGTCTCACAGTGCTGAAGACTAGAAGTCTGAAATCAACGTGTTAGTAGGGCCACGCTCCCTCTGAAGGTGGTATGGAAGGAACTGTTCTTTTGTAGGTTGTGGTAGCCTCAGATGTCCCTTGGTTTATAGATGCATCACTCTAATTCTTCCTCTTCACGTGGCATTGTCCCTGTGCGTGGTCACATCATCTTCCACTTGTCAAGCCTGTCTCTGTGTTCACATTTCCCCTTTTTACAGGGACACTAGTTACATTGAATTAGGAAAGATCACATTCTGAGGTACTGAGGTTTAGGACTCCAACATATCTTTTTTGGGGGGAGGGGGTGAGACACAATTCAACATGAGTAATTAAGATAAAATGAAGTAGTTAGAGTGTGTCCTAATCCATATGATTAGTGTCCTTAATACAATTCAACCCATAATGAGTTCTGTAGTGGATACTTTTGCTACTCTGACCAGATTCTCTTTAACAGAAGTAGCACCTAATCCCCAGGCTGCGAATGTTGCCTCATGATGACTCAGACGGCCCTCCTCCTGGTAATTCAATGGGATCCACCTTGAATGGTAGCCACTTGTAGGCTATGGCCATGCCCAGACCTCTAGCAGGCCTTTTGCCTCAAGTTGGGACTAATTTTGTGGTTCACTTTGTACTCCAGAGCTTTTACTTGGGCTCAGGCTGAGCCTAATCTCCAGCTGAGATCACATGTTGATTTATCTTTGTTCTCCAGCCCCATCCTGCTTCCATTCCTTCTGTTCTACTGAGAACACTCTCCTAATAAATCCCATGAATAAAAATCCTGTGGTAGGCAGAATAATGGCCCCCAAAGTTGTCCAAATCCTAACTCCCAGAATAGGTGAATAGGTTGCACAGAAAAGGGGAAAAGTTGCAGATGGAATTAAGATTGTTAAACAGATGATCTTAAAATAGGGAGATTATCCTGTATTATATGGGTAGACCCCATGTAATAATAGGGACCCCTAAAAGTGGAAGATAGAAGCAGAAGAGATCAGAATCAGAGGAAGATATGGCTACAGGGAAATGTTCAGAGAGATACAACATTGCTGGCTTTAGAGATGAAGTGGGCTATATGTGGAATCTAAAATATGACACAAATGAACCTATCTACGAAGCAGAAACAGACTCACAGACTTAACAGACGTGGTTGCTAAGTGGGAGCCGGGTAGGGGAGGGATGGATTGGGAGTATGGGATTAGCAGATGCAAACTATTATATATAGAATGGATAAACAACAAGGTCCTACAGTATAGCACAGGGAACTATATTCAATATCCTGTGATAAACCATACTGGAAAAGAATATAAAAAAGTATGATTTATATGTATAACTGAATCACTTTGCTGTACAGCAGAAATTAACACAACACTGTAAATCAACTATACTTCAATTAAAAAAAAGAGAGATGAAGTAGAATGGAAACTCTCACTCCTAGAGCCCTACGAAAGGAATGCCACCTAGTCCAACATCTTGATTTTAGCTTAGGGAGACCATGTCAGACTTCTGATCTACTGAACTGTGAGATAATAAGTTGGTGTCATTTTAAAAGCCAGTAAGTTTGAGGTAATTCATTACAGAAGCAAAAGGTAACTAATGCAAATCCCCATTTGGGGTTCTGCTTTCAGGAAACCTGATTATAGTCAGGGTTCTTCTTCCCAGATAACATAGAGGTGCCATTCTCAATTGCCACAATTCCCCTAAATTAAAATAACTAAATAAACATACAAATAGCTTGCTAGTCATGTAGTACACAATGATTAAGGGTCTGAACTATGCATGCCAACAATATGTATTCCAAGCCTACTTAGCACCATCACTTCCTAAGAGGGACGAATACTTTTTTTTTTGGTGGGGGGGCTCACTTCTTTCCATTTGTAAGAGGGTGGTAGTAGCAACCAATTTAAATGAGTTGTTGAGAGTTAATACATGAAGTACTTAGAATGTAGTGAGTGTTGTATAAATTTTAGCCATCTTTATTTCTGTTTGTCCAGCAAGCTCTGCATTTTGCTTCTCTCTGAAGACAAAGGAGTGGTCATGAAATAAGACTACATTAACATGATATGGTGTGCAAATATATTCTAGTTTAAAATTTGTATTTTATTATCTACTGCAGAAAATTTATCAAGAAAAAAAAAGACATTGCATGATTAGGGGAATGTCTGCCTTATTTGTATTTTATCACCAAAGCCTTAGCTAAATGACAGAAGCAGAAGACATTTGGAATTGATCTGATTTATTTCAATCATATTTAAGTCTGTTCTACAGAGGATACCCTGCATAAAGTAGCATTTCTCAGATGTGCTCTTAGAGCCTAAAACAGAATTACTTGGAGCTGTTGTTTAAAATGCAGACTCCTGCACCCTACCTCTTTGAGAATGAGGCCTAAATAGTAGTGTTCTTAGTGATTTCCCCACCAACCTCCATGATTTTGAGGACAGTACTCAAGTTGATGAGTGATTTTGTATAACATACCTCAAATATTCATGCCTCAGTTTCTCCATTATTAACATATGATAGTAACCTATTTAAGAGAGACTCTGCAATTTTTTTTAGTTCATAAAATAATGAACACTATCACTGAAATACAATTAGAATTGGTCAGCCTGAACAGTACATTTGGATTTAAGTGATTAAAATATCAGCAAATTTCTATTTAAGTTAAATCTTATCCCTATCTCATTATTTGAATACATGTAAGAGTACAAGTGCAGTCATTTGTATTGCTTGAAAATGATAGGGAGCATAAATACTTAATTTTAAACCTTCTTAAAATATATTCTTTTTTTTTCACCTGTTGCTCATTTTTTTATTATAATTGTGTTAAAATATATATAACATAAAATTTATCATTTTAAGGCATTAAGTACATTCACAGTGATGTATAGCCTTCACTGCTGTCCAACTCCAGAATTTTTTCATCATTTCAAACAGAAACTCTGTACACATTAAATCATTCCCCCCCTCTGCCCAGCCCCTGGTAACCTCTGTTCTACTTCCTTTCTCTATGAATTTCCCTATTCTGGTTGTCAAGTATAAGTGAAATCAGACAGCAGTTATCCTTTTGTATTTGGCTTATTTCACTTAGCATAATATTTTCAAGATTGATCCATGTTGTAGCAAGTATCAGAATTTTATTCCTTTTATGGCTGAATAATATTCCATTTTATGTATATGCCACATTTTGTTTATTCATTTATTGGTGGACACTTGGATTTTTTCTACCCTTTCACTATTGTGAATAATGCTGGTATGAACTTTAGTATACAGGTATCTGTTTCAGTCCCTGTTTTCAATTCTTTTGGGTATATACCTAGGAGCAGAGTTACTGGGTCATATGGTAATTCTAGTTTTAAAATATATTCTTTTATCTAAAGATGATTTGTCTTGGGGCTTCCCTGGTGGTGCAGTGGTTAAGAATCCGCCTGCCAAGGCAGGGAACACGGGTTCGGGCCCTGGTCTGGGAAGATCCCACATGCCGTGGGGCAACAGTGTGCTCACAATTGTGGAGAACAGCAAAGAAGTATGAGGTATGGTTTCTGCTCTCTGAGACCTTAATGTGCAATAGTAGAAATGAGATAGATACATAAAACAAAGTATGTGTGCGTGTGTGTTCATGCATGTAAATATATATTAGAAATATACACACATATGTTTATATTTACATATATATTGATATCTTTAAGTTTATATTTCTATAAAATAATATTTAAGGAATGGATAATGAGATGCTAAATTATATCATTTGCATGCAAATTTGCTGTAAAATTTGAGAGAGGGAAATATTAGTAGGGACTGAAATAATTAGAAACTCAATTCAGGACTTAACGACCTGTGCTGCCCCTATCCAGTATTTTAAACGTTTTAAGTTTATGAATCTTTGGTTTGATAATAGATGGCTTGATGTTTATCAGAGTTGGGTCTTTTCTTTTTTTCATTTAATGCCCCATTTATTTATTATTCACAATGACTAAGCCAAAAAAAAAAAGCATCAACTCTTGGGCAACTTCTGGAATATTTTATTTTATTTGTTTGTTTATTTTGCGGTACGCGGGCCTCTCACTGTTGTGGCCTCTCCCGTTGCGGAGCACAGGCTCCGGACGCGCAGGCTCAGTGGCCATGGCTCACGGGCCTAGCCGCTCCGCGGCATGTGGGATCCTCCCGGACCGGGGCACGAACCCGTGTCCCCTGCATTGGCAGGCGGACTCTCAACCACTGCGCCACCAGGGAAGCCCATGGAATATTTTATTTTTTTAAGTAAATTTTTTATCAGTTTAATGGTTCTGCCAGATAAATAAGGACGCCGTACAGTATCAAACTAACACAAGAAGAAGCTTTGCAAACAATTCATTTACTTGGATTTGTTCCTTGGAGGTACTGTTTGCTATGCAGAAGCAAAATAAGAACTTTCTGCAGCTTCAGAGCTAGTACAGAACAGCTTGTGACTCAGCCCTTGCCCCAGGTATTGCAGCCACTTAGAGTATTTATTAATTAAGATTTAGGTTTTAAAATATCTTCAGCAATCTGTCTTTCAGAGATTTTATCTCCTTGGAAGTATGGCTAGGGTGAATCATCTTATTGGTCCTGAAAGAAGTCCAGTCTAATTATATCCTTTGAAAAAGGCAATGCAGCACTTTGAAACATATTATTTAAGTCTAAAAATAAGACAATGCTCGTTTTTTAAAGTATAAGCCAGCATTTTAAAATTACTCTTGTCTGTTTCAAAACTCATTCAACAATGTTTATGAAACTTTGATTTTGTATACAGGTAACTGGACTTGGATAGAAAGAAAATTCAAGGGTCTAAGGAATTTAATATTATGAAGGGCATAAATATAGAGTTCATTTTTATTACATTTTAAAATCTGATTAGTGTATAGAATGAGCAATATGCACATGTATAATTTTAAAATCTAATTATATAAATATCTATTTTAAATATCTATTATATCTATTTAATTATTTTAATTCTCTCCCAGTCATCTAATTCTAGGAGATAGCCCCAGTCACCAGCCCTATCATGTCTGGCAGGCATGCTGGAATTCTCACAAAACACTGACATCAAATACAAAACAAATTTGAACTTTATAATGGTTGAATACAAAAAAGTCAGAGAAACATGAGAGTGAGAAATTTAACAAATTAGAAATCCTTAGGTCCTACTGATGATGCCAGTTAGAGAAGTTTGGTTATGGCAAGAAGAATTGGACCCATGGTAGGTTAAGGCTGAAGAAGGAGAATGGCTTGAGAAGGAGACTTTGTGTACTTTGACCACTCTCTGACAGCTAAAGCAAATTGCACCCAAATAATGGACATAATTCGTATTTCTCACTATTCTTATCACTGTTGTGTTTACTAAGCCTAAGGAACTATATTTTATAGAATTGTATACAGCAGAATATTTCTCCACTAAAGTTCCACAAGGGAGTGATATTGAAACTTGAGTGTGCATCAGAATCATCAGCCTATGAAAAAATGCATTTTTTAAAGCTCTAGCCACAGGGGATTTTGACCCAGAATATTTGAGATATGGTCTGGTGTCTGCATTTTTGCCTCTGAAGTAGCTCAGGTGATCCTGCTGTAGTGATTTCACAACATCTTTGGAGAAAGTCCAAGGACAAGGACAAGAAACATTGGAATTCTTTGAGCTGTCCACGCCCAATGTCAGGTACACATCAAATGAATGTTGGTACTGGAGTTTACCTTCGGGTCCCTCCCTGGTTTTTCAGGGGTTTTTTAGTGATGTTTGAAATCACTAGAGAACAGCTCCAAGGTGAAATATTCAGACAACTTTTATTCAGACCCTAAAATTACAACCATAAATTGATGTGCGTTTTTCCTTGCTGAATCCTAGTTTTTCCTCACACAACATGAGGCCTAGTTTACATGAATAAATGAGAAAATTTATGTGAGCAGTGTTAGAAGCTGGTGGGTGAAAATTAACCTCTGTATCTTATGCTTTAACAGAGGGGACTTGACTCATTCCTGCTAATCGGTATTTCTTTATGTTCCTTTTATTACAAATGGGGCTGTGATCTGCTTTTGCATAGGGGTTTTCTTTAATATCACAGTATAATTTGCTTGTAAATGTAATATTCATTGGAACTTAATCTGAGAAAATTATATCATCTGGAATTGGCCTTGGCACCAGCATTTCAAAATTTTATGTTTAAATTAATTGTGCACATATAATATCAGGCTGGGATTCATTTTCCCCACAATGTAGCCTACCTTTTGGTAGATTACCAAGAGTTAAGCATTTTGGCAATTCTTATTAACTTTTTAAAGTCACCAGGACCAAGATTAACAATTCCTCATGTGCATTCCAGGCCACTCCGTGTTCTCTACTCTTGCCTTCAGCTCAGTGCTACTGACCTAAAATTCCACTTGTTCTTTCCTCTTTGATTCCCCTCTCTGTTGAGTTGGTTGTAGTGGCATTGGCAGGGCTTTGTGCCCAGGAAATCCAAGACTCCTATTTGAGCAAAACCTATATTCACTTGCCAACTAGTCCCCTTACCCAAATTGCCGTAGCAACCAAAAAGACTGCAGGTGCCTATATTATAGAATCATGTACTGCACAGATGTCATCATTTACAAAAGAAGCTTTGTTGAATCTGAATGATTCAAGCAGCTGCAAACAGGATAACTCCTCCCTGAGAGATTTCAGGGAGTCAAACTGCAAATTATCTATTTTGTTATGGTTAGGAGCCAAGTGGAATGGAAAGGATAATTCACCCTGGAGGCACATGAGCATGTGTACACACACACATGCCCCTCCCTCTCCTCTCCTTTGCTCACTAAGCAGGCAGCTATGAAAGGAGTATAAGTAATAAGTATGTCAAAGACCTGAACTGCTTGCCTTTAGGACTAGGACACTGATCTGGTTTAAATGCAGCAAGAAAGAAAAAGAGGTGTTTATCCAAAGGGGGGTAATGTCTGAAAATGGAGGTGGCAGATAACTAATAGGATATGAAAGGTTTTGCTGAGCTCCCTGTACAAATACATAGTACCAGAGATTTTATCTGGTTCATCCTTCCTTCAGATTTAGAGACTGAAGTCTTCAAACAACTACAAATATGGTACGTCTCTGAAAAGGGAGTAACATAAATACAATCACATCTTAGTATAATTAGTATGAATGAATTTATAAGATTATTAGAAATTAGATTCCAAGAAAGGTCATGAGGTAATAAAAGGTAATCTGTAGAGGTCTGGAGAGTAGCTATATATAGGTGGAGTTTCCAATTTAAACACTGAACCAAGAACGCACGGATATTGAGACCAATGGTGAATGAAGAAGACCAAAAAGAAGTTCAAGGAACATTGACATGACCTCCAAGTAGGTTATATTACTTTGCTAGAAACCAGCTGATTTTCTCTCTTCTGTGAACCAGGAAGGCAAATTTCTAGTGATCTTCCAGATGAAATGGGAAATCTAAGCAAATACTCAGTTAAAAACCAGAACATTCTCCTTAGTATGTTACTTTAATGATAGATTTAAATGTCCATTCAGTATACTCATGGGATGTGTTGGCCTGATATTCTCTAGCATATTTCAGCAAATGAAGACAGATAAGATGCTACAAGTATTAAAAACTTTAGACTGGTCATATATTTTCTTATGATAAGCAAGCACAAAATAGAAACTTAACATGCAGTAAGGAAATTTACTGACCATGCCCTTGGTACTACCGTTGATTGTATATACAGAAACTACTTGAAGCCAGTGAGTTTCACTCCTAGAAGAAAACTTTAAGAATGAGTCTAAAATTCAAAAGGGGAATTTTATCCAACACACAAAACCAAACATCTTTTTTTAAAATTATTTAATTAATTTATTTATTTATGGTTGTGCCGGGTCTTAACTTGTGGCAGGTGGGCTCCTTAGTTGCAGCTCCAGGGCTCTTTAGTTGTGGCATGTGAACTCTTAGTTGCGGCACGCATGTGTGATCTAGTTCCCTGACAAGGGATCGAACCCGGATCCCCCGCATTGGGAGCGCAGAGCCCTATCCACTACGGCACCAGGGAAGTCCCCAAAACCAAACTTCTTAAAGGCAGATTTTAGTAAGTAATAGAACAAATACAAGAAGCAAGGAATGGAATTACTTTTTCTGCATATTTGTATATTGACTGCCAGTCTTAAAACTAGTTTAGGCAATGTATTTTGAGAAACCAGAAAAGCTACTCCCTTGAGTTTTCAGCCACAATGGAATAGCAAGATCCAGTGCTTGTACTTGATGGTGTCTTGCTTAGGCCTAGCGACTTCCCTTTTATATAAACTACCTGCAAGTTTATAACAGCTGAAACCCACAATCATCATTATAGAATGGAATGAAGAGGTAAGCTGAAAATAGGCAATTTTCAGAGGATCTGAAAGCAATGTCATCAGTTATCTATTGCTATGCAGAAGCCACCCTCAAAATTAATGACTTAAAGCGACAGTCATCTATTATCGCTTGTGAGTTTATGGGTCAGCTGGACATTCCTGCTGATCTTAGCCTGGCTAGGCTCCTTTTGGAAGGGTTTACTCATGGACTGCAGACAGTTGACAATTACGTTAGAGGCTGGCTGACAGCTGGTTTCAGCTGGGATGGCTCCTCTCTGCTGAGACGTCCTCTTCCAGCAGGATGAGATTTGCTCACCTGGTAGTTACAAGGGACCAAGAGACAGCAGAAATCTTAAAAGTCCTGAAGGCCATGTTCATACCTACACTGCTTGGTTTACAGTGCATTCTCTTGGCCAAACCAAATTGCAAGATCAGTCCAGGCTTAAGAAGGTGAAGAAATAGACTCCATCTCTTGATAGGAGGAGCTGCAAAGAATTGTGACAATCTTCACTGCAAATAGTATGTTCAAGGGGGATAATGTGAGAAGATATGCCTTCCACCAACTTTCCAGAGAAAAATACAGCTTTTTAGAACACAGCATTATAAACTGTCTAAAATTTCTGGAGACATCTACCACTTTGAGTTGAAATACCTAACCCTACCGTCCAACCGACTTTAAACAAGCTATGACAGAAATTAATTTTTTCAGGCACATGTTAAGACCCACATATATATGCAGTACAATTTTGGGGTGCTGAGTAAACATTACTGAACTGACTGGAAAGATTGTAAAAAACTGAAGAAAAAAGATGTTATGAGGACCCCATCAATACGAAACATAAATTGTCTCAGGTTCTGAGATATTCAGTGATGCATTCCCCTTACCCAGGCTCCTTTGGTTTAGCTGATTTTTTCATTTTGGCTATGAAACTTCTAGCCTGGTATAAAGAGGTGGGAAAGTTCTACTGGGTCTTTGGCAGGCCTATAACTATATCCTGATGCCGTCTTGGAAACTCAAGATCTTGAATCTTCTATTGGTACTTTACAGAAAAATCAAGAAATACTAAAAAACTTACATCATACTGATTTTAAGTAAATTATTATTTGTAGGGCATTGTTTAAAATCATTGAAATGTATATTATAGAAAATTTGTAAGTAAATGTATTTTAATTTTATCTATTTATCCCACAAGTAGCTCCAAACTGGATTTTAAAATATTAGTTAAATTCAGTTTAAAATAAGTAATATAAATTAAACTCAATTTAAAATAAGTTTAAAAGAAAAAAAGATGAGGAAAAAAGAAGGCATCATGATTAAGATTAATACACATCTTGAATACTTGTACAGTTGCCAAATATTTGGCTACAGCATTTCTGGCAACTAATGCAAAGAGGTAAACAACCAAATTTCATAGCATTGTATGGTGGACTGTGGAAGTTACAGTTTTTTCTGCCTCTCATGTTTTCATATCCTCCTTTATAGGAGGATATCTACTTTTGCACTCCTGATAGGAATCATCAACCACGGTGAAAATGGATTTAAATACTGAGTCAGTAATTTCTAAATCAATTAATCTGGTTTATGAATTTAGAAGAATTACTATGTTGCATTTGTAAATTCTCTATATCATTTCTTTCCCTATCCACTGAAAATAGATATTTTATAAGTTAAAAACCTTAGCAAGTAAATAATATGGTACTTAGAAGACATACTACTAGACATAACTTCTGTTTCAGGTTCAATAACATTTTTTTTTTTTTTTTTTTTGCTGAGCAAAAGAATACACACTGTTTGATTCCATTTATTTTAAAACCAATAATAGGCAAATCTAAACTATAGTGACTGAAAGTAGAACAATGGTTGCCTGGGGCCGGGGCCAGGGTTGCATATTGACTAGGAAGCAGTACAAGGGAACTTTCTGGTGTGGGGGGTAATGCTCATTATAACCTCAGAGATATTGCGGGTTCTGTTCCAGATCAGGTTCAAAAACTTTTTAAGCAAGGGAAAAAGAAAAAATATATATATATGTATATATTTGCAACATTATAGCCTAGAAAAGTATTCATCACCTAGAAGTATGTGTTTGTGTTTAGCTGCAGTCCATAGCCTTACTTTAACATCTCGTCTATGGGAAATGACCTTGGTTTTATGAGTACCAAGTCAGTGAAAGAATAGTAGACTGGTCAAGAAAACCTGCGTTTGGCAGTCAGCATCTGTGAGTCATGATTAACAACAACAAGGGAACAGTCAAGATTTGGAGTCAAAACAGGTCATAGAGTAATTTTAAAAGGATAATTATTGTTTATTTTAACATGAGTGACATAAAGCCATATTGTGTTTCTTTAAAATTCATGTTTTCCCCAAAGCAACAACTGCAAAAAAGTAAGGAAACATTATTCTGGTTTCTGTATCACTTTTCTCTTTGCTTTTTTTTTAAATGATAAAAAGAGATTTTGTTGGTACCAGAAACCAGCAAAAGCTCTCTTGATGACACAGTCCAAGTGTTTTAGGATTACTTGCTGACAAACTCACACAAGCATGATGCAGTCTCCCTGCCCTTTGACCTGATGCAGACTTCTGTACAGCACAAGTCCTGCCCTTCTTGTGTGGAGCCAATAGCCCTGTCTCAGTGGAGTTGCAGTTACCAGCCAAGCATTAAAAGCAGCACATGGATTAGAGGGCATGACAGAGAAAAGAGACGTAGTTATACATTACATTATTATTGTAAAGAGGGAGAATGTAATCAGGGGTACATTAGTAAGAAATCACTGGTTTGGGGAATGAAACTCATAGAATGGAGTCCAGAACTATATACAGGGAGTTTGTAAAATTAGAATGTCCCATACTGCTCAGTCATGTGTTTTCCGATACTTCATCTCTAAAGGGTGAACAATCGAGGTTTCCATTGTTCCTTGAAACAAAAATTCCCTCAGTTACTGTTGATGTTAATATTAAAGGCAGAAAACCTTGCAAGCAAATATGGTATTATATAAATGCCACATAAGTTGAGTATTACCACGTAATTATGTAAATTCCAAGTTGGCACTATTCCTAGTCACTGTTTCCTCTGGTATACAGTTATCAGAAAGAATGTGGGGGCAATATTGAAAGCAGGACCAGAATCACAACTGAGAAACTATGACCCGAATGAAAAAAATAATTCTGTGTTTTACACCTATAACATAGGGCAAAAGCAATTATAATTCAGTTTGGAACTATCTTTGGATTGCAAAACAATAGTTTAGCTTGGAAAATTCCCTTTAAACAATTAGAGGTAAGAGAGTCATTTGGAACACCCTAGTAAATATGCTGATTTGTTTTATCAAACCTTGAATTATCACTCAATAACAACAAAAAATGGCAGCTTATCCAAGTTTTAAGTTTTGATTTCTAAATCAAACCAAATAATTTCAAAGAATATACAGTGTATCTATCACCCACTCCCATTAAGTATTATGCAAAATATTTCACTGAACTTTGATTTCAAGCATGCGTCTCTAAGGTGAATATCCTGCCCTTTGGGTAGACACAGACAGCATAGCTCCAGCCAGGTTTCATTCAAGGTTAGCCAGGTCAGTGAGGACAATCAAAACAAGATTACAGGCAGGACACACAGATTACAGGACAGAACAGAGGGGAAGGGACTCTGAGAACCAATTATATACACTATAAAAAAGTGAGGACATGATTACAGGGTAGAAATATCCTAGAGGTAAAAGCATAAAGTGGAAAGGAAATTAGCACGCCAGGGACAAATGGCCTAAATTGCCTTTTCAAAGAAGAATAGTTGAGCTAAAGTATTGATAATAGCAATAAAAAGTTCTGAAAGTAAGTTGAACCTGATACTGAAAAATGCCTCCATATTAAGAGTTAATTAACACTTAAAATCCCCACATCTGAAACGAGTCATCTTTTATCTAAATTCTCTTCTCCCTTCCCCGCTATTTTAAACTCTTCAGGACATCTCACTCTCCTGGTTATCCTGGATTAAGATACTGATGATGTTCTTAATCTCTTCACTACCTTTCTCATCACATTCATCACATTCAGCCAATGAGTCTAGTCACTCTCCCTCCTCATTGTTTCCTAAATTGTCCCTTCCCCTCCTGCCTTCACAGCCACTACTCTCATTCAGGCTCTCACTTCCTCCAACCTGCCCTCTGAAACCACTCTCTCTAACTCTGAGCTCTTCCCTCCCTCAAGGGTCTTATATGCTATTGCTGAATATGCCTTCCTAATGCACAACTATAGTTCTGTCTTTTTCCTGAACAGAAACACTCAGGTATGCTCCCACTCTACCAAGTAATGCAAGCTTACTCCTTGAATTCAGGTTTTCCTCTGCCTCGACCTGATCCATCCTCCAGCTGTATCTTGCATCTCATCCTACACTCAGTGACACAGCTTCTTCCAAGCCTACTCCCAGCCTTCCTTTTTCTAGTCATTTGTGTTAGTAGCTCTTCCATATGTGCACCTACATTTCAAAATTCAGTTTAACTGCTAGCCATCCATGAAGTTTCCATGACCCTAGGAGAAAGCAATCTTTTCTTCAGAAACACTCACTTTGTTTCTAATGTCTCTGGTGCCATTTTAATTCATTTAAAAAAAAAAAACCAAAAAAAACTTATGTGCTTGTCACAAGTCTCCCTGTTGGAGGGAGGGCAAGAGCACAGCCTAGTCATCTACTGTGTAAGCCACTATGTGCTACATATACAAAGTGTTAATAAATGTGAATGAATTTAGAGTTCACATTTTAAAGAGGTTGCCATTCTTAATAAGACAGGGAAAAAAAGAAAGCAAACCAAATGCTATTTCATTCTAAATAAGGTAAGTAGTATTTGCCTCATTTTCTGGGAGAACAACCTCATCCCAACCATCATCAGGCTGGGCTCAGCTATTTTATGATATTACCAAACTTCATATCCAGGAAACCTATGTGTACACAAAAAGATATAACAGTATGTTAATAGTGGCCATCTCTGAAATATAGTATTTGAAGTAATTTTTTTAATGTTTTAATGTATTTCTGCTTTTATACAGAATAGTTATAGCATTTATCGCCAGAAAAAACATTATTAATAATCCATTGTTCAAATATTTTTATCTTTGATGTATCAAACATTTTAAAGATATAAACTTTGATCTAGATAGTACTGAATCCTAAGAATACAAAAATTACCCTCTATAGGTTGAATGATATGGTTTATATTTTGGAACAATAACTCTGAAGGCCTTTTAAAAATACAGTGGAAGCAAAAACTTGATGCAAAGAGAACAACAAAGAGACTTGTAATTGTTGATGCAAACAGTAAGATAAAAGTTTGAACTCAGATCATAGCAGTGGGAAGAGAGGAAAGCTTAAATCTTAATCAATGAGCATTAGTCAACAATTCAATGAGGGGACTGAAGAAGTGGAAGGAGCTCCCAATTGTCAGACACTGTTCATATCCTTATTGATAAAGATTTTGCTTTTAATGCTAGGGGATGGTGATTAAATGATGCAGAAGTTAGTTGACAGAATGGGTTACAAAGATAGTTCAACGGAAAGAAGTTTTAAAGGGGTATAAAAAAGTCAACAAGGAAAAGAAACTTGATATGTGAGCTCTTATCTTTAGGGACTTCTGGTCAGCTTGAGTCATAGTCAGAAGAGATAACAGGGTTTCCTGTTGAGATTCTTTTAAAGGAAGAAAGTCTCTGCCAAGAGCTGGCTCTGCAGGAATGATGGTGACAAATTTCTCTGAAAAGAACAAGTAGCTCGTCCTTAAAGGAAACATGACTCTACAAAGCAAGGGCTAGAGGCAGGGTAGGTTGTAATTTAGGGCTGAACGTTTGTGACATTAGGTAGTGGTGGGGGAATTAACTGGTTTAATTTACCAGTGATAGATGTCAATTAATAATAGACATTTCCAGTTTGCACAGTATATATTTAAGTCTTTATTTCATGACATACATTTCCTGGCATTTAATGTGACCACTATATCTACCACCACTTTAATATAGAAATTTATAGAAAAGTAATATTAATATATTCTGTTATTTTTATTTATTGGGAGACATTAACCCATCAAGTTGGGCTTTGTACCAACCATATAAAATTCATTTGAAATGCCTAGGAGGGAGAAGTCTTTATAGAGTGATTCTCACATATTTAACCCTATTTTAGGAACTGAAGCATCTAAATCCTCTTACAGTTATATTTTTTATTAAAATATATATAGTATCATTTCCTTATTTTTAGCTACAAACATTATATTGGACTAGATGAAACAAGAACTGAATTATTTAATTAATTGCATTTCAACATTGTCTTATACCATGAATCACAAAATGCCTATGGCAGGAGCTGGAACAGAGAAGACCCATATTCTAGTTCTACCACAACAACTTGTTACTATTTTGATCTTGAGAAAATTAATGAAATTTTCTGTACCTCATTCTCAATTTTCTCATCTGTAAAGTGGACATTTTCAGGAACTACAAATTTCCCAGGATTAAATATTCCTACCATGACAAATTTAACAGCCCACTTAACAAAAGCCCTGAATATTTAATAATCAGGTCTAGTGGGCTGGTAGAATTAGTATGAGCTACATCTACTATACAGTGGTTGAGGGGAATCGATAACTAAAAAGTTAGGGAGCAAGGGGCTGCAGAGTAGAAATAATATCTTAAAGACAGGTTGAAAATTAGGTTTAAATCAACAGAATGTCCTGATACAAGAACATTAACTTTGAAAGCCATGGAATAAATAATCATAAAAATAGATGGAAATGACATCTGTAAAATGGTAAAGATTGGAAGATTGAAACCTGGAGAACAGGTAAGGGAAATACTTAAAATATATGTCAATTTATGTAGCAAGTCTGTTAGGGGCAGGATTTTATAAAAGAGGGGATTGTGATCACTTATTAAAAGTTGACATATAAAAAGAATGTACACATTGCAGAATGATAAGCTCACATGTACAAGTCTTTCCATACCAAGAGCCAACTGGCAGCCCAGAGTGTTAGGTAGGACGGTCAACAAGACAAACTCTATTAAGTTTTGCTCAGAATGAAAAGAGAATTGAATAAGATGTTATCTATTTTTAGATTTGTGTTTGTGCCATTACCTTCAGAATTTCCTAATTGTGAGTCTATTCCCACTTCCATCCCAGAATCATTCCTACTCCAGTTTTTAATATCTTCTTAAAACAAGTCTTAGCCCCACTCTTAGTACTACTGGTAATTCTAGCAATCTTTCCTAGGTATATCAAGGAATCCAGTCTTGCCTATAGGACTTTCACATGGTCCTTCTTAATCCTGTAGGTGCATCTCACCAAATTTGTCTTAAGCCAACTATATATCAATAGACTGTGCCAAAGAAAAAACATGTTTCCCCAAAAGCTACACTGTCCAAAGTTTGGCTTACATCGCAGTTACTTATTCATGGTTGTAGCCTTGGTTACTCTGCTTAGTGCTGTCAGGGAGAAAGAAATTTTCCTCTATCCTTCTAGGTTCTTCTGGCTGGTCTAAGAGATAAATTGACAGGAGACACACAAACAGGAGAAAATCAAACAAAGGTTTAATAACATGTATATGTGGGAGAGACCCGGAAAACTCAATAACTTGCCAAAATGGCTGAAGCCTTCACTGAAATACCACTTTTAGCTAAAGGCAAAAGAGGATGTTAGGATGTTGAGTGTATTGGTTTGGGACTTAAAAGGAGAGGAAGGTAATTCACATGGAGATGGAAAAGCAAATGTTTGGTAAACAAATATTTGAGCCACTGAGAGACAGTGCGGCACAGAGTGGAATTTTAACACAGACTATGCTAGGTTCCTCTCTGTCTATCACACCTACTTCATACTATGGTTATCTGTGGTGATAGCTCCCTTCCTGGAACAGGTCGTCTGTCTACATTCTTTAGGCAGCTAAGGGGGAGGTAGAAAGAAAGACTTCCCGAGTCTTCTGTTTCTTAAAAATTAATCAGCCTAAATTAATCCTCATGACAAAGAGACATATTTTGGGGTGCCAAATTTTGTTCCCCTACAGTGCTGTCTCTGGAGTAAGTAGGCTGGGTTCTGTTACCTGAATCCACACATTTCTGACTGCTATTGGCATGATTTATGAATGGAACTTTTTCCAGTAGCTGCTGGTTGTTGAACAGGACCTCCTAATACTGATTTTTTTTTTTTTTTTTTTTTTTTTTTTTTTGCGATACGCGGGCCTCTCACTGTTGTGGCCTCTCCCGTTGCGGAGCACAGGCTCCGGACGCGCAGGCTCAGCGGCCATGGCTCATGGGCCCAGCCGCTCCGCGGCATGTGGGATCTTCCCAGACCGGGGCACGAACCCGTGTCCCCTGCATCGGCAGGCGGACTCTCAACCACTGCGCCACCAGGGAAGCCCTATTTTTTAAATTTCATCATAGTTATGCCTGTTATTTTTAAACATCTTTATTGGAATATAATTGCTTTACAATGGTGTGTTATTTTCTGCAGTATAACAAAGTGAATCACCTATACATATACATATATCCCCATATCTCTTCCCTCTTGCGACTCCCTCCCTCCCACCCTCCCTATCCCACCCCTCTAGGTGGTCACAAAGCACCGAGTTGATCTCCCTGTGCTATGTGACTGCTTCCCACTAGCTATCTATTTTACATTTGGTAGTATATATAAGTCCATGCCACTCTCTCACTTCATCCCAGCTTACCCTTCCCCCTCCCTGTGTCCTCAAATCCATTCTCTAGTAGATCTGAGTCTTTATTCCCGTCCTGCCCCTAGGTTCTTCATAACCTTTTTTTTTTAGATTCCATATATATGTGCTAGCGTATGGTATTTGTTTTACTCTTTCTGACTTACTTCACTCTGTATGACAGACTCTAGTTCCATCCACCTCACTACAAATAACTCAATTTCATTTCTTGTTATGGCTGAGTAGTATTCCATTGTATATATGTGCCACATCTTCTTTATCCATTCATCCAATGATGGACACTTAGGTTGCTTCCATGTCCAGGCGATTGTAAATAGTGCTGCAGTGAACATTGTAGTACATGTCTCTTTTTGAATTATGGTTTTCTCAGGGTATATGCCCAGTAGTGGGATTGCTGTGTCGTATGGTAGTTCTATTTTGCCTATTTTTTTTTTCATAAAGTTTTGGTGTGCCTTATCTACTCTCTGTGGTCAGCTGTTGTACTGAAATCACTTTCCTCTAGGTCTGGCCAAACTATATCTCATTGTGTACTCTCTTATCCCATTATAATATTGCTCAAGACCTTTGTGCCCACCCAGGTTAGCTTTTAGCCTGGCACCTACACACTATACCATACCCAAAACCATAGGAACAATGTGTCTTCAGGTGGGCAGATAGAAAATTCCTAAAAAATTCAGAATCTATAGGACCCAACTGTCTCATTTAAAAAGAAGTCAGGATACTTAAATATAAAGAACATGTTGAATAAACTATTCAGATAATGAAGAGTACATTCAAGTAATATTCTATTAGGTCATCTAGAAAATCTATTCTTGTATCACAATAATGTAGAAAAGGATATTTTATTTATTTTTAAAATGCATCAGGCTGTCTTCATTTTTTATAGATTATAGCCCATTTATAGTTATTATAAAATATTCACTATATTCCCTGTGCTGTACAATCCATCCTTACAGTTTATTTATTTTATACATAGTAGTTTGTACCTCTTAATCCCCTACTTCTATCTTGTCCTTCCCCCCTACCTTCTCACTGATAATCATCAGTTTGTTTTCTACACCTGTGAGCCTTTTTCTTTTTTTATGTTCACTAGTTTTAATTTTGAGATTTCACATATAAAAACATATAGTTTTTGTCTTTCTCTGTCTGACTTATTTCACCTAGTATAATACCCTTCAAGTTCATCCACATTGCAGCAAGTGGCAAATTTTCATTCTTTTTTATGGCTGAGTAGTATTCCATTGTATATTTATACCACATCTTCTTTACCCATTTATTTACATTGGTGTTTTTGTTTTTGTTTTGGATAAATACCCAAGAGTGGAAAAGAAAAGACAACCTATTGAATGGGAGAAAATATTTGCAAATGATATGACCAATAAGGGGTTAATATCCAAAATATATAAACAGCTTATACAAGTCAATGTCAAAAGACCAACCTGTTCAGAAGACCTGAATAGACATTTTTCCAAAGAACACATGTAAATGGCCAACAGGCATATGAAAATATGCTCAACGTTTTTAATCAGAGAAACGCAAATTAAAACCACAGTGAGGTATTACCTCACACCTGTCAGAATGGCTATCATCAAAAAGTCTACAAATAACAAATGTTGTCAAGGATGTGAAGAAAACAGAACTGTTGGTGGGAATGTAAATTGGTGCAGCCACTGTAGAAAACAGTATGGAGTTTTCTTAAAACTAAAAATAGAACTACTATATGATCCAGCAGTTCCACTCCTGGGAATATATCTGAAGAAAAGGGATAGTTTACTTTTTCCTATAGGCTATGTTGATAATTGTCCTCTAGGGATAGGGAAGGTCAAGGAAAAAAACTTTCAGGTGCTTGCTGGTGACTGGAGAATAGGGGTTATTCCCTCCCCTTTTCTGGATAACTCTTTGGCTACTTTTCTGAAAGTGAACATAGATTCTAAAATGTCGTGAAGATCTAAGTGATTTTTTATTAATGTCAAAACTCTACAGACACAGGGGAGTGAAAAAGCAGTTGTCCCCTAATCTAAGATTAAGAAAACCTCTAAGCTTAGAAATAGGCAAAACGTATCACTAAATTACCTTTCAGTGGCATGCTGCCTATTGTCGGTTGGACCCTCAAATGATAATCTGATTCTCTAGGAAAATATAATTTTGATTAATTTTCCAGGCTATTGTATGTTCTATAGGTCTAGAGGTTAAATAAATTGTAGAAGTTAAGTTGCAACTGATTCCTCTCCATGGCAATGTAAATGATTCCTATTCATAACTATGCAGATGAATTTTATCCAGTACAGATAGAATTGAATTCCTCCTGGTTGAAACAGTAATACAAACATTACAATTTATTGCTCAGTAGGCTATTAGACAGTTTTATTTCTTTTCTTTTAAATTTTTTAATTTTAATTTTATTTTTTTATATACCAGGTCCTTATTAGTCATCAATTTTATACACATAAGTGTATACATGTCAATCCCAACCGCCCAATTCATCACAACAGATTTGTTTCTATTAGCAAATTTATTTCACCATTCCTGACTTTCTCTCTCTCTCTCTCCCTCCCTCTCTCACTCTCTCCCTCCCTCTCTCTCTCTCTGTATGTATATATAGAGAGAATCTTCTCCAAATTTTCTTTTGAAGCTTCCTACTTCTTCCCTCATTTATAAATTAGTTAAATTCTTTAATTCATGTTCATTTTATATTTGCAGAAAACTCATTTTATCTTTTCAAAAATTATTCTGTACCACTAACTAATCTGTATCTTCCTACCCTACAAAAATGGAACCTCACTGCCAGGATCTTTGGTGTTGATGAGACAGTCTGTAGCCTCTAGAATGTCTCACATGAATACTGCCTCCTTTCCTAGTTCAACCCCCATTTTTTCTTCCCAAAGTCTGTCTCTTGAATAAGAACTTTGCTTTTTTAAGTATCCCCAACTTTCCCATATTTTATTTCTCCAAAATCCTATACCTCTGGAAAATCACAACACCCTTCCTTCAGAAATTGTATTGTAGCAATGCCCCTCTTACATCTTGTAAATTTTATACCCTAATCTTTGCTACTGGCTAAAGGGAAGGGTGATTCTTGGCCTGGGGGGGTGAAGAAAAAAATAGTATGATGTATTTTCCTGAAACTTGGCTATTACTTAAGTCTTTCCATAGATGGAGAAAAACAAAAACCAAACAAAAAAGGTAGCACTGTATGAATTTAAAAACCCTCTGCAAAAACTTAACCAGGGCTATAGAAGACTTATATTCCTCCTTTTAATATATCTCTGATTTGATTATGCTGAAAATGCAACCTCCTCACCACCGCCCCGCACACCCCCACACGCACATATACCCTGAGTCACATTCTGAAGTCTTTGCTCGTTAGTCCAACAACAGAGCAGCTCCTGCCCATCGCTTCTGCCTAATTCCTGGGTTTTTGTTTGTTTGTTTTTCTGGCTGTAGGAGATGGCAAAAAATCAGGGTTATTAGGAACTGCTGGAGTAGAACTATCTGGAAAGTTGTTGGTGCCTCAAAAGAACTGAATCCAGTGGAAGTGTGAACAAACCTATCTTACCTAATACGGTCCTCTTCTTCAGGGGTACCTGGCACATGGTATGTCCTCAACCAATATCTGTCCAATGAAAATACTTTTCAAAATGGCATCACTAAGCCTCAGGACACAAAGGTACTTGCTATACTCTTATTCCATGCCCTTTGGCTTAGAGAAAACTTGTGAACATAAGCATTTTCAATGAACTTAAGTCCCAAGTGACAATTAAAAGTGCCTCTAATTGAGGGAATCCTGTAATTTATTAGCCTTGTAGTCCTGTTTTATTCTTTTACATTATTCCATCCTAATTTTTCTCAATCGAAGAAAGTTTCTGGGATTTAATAACTAAAATCTCTTTTCCTGAGTCATGCTGTTGACTCTCATTGTGTGTTCAGCTAACATTGTTTCTGCCTGCCTGAATTTCTTTCCACACCTTTGTTCTGCCAAAACCCCTTCTGTTAAAAAGGAGTTCACAGAGGGGAAATGAGTGGGTAGAAGGGGAAAACAGCACATACACACACACACTTTGAAATGAAAAATAAACCAGAGTGCAATCTTTGTTGAATGGTGATGGGCTCAGACAATACTTTGCAGAGCTTCTCTCCTGCAGAGATTTGTCTGTGATTCACCTTGAAAGGAAAATTGTTATATCCTACCTGAACAAGGGTCTATTGTTTTCCTCAGAGCTTTCATCTGCCACTGATGTCAAACTTCATATATTCAGGCCGAGGTCAAAATTGTTACTGTCATTAAACTAGGGAGAGTCTAGACATTAACACTCCATGAAGGGTCCTAAGATCTGCACATCAGACTCGGAGATGTGAATTTTTTTGGTTTTAATTTTGGTTCTGGTACTTTGTTTCAAAGGAGATACACCAGTTTTGTAGTTAGAACTCCACCTTCCTGGACAGAGTTTCATTTATTCAGAAACTTTAGTGAAGATAAAAAAGACATATAATATTCTCCAACATACCATAACTGTAACAAACCTTGACTGAGAATGATTGCCTGAATCCAATCGTTAATGCCCTCTCCATAGGCATCCTGAAGCATCCAGGATCAGTTTATCATTACCACCATCAAAAGTTTATGATGCTGGGGGCTTTGAAGTCTTTTGTGACACTGAAAGAGAAAAATCCCCAGACTACTGGATCAGAAAGCAGGACCACACAGTTGCCCTCTGGCCTCATTATGGGACTTTAAGGGGAAAGACCTTTAATTTTCTAGGATATGTTTCAGATTAATAAAACTACAATCATAATCATATTTTTTTTCCATTTTAATTTTATTGCAAACTTCTAAAATGTTTCCTCATAACTTTGTTATTTGAAATAACAAACCACCTCTGAAGTAGTAGGATAAACATTAGCATCCTCATTTTACAAGAGAGGGAACACAGAAGTGACTTGCCCAAGACCGTGCAACTCCCCACAGAGGCAGGGGTGGAGCAGAGTTCTCCTGATTCTTAGTCCACTGCTTTTCCTCTGTACTTTCCCATCTTAGTTACAGCTTGATTTCTCCCATTGGGTAAATATAGAAGTCCTATACAGACAAAAAGAAGACTAAAATGTTTCCCAGAGACTAGACCGTCATTTATAGAAGAAATAACATTAGGAGGATCAGAAAAATACCAAGTCAGCTAAGAGAGGGATAAAGAAAAAGAAACGAAAAAGGGAATGAACAGTTGTTGAATCCCTACTTGAGGCCAGACATTGAATACAGAGCTGTTCTTATTCTATGATCTAATTTCATCCCCATACCAGGTCTAAGCAGTAGACAAAATGATCACCCCCTACAGTTAGAAAACTGAGGTTCTAAGAAGCAAAGTATCTTGCCTAGGGGTCACACAGTTTTGTAAAACTGAGTTTTGAAGTCAGCCTATCTCCAAAGTCTGTGTTTATTTTCCTGAACATAAACTGTACAACCTGAAGGTCAAACGGCAGACCTGTAAACATTTAGAGGAAATTCTGTAGATGCTCACTCAAAGATTTTGGTGGACCAAAGTACGGCCAGCAGACAGATGGAAGACCTAACCTCCGAGGAAAAGTACGGAGAGAAAAATTTTGCAGTCACAGTTGTCCAGCCACATGCTCAGAAGAGTAGTAATATCATACACAGCACTGTCTCTGAGCATTAAATCATTATCAAATTATTATCTCTGAAAGTACCGAGTAAATTGTAAAGTAATACACAGAATGAAAGGTGAGGTTACCTCCTGAAAACAGTGTATCTTGATTGTGCTTTAAATGAAGTTTCTCCAGAAGGGGAACCATCTTTCTTTTCCTTCCAAAATTTTCCCGAAGAAAAATGGAGATAAAAGGTCAGAGAGAGAGAACAACAAAATAAGCTAATGTTAACCTCAGTGCTCTTAAACCACTATACTGCCATCGTAACAATAGTACCTTGCCCTTTTTGTTTGGTACAGTAGCTTTTTGTCTACAAAGTCATTTTTCTGGAATTATGCTTACTTATTTTTATGGAGATAACTGCAGCTCAGTGAGGTTGAGCCCATGTCCAGGGTCCCACAGGTGTAAGTAGCAGAACCAGCCCTGGTTCCTACTTGTTCCTAGTCCATGCCCAGGATTCATTCGACCATATCAAAACTGTATAAATTACTTTCCAGTTAACAAAGATAATTATTGTCCGTGAGAACTCCTGCTATGGTGAGAAATTCAGTACATATTTTGACCCATTGTGGAAGATAAATTATTGAATAATGAACTGTGTTATATTAGAATTTTAGTGAATTTTTAAAAACATTTTATAACATATGATCAACCTTCCCAAAGATACTAAATTAAATTATAGCAAGGCTTGTGCTTGTTTTGCTCCTGAGGAAACCAAACAGCCAGCATTATTTGATCAAGTCCTCTCTGGGTATATTCGTAAGATGTTAGCTACCATAAACACCACCCCCATCCTCATTTTAAAATAAACACAATTATTCAGATGAGGACTCTGAAACACAGTTTTTAAGACTGTACAGAGTTAATGACAGAATAGGCGGAATACATATCCCTTGGACACATCACTTAAATTTTATGGGCATCAGTTTCCTCATTTGTAGAATAAAAGGTGGAATTCAGAGGTTACTTATGGCCCAGAAGTAGAATTTGGCCAACATAGATATTTTCTTTGTCTAGCTCATAAAAGAAATGTGAATATGAGTGGTATTTTTAATACTCCTTTGAGTTTGTAATATTGCACATATCTTTCCAAGAACGGAGGAGAAAGTCTTCTCTACCCTTCTCTGAATTACACATTGTATTTCATTTTTTACCCTCTGTTTTCTTCACTCCTTGTTCCTCAACTGTCAGGATAAATTTGATGACTGGATAAAAGAATTCTCCCACTTGAGTTGCATTCTCCAAGAGCCATACAGGTACACAGACTGCAGGTGGTGAAGCAGGGCTGCGGACCTGGGAGATGTTACACACCTGGCACCAGCTTCCTGCCTCTTGGAGTCTGCACTGCTGGCTGGAACAACTAGAACTTAACTGCCTCAGCTCTAGAGCAGTCAATAAAAGTCACCACGACCTAGAGTCCTCATGGCAGCTTTGTAAAGTCCATCCGTAGGGGAGAATCTGGACATGATCAGCTACTCAGTGAACGTAACTCTTGCTTTAACATATGATAATCTATTTCTTATTTCTCAAGATTTTTTCAGACCTAAAGTAACTAACACTTTCCTTTCATGGACAGCAGGCTGACTGCCCACTAATAAAACAAGGAACAAAGGACAAGAGCAGCTAGGGGCTGCTAATTCCTTTAGGGCTCAGTCTTGGGGGAAGTATTAGAAACCGCTGCCCCTGCCTACACTTTGGGATCTAACCATTTGTGCCGAGGCCTGTGAGACGTACAAGTTGTAAGGATGCCCAAGAGCAGGTTAGATAAGAACCAAGGAGAATTAAAGGGCAGGTGTAAGGGAGATGTGTGTGTCAAATAGAAGCTGAATGTTGATGCCATAGAGAGCAGAGAGAATAATCTGAATGCTTTTGCTTTATTGTTTGGTTCCTTACTGTATAACATGAGTCTAAAACCATTATGTTATTGAGAGTAATACTTAATTTTTTTCCTATAAACTCTTTTACTATCAATGAACTATAAAACAGAAAGTACATATCAAATAAAAAATTAAGTACTGAATTTTCATTTTGCAGAAAGTTGATGAGGAAAATGTAATATGCACAAAATATTTTTGGTATTTGCTATCTACAGTGAGAGTGATATTGCTGATCCCATGAGAACCAGAAGACACTAATCTGCTGAAAACATACCCCTTCAGAGTAATTAGTTATGTAAGAAGACTGAGCCCTAAGGTAAAACAATGACAAAACTTTTCATTGACATCAATGACCTGTTCCGAATTAATTTTTTTTTAATTAATTAATTTATTTATGGCTGTGTTGGGTCTTTGTTTCTGTGCGAGGGCTTTCTCTAGTTGCAGTGAGCGGGGGCCACTCTTCATCGCGGTGCGCATGCCTCTCATTATCGCGGCATCTCTTGTTGCAGAGCACAGGCTCCAGACGCGCAGGCTCAGTAATTGTGGCTCACGGGCCCAGTTGCTCCGCGGCATGTGGGATCTTCCCAGACCAGGGCTCAAACCCGTGTCCCCTGCATTGGCAGGCAGATTCTCAACCACTGCGCCACCAGGGAAGCCCCCGAATTAATTTTTAATTTCAATTCTTAGTTTTTAGGTGAATATGTGAACAATGAACTTAGAGCTGTTAACAATTGTCTTCATTAACTGAAGAGGAACGTTACAAAGAGTTACATGAGGTCAGTTCTATAAGGTGTCATCAGGTTTTTCAAATAGAAAGCAGTTAAGTTATTTACAACAAGGGTTTAAGTTTTTATATGGATAGAAAAACTTTTCGACTTTCCAGGCTATATGGTCTGTGTGGCAACTTCTCAACTCTGCTGCACCAAAGCAGGGCAGACAACATGTAATGAATGGATGTGGCTGAGTTCTAAAAACACTTTATGAAATGTAAAGCATCCTTCACTAGGAAATTAGTTACATATATGATAAATTATATGAAATTGTTATTTTCATAGTTCAAAAGCAGTCAGTTATCAACAATTTCATATTGTTTAACCTGTTAAATTATATTACATCTGTACATTGGAAATACTACTCAGGCAGGCAAGAATGAGGAGACTATATATGATATACATAATATCTATTATATATTTACTGAAAAAGATGTAGAACTCTGTGTACAACATGCCACCATTTATGGAAAACACAAGAAATAAACTATTCATTTTTTGTATTTCCTTTATTACTTAAAACATCTTGAAAAGATAAAGTGTTAACAGTGGTTACCTGCTTTAGGGGAGGAGATAGGAGTGTGGCTGAGTAGACAGGGATTAAGGATAGAAGATATTTCATTCACTACACTCATTTAAAACCTCATTTCTGAAACAAAGTTTTCACTAAAAAAATAAAAGAAGCATGCCTCCAATTTTATATATCATTGAGAATTGCACCTGGAAATGTTTTATTTATGTACAGTTTATTTATGTGGCTTTTTGTTTGTGAAAGTGGTAAGACCCCAAATATCATGGTTATTTATTGATTTGTCTCGTCCTCTTAACAGTAATCAACTTTATAATATTACTAAATGGCTATTGTATTGAGGATCAATTGAACTATGTTAGTCCAGGTTCTGACTGCTTTGCATGTATCATCTTCTTTTGAATCATCCCAATAATTTGGTAGCTATTATCATTGCCTATTTTTTATTGTAGTAAGAACACTTAACATGAGATCTATTCTTTTAACAAATTTTGAAATACACAACAGGATTGTTAAGTATAGGCACAATGTTGCACAGCAGATCTCTAGAACTTATTCATTTTCCATAAATGAAATCGTATGCCAGTTGAATAGCAACTCGCGATTTCCTGCTCTACTCAGCCCAGGGCAATCACCATTGGACTCTGCTTCTAAGAGTTCGGTTATTTCGTCTACGTCAGATAAGTGGACTAATACAGTATTTGTTCTTCTGTGACTGGCTTATTTCACTAGCATATTGCCTCTGTGATCATTCTCGTTGTCATAAATGGTGGATTTCTTTCTTTTCAAAGGCAGAGTAATACTTTTTTCTATGTACAACCGTCCCTCAGTATCTGAGGAGGACTGGTTTCAAGAGACCCCACCGTTACCATGCTCCGTGGACACTCAAAACCCGGAGGTAGCCGTCTGTAACCATAGATTCCACATCCATGGATTCAACCAATCACAGATGGAAATTTCGATCCCCAGTTAAATCTGCAGATGCCCAAATCCTCCAATACAGAGGGCGACTGTGTGTGTATTGAAAAATATCCACATGTATGTAGATATTCAAATTCATGTTGTTCAAGGATCAGCTGTATGTACCATATGTACCATATTTATCCATTCATCCTTCAGTGGGCATTTAGGTTATTTCCACACTTTAGCTGTCATGAATAATGCCATAACGAACAAAGGAGTACATATATCTCTATAATCTTGCTTTCAATTATTTTGGATAAATTCCCAGACATGGAATTACTGGATCATGGGGTAGTTCTAATTTTAATTTTTTGAGAAACATTCGTCCTATTTTTCATAGCAGCTTCACAATTTTACATTCCCACCAAGGATGTACAAGGGTTCCCGTTATCTTTGCCTTTTTTAAGACAAAGAGCTAAGATTCAGATAGGCTAAGTACATTGCTCAAAGTTATAAGCCTAAAAGGGGTGGACCTGAAATTTAAACTTTGAGCTGACACCAAACACTATGCTCTCCTCCCTCCCCTCCTCTAGTTATTAACCCTTATTTCATATAGTTAATAAAACTTTTTGGAAAGCAGACATCTTCACCATTGTTCTATATATCTTAAAGTGTTTATCTATTCATAGGTGATTCTCCAGACTTCACATGCTGGTCAGAGCAGATTAATTTGTAACAGTCTTTCACTGACAGGTTGACTTCTCTACCTAGAACCCTATTTCCTCTTGCCCCGACTCTTACTCTCCCTACACAGGCCTCGTATCTTCCATGAAGCCCTCCTGGATAACCTAGGGTCCCATATATGATCTTGCAGCAGCAGCATATACTTATTACAGATTTATTCATCTGAATTAAATCACTTACCCATTAGATTAAGCATATGAAATTGTCAATATTCAACGGTTTTTGAACTACAAATACAGCTATTTGAAATGATTCTATCTGAAGTTTGTTTCTTATACTAAAAAAACTCCTTGAAGGCAAGGCTAATATCTTGATAATATCCAAGGGCTTAGCACAGTGCCTGGGATATAGCAGACATTTAACATAATTTTTATGTTAAGTGAATGAAATTAAATAAGTGAGCAAATAAATGAATGAACCAGCAGAGTTTCATGGACATTGTTTAAAAAAAAAAGTAAAGGTTGATTAATCTACTTAAAAATATCCAGTTAGCTCAACCTCTGCTTATCTAAGACTGTAGCACAATTTATGATAGAAGCTATGAAGAGGTTTCAAAAGAATACTTATGTCTTATGCAACTTTCTTTTACTATTGCAAAATGAAGCCTAAATGCATATGAAATCAATAGGAGACTTCATTGTTATTGTTTTTCTGTTTTGTTTCTTTTTTGTTTGGTTGTATGTTGTCTAAATGTATGTGACTTAACATGAACAAATAGAAAGATGACTTTCCAAATTTCCTTTTGTAAGGCAAGCCTTTAAAGATTTTTATAACTGAGGCTGATTTGCTAAGGTTAACAAGACCTTACCCAGTATGAGGTTATTTGTATATGAAACTGGAAATTTTTATTCCATCTACTGATTGCCACACACACACAAAAAGAGTTGAGACAATTATATACTGATTAACTGTTATCAGTGGATTTATCATCTATTTATACTCTTTCTAATACAGTTTAAAAATGAAAATTACATAGCTTTCCAGGGTTCCCTAAACTATCACTAGTGCTGTCTAATAGAACTTTCTAAAATGATGCAAATATTCTACATTCACACTGTCCAGTACAGCAATCATTAGCCACATTGGCTGCTGAGCACTTAAAATGTGGCTGGTGTGACACAGAGGCTAAATTTTTAACTTCATTTAACATTAATTAATTGAAACTTAAATTGAAAACTTAAATTTAACGTTAATTAATTGAAGCATATGGCTAGTGGCTACTATATTGAACAGCTCAAGAAACTTCCATTAAAAACCAAACAAAAGTTGTCTCAGTGTGGTTTTAGCCAATTTTCTCTTCTTCTTGTTTCTCGCATCTGACATTTTCTTTCTGTTCTGTTTTTTAACTTCTTGCTGGATGAATACTTTGCTGGTTCTTTCAGTGAGGTGTGTGGGTGGTAAACTGTCTTTGTCTGCTTATGTCAGAAAGTACTCTGATTTCCTCGCACTCTTGAAACAGTTATTTGGCTGATATAAAATTCTATGCTGACAATTATTTTTCTCCAGCATTCTGAAGCTGTTGTTTTATTATGTTCCAGCAGCTATTGTTGCTGATAAACAGCTGCAGTCTATCTGACGTTTTTTAAAAAAAACTCTCACTCTTTTTTTTCTTCCAGTTTTATTGATATATATTTGATAAAGGTTTAAGGTGTACAGCATAAGGATTTGACTTCATACATCTTGAAAGGATTATCACAATAATTTTAGTGAACATCCATCATCTCATATAGATATACAATTTAAAAATTAGAAAAAATTTCCTTGTGACGAGAACTCAGGATTTACTCTCAACAACCTTCATGTATAATATACAGCAGTGTTAATTGTATTTGTCATGCACATTACAACCCTAGTACTTATTTATCTTATAACTGAGAGTTGGTACCTTTTGACTGCCTTCATCCAATCTCCCTTTCCAACCGCTGCCTCTGGTAACCACAAATCTGATCTTTCTCTATATCCTTTGCTGTGAAAAATCCTTTTAGTTTGATGTAGTCTCATTTGTTTGTTTTTGCTTTTGTTTCCCTTGCCCAAGGAGACAGATCCAAAAAATATTACTAAGGCCAATGTCAAAGATTTTACTGTCTGGATTTTCTTCTAGAAGTTTCATGATTTCAGGTCTTACATTTAAGTCTTTAATCCATTTTGATTTTATTTTTGTGCGTGATGTAAGAGAGTAGTCCAGTTTGATTCTTTTGCGTGTAACTGTCCAGTTTTCCCAACACCATTTAGTGAGCAGGCTGTCTTTTCACCACTGTATATTCTTGCTTCCTTTGTCATAGATCAGTTGCTCATGTAGGTGAGGGTTAATTTCTGGGCTCTCTATTCTTTTCCATTAATATGTGTCTATTTTTGTGCCAGTACTGTACTACCTTGACTACTGTAGCTTTGTATTATAGTTTGAAATCAGACAGCAGGATATCTCCATCTTTGTTCTCCTTTCTCAAGATTGTTTTGACTATTTGGGATATTTTGTGTTTTCATACAAATTTTAGAATTATTTTGCTCTAGTCCTGTGAAAATGACATTGGTATTTTGATAGGGATTGCATTGAATCCGTTAGATTTGCCTTGGGTAGTATAGTCATTTTAACAATATTAATTCTTTAAAACCATGAACACAATATATATATGTATATATATATACATACATACATATATATATATATATATATATATATTTCCATCTGTTTGTGTCTTCTTCAGTTTCTTTCATCAATGTCTTATAGTTTTCCAAGTACAGATCTTTTACCTCCTTAGTTAGATTTATTCCTAGGTGTTCTTTTGGATGCAATTATAAATGGAATTGTTTTCTTAATTTATCTTTCCGATAGTTTGTTGTTAGGGTATATATATGCAACAGACTTCTGTATATTGATTTTGTATTCTGCAACTTTACTGAATTTATTGATGAGCTCTAATAGATATGTGGTGGCATCTTTAGGATTTTCTATGTATAACATTGTGTCATCTGCAAACAGTGACAGTTTTACTTCTTCCCTTCCAATTTGGATTCCTTTTCTTACCTGACTGCTGTGGATAGGACTTCCAATACTGTGTTGAATAAAAGTGGCAAGAGTATGCATCCTTGTCTTTAACTTTTCAGTATAATTGTTCAGTATAATGTTAGCTGTGGGCTTGTCATATATGGCCTTTATTACGTTGAGGTGTGTTTCCTCTATGCCTACTTTCTGGAGGCTTTTTATCATAAATGGATACTGAATGTTGTCAAAAGCTTTTTCTGCATCTATTTAAATGACCATATGATTTTTATTCTTCAGTTTGTTAATGTGGTCCATCACATTGATTGATTTGCAGTTACTGAACCATCCTTGCATCCCTGGGGTAAATCTCACTTGATCATGGCATATAATCCTTTTAACGTATTCTTGGATTCTGTTTGCCAATATTTTGTTGAATACTTTTGCAACTCTTTTCATCTGTGATTTTGGTCTATAATTTTCATTTTTTGTGATATCTTTGTTTGGTTTTGGTATCATGGTGGTGCTGTCCTCATAGAATGACCCTGGAAGCATTCGGTCCTCTGAAATCTTTTTTGGAATAGTTTGAGAAAGGTGGGTGTTAACTCTTCTCTAAATGTTTGGTAGAATTCACTTGTGAAGCCATCTGGTCCTGGACTTTTGTTAGTTGGGAGGTTTTTTTTGGTGGTGTTGTTTTTTGTTTTTTTAGTTACTGATTAAACTTCATTACTGGTAATTAGTCTGTTTGTATTTTCTAATTTTTCCTGATTCAGTCTTGGGGGATTGTATATTTCTAGGAATTTGTCCATTTCTTCTAGGTCATCCATCTTATTGGTATATAATTGTTCACATATAATTATATGCTAATCTCTTATGATCCCTGTATTTCTGTGGTGATGATTGTAACTTCTCCTTTTTCACCTGATTTTACTGATTTGGGCCCTCTCTCTTTTTCTCTAGACTAGTCTGGCTAAAGGTTTATCAATTTTGTTTCTCTTTTCAGAGAACCAGCTCTTAGTTTCATTGATTTTTTCTACTGTGTTTTTAGTCTCTGTTCATTTGTTTCTGCTCTGATCTTTATAATTTCTTTTCTCCTACTAACTTTGGGTATTATTTGTTCTTTTTCTAGTTACTTTAAGTGTAATGTTAGATTGTTTTTTTGGAGATTTTTCTTGTTTCCTGCAGTAGGTTAGTATTGCTAAAAACTTTCCTTTTAGAACCACTTTTACCATATCGCATAGGTTTTGGATCATTGTGTTTTTATTTGTCTCCAGGTATTTTTGATTATTTCTTCTTTGATTTCTTCAGTGACCTGTTGGTTGTTTAGTAGCATGTTGTTTAGCCTCTACACGTTTAGTTTTGTGCAGTTTTTTTCTTATATTTGATTTCTAGTTTCATAGCAGTGTGGTCAGAAAAGATGCTATATATGATTTCAATTTTTTTAAATTTAATGAGGCTTGTTTTGTGGCCTAGCACATGATCTATCCTGGAGAATGTTCAATGTGCTTGAACACGGAAAAAAGAAAGTATATTCTGCTGCTTTTGGATGGAATGTTCTATATAAACCTATTAAGTCCATTTTTTCTAATGTGTTGTTTAAGGCCAGTATTTTCTTACTGAATTTTTGCCTGAATAATCTGTCCAGTGATGTAAGTGGAATGTTAAAGTCTCCTCCTATTATTGTGCTATTGTCAGTTGCTCCCTTGTGTCTGTTAATATTTGCCTTATGTATTTAAGTTCTCCTATGCCAGATGAATATATATTTATAATTGCTATATCTCCTTCTTGATCATTATGTAATGTCTTTCTTTGTTTCTTGTTACAGTCTTTGTTTTAAAGTCTATTTGTCTGATATAAGTATTGCTACCCAGCCTTTCTTTTCATTTCCAATTACTTGAACTACCTTTTTTTTTCCATCCCTTGTCTGTTCGTGTCTTTAGATTTGAAGTGAGTCTCTTGTAGGCAGCACATATACGGGTCTTGTTTTTATATCCATTCAGTTACTCTGTGTCTTCTTATTGGAGCACTGCGTCTATTTACATTTAATGTAATGCCATTTTGTTAATTGTTTGGGGGCTGTTTATGTAGTTCTTTTTGATCCTTTCTTCTTCTTTTGCTCTCTTCTCTTGTGATTTGATGTCTATCTTTAATGCTATGTTTGGATTCCTTTCTCTTTTTTGTGTATCTATTATAGATTTTTGGTTTGTAGTTACTATGAGGTTTATATGTAGCTAGCTAGCTAGTTATATATATGTATGTGTGTGTGTATATACATGTGTGTATATATACGAGTATGTGTATATATGTGTGTATATGTATATATGTGATTAATTCAAGTTCCTGATTTCTTAAGTTCAAACACATTTTAACCCTGAACAACTCCCCACCCCATGTTTACCATTTTTTACATCTTTTGTATATCCTTCAATTATTTATTATAGATATAGATGATTTTACTGCTTTGTTTTTTAACCTTCCTACTAGCTTTGTACACAGATGATTTACTACCTTTAGTGTATGTTTGCCTTTACCAATGGGGTTTTTCCTATTGTAATTTTCATGGTTCTAGTTGTGGCCTTTCCTTTTTTGTGTAGAGAAATTCCTTTAACATTTCTTGTAAAGTTGGCTTCACAGTGCTGAACTCTTTTAGCTTTTGCTTGTCTGTAAAACTTTTGATCTTTCTGTAAATCTGAATGAAAGCCTTGCCAGGTAGAATATTCTTGGTTGTAGGTTTTTCCCTTTCATCACTTTAAATATATCATGCTACTCCCTTCTGGCCTGCAGAAGTTTCTGCTGAAAAGTCAGCTGGATAGCTGGGAGTTGCCTTGTACATAAGTTATTGTTTTTCCCTTGCTGCTTTTAGTATTCTCTCTTTATCTTTAATATTTGCCATTTTAATACAGTGTGTCTTTGTGTTATTCTCTTTATGTTGATCCTGTTTGGGACTCTATGCTTCCTGGACCTGGATGTCTGTTTCCTTTTCTAGGTTAGGGAAGTTCTTAAATATTATGTCTTCAAATATGTTCTCTGACCCTTTCTCTCTTTTCCTTCTGGGACCCCTATAATGCGAATGTTAGTATGTTTGGTGTTGCCTCAGAGGCCTTTTAAACTGTCCTCATTTCTTTTTCTTTTTTTTTGAATTTTATTTTATTTTTTTGTATACAGCAAGTTCTTATTAATTATCTATTTTATACATATTAGTATATGTATGTCAATCCCAATCTGTCCTCATTTCTTTTCTTTTTTCTGTTTAGCTTCAGTGATTTCCACTATTCTGTCTTCTAGCTCACTGATTCATTCCTCTGTATCATCTAATATACTGTTTATTCCTTCAAGTGTATATTTTATTTCATTTATTTTATTCTTCATCTCTGTTTCGTTCTTTATATTTTCTAACTCTTTGTTTAAAACATCTAACTTCTCACTCTGTTCATCCAATCTTCCCTTGAGTATTTGAAGATCTTCACAATCATTACCTTGAACTTTTTATTAGGCAGATTGCCTGTCTCCACTTCACGTAGTTCTTCTGAGGTTTTATCTTATTCCTTCATTTGGAACATATTCCTCTGTCACTTCGTTTTGCCTAATTTGCTGTTTTTATATCTATGTATTCAGTAAGTTGATTATGTTTCCCGACCTTGGAGTAGTGGCTTTTTAAAAAAGACATCCCATATATTCTAGCAGTGCATCCCCCTCTGGTCACCAAAGCTGTATGTTCTAGGAGTGCCCCCTTTGTGGGGTATGTGGGTTCTTCTGTTGTGATAGGCTGACTACTGTAGATGGTGTGATAGGCATGGTTGGCCCCCAGTCCACTTTGTTGCCAGGTCCTGCCTTGTACTTAGGCTGCCAGCCACTGGTGGGCAGGGTTGGGTTCAGGAGTGGGTGTTTGTGGTGCTGGGGTCCTGTATCTAGTGTCGGCCTCCTGGTGGGCAGGACTGGTTCTTGACACAGCTAGCTGAAGTGTCCAGTGTGTCTTGGAGCTGATGTTGGCCTCCTGTTGGACGATGCTAGGGTCCCAGGTGGCAGTGGGCTCAGGGGTTCTTAAAGCAGCTAGCCTGCTAGTAGGTGGGGCTGTGTCCCCACACTGCTAGTTGCTTGGCCTGAGGTGTTGACAGGTTGGTTGGTGGGGCCGGGTTCTGGCACTAATAAGGTAGAGGGAGGAATCCAAAATGGTGCTTCCAGAATCAGTCTCCTCATGACAGAACAAGCTCCCCAAAATGGCTGTCACCAGTGTCTGTATCCCCAGGGTGAGCTCCAGTTTCCTCCTGTCTCTCTGAGAGACTCTCCAAGGTCAACAGATTCGTCTGACTCAGGCTCCTTTCAAATTACTGCTTTTACCCTGAGTCTTGGAGTGTATGAGATACTGTGTGCACCTTCTAAGAGTGGAGTCTCTATCTCCCACACCACTTGGCCTTCCTGAAAGTAAGTCCCAGTGCCCTTCAAAGCCAAACCTTCTAGGTGCTCATCTTCCTGATGCAGGACCTCCAGGCTGGGGAGCCCAATGTGTGGCTCAGACCCTTTGTTCCTTGGGGAGAACCTCAGCAATTGTAATTATCCTCCTGTTTATGGGTTGCCCTAGGGGTATGGGCCTTGACTGTACCACATCTCCGCCCCTTCTACCTTTTTGTTGTGATTACTTCTTTATATATTTAGTTATAGAATATGTTTTCTGCTAGTCTTCTGGTCTTTCTCATCAATACTCTGTAAATTGTAATTTTGCATGCACTTGGGTGAGCTTAGGTTCTGCCATCTTGGTTACTCCCTGTCTGTCACTCTTTCTAGCTGTGTTTTCTTTATTCTTGATATTCTACTGCTTAACTAGTATGGGTCTTGGTGTGAATTTAATGTTATTTTGCTTGGTATTTGAAGTGCTTTCAACTTGAGGACTCATATCTTTCTTCAGTTCTAGAAAACGTTCATCTATTGTATTTGCAAATAAAGATGCTCCATCATTTTCTGTATTCTCTTCTGGAAATTATGCAAGTGTCTCAGTTTATCTTCCATTCCTCTTCCTCCCTTACATCTTTATCTGAGCAGCAAACTAGTGGATTAAATGAGGATTCTGGTAGAATCCTCATCTAGTCCACTAGTTTGCTCTTAGATTGTGCCAACTGAACATTGTCCTATCCTCATTCATCTTTTCATTTAAAAATAATAATAATTTTGTGTTTTCCCTAATAGAAGTTATTTCTTTATTTATACCTTGGTTTCTCAGCATAATTATTTTAATACCTTTTTCTGACTCCTATGCTATTTTATGTCACCAGAATCAAATCTTTACTTTGATTATTGATTGGGAAAGTGGGGGTTTTTTTTGAAATTTTATATTGCAATCTCATTTGAATGGGAAATTCTCTCTGTCTCACCCTACTTAACCCTATGATTGACTCCATCAAGACCCCTGAGGACTGTAATCCTTACTCAGTCTTACATTGATGGATGGGATTTCTCTCCACATGATATATTAGAAACCACAACTCTTGCTCCCTTACTAGAAAGTGGTTTAGTTTACTTCTACAAGTTATGTCTGTATCCTCCTTACTCTCTAAGATGGAATGTTAATTAAGTTATAAATTGTCTACAACAGATTTTTTTACATACTACTTTTATGAACAGGAGTAACTTACCCCATCAAAGATACAGGTCCAGTCTCTCCTCATGTGGAACACTTTTAGTTTCTTATTCTACAGGGACCAAACTCCCAGTGACCTCTACCTGCTTCTGGACCTGAAATCCATCAAGATCATAACTTCTGTCCTGGTCATGGCTATGTATTTCTGTCCAATTTCTAGACCACAGAGATGTTATTCTCATTTTTATGTTTTTTTCCTATTATCATATTTGTTTATAAGATAAGGTGACTTAAGGCTTTGGTATGCCCCAGGGCAGGGGTGGGGATGGGTATTTATGTATCAAGATTGGACAGAGTAATATATAGGTCATTACATCAGGAAAAAAAAGAAAAAAAATGAAACTGAAGGGATGCTTCCAAGTACAGATTTATGATATTATCTTAAAAGAAACCCACCCAAGGTTTTCTGTCATGTGCTCATCCCTTGAAGATATGCACATTATCTTGCCATCTTCATATCTTCAACAATTAAAAGAGTGCCCAACACTTATGACCTAATAAACATTTTATTGAATATATGCACAAATGTTCCAAGCCTATGGATTTAATCAATTTCAGTTAATGCAGCTATGTAGCTACAAGGCACATTGAAGCCACATTGAGTAAAAGCCAAGAGAGGGTTAAGTCAGTCCTAGAGTAACTTTCCAATTATGCTTATTCTCAAATAAATGTTCACAGCTGCAGGTAAGCCTGTGTGCATCTCCTGAGAATCAAAACATAGATCCTTTACACTGCAAACAATTTTTATTCTCTATGGGCCATCTCTACTTGTAACTGGTTTAAACATTTGAATTGAATCAGTCAATTACATCTGTACTGTTGTTATATAGTAATTTTACCTGAGAGTGTAATGGTGGGCATATTCAGAGCAGCTAAATGGGAGCTCACCATGTTTATATCTTACTGTATTTCAGTTACAAATAAAACCTCCTCAGGCCCTGGCTCAAAGTCTATTTAATCTTATGCTATACAAATATTGTCAAATTTGGCTCTCTGGTTTCGAAGAAGACTATAAAAGAGGGAGATAGGAGGCTATAGACAAGCAGATAGGTACATTGAGATCAACAGGAAATGATAGCTGATAATCAAATAAGGTGAAGAAAGTTATATAAAGCTATCTTGGTGAACCTATTTTATCTTCTCTACTTAGAGGATTACTCTATTATGACTGACCCAATTATTGACTCATAATTTATATTGACTCACAAAGAAAAGATTCAATTATGTTCACTGTACGTCTGTTAAGTGGGTAGGGGAAAACCAGGGAACATTGTAGAAATATTTATTTGGAAAATAATTTGGTAGTATTCATAACAATCTGTTACCCAAGAACTGTAAATAGCTGAGATAGAATTATTTGAGTCTCATTTAAATTTTTCCAAAATCAGCTGTATATTTTGATGAGCCTAGGGTAGGGAGAGAGAGATTGAGAACATCAGTAGTGCAGGCTTTTCTATTTGCTGTTCGACTCGGTGACCTCATACCCTGGAATGAATATGAGTTGGCAAATGTGAATAAATTCTTCCCACCAAGAGTCTTAGTTCCTACAGGTCTCGCATCACAGAAACATTACCCTAGTTGTGTGAGACACTCTTTTCAAAGATAGGCTTTTGGAGGAGGGGTTTTACAACAAAGCCAAACAATTTACTCCTTCTGGTTTCAACCTGAAATAGTGATTTGTCACAAGACAAGGGCTGTGGCGGGGGCAGTGGGATCATCTCTGTGGACTTATGGAGCAATGGTATTTTGATCTCTAATGTGACATCTTCCCAAGGAATATTCAAGGTAATGTGACTTTCTTTGATTTTTGCCACGTGTCAGTATTCTGAATAAAGACTCAACTTAGAGTCAACTCTACAGTAATTAAAGACACTAAACACTGTAAGAGACAGGATACTCCCTGACATGTTGATACTTGAAACTCTTGTGCCTAGCACATAGTAGGTATATATTCACTTAAAAAGTAAATACATTTTAGAAATTGATAATTTGAGGAAAGACAAAGGATACTGCTGCTAATTTACCAAGATTTAACTGGCTATTCAGATTAAAATTTATGAAAGTAGGAACCTCATCATCTACCTTTTCTACTTTCATTCCCTCAGAGACTTGTGCGTGGTGGGAGTGTGATAAATATTCTAGTATCAATGAACAGACTAGTAAACCAATCTAAATTGCATGTAGCCACTCTTAGTCTTTCAGTTGTGTTTTAAATTTAACTAGCAGTTAAGCAAATCTGACTAGGGATAAGAAACATGGCAAGTAAAACAACTGGCTTTATTTAAGAATTTGAAGATGATTAAAGGACTTGATTTATATAATTTATGATGACGTTAATGGACTGACTCAGGTTCATCACTTCTGTGCCTTTTAAGCCTTTTAGGACCTAAGAGAGAAAGTGAAAGGACTTTTTACCCTATGTTTCAATAGAAAACGTCCCAGTGAATCAGATAAGTGTGGTGATAGTTGATTACTATTATGTGTGTATACATGTAGACATACATATATGTTTGTGTGTATATATGTTTCGTAGCATTATGGTTCAGGACTTGCTTCACATATTTTCAGAGAATCTCTCCCCTGGGCCAACTGCATTTTACTGTCTTGTGGGTTTCAGCATCACTTACAAAGGAAAAGCAGAACCCCTGGGAGCTTTGAGTCTGTGTGCAACTAAACAGGGTTAATTACCATAAAATATATTTTGTTAGGTTCAGGGAAGTCACAGACATTCTGAGTTGGGATTAGTCGATAACTGGCAAGGAAAATGAGAGCCTTCCCTTCCTTGAAAACAAATTGCCTCTCACAATTCATCAAGGATCTTTCTTAGGAAATCCAAATACCAAGTGAAAGTTACTTTCACTCTTTAAGTTGAATCAGTTAAACATTGTGATGTTGGTGAGAAAAAAGGAAGCATGAACTGGAAAATCAGAAGCACAGAATGAGCACAAATCCATTTTCTTCTCTGATTAAGTCTTTCCCTTTTTCTTCTCCCACATACTTTTTACTTTTTTCTTTTTTTATCTTTAGTGTGAATTACAGAAATTTCCTCATTCCCTAAGGCTGCTGAAATTGATCCCTAAGCGTTTTAAGGATTAAATACTAAGGTCTGCACTCAAGTTCTGTTCATTTGTCAACATGGCTAGGTTGTAAATTCTTTGACAGCAGCAACATTTTTACAGTATTCTGTATTTTGTTTAAGATAAGTGGTACCATTCACACTATTAGAATAGGCAAGATAAACCATACCACTGGTTTCACATGCCATTGCTTTCTTGTATTATCAATTATTGACTGTATTTTAAAACATTGTACCTGAACTACTGAAATACTATATATCATAAATGGCCTGTGAAACCTTTCCCTCTTTTTCAATGTCCAAAGACGCGATTGTTTAATAGTCTTTAAATCTTTTGAAATTTGTTTACTACACACATACATCACACACATGCAAATAAAAATAGAATGCTTGGTATGGCAATATCAAATCTAGAATAAATAAAAATGTTTGGTGTGTTTGGTGCTCTTCAGTCTAGTAAATGAAAGGACCATGGGACATAAAAAAAAGGAAAGGGGCAAGCAGGGAAGACAAAGCAGGACAAAGAAAGACTTTGTGTTCCTGAGAGCATATTAGAGATAAAAGGAAAATATAAATCAAACTGAGTAAATGCCTTTAGAGGCTTACTGATGAAATGGCACAATCACACATCGAGAGCCATATGGGAGAGTTCAAACAGTTTTAGACCTGAGCCCAGAGGGCAGTGAGGAGGGTGGCTGGGAGAATAATTTGTTTTGTTTCTTGGGAGGAAGGCCAGAATGACTGATGCTTTGACAGTTCCTGCTGGCTGATAAGCAACTCCCTCCTATTTTTCTTAACTTCTTATAAGAGATAGGGCTAGAAGGGCAGAGACTGTGTAGGAGGTGATGACAGTGAACAAAACTCAAAGTAAAAAGAGAGCCTGACATTACAAGCACATTTTAGTCAGACACAGAATCTTGAGCTGATTAGGCTATTTAGACGGTTTTATGTGACAGCCTTGACTGAGCTTTACTTCTTCAAGCAAGAGAGGCTTGTATTTCCACTGATGTTAGGAAAATGCTAGAGTTTTTTGACAAAAATTTGTGGCACCACTTCCTTCCTTTTACTGAAGTGAAAAAAAAAATTCCAGACCTGACGTTAGGCAGATACAACTTTAGTTAGAGCCCAGAAGATATTGAAGATCATTTTTCTTTTTGTTTAAAAAAAAAAGGCAGATGGCTGCAAGAAAATATTTTCATTTGGATTTATAGGAAATCGCACACCAAAAGTTTAAATTTTGTGTGATACATGACTTACACATTAGAAAATTTGTTGGCATAAATGAAATTAAATTCATTTCTAACCAGAAAAAAGAATATTGGAAATTCACTTTTCAAATAGTTATCATTGTTAATGAACTAAAGCAAACTGGCGGAGAGTCTAATTAAAAGGGGAATTAAAAATTTAAAGCATTTACATATATCGCTATTCTCTGAAACTAATCTATCCCACCTAGAGAACTTCATGTGGATGTAAATTATATACTAAAAACATACAATTTAAAACAGTGTTATAAGTGGTATAAAAGAAAAATGAACTGGAAACTTAAGGAAATAATTTTATTCCTTTTAAAAATAGTTTTTAATAAGTTTAAAAGTTTTATAATAGTTTTATAATAAGGAGAATGTGAATATTTATTAATGAGGGCCATCTAAATGAAAGGAAGGGTAGCTGGGGCTTAGTAGAGGAAGTAGAAAAGGGAGTCACCTGAGAGTCCTGTAGGGATCATGAGAAAGATGGAGATGGGTGTTATCTAAGTCACTGAGGAAAGGTGAAAGTGGACACTATCTTGGAATGAACAGCATAAATATTGGTTCATGGTGATTGGCTATTTTATAGAACACAAAAGAGAATTTCTTTCTGGAAGCACAAGGCTCAGATAAAGTTCATCATGTGCAAATGGAAACTAAAAATATGTTCTCCTTCTGGTTGTATGCATAGCAGTGATCTTTCAGTTGACTAATGTTTTCTGTACTGTTTGATAAAATATATCAAAATTATTTAGCAGAGCCTCAAAAAAGAAGAAAAGAAAAAGGGAAGAGAAGAGAAAATAGGAAAGGAGAGGGAGGGAGAGAAGGAGAAAAGATTTTTAAAAAGTTAAAAACTTATCATTAATGGGGTACCACATACCAAGAGTTTTATTCTCCATCATTCATTATTATCAGGTGGCACTCTGCATGTTCATGGGGGCTTCCTGTCTTTTGGCCTTAGCTCATTCCTAGGGAATGTCCAACATTCAGTTAGTTAGAAAAAATGTCAGGCTATACAAGTGTACATATCTATTAATCTTAAATAAGAACTTGTACAATACTTTTTGGCTACAGATTCAAACTGGTTTAGAATATATATGTAATCAACTCTCCCTTCCCTCCTAATAATTTTCTTATTGAATTTGATCTTTTCCAAAGTAATTAATTCAACCATAGAATCTACAGGGGCATATCTTAGAATCCATACAGGATACACCTCCTTTAGATTGACAATACCCCTATGAATAAACCTATCAGCTCAGCCCAAGTGCAGAGAAATCCAACCTCAAAAATTAACTGAAATATCACCATACTTTAAAAAAACTTGCTGATGACACAAATGCAAATCTATCCATATATAATAAAAACACCAAAAATCCACCACCGTACCTGTAGTTTTCAAATTTTACTGTGCCTAAAAATTACCTGAGATAGTGTCTACCAGGTCTCTCCTCTGTGGTATTTTCCAAATGGTGATGTTTTATTTCCATCATTCCATCCTCATTTTTTAATTGGAATTCTACTGTAAGAGCTTTCCTTTCTCCATTCATTTATTTATTCATTTTACTGTGGACATACAGACATTTGTTCAACATAACATTATAATCCATTATTATTATTAATTTCATTTTGCTCAAATTTGTTCCAGCTTTGGTCTTAGGGGGTCCTTTTACTTGGCTTCTGTGTCTTTTCAACCCACTCATGTTAACTTTTTAATGCTCCCTTACTTTCTGGCACCACAAAATGTTCCAGATTGATCTTCTATATTCCCCGCCCTAGTGCTAAAAGCAGCCATTTCTCCAAGGGGTCCTGATCTGTTTTATCAGAGAATTGTGTTTGAGACCAAGATGTAGAAGCTAGATAATCACTGCTATCGCAGTATTATTGCTTCTAGGCCCCTTTAGAAGACAGAACTAGAAAAAATATGTATTCACATGTATACATATATTTATTTCTATATCTATTTGTATAAACATTGAAAACCATGAGTTCTGGTTTCTAGACACCACCGCAGTGTCTAGCCTTCCCCACTTCCCTATTTATAACTTCTTTCTTCGAGAGCTGAAAAACCTGGCCTCATTACCTAGAATATATTTGCTTATTTTCTCAGTTCTAGAATATTCACAAAATAGTTTCAAATTTGCTAATTCCACTTCTGTGAAAAGTAGATTTACTAACTAGAGAAAAGTATTTGCATAAAATTCTTCATGTCTTTAGCCTTACTGTGTCTAGTCAAAATACTGATTTCCCAAAGTTAGATTAGTTCTTTTCTTCCTCACCCCCTTCAGTGTGGTTATTTTACTCATTTGTAATACAGTTAAGTTCATTTGTTACTGTTTGTATTTCATTATGGATTCCACCCTCATTGTGGTTACTTTTCATTGATTTTTGAGCATGTGAAACATTAACCTGGTTCTAAAAGTCAAAACTACTCAAAAGGTAGTCACAATACTGATTATTGGTCAGTATTGTGGACTTTTTAATAATCAGTATTGGTCACAATACTGATTATTAAAAAGTCCATTTTTGTTCCTACGATTTGAGATGCCCTCTTTATCATTTGCTAAATTTGCATATCTACTTGGGTACATTTTTGGGCTTTCTGTCCTATTCCACTGATGGGTCTGTCTATTCATGTGACAACACCATACCGTTTTAATCATAGAGGCTTGCTTTACAGTATGTGTTAGTCTGATAAGACTAGTCCCTCCCTCATAGTTTTTATCTAGTTTTAGTTTTTCTTGGATGTTCTTGCATGTTTGTTCTTCTTAATGGACTTTAGTGTGAAATTTTCTAACTCTGTAATAAAGCCTGTCGGTATTTTTATTGAGATTTTGTGTAATTTATACATTAACTTAGGGATAACTGTCTGCTTCAGGATATTGAGTCGTTATATCCAAGAACAGCGGTGTCTTTCCATTTGTTCAGCTCTACCTTAGTGTCTTTCAGAAGAACTTCAAAGTTTTACTCTATATGTTTTGTACATTTCTTGTTGAGTTTATTCCTAGGTATTTAACCTTTTTTGTTACTATTATAAATGGGTTTTTCCCTCTCATGATGTCCTCTAACTGGATATTGATTCAAACATTTTTATCCTTCCTTTTCATGTATTATTTCATTTAATCCTCACAACAAACATATGAGGTTTGTGATAGATGGCAAGGAAAGAGTTCTAAGGCAGGCCATCTGCTTTCAATGGACTCTACTGCTTACTTCCCACTAATACTTTGCTTAAGAGTTGATTTTTCTAAAATCACAGATGACAGTCTAACATATTTTCAAAGTTCAAAGAGACTCCAAAAAGCAAAGGGTCAGATCTGCAATTTTTAACATGGGAATTCTGACCATGTCTAGCAACTTAACTCCAAAGGACAGGGGATGATACAAGAGGGAATAGCATGAGGTTCTTTCCTCTACAGGAGCCTCTAGGGGCTTGAATTCCTCTCAGATTCTATCTCCAACCCTGAAAAAAAGGAACCTGGAAAAGACAACTATCAGGGCATGGAAAACACAGCACACATTTTTGTTGAATACATTTTCTCAGGTGCTCCTAACTTTAGGGGAATAAAAATTAGGAGAAAAGTGGGAGCCCCTGATACCAAAATAAGGAGTGAGGGGCTCAGAGCAGCTCTTAGAAGAAGAGGGGTCAATAGAAGGGTGTAATGTCCCAAGGTCCCAAGACAGTGAGCAGCTGCCCTGAACTTGAGAAGTATAGCAAAAGCACAGGAGTCAGGGCAGCTGCTACGAAAATAATGGACATGAGCACAGCAACCATGGCAGCAAAGAAATTACAGTAATCTTCATAATGGAGGAAAAGTCCAAGGAAGGCATAGCACACCCACCTCATTCCACCTCTAGTGAAAACCTGGAGGAACTCGGCAGTGACTCCAGGAATGACAGTGTCATCTGAGGTAGCAAGGAGAGTGCTCTACCAAGCAAATGTACAGAATTTACACTAACAGAGGCTCCACTAGACATCACTGTTTTGTCGCTCTATACCTTCTTTGTACTTCCTCATGTTGCTAACCTAGAAAAATCTGTTAAAGAGATTTTAGGTGGGATAAATTTCTCTAAAAATGAATTTTCTCAACATAAGAATGATTAATGTGTGAAGGCCTATAATTTCCAGGTAATCAATGGCAAAATATGCTCTCTCGAGTCATTTATTTTTCCTCAATATGCATCACAGTTCAGTCCCTAATGCTGTAGGGTTAATATACTTAGGATAATATTTATGCTGTTCATCCCAAGTTACCAAGTTAAGCATGAAGGCAGCTTAGGAGGTTTGCATCTATTTTTTGGCCTCAAAAAAGCATTTCTCTTCATGGAAGTAGATTTTCAAAAGGCAATTTCCTACTGAGAGAGCTCTTCAATGGAGTTTCTGGTGATGGATTAAGGGCCTTTTGATATGACAGATTCCCTGCTCAGAAGACCATGAGAAATAGACAGCCACAATTATGATTATACAGACTGTAACCCTTCCAGTCACCCAAACACCACTGCAATGTTCAGATAAAAAATAAAATTGTAATAATATTCATTATAAATGGAACATAAAGTGAATTCAATTTGCCTAGGAAAGGAAGTGGCCATTGGTGGCATCTGTCCTATTTACCCAATAGCCAGCATTAGTCACTTATAGGTATGGCTTCCAGCATAAACAAAGTTACTAATAACAGGCCAGAGAAGAAAGAAAAGTAATTTGGAAGAGGAAATAAGAAGTCAGAGTTCCTCATACAGCACTTTATTGTAGAGACGAAAGCTTTTACCTATCTTTATTAAGTTAGTGAGAGGTGAGAGAGTTAACATGGAACAAATTATATATTTTCATTTTTCATGTTTGTTTTTGCAGTGGTTTGAGGCTTCTGGGACTTCAAACTTTCATAGCAGTAACTCAGCTCAGTATTATAGCATGTATCACCTTGGAAAAGCAATTGCAAAATGCTTGTTTGTATTCTCTTTGTGCACTGAGTGGGCTGGAATCATTCTCTTCAAACATCATTTACAACTCAACATAATGAGCACATGTAGTCAGCAAGGCTTTTAAAAGTTAATGAGAAATAGAAAACTTTGAGGGGGCTATTTCTCACTATGCTTAGTGTCTACAACTAGGTTTCTGGTTTAAAAAGGGCACTTCTGGCTTTGCCGTAGATTGCATCTTTAGGACAATGGACTGGGAGAATAGACATCCATCTTGCCTTGAACCTAATAAGGAGAAAGCAAAGTTGGAAGGAAAAGAAGGAAAGAGAAGAAGCACGGAAGGAGGAAGACAAGGAAAGTATAGCATAGTTTTATTTGAGTGTCTGCAGGACAGGGAAAATGATCTTATCCCAGGTATAAAAATACTGAGCCCCCAGCCCAGGCGTTACCAGGAAAGTTGGAGGAAAGGTCAAAAGGGAAGAAAGCACAGAGAAGAAAAGTAAAAGGTCCATTTTCCCTGGGTGATGATTATCTTTTTAACTTCAAAAAAGGGGAGAAATAGGGGGAGGCCTTTCTGAAATGATTAAATGGGAGACCAGAATTAAACTTACTACAAAAGAGCATGTTCAAGGAGAGGTAGTGGCCCTACCTCTATTAATTCATTAAGGACAGAAAAGTAGCACCAACTCTTGAAAAGAACAATGAATTCAAAACCTGGAACTCCTCGTGGCTCCACTGTTCATGGTTTCCATAGCCTTGACAACTTAACGAACCTCTCTGTAAATCTGTGCCAAAGTCTCTAAAGGGAAAGCTTGGGCTAGAGGTCACTTCCACCTCCCTACATTTAAATTTTAACTTTAATTTCATTAGAGATACTGAAATTTGGAGTTTTTGAAATAATGCAAAAAGAGCAAAGGGAAATTTGTGAATGTTAAGCACTTTTTATCTGATTATGCATAGAAAACTCCTTAAGTTTTATAGCAATCTCACTGCCTTTATATTTTCCATTTTCTTAGTCCTCAGATGTATTCATTCTAATACAGTAATGATATCGTTCTCTGTTACCTCAATTTCTAACCATTATTTCAGAGATTTACAGAGGAAGGAAAGGGATTTGGAGAATTAGGCTAAATATTCACGACACCAAGGCAACAAACAGCATTCCATGTAAATGTCATAATCAGTAAAGTCATCACTTTGCTATTTCAGCACATTTGTAAAACATTGTTTACTTTACACTTATACTCTATAAGGAGTCTGTGCTTCCAGTATAGTTTCAATATTTGTTCACTAATAAGATAGTCATAAAATCCCATGATTTGCATACTTGAATAGTTTTTCCTTTCTATCCCTCATGCATCAGAAAGTATAGGATATTTTGGAGCTACCCTTTGAGTTTAATTCTGGAGTCCAGGCATGTATAAAACAAGATCTAGTGTGGATATAAGTAATAACCATGTTAAAAAAAAAAAGAACTAACTGCATATTTTGGCGAGGTTTTTAGAAAAACAAGAACAAAACAAAATGTGCATATTTAGAGGTTCCACCCTGAACCATCAAACTAATCTCTTGGTTATCCTAAGACTATGGAGATCCTGAGTAGCTTCTGAATTGAGTGACTTTTTTGCAGTTTCTACTACACTTGGTGACTAGCAGTGTTCTTTAAGTTTCACTTCCTCCTTGAATCTAAACCACAAGCCTCACAAAATGCCAGTAATACCTTCAAGTAAAAATTAAACATTGCATGGTTGAAATTGTCGAAGTTTTCATTCCACATATAGCAGTAGGTTTTAGGAGAGCTGTCTCATAGATTACCAAATTTTAGATTATTCCATACCTGCATGGGAAAAGGGGATTTTCTTTACTAAATTGACTAAAATTCCAATGACTTTAACTTGGCATAGTCTAAACTTTCTTTCATCCTACATTCAATAATATCTACATTAAAAAGTTATTGTAGGGCTTCCCTGGTGGTGCAGTGGTTGAGAGTCCGCCTGCCGATGCAGGGGACACGGGTTCGTGCCCTGGTCCGGGAAGATCCCACATGCCGTGGAGCGGCTGGGCCCGTGAGCCATGGCAGCTGAGCCTGCGCGTCTGGAGCCTGTACTCCGTAACGGGAGGGGCCACAACAGTGAGAGGCCCGCGTATCGCCAAAAAAAAAAAAAAAAAAAAAAGTTATTATTAAAGACATTACTATGTAAACTATACTTGAGAAGGAAACTTGGGTTTAGACCTGGTCTCCAAAATCAAATAACTTGCTCTCTAGTACCCAGTAGAATCTCTCTCTCCAATTACCACTCCCCCATCTCATCCTGTCCTGATGCCCTGGTACTTTTCTCTCCAACAGAGGTAGGTGTTTTCCTGGCTATGCTAATTACCAGCTGTGTGACCTTGGCCAAACAGCATATTCTCTGAGCCTGGGTCCCCTCTTCTGAAAGGGGTGATTATAATTTTACTTGAGGGAATTTTACTACACTTTAAAGTAACTAGCAGTATACTTTATTTTACTACCATATTTTGATATTATGTTCATTAGATGCAATTGCTACTTACTTTATTTAGTATTAGGCATTCCCTCTATTCTGCTTACATTGCACTTGATACATCACTTCTTTGTAGCAATTTTCACACTGCATTTTAATTGTTTTCTTACATGTTTGTGTTACTCAAGAACAAGTATTGGGTCTTATGTCTCTATCTGCCAACTTCCAACCATAGTCTGACACATAATATAGGCTCAGTAAATGTTTTATGAATGACTAAATAAATGGTAAAAGATGATGAATAAATGAATTATAATTTAGTTATGTGAACAGGACATATAAATGTTGTAAGCTAACTTCATATGGGAGAGCTGATTTTCAAATGGGGGGATCAGGGAAATTATTGTGGAGGTAAGAGGTGGGACATGATCTGAAATTTCCTAGATGGGTTTTCATAATTATTTTTTAAAAGTATCAGAGAAACATGCTAGTCAAAGAGAAAGGTATATGTAAAGTCCAGAGTAAGTAAGGTATAAGCCTAATCAGGGTCTAGGGAGCAACCCAGAATGGCCAGAACTTAGACCTTATATTAGAAAAAGGTGGGAGATGAAAAAGAGGTAAGTTAGAAACAAACTGTAATGGGCTTTGGATTTTTAAACAAGGAACTTGTACTTTATTTGGTAACAAATGAGGGATCACTAAAAGATTTGAGTGGAAGAGCCATGATATTGGGATTATTCTGGTCACCATGTGTCAAATGGATTGGAGTAGACAGACATTGAATTGGTAATACAAATTATGAGGAGGTAGATACCTGAATTATAGAGGTTGAAACAAAAAGAAAACATGGGTTCAACACACGCAATGGAAGTAAGAATAAAATCCTCCTCAAAATCCTATGAAAAGCATACCTTGAAAATCTCTCATTTCAGCAGATTTGACAAAAAAGTAACACTGACTGCTTCCTTCTAAGCTCTTAGCCAAAAATATTAACTATTCGACACAGTGAATACTAACAATCAGACTTCCCTAAAATAGAGGTATAAAGTTTGAAGTTGCTCTTAGGTCTTGGACATCCACTTCTTCCCTTTATTCTTTCCACTGTTATTTTATTCCAAGCCTTTTCATCTCTTAGTTATAATCACACCTTGCCTTCCTGTCCAGATTCCTGAGCTCAAATATATGACTGCAGTGCATAACCAACAAACTGTTCTGCTAGTGGGTCACCATAATAAAGAATATGGAATTCTTTATTCCTAGTGGGTCACCTGCTGAGTATTTCTATTTATTCCCACTAAAGCCTTAAAGATCAGGTGTGAGCAGTTTATTCTTCTAAAATGTTTACTGAATTACTCTTGAAGCCATCTTCTTAGTTGCACATGTTCCTGAATTTCCCCCTTAACCTAGAATTAACCTAGAGAAAAATAAAGTAGTATCTTTCATTTATGCTACATGTTTTCCTAAGAAGCTCACAGACCTTTCCCAGATTCATCCTGCTAAGAAGAGAGAAAAAATGAAAATATCATCTTTACTTTGCATTTGAGAAAACAGGCAGGAAGGAAAAATTTGTTCCAAGGATTCATGGCAAATCTGCTAACAGAACCAGAAAAAAGAAACCAGCTTCTTGACTCTTGGATCATGGCTTCTAGCTTCAGTAAAAATAGGTGAGAAAAATTATTACTGAGTGGCCTTAGGGGATGAGGAAGTCTCATTGCTCTGACTGGAAAGTGATGTCCTTGCAAGAGAAGGATCATGATCATAAATATAAAGCAAATATGAAAAATGAGCCTCTCCTTTGGCAGTTGTCTAAAAATAGATGCTACCTTTCCTCAAAGACCAAATTCCCGGAATCAAGTTTTTCCTCAGTTTACAGAGAGTAATAAACTACCGTGTGCCAGTTCTGCAGGGCATCAGTACTTTTGTTGCAATATGTTTTTCTAAGATGGTGCACACCTCAAGCTAACTGAACTCTTTGATAGGTTAATATTTATTTATTTATTTATATTTTTTTTGCGGTACGCGGGCCTCTCTCTGTTGTGGCCTCTCCCGTTGTGGAGCACAGGCTCCGGACACGCAGGCTCAGAGGCCATGGCTCACGGGCCCAGCCGCTCTGCAGCACGTGGGATCTTCCCGGACCGGGGCACGAACCTGTGTCCCCTGCATCGGCAGGCAGACTCTCAACCACTGCGCCACCAGGGAAGCCCTGATAGGTTAATATTTATACATTCTCCCTTTTGACAGGAGAAAACAGTGTAATCTAACCTGGACAATTAAACATCCAAAATTTTGTACTTTCCCTTAATTATCTGTTCAATTCTAGTGAAACAAAATGTGTATAATAATAATCTCAATGATTACAGCTTTATGGAGCTCATACTTTTCATTATGCCTATGTGATATTCAATGCCCAGATGTGCAAAAAAGTAAAACATGTGGGCTGTGCTCTTATGCACTCTACCTGTGTCACAACTTGCTCTAATATATTACCTTCCAAGTTAAGGGGATCTTAAGCTTGAGACTTAGGAAATATAACAAAGGATTAATTGAGAATCAATGGACTGACCAATTGGAATGCTACCTATACAGTTAATTATGCAGTTAACTTGACCAAGTTATATCTGTAAACTATAAATAAAAAATAGTAGAGTTCTGGTTTTAACTTATTATTATTCTTCACTTAGAACTAATGAACTTTTGTTGAATGTGACTAAGGTAATTGCCTCTGTTCTGGCCCAGATTTCTCTCCTTTACTTATACAGATACTATTCATCTTGTGTGAATTCTGTTCTCTTTCAATCCCACACTAGTTGGTGAGAAATGACTCTTCCTAGTGTGAAGGTCTTTATAATTGTCACTATTATTCTCTATCAATTTACAAGGACTCAAAGTTCCCACTTGAACTGTACTTACACAGTTCCAGCTATTTCTACTCTTGGCGTTACATGATGATTTTCTTCCTTCCAGATATTGTGGTAATGCGTCCATGTTATGTGAGATTGTCAACAATTTGTATTGGTCTACAGAATTATTCTGTTAGACTAACTCCAGACTTTGGCTTTGTCTTATTTAACTTGAGAGAGTGAGATGAGTTTTATCTGGCTCTAGCTTTTGTCAAGAAGAGTGAATTACTGAATTCTCCCACCCAACAAAAGGCTACTTCCCACGCCTCCCTTGTGACACCATCAGACAGAACCTCTTGCTGCAGGAGCATAAACCCACAAATACACAGGCTACATATATACATTCTCGCCTTTCTTGGTTTTTGGTCAACCTCAAATACCTCTTTATTTTATTAGGAAGGTATCTTTCCTCATCATATGATATCTAATATTTATACTAATTAAACTCTTTTGAGGAAAATAATCAGGTGAACATGTGTGCAATTTGTTAAAAGAAGTCACCTCCCCAAAATAAAATGAAACAAACTGAGAGAAATGAGAGTCTGAGCCTGCACTCAATTTTTCACCCTCAAGACTATAAGGTTTACATGAAAAAGAATTTCTTTTATTGTCACACATTCATGGCAGACAAAATAACTTTCTTCATGATGATCTTCATAGCAGCTTCTAGAACATATTTTCCAAAACCTTCAGAGAAATTGTTTTAATCTATCTTGAATGGCTCAAGTGAGGACTTGCTGGAAATAAGGTGCTACATTCGATGATCTCTAAAAACTTTGCTATTACAGATGATCATTTTAAAACTTGAATTTTAGAGTGAGCTTATATGATATAATGCAATACCAATCTCTGATGAAGTAAACCCATATCTAATTTTAATTGTGACCACATAACAAATTACTTCAAAGAAAGTAATAACCTTTATTATTCACAGTCCCTGTGTGTTCAAAAGAGGTGGTTTGGACTTCCCTGGTGGTGCAGTGGTTAAGAATCTGCCTGCCAATGCAGGGGATAGGGGTTCGAGCCCTGGTCTGGGAAGATCCCACATGCCATGGAGCAACTGAGCCCGTGCGCCACAACTACTGAGGCTGCGTTCTAGAACTCACGAACCACAACTACTCAGCCCTCGTGCCACAACCACTGAAGCCTGCACACCTAGAGCTCGTGCTCCACAACAAGAGAAGCCACTGCGATGAGAAGCCTGCGCACCGCAGCGAAGAGTACCCCTCGCTCGTGGCAACTAGAGAAAGCCCGCATGCAGCAATGAAGACCAAGTGTAGCCAAAAATAAATAAAAATAAATAAATTTTTAAAAATCTTTATAAGAAGAGATGGTTTGCTGGGTGGTTCTGTCTCAGAGTCTCTTGTGAGGTTGCGATCAAGCTGTTGGCTGAAGACATCTGCTCTGAGATGGCTCACTCATATAGCTGGCAAGTTGATGCTAGCTGTTAATAGGAAGTCTCATTTCCTCACCATATAGACCTCTCCATAGTACTGCTTGAGTTTTCTCACAACATGGTGCTGGCATCCCGAACAGCAAGGGATCCAAGGGAGCATGGTGGAGGTGTTCATGTTTTTCATAACCCAGTCATGGAAGTTCATCATTTCCACCATATTCTAGTGCATTGTATGTACAATATAATAGGGGACCATCAAGGGTATGAATTTTGGAGTCTGGAGGTAAATACATCTATCCATAAGGACCTGTGGATATATCTCCCATATGTATTTAGCACATCTGTTAAGGTTTTCAAACTGAGATTAAAAGTATGGTACAAAAAATATTTTTTCCCTTGTATTGTTATAAGAGATTCACTTCTTGTGGCTAAACATGACGCCTTTGTTTAAAAATTTTTATTTAAAAAGGGAATTATAGTTTTTATTTCTTTAACTTTCTACACTATGATCATAGAAATTAGATGATTAACTTCATCAAAATATTTTAATTGTCTATATTTGAGTCTGAAGATTAATTCAAATGACCACATAGTTTAAACCTGAAATATAATTTGTCAGTATAATTCTTTTTTTCAGCCTTCACTATATTAAACAAATGCTAGTGAACTAAGCAATTTCATTTATGTCTTAAAGATGCCTTATTGACTTGTAAGGAGTAACTTATAAACCACGAGATTTGGACTCAAAATATTTGCTCTGTGCTCTATACCAATACTTTTCATACACATCACTTGGGGATATTGTTAAAATGCAGATTCTGAGTCAATAGAGCTGGAGTAGAGCCTGAGATCCTGCATTTCTAATAAGATCCAAAGGGTCAATGATGCTGTTGTTCCTCTGACCACATGCTAAGTGGCAGTGTTGTATGCAGTGGAGGTTCCTTTGAAATAATTTTTATTATAACAATATTTGCTCATTATACGAATTCAGAATACACAGGGTTTCTTAGCTTAGGCTTATATCTAAACCATTCCAAAGTGGAAAAAAAAATCTTCTGAATATCTTCCATAGGAAATTTCAACCATCCTCTGCCCTTAAATAATTTTTTCCAAATAGAATTTGGAATTTATGTCATTTCTTATTTCTAACCTCATCTACTAATTTTAATAGAGAAGAAAGACAGTGTTATAGTATTAGATGTGTCAGATCTCTAGTAAATATTTTTTCATTATAACATAGCGCTTTCATATGCTTACACATATTTTGACTTAACCCTTACTTTCTCCTCTTCAGGATGAAGTATCTTAGAATCTAATTATTGCAATACTTTCCCCCATTACTCTGTACTCAGGCTTTGACTCTTGGGTCATTCCTGCCTTTATGCCATGCCATGCCATGGGCCATATTGTTGCCCAGGTCATTTAAATTTCCTAAATGTCTGAAGCAGTTCTTGCTTTACTAACGTGCTCTAATTCTCTCTACCTCCAGCCTGGTCCTTATGGACATAATTCTGTTTGGGGCCATGACTAACAGAGTATATCCTATTTTAGGAAATTTGCTTACCTTTAAACATTTATAAGTCACTTTCTGAAGACCAAGTGAATCAGGATTTTTAGTTGTAGGAAACAAAGTCTGACTGCCTACCTAAGGGAAATATTAGGTTTATTGGAAAAATTTGAGTCATTCACAGATTGTAAGAGAAGGGAACAGTTTGGCCTACATAAAGCTGACTTTTAACTATCCCTATAACTTCTTGTCACCTACTGAAGACTCAAAGCTCCCAATGTCTGCCCTCTGACTGCACCATGGCAATGAGAGGAGCTGTAGACATAGATACCGCCCCTATCAACTCTACATCCAGTAGAGAAATGCATTCATATAAGGAAATCAAGATGCTAATAGAAAAAAGGGAGAGAGGACTTGATGCTGGGTAGAAAAAATGTAAAATGTCCACTATCTCCACAACAGGTAGAGCTTAAAAATGGCAGTCGTATCATGACATCGCTCTCAGATTATCTCGAGTACCCTCTCCACACTGGATAAAAAAACCCATGTGCAGCAATAACCTAAGATACCTTATTTGTCTCAACTTTTTGCCTCTCTGGATTATACTTTCCCTGAAGGCAAAACAGAAAAAATGAGCAGCTCAGATTCAAAAAGATGCTATAATGCACTCACCTCCCATAAAATTCTGCTTCGCCAAAGGAGGTTACAAACTTCAAACCATCATTTTCATTTGTAAGTTATAGAATAGATTACTATTCTGGGAGAAATGAGCTGAGTCAATGCTTAATTGAAAATAGGTGTTCATAGGCAAGTGTCACTAATAGCTGAGGGAAATATGGAAGAGAATTATATGGTGATTTGGAGAAAAAATCTAAACATCTATCAAAGCATGCTGAACTAATTTGAAATGTGGGCTTTTTGTATGACATGTTGCAATGAGCTTGTCAAATCTGAGGTTAAAGGGATAGTCCCCCACAAAATTGTGCTTAATTCAGAAACCAGCCACAAGTTTGGGGGTCAGGAGGCCACCCTTAATTCTGACCAGCTAGCTGCAAATTCGGGAGTTCTCACTATTCTCTTAGGTTCAATAATTGGCTAGAATAACTCACAGAACTCAGGAAAATGCTATATTTGTAATGATAGTTTTATTATGGCAAAAGGATATGTCGACTAAAAAAAATACGGAACCTAAAAGTTGAGAGTTATGTTTTATTTGATGATCTTTCTGAGTATTATAGCCTGGGAATCAGCCTCTCAGATAGCTCTGAGGAATTATTCCAAAGAAGGGAGGAGCCAGGATATATAAGTTTTTACTAAAAAAACAAAACAAAACAAAAACTCATATAGTCTAAAATCAAAAGATTACTGCTAATCACAAAAAAGAAAACAGACATTTCAAGGTAATGATTTTAGTGCTTTTCTGTGTATAGGAAGTTGCAAGAGTCTGGGCTCATTGAAAGTATTCCTTTGATATGCATCTTAGCTATCTAGGGCCAGTATCCCATTTTTCTCATCCTGAATTCTCCTTAGGATGCACAGCTGGGGAGCTTCAGTGGCTGACGGCTTGATGGCAGGCAACATTCTTTTGTCTGCAGATGTAAGTTAGAACCAGGCAAAGAAAGAGACACATAGGGTAAGATCTAGGAGGGTTCCATGTCCTCAGGAAGCATCAATTTCCCAGCACGTTGATGTATGACAATACACAGAGTATTGCCAACTATGAAAACTCACCTGAGCTTCCACGTCCTAACTTTTCATTCGGTTTCATTACATAGGCAAAATTGATTGACTCACTGGCCATATGGTTGAAGTCAATCTGCTGCTCTTTTTCCCTCCCCAGTGGTTGGGTTGATAACACATGTTCAAAACCCCAACCTTCTAATCACACTCTTTGTCTTTCTGACACGGCCACCCTACTGAATCATCCATTACTAACACTAATCACATTAGTGTAAACTGTGGAGGGGCCCACCATGAGTCACCTCATTAGCATAAACTATCAGGTGTTATTTTAGGGGCCACTATGAATAATAAAGACACCCCAGTGACTCAGGAAATTTCAAGCATTTAGAGGCTACCTCCTAGGAACCAGGGACAAAGGCCAGCCATATTCTTTATTATACATGTCTATGATTATTTTAACATAGATAATATTTCCATGGTTTAAATCTTAGCTCAAATGCTCTGGAAGGGGAAAGAACTCCAGCACAATAGTTGAATGGATCTCTGGGATCCCTGCATAGAAGCTTATATTAACTATAGAGCCACATATCTGACATCTTTCAATAATGTAGGAAAACTGCTAGATTATCCCCCGAATCACTCTGTACACATTATTTTTGTTGTAATAGAACCAAAAAAAAGTCTTTTTAGTTTTCTGCAAAATAAATATACAAATGGGAAATACTACTTTGCTTTAAAATTTAGATGGATGAAAAACAGACATGAATTTAGGTAACTTAATGAAGAACCATCTAGAAAAATCCAGAAACAGCAACAGCATCTTAGATAATGAAGACTTGAAAACAGGAAATTTTCTGCTGCATGATGAAAGCATCTCTTACTGAAAATCCTCTCATACTATGGAGAGAGAAATGTGAGTCAACAGGGATAATAGCAAATATTTTAACCTTTTAACCTTTTCTTTTTTCTTATCTGAAAGCAACACTATAAGTAGTAGTTTTTTGTCGTCTCCAAAATTAAAACATAGCTTAAGCCTAAATGCTAAATTTTCAAATCTGCAGGTTAATGTGAACTCAGAAAATGTGTGCTCATTTTGTTTTAAAGTCACACTGTCACCTAGTGGTTTCTAATACGCAAAATTTGAGCAAAGAATACTAATGGCTTATTTGGGCAATTCTCTGACGTATACAAAATAAATACAAGACTATTTTGTCTTTATAACATCTGAAAGATGCTTTATATCTTTGGATACCATTATAAATGACTCATAAATTATTTTTATTGGAGCACGTGGTTTCTTCTCACAGACATATGCAGGGTATGAAAAAGAGCAAATAATGGAGAATACATTACAGTGAAATATTTGGTGAATTTACCTGGTTTCCCTAAATTTTTAACATAGTGGTTGTATAAACCAGCTTGAATTATAGTGCCAAAGTTTCTTATCTGCTCTAACAAAATACTTGGTTAATCTGTAGCTAAAAAAACTTGGAGTTCTCCTTCCTCACTCCTTCTCTGCTTTCAGTCAACTTTTCCTTACTCCTTTCATCAGAAGGAACAAAGACACCTAAGTGCCTGACACATAGTGGATTCTTCATACATAATTAAGATAAAAGTGGTCCTTGGCTAAATGTCATAGCCTAGGCTCAGAGAATTAAAATTAATATTTTTCTGCTAATGAATCAAGAATCTTGTCTCACTCTTGATAGTTCTTGCCAAACTCACAAGAAAAGCCTATTTCTTTTGAGTTTCATCTGGAGGAAGAAATATTACATTCCATCTTTAATATCAATTAAAAGACTTTCTTTTTGTATTTAGTGAAGGTCTTTGGTATGTAATGTTTGGCATTTTAAAGTAGGTTGCAGAATATCTGGGCTTTCTGGGAGAATCAGAGCACACCTTATTATGGTGAATTCTAAATCAACCTAAAAACTACATCAGCAGTGTGTACACCTATGACCTGCTGTAATATTCATGGGACTCAGTTTATCTGCATGGTGATTGCCTAATGATTTGGTGTATTTCTATACATCTGTCTGATAATTGGAAGAGATTATCTTCATGTAACTAAACAACTGAGAAAAATGTTAATAGCTGACAGAGAACACACAACAGGGCCCACAAACTCTATTTTCCAGTAATGTTTATGTTCTTATATTTAATAAAATCCTAGAAAAAATTCACAGTGCTGGGAACTGTGATACATACAGCATGGGATTGGTTAGGAGCCCTTGATTTCAGAGTTCCATGGTGTCTGCTGTAAACACTCAAAGCATATTAGAAGTCTAGCCAATTCTGACTTGATCTAGATGTAGGAGAGGAGATGTTTGTTATAGGATTCAGACATTTTCTCTGGTGAAAATAGTTGTTCACTCTGAATGTAGGTTAACCACATCATGTCATTTGAGTATTAAAAAAAAAAGTAGTAGTATTTATGGAAAAACTTTATTTTGGGATGGAAAATTAAAGGAATCACTTTTACCCAGTATATGTTTAATATTATGTACATATACAGTATTCATAGACCCACAGAAGTAACAGAAATGCTTACTGGTTTACTTAAGATAAAGCTCTCCTATGGATCTCAATGTAAAAGTATAAAAATACCAGTTTCATACAGAAGTATAACAATCATTCAGGTAATCTAAGTTTTGGAAGAAAGTATTAATATCTTCTCACAGTTATTAAAAATTTTTTAAATCCCACATATCAGCCAGAAGAAATGCTGACTTTTTTCAGTTTTAATCAAATATCCAGTGAGTTATGGTAGTTAGTGCAGATTGTACACTTCAAAAAATTTTAGACACGTGAAACATAATTACTTTAGAGGGATCAAATCAGGCAAATGGTAAGATGCTCTCCACGTACCTGCCACCCCACCTGATCTGACTAGAAGTATTCAGAGCATGCTTACATAAGGTCATTGCAAGTTAGATGATGGTGGTGCAGTCATACCCCTGTTTAGTACTGTGAACCATGGGCAGCAAAGAAGATGTAAGAATTAACCAACATGAAGTCTGCTAATTGGTTGCAGAGACATTCTCCCCATAAGATCCATAAAAACAGAGACTTATAACAATGAGTATTTGTTATTGAATGAGTGCCAAGAGACTAAATGTGGTAAATGTAGGATTGCTATGGATTTTTACAGTGTACCTACCTATTTGCAGAAGAGCAGTAAAATACTATCTTTTTGTTATTTATATAATAAGTATATATGTACATATGTGTACACACACACACACTCTATGTGCTGGGTGCTATTCTAAATGTTTTCCAAATATTAATGCACTTAAGGCAAATATGTGTACTTAAATAATGCCACAAATAATTACTACCAAAATGTTGTTGGCCAGAAGAATTTTAGTGCTCTGCCTTGAATATTACAGAGTCCAGGTTGGGTTTTCATGACCCTGATTATGACTAATATTATTAAAGTCTTAGTATAAGTCAAAATAACATGCTCTTCATCAAGTATTTAATCTAACAGTTGGGATCCAGTCAAAAACCACTCATTATTTTAACAAAGATTTTCATATAAATAATTTTGAACTAAGTATTGAAGACTGAAAGACAAGAAAACACTAGCATATTGTAAAAGTAAACTATAGAGGAAAAAAAAATAACTATAAAACAAGCAGCTGTCCCACCCCATCCCTTCTTAGGGCTCAGGGAACAAAGAGAAGTGGGAATTATTAAAACCTGCAGAGCTCAGACCTCTGAGTGCTGCCGCCTGGTGCTGATGGCTCTAAGGGGGCAGCATGAGGCTGGCTTTTTAAAGTGGTAGAAAACAGAAACTGAATTGCTGCTGGGGTGAAGTATGGCTGGGGTGACACTTGGGGAACCAGGAAGGAAAGGGCAAACACGCGGAAAACTGCCTGAAGCAGTCCCTCCTCTCGCCTCCAGCCTCCCAAGCTCCCTCTAATGCCCCTCACGGAAAGAGAAGAGCCGTTTCCTGAATGCCAGCCCTAGTATTCCAAAACTAAGAACAGTGGATTGAGACTGAGAGATAATACCTTCATAAGCGACTCAGGGTCTTTTAACATAAGAGAGGATTCACTTCTCCCTAACCTCTCTCGTATTAAGATGTGAATGCATGTGCTCTGATTCATTTCTCTGAGAAGAGGCAAAGGACCTCCTTAATGTCATCACCTTAATTCCTGGAAACATTCATTAAGTCATAGTTGACATCTTACTTGGTGCTCTTTGTATCACTTGCACAGCACATAATGTTCTTAACATGTTAATATTAGTTGAATGAATGAATTTGTAAAAGTATATTCCCAGCATAACTCTGACTCCTAAATTCTCTTTAAACAATGAATTTTTCATCCCTTTTGATCACCGAGCTAGGTTATAAATATTTATACCATAAAAACTATAGCAGCACAGCAATACAAATTCTGAATGTCAGAAGTTCTTGTCCTTCATTAAGACAGTTAACATAGATTTTGCTTATTATTCTCTCAAATTCCAGAGAGACACAAGGAAAGAAATTAAAACTCTCCTCCTTTGATTTCTTCTTGGATTGAATCTACCTTATTGAAACCCCAGTGATGCTTCAAGCTACTCTTTGGCTTTTCTGTTTTGCACAAAAGATGTAAGCGTACTATTCAGCCTTCGTATGAAAGGAATGAGAGATTATCTTTGCTTATTTTTGGCTTCACTCTCCTCAATTCATCCTCATCTCCCTTGGGTGCTGTAACACTGCCCAGGTACAAGGAGCTCAACCATGTGCTGTAAAGGAGTTATTTTAGAGATAGTTCTATAAAGTATCTGTGGAAAGAAAGATCTAACATCTACAGAATTTCATTCAGCTTGCCTATTTACATGCTTAGCTTTCTATCTGGTTTGTAACATTCATTGTGTCATCACTGAATATTCTTTTCCAAAAGCAGTTGACACACACTTGAGTATGAAATACAAAGAGAGAGCTGAGTCATTGAAACAGTGGCCTTTAAAAAGTTTTTTTCACAAAATATTTGAAAGGGAGATGAAAAAATCTGTTATTTTCACGGCAATTTTTCAAGTTCTCCAAGTCTTTCTCATATTTAAGGATATTATTTTGTAGCCACTTCAGGAATTGAAATCTTTTTGCAAGAAATTTTGTTAAATATTAGAAAAGCAGTCCAGCTCTAAAGAACATGTATAAACACATTTTAATGCATTGTGTAGTCAATCTAATATTTAAACCCAGCCATCCATTTCATTTTACAAACCATATGTTTATTATTTTTCCTGACATTAATTGCATTATTAGGGGATTATGGAGAAGTGTATTTGTCATTTGTTTATAACCTTTTTGAGGGTTCACCAGAAGTATGCTTGTACAATTAAAGACCAATTCCTGCTCACCAGGCTGTTTACAATATAAGAAGAAATGGAAGGTCAGAGTCTTGGTAGTATAATCCCATGGGTGGTTCCTTAATTTTCAATAGAAACTAGTTTAACTTTATATTACCCTTAGGATTTAAACAAAACAAAATATTAGCTTTAAAATCTAGAGCTGATTCTAAATCAATGCTGCCCTGTGCCCTTGAGGATGTTTAGTAGGACTCCTGGCCTTTATCCATTAGATCCCTCTTGCACCTCACAAGTTGTGACACCAAAAATGTACCCTGAGGGGCAACACCTCCCCAGTTAAGAACATACTGCCCTTAGCTCTTGACTATTTCTCTTCCATTCTATTTTTCTCTTTTCTTGTCCCTGCTTTTGCGGCCAATTATGGCATATAGGGATCAGATGAGTTTCTTTCTCATTAGGTTGCTTACTCTGGAAGATTGACCTAGAGTTAATCACAAGGCAGACCTAGTTTAGAGACAGTGAGATAGCTCTTTCTGGAAATAATGGTTGCCTGGTTATTTGAATCATGCTAGCCTATAGTATGACGGTGATATTAAGGATGCACCATCTTCTAAACATCCGGTACTTAAAGCTGTTTGTTCTGAGAGTGGTGGCGGGAGAAATCATTCAGTAAGATTGAGTGTTGTGAATTTTCACTAGAGTCTTTTATTTTTTATAAAATTAGCACCTTGTTAATGATTAAATGTGTCCTTCATCCATTTACTGTATAATAATTATTTACTATTTAACAATATAATTTAATAACATAATTTGTATTTAATTATAATAATGTGACATGAAGAAATCAGACACTTAAGATCAGTTTCATTAATTTTGAGTCACTACCATTATTTTTATTTATTTCTTTTCACTTTTTATTTTTATTTTATTTTTTTTTAACATCTTTATTGGAGTATAATTGCCTTACAATGGTCTGTTAGTTTCTGCTTTATAACAAAGTGAATCAGTTATACATATACGTATGTTCCCATATCTCTTCCCACTAGCATCTCCCTCCCTCCCACCCTCCCTATCCCAACCCTCTAGGTGGTCACAAAGCACCGAGTTGATCTCCCTGTGCTTTGCGGCTTCTTCCCACTAGCTATCTATTTTATGTTTCGTAGTGTATATATGTCCATGCCACTCTCTCACTTTGTCACAGCTTACCATTCCCCCTCCCCATATCCTCAAGTCCATTCTCTAGTAGGTCTGTGTCTTTATTCCCATCTTGCCCCTAGGCTCTTCATAACCTTTTGTTTTTCTTAGATTCCATATATATGTGTTAGCATATGGTATTTGTTTCTGTCTATCTGACCTACTTCCCTCTGTATGACAGACTCTAGGTCCATCCACCTCATTACAAATAACTCAATTTCCTTTCTTTTTATGGCTGAGTAATATTCCATTGAATATATGTGCCACATCTTCTTTATCCATTCATCTGTTGATGGACATTTAGGTTGCTTCCATGTCCTGGCTATTGTAAATAGAGCTGCAATGAACATTGCGGTACATGACACTTTTTGAATTACGGTTTTCTCAGGGTATATGCCCAGTAGAGGGATTGCTGGGTCATATGGTAGTTCTATTTGTAGTTTTTTAAGGAACCTCCATACTGTTCTCCATAGTGGCTGTATCAATTTACATTCGCACCAACAGTGCAGAGGGTTCCGTTTGCTCCACACCCTCTCCAGCATTTATCGTTTGTAGATTTTTTGATGATGGCCATTCTGACCGGTTTGAGATGATATCTAATTGTAGTTTTGATTTGCATTTCTCTAATGATTAATGATGTTGAGCATTCTTTCATGTGTCTGTTGGCAATCTGTATATCTTCTTTGGAGAAATGTCTATTTAGGTCTTCTGCCCATTTTTGGATTGGGTTGTTTGTATTTTTGATTTTAGCTGCATGAGCTGCTTGTAAATTTTGGAGATTAATCGGTTGTCAGTTGTTTCACTTGCAAATATTTTCTCCCATTCTGAGGGTTGTCTTTTGGTCTTGTTTATGGTCTCCTTTGCTATGCAAAAGCTTTTAAGTTTCATCTGGTCCCATTTGTTTATTTTTGTTTTTATTTCCATTTCTCTAGGAGGTGGATCAAAAAGGATCTTTCTGTGATTTATGTCATAGACTCTTCTGCCTATGTTTTCCTCTAAGAGTTTGATAGTGTCTGGCCTTACATTTAGCTCTTTAATCAATTTTGAGTTTATTTTTGTGTATAGTGTTAGGGAGTGTTCGAATTTCATACTTTTACATGTACCTGTCCAGTTTTCCCAGCACCACTTATTGAAGAGGCTGCCTTTCCTCCACTGTATATTCTTGCCTCCTTTATCAAAGATAAGGTGACCATATGTGCGTGGGGTTATCTCTGGGCTTTCTATCCTGTTCCATTGATTTATATTTCTGTTTTTGTGTGGGACTATACTGTCTTGATTACTGTAGCTTTGCAGTATAGTCTGAAGTCAGGGAGCCTGATTCCTCCAACTCCATTTTTCTTTCTCAACATTGCTTTGGCTATTCGGGGTCTTTTGCGTTTCCATACAAATTGTGAAATTTTTTGTTTTAGGTCTGTGAAAAATGCCAGTAGTAGTTTGATAAGGATTGCATTGAATCTGTAGATTGCTTTTGAGTAGTACACGCATTTTCACAATGTTGATTCTTCCAACCCAACAACATGGTATATCTCTCCATCTATTTTTATCACCTTTAATTTCTTTCATCAGTGTCTTATAATTTTCTGCATACAGGTTTTTGGTCTCCTTAGGTAGGTTTATTCCTAGATATTTTATGCTTTTTGTTGCAATGGTAAATGGGAGTGTTTGCTTGATTTCACTTTCAGATTTTTCATCATTACTGTATAGGAATGCAAGAGATTTCTGTGCATTAATTTTGTATCCTGCTACTTTACCAAATTCATTGATTAGCTCTAGTAGTTTTCTGGTAGCATCTTTAGGACTCTCTATGTGTAGTATCATGTCATCTGCAAACACTGACAGGTTTACTTCTTCTTTTCCGATTTGGATTCATTTTATTTATTTTTCTTCTCTGATTGCTGTGGCTAAAACTTCCAAAACTATGTTGAATAAGAGTGGTGAGAGTGGGCAACCTTGTCTTGTTCCTGATTTTAGTGGAAATAGTTTCAGTTTTTCACCATTGAGGATGATGTTGGCTGTGGGTTTGTCATATATTGCCTTTATTATGTTGAGGAAAGTTCCCTCTATGCCTACTTTCTGCAGGGTTTTTATCATAAATGGGTGTTGAATTTTGTCAAAAGATTTCTCTGCATTGATTGAGATGATCATATGGTTTTTCTCCTTCAGTTTTTTAATACGGTGTATCACATTGATTGATTTGGGTATATCAAAGAATCCTTGCATTCCTGGGGTAAACCCCACTTGATCATGGTATATGATCCTTTTAATGTGCTGTTGGATTCTGTTTGCTAGTATTTTGTTGAGGATATTTGCATCTATGTTTGTCAGTGATATTGGCCTGTAGTTTTCTTGTTTTGTGGCATCTTTGTCTGGTTTTTGGTATCAGGGTGATGGCGGCCTTCTAGAATGAGTTTGGGAGTGTTCCTCCCTCTGCTATGTTTGGAAGAGTTTGAGAAGGATAGGTGTTAGCTCTTCTCTAAATGTTTGATAGAATTCGCCTGTGAAACCATCTGGTCCTGGGCACTTGTTTGCTGGAAGATTTTTAATCACAGTTTCAATTTCAGTGCTTGTGATTGGTATGTTCATATTTTCTATTTCTTCCTGGTTCAGTCTCGGAAGGTTGTGCATTTCTAAGAATTTGTCCATTTCTTCCAGGTTGTCCATTTTATTGGCATAGAATTTCTTGTAGTAATCTCTTATGATCCTTTGTATTTCTGCAGTGTCCGTTGTTACTTCTCCTTTTTCATTTCTAATTCTATTGATTTCAGTCTTCTCCCTTTTTTTCTTGATGAGTCTGGCTAATGGTTTATCAATTTTGTTTATCTTCTCAAAGAACCAGCTTTTAGTTATATTGATCTTTGGTATCATTTCCTTCATTTCTTTTTCATTTATCTCTGATCTGATCTTTATGATTTCCTTCCTTCTGCTAGCTTTGGGGTTTTTTTGTTCTTCTTTCTCTAATTGCTTTAGGTGTAAGGCCAGATTGTTTATTTGAGATGTTTCTTGTTTCTTAAGGAAGGATTGTATTGCTATAAATTTCCGTCTTAGAACTGCTTTTGCTGCATCCCATAGTATCTGGGTCATCGTGTTTTCATTGTCATTTGTTTCTAGGTATTTTTAAATTTCCTCTTTGATTTCTTCAGTGATCTCTTAGTTATTAAGTAGTGTACTGTTTAGCCTCCATATGCTTGTATTTTTTACAGATTTGTTCCTATAATTGATATCTAGTCTCATAGCGTTGTGGTTGGAAATGATACTTGATATGATTTCAATTTTCTTAAATTTACCAAGGCTTGATTTGTAACCCAAGATGTGATCTATCCTGGAGAATGTTCCATGAGCACTTGAGAAGAATGTGTATTCTGTTGTTTTTGGATGGAATGTCCTATAAATATCAATTAAGTCCGTCTTGTTTAATGTATCATTTAAAGCTTGGGTTTCTTTGTTTATTTTCATTTTGGATGATCTGTCCATTGGTGAAAGTGGGATGTTAAAGTCCCCTACTATGATTGTGTTACTCTTGATTTCCCCTTTTATGGCTGTTAGTATTTCCCTATGTATTGAGGTGCTCCTATGTTGGGTGCATAAATATTTACAATTGTTACATCTTCTTCTTGAATTGGTCCCTTGATCATTATGCAGTGTCCTTCTTTGTCTCTTGTAATAGTCTTTATTTTAACGTCTGTTTTCTCTGATATGAGAATTGCTACTCTAGATTTCTTCTGAGTTCCATTTGCAAGGAATATCTTTTTCCATCCCCTCACTTTCAGTGTGTATGTGTCCCTAGGTGTGAAGTTGGTCTATTGTAAACAGCATATATACGGGTCTTGTTTTTTAACCTATTCAGCCAGTCTATATTTTGGTTGGAGCATTTAATCCATTTACATTTAAGGTAATTATCGATATGTATGTTCCTATTTCCATTTTTTAATTGTTTTGGGTTTGTTATTGTAGGTCTTTTCCTTCTGTTGTGTTTCCTTCCTAGAGACGTTCCTTTAGCATTTGTTGTAAAGCTGGTTTGGTGGTGCTGAATTCTGTAAGCTTTTGCTTGTCTGTAAAGGTTTTAATTTCTCCATCAAATCTGAATGAGATCCTTGCTGGGTAGAGTAATCTTGGTTGTAGGTTTTTCTCATCCATCACTTTAAATATATCCGTCCACTCCCCTTAGCTTACAGAGTTTCTGCTGAAAGATCAGCTGTTAACCTTACGGGGATTCCCTTGTGCTTTATTTGTTGTTTTTCCCTTGCTGCTTTTTATATTTTTTCTTTGTATTTAATTTTTGATAGTTTGATTAATATGTGTCTTGGCATGTTTCTCCTTGGATTTATCCTGTATGGGACTCTGTTTACTTCCTGAACTTGATTAACTATTTCCTTTCTCATATTAGAGAAGTTTTCAACTATAATATTTTCAAATATTTTCTCAGTCCGTTTCTTTTTCTCTTCTTCTTCTGGGACCCCTATAATTCGAATGTTGGTGCATTTAATGTTGTCCCAGAGGTCTCTGAGACTGTCCTCAGTTCTTTTCATTCTTTTTTCTTTATTCTGCTCTGCTGTAGTTATTTCCAATATTTTATCTTCCAGGTCACTTATCCATCTTTCTGCCTCAGTTATTCTGCTATTGATCCCTTCTAGAGAATTTTTAATTTCATTTATTGTGTGTTCATCATTGTTTGTTTGCTCTTTAGTTCTTCTAGGTCCTTGTTAAAAGTTTCTTGTATTTTCTCCATTCTATTTCCAAGATTTTGGATCATCATTACTATCATTATTCTGAATTCTTTTTCAGGTAGACTGCCTATTTCCTCTTCATTTGTTAGGTCTGGTGGGTTTTTACCTTGCTCCTTCATCTGCTGTGTGTTTTTCTGTCTTCTCATTTTGCTTATCTTACTGTGTTTGGGGTCCTTTTTGCAGGCTGCAGGTTTGTAGTTCCCATTGTTTTCGGTGTCTGTCCCCGGTGGTAAGGTTGGTTCAGTGGGTTGTGCAGGCTTCCTGGTGGAGGGGACTAGTGCCTGTGTTTTGGTAGATGAGGCTGGATCATGTCTTACTGGTGGGCAGGTCCAGGTCTGGTGGTGTGTTTTGGGATGTCTGTTGCCTTATTATGATTTTAGGCAGCCTCTCTGCTAATGTGTGGTGTTGTGCTCGTGTCTTGCTAGTTGTTTGGCATAGGGTGTCCAGCACTGTAGCTTGCTGGTCGTTGAGTGAAGCTGGGTCTTGGCATTGAGGTGGAGATCTCTGGTAGATTTTCGCTGTTTCATATTACATGGAGCTGGTGGTCTCTTGTGGACCAGTGTCCTGAAGTTGGCTCTCCCACCTCAGAGGCCGAACCCTGACCCCTGGCTGGAGCACCAAGAGCCTGTCGTCCACACAGCTCACAATAAAAGGGAGAAAAAATAGGAAGAAGATAAAATAAAATAAAGTAAAATAAAATAATTAAAATAAACATACTTATTAAGAAAAAATTTTAAAAAGTAAAAAAAAACACAAAGAAACGGACAGACAGAATCCTAGGACAAATGGTAAAAACAAAACTATACAGACAAAATCACAGAAGCATACACATAGATACTCACAAAAAGAGAAAAAGGGAAAAATATATATATATCTTTGCTCCCAAAGTACACTTCCTCAATTTGAGATGATTCGTTGTCTATTCAGGTATTCCACAGATGCAGGGTACATCAAGTTGATTGTGCAGATTTAATCCGTTGCTCCTGAGGCTGCTGGGATAAATTTCCCTTTCTCTTCTTTGTTCACACGGCTCCCTGGTTCAGCTTTGGATATGGACCCGCCTCTTCGTGTATGTTGCCTGAAGGCATCTGTTCTTCGCTCTGACAGGACAGTGTTAAAGCAGCAGCTGATTCGGGGCCTCTGGCTCACTTAGGCTGGGGGGAGGGAGGGGTACGGATGCGGGGCGAGCCTGCGGCGGCAGAGGCTGGCATGACGTTGCACCAGCCTGAGGCGCGCCATATGTTCTCCTGGCAAAGTTGTCCCCGGATCACGGGACCCTGGCAGTGGTGGGCTGCACAGGCTCCTCGCAAGGGAGGTGTGGAGAGCGACCTGTGCTCGCACACAGGCTTCTTGGTGGCAGCAGCAGCAGCCTTAGCATCCCATTCCCGTCTCTGGGGTCTGCGCTGATAGCAGCGGCTCGCGCCCGTCTCTGGAGCTCCTTTAAGCAGCGCTCTTAATTCCCTCTCCTCTTGCACCAGGAAACAAAGAGGCAAGGAAAAGTCTCTTGCCTCTTCGGTAGGTCCAGACTTTTTCCTGGACTCCCTCCCGGCTAGCTGTAGCACACTAGACCCCTTCAGGCTGTGTTCAGGCCGCCAACCCCAGTCCTCTCCCTGGGATCCAACCGAAACCCGAGCCTCAACTCCCAGCCCCACCTGCCCCGGCGGGTGAGCAGACAAGCCTCTCGGGCCTGGTGAGTGCCGGTCGGCACCTATCCTCTGTGAGGGAGTCTCTCCGCTTTGCCCTCTGCACCCCTGTGGCTGCACTCTTCTCCATGGCTCCAAAGCTTCCCCACTCCGCCACCTGCAGTCTCCACCCGCGAAGGGGCTTCCTAGTGTGAGGAAACCTTTCCTCGTTCACAGCTCCCTCCCACTGGTGCAGGTCCCGTCCCTATTCTTTTGTCTCTGTTTTTTGTTTTTCCTTTTGCCCTACCCAGGTACATGGGGAGTTTCTTGCCTTTTGGGAGGTCTGAGGTTTTCTGCCAATGTTCAGTAGGTGTTCTGTAGGAGTTGTTCCACATGTAGATATTTCTGATGTATTTGTGGGGAGGAAGGTGAGCTCCACGTCTTATTCTTCTGCCATCTTGAAGCTCCTCCTTAACTTTTTATTTTATATTGGACTATAGTTGATTAGTAATGTTGTGTTAGTTTCAGGTGTACAGCAAAGTGATTCAGTTATACATATACATGTATCCTTTTTCAAATGCTTTTCCCATTTAGGTTGTTACATAATACTGAGCAGAGTCAATACTGTTAAATATTAGATAGTATACATAGACACCTCCTTTATATATTTGGTATGTGGATTTATATCTTTAGTCATGTGGATGTAAATTCTTAGAAACTCATTACAAATGTCATCACTGCATAAGATATCAAAACAAGGATATATGCTTTGAATGGAATAAATAAGTAATTTCAGAAGTGACAGTGAGGTGAGGGGAACCCTGATGTACTTTCAGAACTGTACTCAGGACAACTGCCCTCCTTTGAGCTAAAGTCTTAGGAAGGAATATTAAAAGTATCACTGACACATGAAACTGGTCATTTATTAATAGCATTTCTAATACTCTAGATCATCTAAATGGTGACTAAGAAATGAGAAAAAAATCAGGTAAAAAGAGATAAGTTCTTATTATGGCCAACAACAAAAAATTTAATCTAGAAGAAATGAGGAAATATTAGTACTACAAAATAATTAGTACCTTTTTCTTTTTGAATTTTATTTATTTATTTATATACCAGGTTTTTATTAGTCATCCATTTTATACATATCAGTGCATACATGTCAATCCCAATCTCACAATTCATCACACCAGCACCACCACCCACCCACTGCTTTCCCCCCTTGGTGTCCATATCATTGTTCTCTACATCTGTGTCTCAATTTCTGCCCTGCAAACTGCTGCATCTGTACCATGATTCTACGTTCCACATATATATGTTAATAGATGATATTTGTTTTCCTCTTTCTGATTTACTTCACTCTGTATGACAGTCTCTAGATCCATCCATGTCTCTACAAATGACCCAATTTTGTTCCTTTTTATGGCTGAGTAATATTCCATTGTATATATGTGCCACATCTTCTTTATCCATTTCTCTGTCACTGGGCATTTAGGTTCCTTCCATGGCCTGGCTATTGTAAATAGTGCTGCAATGAACATTGGGGTGCATGTGTCTTTTTGAATTATGGTTTTCTCTGGGTATATGCCCAGTAGTGGGATTGCTGGGTCATATGGTAATTCTATTTTTAGTTTCTTAAGGAACCTGCATACTGCTCTACATAGTGGCTGTATCAATTTACATTCCCACCAACAATGCAATAGGGTTCCCTTGTCTCCACACCCTCACCAGCATTTGTTGTTTGTAGATTTTCTGATGATGCCCATTCTAACTGGTGTGAAGTAATACCTCATTGTAGTTTTGATGTGTATTTCTCTAATAATTAGTGATGTTGAGCAGCTTTTCTTGTGCCTCTTGGCCATCTGTATGTCTTCTTTGGAGAAATGTCTATTTAGGTCTTCTGCCCATCTTTGGATTGGGTTGTTTGTTTTTTTAATATTGAGCTGATTGAGCTGTTTATATATTTTGGAGATTAATGCTTTGTCCACTGATCATTTGCAAATATATTCTCCCATTTTGAGGGCTGTCTTTTTGTCTTGTTTATGGTTCCTTTGTTGTGCAAAAGCTTTTAAGTTTCATTAGGTCCCATTTGTTTATTTTTGTTTTTATTTCTATTACTCTAGGAGGTGGCTCACAAAAGATCTTGCTGTGATTTATGTCAAAGAGTGCTCTTCCTATATTTTCCTCTAAGAGTTTTATAGTGCCCAGTCTTACATTTAGGTCTCTAATCCATTTTGAGTTTATTTTGTGTATGGTGTTAGGGAGGGTTCTAATTTCATTCTTTTACTTGTAGCTGTCCAGTTTTCCCAGCAGCATTTATTGAAGAGACTGTCTTTTTTCTATTTTATTTCCTCGCCTCCCCTGTCATAGATTAGTTGACCATAGGTGTGTGGGTTTATCTCTGGGCTTTCTATCTTTTTCCATTGATATATATTTCTGTTTTGGGGCCAGTACCATATTGTCTTGAGTACTGTAGCTTTGTAGTATAGTCTGAAGTCAGGGAGCCTGATTCCTCCAGCTCCATTTTATTCCCTCAAGACTGCTTTGGCTATTCGGGGTCATTGGTGTCTCCATATAAATTTTAAGATTTTTTTGTTCTAGTTCCGTAAAAAATGCCATTGGTAATTTGATAGGAATTGCATTGGATCTGTAGATTCCTTTGGGTAGTATAGTCATTTTCACAATATTGATTCTTCCAATCTAAGAACACAGTATACCTCTCCATCTGTTGGTATCATCTTTAATTTCTTTCATCAGTGTCTTATAGTTTTCTGCATACAGGTCTTTTGTCTCCCTCGGTGGGCTTATTCCTAGGTATTTTATTCTTTTTGTTGCAGTGGTAAATAGGAGTGTTTCCTTAATTTCTCTTTCAGATTTTTCATTATTAGTGTATAGAAATGCAAGAGATTTCTGTGCATTAATTTTGTATCCGGCAACTTTACCAAATTCATTGATTAGCTCTAGTAGTTTTCTGGTGGCATCTTTAGGATACTCTATGTATAGTATCATGTCATATGCAAACAGTGACAGTTTTACTTCTTCTTTTCCAATTTGTATTCCTTTTCTTTCTTTTTTTTTTTCTTTTCTTTCTTTTTCTTCTCTAATTGCCGTGGCTAGGACTTCCAAAACTCTGTTGAATAATAGTGGTGGGAGTGGACATCCTGGTCTTGTTCCTTATCTTAGAGGAAATGCTTTCAGTTTTTCACCATTGAGAATGATGTTTCCTGTGGGTTTGTTGGATATGGCCTTTATTATGTTGAGGTAGGTTCCCTCTATGCCCACTTTCTGGAGAGTTTTTGTCATAAATCGGTGTTGAATTTTGTCAAAAGCTTTTTCTGCATCTGTTGAGATGATCATATGGTTTTTATTTTTCAATTTGTTAATATAGTGTATCACATTGATTGATTTGCATATATTAAAGAATCCTTGCATCCCTCGCTAAATCCCACTTGATCATTTTGTATGATCCTTTTAATGTGTTGTTGGATTCTGTTTGCTAGTATTTTGTTGAGGATTTTTGCATCTATATTCATCAGGGATATTGGTCTGTAATTTTCTTTTTTTGTAGTATCTTTGTCTCGTTTTGGTATCACAGTGATGATGGTGGCCTCACAGAATGAGTTTGGGAGTGTGCCTTCCTCTGCAATTTTTTGGAAGAGTTTGAGAAGGATAGGTGTTAGCTCTTCTCTAAATGTTTGATAGAATTCACCTGTGAAGACATCAGGTCCTGTAGTTTTGTTTCTTGGAAAATTTTTAATCACAGTTTCAATTTCATTACTTGTGATTGGTCTGTTCATATTTTCTATTTCTTCCTGGTTCAGTCTTGGAAGGTTATACCTTTCTAAGAATTTGTGCATTTCTTCCAGATTGTCCATTTTATTGGCATAGTGTTGCTTTTAGTAGTCTCTTAGGATGCTTTGTATTTCTGCGGTGTCTGTTGAAAACTTCCCCTTTCTCATTTATAATTTTATTGATTTGAGTCCTCTCCCTCTTTTTTTTTGATGAATCTGGCTAATGGTATATTAATTTTGTTTATCTTCTCAAAAAAACAGCTTTTAGTTTTATTGATCTTTGTTATTCTTTTCTTTGTTTCTATTTCATTTATTTCTTCTCTGATCTTTATGATTTCTTTCCTTCTGCTAACTTTGGCTTTTGTTTGTTCTTCTTTCTCTAGCTCCTTTAGGGGTAAGGTTAGATTGCTTATTGGAGATTTTTCTTGTTTCTTTAGGTATGCTTGTATTGCTATAAACTTCCCTCTTAGCACGGCTTTTGCTGCATCCCATAGGTTTTGGGTCATCATATTGTCATTTGTCTCCAGGTATTTTTTGATTTCCTCTTTGATTTCTTCAGTGATCTCTTGGTTATTTAGTAACGTATTGTTTAGCCTCCATTTGTTTGTGTTTCTTACGTTTTTTTCCCTGTATTTGATTTCTTTTTCTTCTTTATTCTTAGTCACTTCACTCTGCTATTCGTCAAATCAGTCATACAATCAGCTGGGTCATTCCATCATTGGATGACTTGAATAATATATATATATATTTTTTTATACAGCCGAGTCTTATTACTCATCCATTTTATACGCATCAGTGTATACATGTCAATCCCAATCTCCCAATTCATCACACCACCACCACCACCACCCTGCCGCTTTCCCTGCTTGGTGTCCATATGTTTGTTCTCTACATCTGTGTCTCAATTGCTACCCTGCAGACCAGTTCATCTGTACCATTTTTCTAAGAAGCTTGTGCAAGTTTTCTGATGGATGGGACTGGTGGTGGGTATAGCTGGCTGTTGCTCTGGTGGGCAGAGCTCAGTAAAACTTTAATCTGCTTGTCTGTTGATGGGTAGGGCTGGGTTCCCTCCCTGTTGGTTGTTTGGCCTGAGGTGACCCAACACTGGAGCCTACCTGGGCTCTTTGGTGGGGCTAATTGAGGACTCTGGGAGGGCTCATGCCAAGGAGTACTTCCCAGAAGTTCTGCTGCCAGTGTCCTTGTCCTCACAGTGAGACAGAGCCACCCCCCAACTCTGCAGGAGACCCTCCAACACTAGCAGGTAGGTCTGGTTCAGTCTCTATGGGGTCACTGCTCTTTCCCCTGGGTCCTGATGCACACACTACTTTGTGTGTGCCATCCAAGAATGGAGTCTCTGTTTCCCCCAGTCCTGTCGAAGTCCTGCAATCAAATCCCAGTAGCCTTCAAAATCTGATTCTCTAGGATTTTCTCCTCCCATTGCCAGACCCCCAGATTCGGAAGTCTGACATGGGCCTCAGAACCTTCACTCCAGTGAGTGGACTTCTGTGATATAAGTGTTCTCCAGTTTGTGAGTCACCCACCCAGCAGTTATAGGATTTGATTTTACTGTGATTGTGCCCCTCCTACCATCTAACTGTGGCTTCTCCTTTTCTTTGGATGTGGGGTATCTTTTTTGGTGAGTTCCAGTGTCTTCCTGTCGATGATTGTTCAGCAGTTACTTGTGATTCCAGTGTTCTCCCAAGAAGGAGTGAGAGCCCATCCTTCTCCTCTGCCATCTTGAACCAATCTCTCATTAGTACCAGTATATTAGAAAAATACACAGTCTTTCATAAGCAGAAGCTCATTCAACCGCATATCAGTAGGTAACAGGTGATAAACACAACTGTGACTCAACCTTGAAAATGGAAACTTTAGATCTTTGATTTCTTCAAAGTACAAGACAAAACAGATCTGAATTATAAAAGCAGTTTATTTGTTACAATTAATAAAGACTCAGGGTTTCTAATGGAAAAGAAATAAAAACAAATTTATGAGAGTGCTAACCCAAATAAATGTGTGTAAATTATTCTTTTTCCTGCTTTTTAACCAAATCTTTTTCCAGCAAGGGCCAGAACTTTCAATGAGTAACTTGACTTATAAATCAGGAAAAAATGGCAGGCAGGATGTAGCTAGAATTCATCACGGCATAAGATAGCACATTCTCAGAGTATTTAAAGATATACAGTGACAGGAACTATAGGTTTACTATTCTAGAATTAATGCCATCATTTTTTGGTAGAAACTCTCAGCTTTTAACTATTTTATAAGCTGATAATCCTGTATAACACGTCTCCTTTCTCAATTACCTGTGTGTACATTTAGAAAGTAGTTTATCTTTGAAGGAACTGAAATTCTAACATTTCCCCTTTTTCCCTCTAATAGTAAAGCTTTCCCTGTCTGTTTTTATTTGGGGGTAAAGAGTGGTTTCTTTTATCCTGGTTTTCTACATCAGTCAATTATAGGACTAGATTACAAATTCTATGTCAGGGAAAAGGTGAGTGAACTTTATGATTTCTTCTTTGTCTCCCCCATAATGGTATTCAAAAGAGAAGTAGTCATTATACATTTACTGAGTAAAGGGACCTTTAATTTAAATAACTGGTATCAGGAAAAAATGTTTAAACCATAATTTTAGATGGGAACTAAAATTCTCTCCCCCTCTAAACAACTAATTTCCCCACAAGACTGATAAAATAAGAAGATACAATAAATTTCCCAAATCAAAAAACAGGCACATCTTTTGATTTCCTGGAAAGAGTAGAATCAAGCAACTAATTGAAAGATATCTGCCAGAAGTTAATCATTTATCTGAAGCACATTCAACTGTCTCTGGGCCACCCGGATTTTATTTTGTGGAGAGTTTTAAGCTAAAAATTGGAAAAGGAAGTCCAAAATTACTTTTGTTAGGGAGGTCTCATCACTGCTGAGCAGTTCTTTCTGCTGTAGCTCTTACCAAATAGTTTATACATGGAGCACTCAAAAAAGATTTATTTTTCATCTGGAGCTTAAGGAAATATACAGTAGAGCAACAAATGACAAATGCAATAATTGCTTAGGGGTATTATCATTTCTAGTGTGACAGATCAAATCTGGAAGTGTAAAATAAACTAAGCAAGCATTCACTCTGCTAAATAGCATGAACTATGTAATTGCTTACTCTTTTCAGAGTTCAGTGGAAAGTCAACTGTTAGAACAAAGTGATTTCAACTTTGTCACTGAGCAATAAATGTGCTCGATGAAGCTTGACTAGCTTTCTGTTATGGTTTTCTATGCCACCCAGCATAAAACGAAGATCAACTTCAGGGCACAAATGGTTTTTTGGCCCTGCGTTGGCACCGTTGTAGAGAGAGCACTTTTCTGTCTACATAAACCAAAATTTTTCTCTTTTCTTTTGAGCAATGACCTTAAGGTCAAAAGTGTGGGATTTTGACATTTATCTACCACATTCAAGTATAGAATATTGAAAACAACACTGGCCTCTGCATGCCGCACATGATATTTATGTCGTTTGTCTCACAGGAGGTCTGTGTAGATCACATCATGTGAAGGAAACTGATAAATCACAAGTCATGATTATGAATGTTAATAACCATATTTTTATAAATATGCTTGGAGGAAGAGCCATAGAAAGAGGAACTAATATTCATTTGAATTTCTACCAGGCATTAAAAATATCTTTGAATATCACTGAAATAACCATTGAATAGCATTTTCCTACTTCCTTGAATTTCTGAAGGGAGTGGCAATCTTATTTGAAAGTCAGGGAGCATTGAAAGATTCAAGGGACATTACCACCATATCTGTGGTGGATATGGTAGGGCCTCAATGGGACTGTGCATGCCCAGTGGAAAGTGATAACTGAAGAAAGCAGACTCCACAGCACCAAGAGCATAGCTACTGTCAGGTGTTCTAGTGTAGTAAACAAGTACTGACAGCCTAAATCAACTCCTAGCTCTGCCCCTTCCTACCTGCCTGATTTTAGGCAACATACCCATTTTGTGATGCTTCCTCAACTGAAAAAAAAATAGTATCTTTCTCATAGAGCAGTTATAAAGCTAAATGATTAAATGGCAATAGCAAGAATTTTAGGAAAGAAAGAAAATTAAGTATTTTTATGATAATAGAGTTACATAAAAATATAATTGTTGAGTAATGTTGTGACTAATTTTAAAATAAAATAAGACAGAAATAATGGGGATACATGATGCCTGGAATTATAAAAGTAAAATTCACCCTTAAGAATCTACATAAAATTATTTTTATATAGAGTTTGTACCTCAGTAATTGACTATTTTCTTGGAAGTTTCCAGCCTTTTATCATGCTGATTTCTCTGTTTTGAAGTATATGAATAAATCATTCTTTGAATTTTCACATCACCTTTCTTTTAAAGTGCCCCAAAGAGTTTTTTTGCTTTTTAAATTTTATTGGAGTACAGTCGATTTACAATGTTGTGTTAGTTTCAGGTGTACAGCAAAGTGATTCAGTTATATATGTACATATATTCATTCTTTTTCAGATTCTTTTCTGATGTTGGTTATCAGAGAATATTGAGTAGAGTTCCCTGTGCTACACAGTAAGTTCTTTTTGGTTATCTATCTTATATAGTGTATAGTGTATAGTGTATATATATATATACACTTATATATATATGTATGTATGTATGTATACATATATATGAACATATATATATATGTATATATATAGTGTATAGTGTATAGTGTATATATGTTAATCCCAAGCCCCTGATTTATCCCTTTCCCCCACATTTCCCCTTTGGTAACCATAAGTTTGTTTTCAGTATCTGTAAGTCTGTTTTGTAAATAAGTTCATTTGTATCACTTTTTAAATTAGATTCCACATATGAATGATAACATACGATATTTTTCTTTCTCTGTCTGACTTACTTCACTTAGTATGATAATCTACAGGTCCATCCACGTTGCTGCAAATGACATTATTTTGTTCATTTTTACAGCTGAGTAATATTCCATTGTATATATGTACCATATCTTCTTTATCCATTCCTCTGTGATGGACATTTAGGTTATTTCCATGTCTTGGCTATTGTAAATAGTGCTGCAATGAGCACTGGGGTGCATGTACCTTTTCTATTTATGGTTTTCTCCAGATACATGCCCAGGAGTGAGATTGCTGGATCATACAGTAGTTCTATTTTAGTTGTTTAAGGACTCATTATGTATAACCATACACACCTTCCCCCAAAGGTTAAGTATTTCTTCTAAACATCTTTGTTATCTATATCAATGCCATTTGGAGATTTCTACTTCTGTGTGGAATCATACACCAAACAGTACATAGAAGTATGAGGTAGCAATTTCTAGTTACTGCTTTCCACTATCAAATAAGGCTGGCAGTGACAATTACAATAGTTAAAGAATCTGTTAGCTGAGAGGGTTGCTTAGGATCTCACTAGAAACCCGTGACTGGTGGTTAGTTCTTCCAGGAAGCTTATTTGTGACATAACGCTGAAATGGAACATTACATTTATGAAATTACATTTTCTGATTATCAGAGGATTACCATACAACAAATATGTGACCCATTTTTTAAAAAAATCAAAATAAAAACATACTTCACAAAAGAACAACTGAAAAATGCATAAATCTTTAATCTGATATTCAAAGGATAATTTGACATTTTTCATTGGCACAGAGTCACAAATGTATTTAACTATTGTCAAGGAACTTAGCAAGGAGTGCAAGGTCTTTGGTTCTTACAAGAAGACTTGAAATTGAAGGGGGGTGTTCTTTGGTTCTCTTAATCGGAGTCACGGCTTTGCTTTCACAGTGTATGTAATGCACATTCCTTGGGAACTGAGATAGAAGCTGAAGTGTGAGAGGGCAGGGGCTCTGTGGTGAGTAATCTCTGAGTAGGAGATACCTAACTGGGATCTCCGTATCTTTTCCACCTGCTCTCCATGAGAACTGCCAGTTTCTTGGTTTGGGTACTCATTACCCTAATTTGGACTTAGTTTCAATAGTCTTCTCAGCCATTTTCCTGCCTCCATTGACACCCACTCTCAGTCCATCTTCCAGTTGTCCTAATTATTGTTCTAAAATGCCTGTCTGCAAAAGATTTTTAATGTCTATGCTTTAGAAAGAGCTCTTACTGATTGATTAAAAACAACTCTAGAGGATAATAGGCAAAGAATATTAATAAGCAATTGATGGATAGGCAACTGACAGTTAAGCAGTTCAAATGCTCAGTGCATGAGTAAAATGATGCCTAATCCTAGGTGGAGTCAGGAAAAAGCAAACCAAAGTAATGATAAAATACTATTCTCACTTAGCAGGTTGACAAATACTGGGAAAGAATGATACTATTATTGGCTGCAAGTGTATGAGGAAAATGTACTTTCACACATTTCTGGTATAAAAATGAATTACTACAGACATTTCTAGAAAGAAATGTGGCAATATCTATTAAAATTAAAAGTAGACTTATACTTCAAATCATCAATCTCTTTTGAAAACTTAGTCTACGAAATAACACCAGTCAGTAAGGGCATACTTACAAGGAAGTTTACTGCCCCATAGTTGGCAGTATCAAAAACTGAAGACACACTGAATGCCCATCAATAGGGAAATGGCTGAATAAATTGTAGTACATTCATACTATAGTATAGTATTCAGTCATTAAAAAGGCTGAGTAAGGTCTATAGCAGTTGAGGGATTTTTACAACATATTATTAGGTGGGAAAATCTAAATGAAGAAAGTAGTATATGACATGAGCTCATTTTTCTCAAATAATTGCAAAAATCTTATATGTATATGATTATCAACATGTACTAACATGTTAACATTAGTGGGATGTTGAGAGGGAATGATAGAGAAAGGGAAAGGAGTAAATAAGTTAAAACAGGAAGAAAGAGAATAAAAAATGTTTACGTAATAAACATAGAATATCTTATATGATTCAGTTTATGTAAAATGTATGTGTGTTTGTTACACATCTGTCAGTGTGGGTACATGTAAAGAGATTCATGGAAAGACGGCCAAAAAATGTTAATGGTGGTATGTCAAGGTGATAAAAAATTTAAAACTTTTGCCTTATACTTTCTTATATCTTTTTTCCTTATATTTTTTCTGTTTTAATTTTTATAATGAATGTGTACTGTTTATTTAATGCAAAAAAGTATAAACTTTTATTTGTGAAAAAAGTCACACTTCTTATTAATTCTCTGCTTAACCCTAAATAGTTCTCCCTGACCTACAGGATGAAGCCCGTATAAATGTAGCATAAGGCCTTTTGTGATCTGACTCCTGACCATCTTTTCAATTTTATTTCCAATAGCTTCCCTTCTCAGCCATTCTGAATTACAGGCAATCTTCTGAATACCCCATGGTGTTTCAGTCACTCTATCTTTGAACTCACTCTCCCCTTCTCTAAAATGTGTTTTATACTTACATTACTTGCCTGTAAATGCCGTCCTATTTATGCTGCAAATTTCAATTTAGGTATCCACCTATCTAAGATGTCTTCACCAGCATCCCCCAGAATAAATTCCCCACTAATGATTCCACAAACATTAACTGAGCATCTGTGTGCCTAGCATTATGTTACTGTTTAACAATGATAAGTAATACCAATCCTTATTTTCAAAAAAATGTCCAGTCTAGGAAAGATAGTCTAGCAAGGCAACAATGAAAGCTTAGGTAAGTATAGTGATGGAAATATGACATGGGTTGAGGGAGAGGAGCACAGGGGGATCTAAATCAGTGAGGGAAGTCAAAGAGAGCTTTGCAGCACAAGCAAAATTTGAGTTAGGTCTTGAAGAATTTTGATAAGTGGAAGTTAGCTCTTCCAAAAGTAAGTTTGCTCATTCCTAGCAGAGGAAACCCCCTGTAAGAAAGCACATGTATAGCAGCCATGTCTAGAGAACTACAGTGGTATGTCTTAGATAATATCCATCAACAGACTGGCCTGGCCTGTTTTTGTTTTTCTCCCACCAGATATGAACACCTTGACAACAGGGGCTGTGTCTTTTTCATCACTGAGCTCTCTTGCAGCAGCTGGCACAATGTTTGACATAGAATGGGTGCTCTGTAACTGTGGGTTGCCCTGGACCCAACTGAATCCTGTCCCTTTAGTTCTCCTTCTAAAGATCCTTGTTTAACCTAATCATGTATAACACGGGAAATTTTCTAACTACTTTTATTCATTTTAATTCAAACCAAGGTCTTGAACCCTTTGTGGAATTTTATTGATTGGAAGTAAAGCCTATTCCTTTCAGTACTTCATTTATATTCCATTTAGCCTGCAATTTTAATTTTATTATCTTCTTAACATCTTTTATCTTTTATTCAAAAGAGAACAGCAAAAGTGCCTACATACATCAGTGGATCCCAGAAACAACTGAAGTGTTTTTCTGAAACAAGGGAGATTAGAAGCTTTGATCCCTTTCTTCCACTTAGGGAAGCAGAAACTCCTCTCAGTTCCCCAAGAGAGGATTCCTATTATTAGGCATTTTTTTTACCTTTTATCTTTTTCAAATTAATTTTATGATTAGCAAAGAAATACATGTGTATTGCTTAAAAATGATTCAAATGGTACCCAAAGACTTAAAATGAAAATGAGTGGTTGTTCCTTGCCCTACTCCACATATCACCCCACCCCTTCCTTGATCTCTAGGGATAACCACAATTTTGTTTCTTTTCTGGTATATACATTCAACTTTCTAAACAATATGCTTATATCTCTGGTTCTTTTATTCATTTTAGACATCTATTGGCTTTCATTATGCTATCTATAGTACTTTAAAATATTTCACCATAGAATGAGACATGTGTGTGTGTTGGCTTAATTATACGCTGTGTATGGTCATTTACTCTAATCATACCTTAGACACAGTCAGCTTGAATTCTAATCAGGAAACCTACCCTCCAGTGGCCTCACTACAGATGCTTCTGTCTTGGTTTTTTTCCCCTACCCCACAGGATCTGATAATTAGCATAATGAATGTTTAAAAAAATGGTTTTCATAAGTGAATTAGTGGCTTGTAAATGGAAATTTGAATGAGCTCTCATCACAAAATTAGCAGTATTCAAGATATGTAGACTGGCTGAAATATTTTATAGACGTTCTCACCCATACATGGATATAATCTAAAAGAAGCCTAGAGTTCATAGCCTTAGGGTTGTTACTAGACATAATTCCTAGTGGATTCTCTGAATGAACTGGTTTGAGAGGATTCTGGTTGTTGATCATATGGTTAACTGCATCTTGCCTTGAAAACATTTTCTTGTTTATCTCTGATAAAGTCTTCACTCTGGGTATGATCAGAACACGTAAAAGGATGAGAATAGAAACTTCCTAAATAGTATAACTGTTTATGTACCTGCTTGCTGATGAATATTTACATAATAGGTGAAAAGGTGTATGGCAGAATTTGTTCTGAGACTGGCTTTTTTCATTAAAGGTTAGTATGAGGATGTTCAATACTAGCTAAACTTCACCCACTTCAATCTTCTTTGGAAACTTCTGTCAACTAAAAATGTTCAGCTCAATTGGCCTGAGTCAGTTACAACAACTACTTATATAGTAAATTATTCAGCCCCCCTACACATTTTCTCCCTTACCCAATCTTTCCTATAAAGTATAACACAATTTTGGTTAAATTAATTTTAGTGTTTTCATTAATATAATTACAAAAATATTATTTCTGAGGCAATTAATGTATTATGATTATGTTTCATTCATTGGACAGTGTTTCATTTTTCTTGCATCAATGCCCCATTTTTTCATTTGTTTTATTTTCTCCCTTTATTTCTCATGTCTTAGTCTCTTTTAGATCTCCTTTGATAAAATTATCCTCACTGTTAAACCTATCACATACTCTGTCAGTTGCAATTTTTTCCTCTAGACACTACCTTTCTACTCCAGTCTTCACAGGTTGCTTGTTATAGACCTGCTACTTTCCTGAGACTTCTTTTACTACAAACTCTTTACCTTTCTCCCCTGTATGAGCCCTATCTCCTGGACCATTTTCTTCTCACCTTTTGGGTTATGTTCTCAATATACTAAAGAATATCCCCTGGTATGTTCCTGAGAAAGAGTGTATGTGAGGCAAAATTTTTGAGTCCTTAAATATCTGAAATAGAGTAATGGCGGGGTCATATAGTAGGTGTTTAACTTTTTAAGCAACCAGTAAACTATTTTTCAAAGTAGTATTATTTTATATTCCTGTAAGCAGTATATGAGTTCCAGTTCCTCCATCCTCACCAACCCTTGGTATGGTCAGTCTTCTTCATTTCAGCAATTTCTCACAGGTTGTAGTGATATCTCCCTGAAGTTTTAATTTGCATTTCTCTGGTGATCAGTGATTCTGGGCATCATTTCAAGTGTTTTTTCTCTTTTTTTAAATATTTATTTATTTATTTGGCTGCATCAGGTCTTAGTCGTGGCATGCAGGATCTTTGTTGTGGCGCACTGGCTTCTCTCTAGTTGCGGCATGTGGGCTCAGTAGTTGTGGTGCACAAGGACTCTCTAGTTGTGGCATGCAGGCTGTAGAGTGCAAGGGCTTAGTTACCCCATAGCATGTGGGATCTTAGTTCTCCGACCAGTGATCGAACCTGTTTCCCCTGAGTTGGAAGGTGGATTCTTAACCACTAGACCATCAGAGAAGTCCCTCAAGTGTTTACTTGTCATTCGTTTATCTTCTTTGGGAAAGTATCTGTTCAAATCTTTTGCCATGTTTTCTTTAAATTGTTTTCTTATTAATGAATTTTTAGACTTCTTTATAGAATATGGATACAAGTCCTTTAACATATATGTGATTTGTAAATATTCTCTCTTAGTTTGTGGCTTGTCCTTTCTCTTAATAGTGTATTTAAAAGAAGAGACATTCTTAATATTGATGTATTCCAATTATCATTTTTTTCCCTTTTCTAGACCATGCTTTTGGAGACTTCCCTGACCTGTGTTTGTTTTCTTTTAGAAGTCTTATATTTTTAGATTTTACATATAAATCTCTGTTCCATACAAATTAACTTTTTATGGCACAAAATCCAAGTTCATTTTCTTTGCATCTGAATATCCAGATTTTCCAGCATGTCAACAACATTGCAAAGACTACGTTTTCTTCACTGAGTTGGATTTGCACCTTTGTTGAAAATCATTTGACCATATTTGTGTGGATATATTTCTGAACTCTTCTATTCCATTGATATGTTGGTCTATCTTCATGCCAAAGCATAATATCTTAACTGTAGCTTTATAATAAGTCTTGAATAAAATAGGTTAAGTCCTCCAACTTTGTTATTCTTTTTCAAGACTGCTTTGGCTATCCTAGGTCTTTTGCATTTACATATGAATTTTAGATTCAGCTTGTAAATTTCTCCAAAAAATGTCTTCTGAGACTTTGACAGGGATTAAATTAAATCCATAAATCAAATTGGGGAGAATTGCAATATTGGGTTCTTCTGACCCATAAACGTGGTATTTCTCTCCATTTATTTAAGTTTTCTTTAAATTTCTCAGCAGAGTTTTGTACTTTTTAGTTACAGGAAGTATATTTTATCATATATATTTTATCAGATTTATCTCTTAAGTGTATAATAATTTTGATACTATTATGAATAGTATTCTAATTTAAATTTCTGAATGCTCATAGCTAGACATATTATAGATATAATATTATCATTAATAATTATTTTATTAAAATATTTATTTTAATCTGCCCATATTCCCAAGGGAATTTAAGGTAGCATTCTTCTTATACTGGCTTGACTCTAGACTGAATCTGATCAAACTGATTCACTTTCCTCTAAGGTATATCTTCATTCATTGAATCAGTACTCAAACTCTGGGCTTCAGAAGGATTCTCCTGGAATACAGTTGTCCAGCTTACATTAAAAATGTCATTTTATTGAAAAAGTCATTAAATTCAGCTACTTCAGAGTTAGCTTTAGCAAGTTGTTCATTCTGACTGGTTCATCAAGTTGCAATGTTACTCAAAACCTAACATTCTGCAAAATGTCATATCAACATTATCTTATAGTACAGACAACTGATTGGTAACACCTATCTTTATAATTTGCCAAAGCAAAATCATCTACTCACACTCTATGGAGCTAACCCTTGATGACTTTATTGTGCCTAGCCATTTGAACAATTTGAAAGGGCTGTTTAGAAAAAAATTGGCCTTACTTTCTTGCCCACCTGTCTCTCACTTGCAGTGGAGGGTTGGCATGTCTTCAAGGTTAGAATGCAAATCAGTCTTTTCAGCTTTTAGAACAGATTGCCGACTTTGATTTTTTTTTAATGTGTAAAACCTATCAATGTCTCTCAGATTATTGCTATAGAAAATATTCATTCTTTATGAAGCTCAATTTTTGAATTGACTATTACCTGGCTACTGTCAAAATACCACTGATACAAATACAATTTGATGAAAATAGTTTGATATTTTAGATAATCATATTCTTTCATCAATTTATCTTATCAGTAATTTATTGTAGCTCCCTATATGAATATCTTCACTGAGATGTTAAAGTTGTGTCAATTTCTACTAAAATTTATCTCAAGAAATAGACATATAAAGACTTTTCTACACCTACAAAATTGGGCTTGAAGATAATATTTCTTATAACACTCTGTAAGGATTTGAGTGGCAAATTTTGCTTGGAATTTAATTCCAGGTATTTACTGTTTTCCCCACAGACAATATTATATACTTCTTTTTGTTGTTGTTACTGTTTTTTTTAAGAGTAATTATATATTGTACTCCCATTTTTCCATGGCTAAAAAGCAGCTCAGAACCAATTTTCATACTCAAAATATCCCCTTCCATTATTCTGTCATAACTATCATCTACTTTTTTCCAATTGGTAGCATACATCACCTTTACCAATCTTTATTTTAATTGTCCTATTGTATATTAAAATTTTTTCCAGCTTTATTGTGATATAATTGACATATAACATCGTACAAGTTTAAGGTGTACATCATGTTGATTTGATACATTTATGCATTGCAAAATGATTACTGTTATAGTGTTAACTAACACCTCTATCCTCTATCCACCTCTGTCGTATAATTGTCACTTCTTCTTTCTTGTGAGAATAGTTATGAACTACTCTCTTAGCAACTTTCAGATATATAACAGTATTATTAGCTATAATCACTATGCTGTACATTAGAGCCCCTGAACTTGTTAATCTTATAACTAGAAGTTTGAAACATCTCCCCACTCCCCTCACCCCTGAGTCCCTGGTAACCATCACTCTATTCTCTGTTTCTCTGAGTTCAAATTTTTTTTAGATTCCATATATAAGTGATACCATATAGTATTTTTCTTTTTCTCTGACTTGTGCCCTGAAGTTCCATCCATGTTGTTGCAAATGGGAGGATTTCCTTTCTCAAGGCTGAATAATATTCCACTGTATATGTATATGTACACAACATCTTCTTTATCCATTAAAAATCTGTTGATGGACACTTAGGTTGTTTTCATACCTTGGCTATTATGATGTAATGCTGCAGTAAACATGGGGGTGCAGATACCTCTTTGAGATCCTGTTTTTATTTCCTTCGCATATACACCCAAAAGTGTATATGCAAAATATACACTTTTGTATACAAAAATTCCCCAAAAGTGGGATTGCTGGATCATATGGTAGTTCTAGTTTTAATTTTTTGAGGAAATTGCATAGTGGCTGCACCAATTTACATTACCACTGACAACGCACAAGAATTCCCTTTTTTCCATATCCTTGCCAACACTTGTTATTTCTTGTCTTTTTGATGATACAAGGCTCAGCTCTTTCTAAATAATCTTGAATTCTCTTGAATCTTCACACCCATAATCTTATATCCTTAATGTGAAGACAGCTTAAATATTATGTGATGAGTTTTTAGTACATTTTTTTGCAAATTTTTACAAGATGTCCTTTTTCTCAACTCATTTTGGTACATGATATTATTTTTATGTCTCATTTTAAACTTAAATTTTAACATCCCATTATACTTATTTCTCTAGCAAAGACAAAATGGCTCTGAAAAAATGAAGTTTAAAATATTTATTTGGTTCATTTTGGGGGGATGTCCTTATGTGGATGGAAAATGTGGGGTATCTGGCAATCCTGGTATATGGCTTAGGTCATGGAGATGTTTGAATGGAGGGACAGAGAAAATTATAGAAGAAAAAATTACTGCAGAGTACAGGAAATTGGACTAGATAAGCTCTAATATAAACTTGTAACTTCAAGGTGCTTATATTTTTAAAAATTAGGAAACTGAGGATCAAATTACCAATTAGATTGACGTAGAATTTTTGTTGAGACCCTCATTCACTTCAACAATTTTAATATATTAAAATTATAATTATATAATTTATAAGTCAGAGACTTATTTCAGCATACAGTTTATTAGCTATGCTCTATAAAACATTTTCATGGACAAATTTAGCAAATAATTCAATGCCCCTTGTCCCTCATAATGGACATTCTAATTGTTGCTTCTACTGTTTTTTGTTTTTTTAACCCATGTTACAGTTAACGTAGACCAACCTGCTAGTTTCCAAACACCAGTGACATCTAAAAGCTTTTAAGGTCTAGATTCCTTGTGGACTCAATTTCAGTCATTTGCAATTAATAAGATATGTTTTCATAAATATATGATGAAAAGAAGTATGTATATTTTATTGCAAGTATCCTTAAATTCTTTTAAGAAATAGAGTATAAACAGGAAACCTTAAAAAAAATTCCCATTGAGATACATTTATATTGCATTAGTATTTCTACAGTATTTTTATTTGTAAATCAAGATCATTTCTTCAAATCCTGCATTATGGAAGTAACCCAAGTGATTTGAAACTGGTAGGGAAAAGAGGAGAGGAGCATGAACTGATTTTCAATTTGCATTTCCAAAGAAAGAAAAGGTTTCAGTTGTATAACCATACACTGTGCAACTGAACATTTGCACTAAGGCCAGGCATGATGCTTTCTAATTCCCTCATAGCTTCTAGAAACCTAGCATGATTCCGTGAATATAAAAGGTGATAAATGACTTTTCCTTTAACAAATTTACTGTGCTCCTACCATATGCCAGGCACTGTTCTAGGCTCTGGAGTTACACAAGTAAACGAGAGATGAAGATCCCAGCTCTCACAGAGCTTAAATTCTAGTGGGGGGAAACAGATGGTTGAATGAATGATTACAAGAATTAATTAAAGAAAAAAGAAAGAGATTTTAAATAAATCTAATGAATAAAAAATACTTTACATATTTTGTTACAAGATAAAGTGCTGTTTAAAAGAAAGAAAAGACTAGGGAAAGTAGAATAGGAGAACTGGGCAGGGGAATGGGGTAGAGGGCAGAAATATTGAAAATTTAAGATAGGATGGCCTGATAGGCCTCATTAGGAGGCCTATTACCTCCTATAAACAGAGATATTTATAATCGCTGTTTAAAGACATTTGTCTGATAATTTCATCATCTGTTATTTCTGGGTCTGTTAATATTGACTGATTATTTTTCTCCTCAGGTCATAGTATTCTGTTTCTTTGTAAACCTTGTAATTTTTAATTAGATGGCAGATGTGAATTTTACATTTTTGCATGCTGAATTTTGTTGCAGTCCTTTAAAGAGTGTGGGATTTTGATCTGGAACATATTTAAGTGACTTTCTGGAATGTATTTAAGTGACTTGGAATCATTTCGATACTTTTAAGGGTTTTTTATAAGCTCTGAGTAAATGTTCAGGGCAGCCTTTATTCTAGGGATACATTAGCCCCACTACTAAGATGAGACTGTTGAAGACTACTCAACATCCCTTGTATTTTGACATCTTTTCCCTCTAGGATTTGAGAACACAAACTATCCTCTCTCCTGTGTGACTTTGAGAATGTTTGACCTATGGTCTCTGGTGGTTCTTTCCTCTGCGTGCAGGAGATCCACCTTGCTTATGTGTATATTCATACTCAGTGCAAAACTGGAGAAAACCCTCTGTCCCAGTCTCCGGACCTTCCTCTCTGTGCAGCTCTCTCCTCTCCAGAACTCAGTCACAAACACTCCCCTCTGCTCTTATCTCTGTCCGTTCAGTGCAATAAGATCTCCAGTCTGTTTGGGTTTCTTTCCTTTCCTACCTATTTTCTGAAAACTGCCGTCAGGCAGGGAGTGAGTTGGGCAGTCATAAGGGCTCAGCTTTCTCTTCTTTCAGAAATCACATTCCAGTGCTGTCTAGAGTCCAATGTTTAAAAACAATTACTTCATTTTTTCCCTGAATTTCTAATTGTTTACAGCAGAGGGGCAATTCCTTTAGAAGTTAATTCTTCATAAGGGGAAGCAGAAGTCCTTTAGGATTTTTAAGGTAGTACTTTGAAGTTATCACTCACAGATTTTTAAAAATATTTCTGAAGCTACTGAAGATTGAAACCACCATTTTTTTTCTCAGCGTTTTGTGAGCTGTTCTTTATTTCTATATGAATTCTCACTAAGAACAGCACACAAAGCATCATGGAGTACTAGAATGGGAAGGGATCTTATTTTTATTTGGACTGAAAATTGTCTGGATGAAAAATGAATATAAATGCAATTATGTGATTTTTTTAATGTGTGGTGTATTTCTTCATTTACATTCAAACAATCTCAAGATAAGCTCAAAGGGAAAGCATTATGTCCTAAGCAAAAGAAAGAAAAAGATGTAACTTTGCTGTAACTGTACAAAAGTACCATATAGAAGAAATAATATTTTGAATAGCTGACTTTTGTCTTGATAAATTCAAGGACACTCAAACCCTGCCCAAGCAGGATCAATCTTCCTTTACATGTAGTTACGGTAATCAGGCATTAGTAGCTGACTGTATATGGCTTAACTTGGTTTTATGTCCATATTTCAGAAACCTATATTTTTTTCATATGGATAGAAATCTTAGATATCAGGACATATGATTGTTTCCTTAAAACTTACACTGAAGAATTCTTTTCAGGTTTTTTTCAAATTTTAGTGATTTTGTTTATTCTCTATACCTTCTGTATGGAGAATATAATACTATATGAGGTGGAACACCAATTTTACCAAAACACTACTCCTTTAGAGCTGAGAGAAATTGGTTCTTCAGCTTATTTTTCCAGGCAACGCCTTTGAATGGCATCGCTCTATGCAAGTAGTGATCTTAAACCTCATTTTAAATAGGCTGTGTTTCATGACAAATTAATATTAGTGTATTACTCTAACCAATGAGGAATAAACTATCATTGGTATGTTGCCTTTGTTATGGTTATTTATCAGGATAATTCAGTTCCCATTGCACATTCAATATTTCCTTTTTATAATGATTCTGAAAGTCATGGTCATTATGAGCTTTTTTTAATGTTAATTTCTAATTTATGTTAGGAAATAAAAACCAAACCTAAAGGATCCACATACAAATAAAGAAATGCATTGTGTTCAAAACTGCATTGTGTTCAAAAAGGTTTACTAAGCCATACACAAAACTAGAGAAATTTAAAATAATTTTAAATACTATTTTACTGGTTTCCTGGGTCTCTGTAACAAAATACCACAAACTTAGTCGCTTGAAATAAATAAATTGTCTCCATTCTGAAGGCTAGAAGTCTAAAATCAAGGTGTCAGCAGGATCATGCTCCCTCTGAAACCTGTAGGGGAATCCTTACTTCCCTCTTCCTAGCTCCTGGAGGTTTGCCTATATCTCTGACATTCCTTGGCTTGTAGATGCATCAGTCTGATCCCTGGTCTTCAGATGGCATTCTCCCTGTGTCTTCACATCATCTTCCCTCTGTCATATCTGTCTCTGTGTCCACAATTCCCTTTGCCCCTTTTTATAAGGACACCAATTATATTGGATTAGTGCCTATACTAATAACCTCATTTTAATTTGGTTACTTACTTGTGAAGACCCTGTTTCCAAATAAGGTCACATTCTGAGGTATGTGGGGTTAGGACTCCAACATACCTTTTGGGAGGCACACAATTCAACCCATAACAACTATTAAATTATTTACATACACATGCACACACACATAACACCTTTATTGAATTTGTTAAAACAAGAAGAAAAACAATGAATATGATTGATAAAAGTAGGAGTAGTAGTAACATGTTTCCTATTATCTCACTGAGCATGTGGCATTTCCCTTAGTTCTATGAGGAAATCACTGTATATCCTCCACTTTACTTCACTCGAGGAAACTGAGGCATAGGGAAGCTGAATAATTTGCTCAAAGTCACAAAGCTATTAAATGATAAAACTGGCAGTCAAATTAATGTCTGTCTGAATCAATAGCCAAAACTCTTTGGCCACGGCATTCTTAAACTTCTTTTATACCATGAACCCCTTCGGCATTCTGAAGTGCCTATGGAACACTTTTCAGAAAAATGATTTTAAAGCATAAAAGAAAATGCATAAAATACAAAAAAAAAATCTGAAATACAGTTAAAATATTTTAAAAACAAAATGTTAACATATTAGGCTGAACCATATAAAACTGTCAGTTTTGGGGGGTAAAAAATGTGCAAATATTGACAATTTCATATAGTTCACCCTAATAGTAATATATGTGCTTCTTTATTAATAATTAAGATCAAGTGATGCATTTAATAACTACCATAATTTCAAAATAATAAACATAACAGTATTTCAATATATTTGCCATAACTGTAAAGTGATATGAATATATTTGTGATTTCTGTTGTTGTTGAGACCACAGATATTGCTAATGCTGCTAGTTTCTTTCCTATTTTAATAATTGAAGGCAATGATAAATTTTAGTTAGAGATTAGTGAAATAAAAGCTATATATTTTTCCCATCAAAGTTCACAGACTTTTTGGGGGCCTAAGAGAGGGTTCATGGATCCCCATCCAAGAACTCCTATGCTAAATCCTGGTGCCACTTATAGGATCCTTAAGTAATTTTCTCACTGGATAAAAATTCTTGAAAATTAATTTAATTGGTCTTAAATTTATGTTTAATTTTTAATACAAAATTTAAAATTTCTATATCTTTAGATAGCCCCTATCAGCCATTTGGCCTAGTTATTTTGCCTATGCCCTATATTGAGAGTGCTATTTGGAGACAAGCTCATGTTTAACTGAGTATACACATGTAACTTTTACTTATAAGATTTAACATAAGTTAAAAAACTACATAAGATAATTTTTAAATCCCCAGAATCTTTTATAGGATGTATTTTAGTTTGCAAGTATCTCCAAGCTCTTTACTCAATAATACATGTACACATGTAACACTCATTGTCCACAGTAATATTCCTTAATTTGCTAATAAGATGGTGGAAGGGTGATTACAGAGAGGGGCAGAGGTAAAGGAGTTATTAACAGCATAAATGTCATGTGACAATCAGACATCAAATACGTGGTTGCTCATCGGAAGGAAAAGATTTTTGTTAGGGGTCCTTCAGCTCACTTCTCGATGGCATTCCATAGTGTCCCTTTGACCTCCTTTGAGGTCCTGACCCTCAGAGAAACCACCTTGCACAGTTACTACCAAGTTTGACCAACGAGAAATGAGTATCTCTTTAAGACACAATTCCATTTCCTCTTATTAAATGCATTAGGATAAAGAACAAAATTAACCTAATAACGTTGACACATTTGCAAGAACAGCCAACTGTAAAAGAAAGTAATAAAACAAGCAGTTAGTAAAGTTTCTTTTTATAACACTCTTGTTAAACTAGTTTAAGCATCCTGCCTCCAGGAACAGCTTAGAGAGGGTGTACTTTAATTGATTATTCCTAAATGGGTTATTATTTTAAATGGACTCTCCTTAAGAGTCACATGTGTGGCATTTGGTTCATCCATTACATTTGCAATTACAAACCAGTACTTTTTATGGAAGGCAAATTATTTTATATGTTCCACAGCTGTACTTGGGACAGAAGACTCAGCCCATGACGTTCCTTTTGAAAACATTTAGGGAAGCACTATCCAGTGCCCAAGGGTGATTAATCTTTTTAAATCACTTCTGGTAAGTGACAGAAAGAGTCTCTTCTATTTCTGTGAGAAATTAAACTTTGTGTTCTACATGAGCTTGCCGAACTGAGATTCTTTTTGCTCCTGGTCTTAGCCCATGTATCTATTTTAATGACCACTGCAGAGCAGTTGAGCCATCAACCTATGAACTGTATGATACAGGTAACTTACACAGCATTGACAGGTTGGACTCTAAGCTGGGTTCACATTACACATCTGATGCTCAGGTTTGATCTACTAAATTGTCAATTGACAAACCTCAAATTTAGTTGTGTTTTAAAGCATAATGCTTAAGACTGACTTGATCCTAATTGGTGCTCTGTCACTTATCAGCTGTATGACCTTGAATAAGTTATGTAATTTCCCTAAACTTTAGTTTCCTCATGGGTATAATAACTCTTTCCTTATAGGATTAATAAGAGAAATGAATGAGATGCTCTATGTAAAATACTTAGCACTTAAACCCAGCCCATAGTAAACACTTAATAAGTAACTACTACTAAGCCTATCCATCGCCCACCTCAAAGAGTATCGGAGTAAGGCTGTCCATGGTGCTGGCCAGGGTCTCAAGACTAGAGCTAGAATGAAAGAATTTCTGCAAGATGCCAAGAAGAGACATAGCTAGAGTTTGGATTCCATGATAAGATCCTTAGAGAGTATAAGCCAGAGAAATAAAATCAAAAGAAGTGGCAAGTCCAAAGGAGAAATGCAAGACTAAAAACTAGAGGCAGTTATGAGTTTAAATGTTCATGTTATAAAACTAGTGGGTTTACAGCGTATCTGGAGAGAGTTTAGCAGAGAAGGGTGCTTGGTGACAGATAAGAAGATGCCATAATTTTCTTCCATTGGCCATCGGAAACTGGTACATGAGTCAGTCTGGCTGGATCAAAGGTACAGGGATTACAGTGGACAAAGTGACAGAGGGTACCTAATCATTAATTTATTCACCTTTAAATGCCTATGGACTGACAAGTATTTAATCTCATTCTAGAGATAAATAGGTCCAAAGACATGGTTTTTGCCTTCAGGGATCAAAGGAGAGGGCAGACGGACATCTTATCTATAAGAAAGAACAATACCCAGTTTTCTTGCTTAGGTAACAGAATAAATGGCGATAAGTATGTCACACAGATAACCAACACATGCAAAGGTGCAGGTTTGAGGGGAGAGAAATGAATTCTGTCTGGATATGTGGAGTATGAGCTGCCTGTTCATTATTCAGAACTTGTAAACAGATGGCTAAATACACAACCAGAGCTTAGACAAGAGACTTGAGTTGGTTGTCCACCAGCATAGGTAGGAGTGTTAGAGCCATGGGTGGTGCATTAGTCTACTCAGGCTGTGATAACAAAATCACAGACTAAATGGATTAAGCAATAGAAATTTATTTCCTCATAGTTTCAAAGGCTGGGAAGTTCAAAATCAAGGTGCTGGCAAATTCAGTTTCTGTGAATGGCTCTCTCCCTCCATTACAGACAGCCACCTTCTTATATCCTCACATGGCCTTTCCTTGGTGTATGCACATGGAGAAAGAGTGAGGTCTCTGGTGTCTCTTCCTACAGGGACACTAAGCCTATCATATCAGATCACGTCCCACCATTTTGACCTCATTTAACCTTAATCAGAGTCCCCATCTCCAAATAGAGCCACACTAAGGGTTAGGGCTTCAACATATGAATTTCGAGATGGGGGGACATAAACATTTAGTCCATAACAAATAGGATAAGATTGCCAAGGGCGGTATACAGAATGAGAATTAAAACTGTCTAAGGACAAAAGTATAGAAACTTGGCATTAAAGGGTGGGTGGTAGAAGGGAAACTAGTAGAGGAATGGTGAGAGAGCCAGCAGAGAGAAAAGAAAAACCTCAAAAGGATAATGGTATACAACTGGTATAAAAAAGTGAGAAGAGAGAATTTAAAGTTGTGAATAATCAACAATACCAGTATGACAGAAAGATCAAGAAAGAATAAAGAAATAAGAAATACTAGGGTGTCCTATGGTTCATTTGATACTGAGCTTAAAACATTTAGGAGAAATGAAAACTGTTTACAAAGCACATTTAAATTTTTTTTAATGAAAGTACCTTTGTTGAGTCCCATTCCTAAAAGGAAACGGGAATGGATATGTTATTCTAACAATGTAGAGAAACCATTTTATTGAATAGAAGAATATCAATGAGAAATTTGGCATTGTTTTGGTTACTGAAATATTATCTGGGAATATTTGCAAAGGTTAACAGAGAAACATCTTTCTAATTTTTCATCTTTTAGACTTGTAATGCATTTCTGAGGACAGATACATTTATGATCTCATTTCATTCTCGGAATATCCTACAATGGCTAGGCCATGTTTACAATTTTTTTTTAACATCTTTATTGGGGTATAATTGCTTTACAATGGTGTGTTAGTTTCTGCTTTATAACAAAGCGAATCAGTCATACATAAACATATGTTCCCTATGTTTACAATTTTTTTAAAAAATGGACTCAAGTTGATGAAGTGATTTTCCCAACATTATACAGTGTTTCAAGAAAAAGCAAAGGCAAAGTTTAGCTCATTTAATTCTACACAACTTGTACTGAATGTCTCTTGTGTGCCCAATACTGGGTACTGGAAAGTTGGACGAATAAAATGAAGCTGCGCTGCACTCCACCCACCATTACCCCCTGCTCTTTCTTTAGCCTCCATCTCTCTTGGATGTTTGGTCTCTTCTCTGCTTAGTTGGAACTGTGCTGGGAAGGCTGTGACACCCACAGTAACACCAACAATAACCATTTCCTTGAAGGGCCTGTGTGTGTCGGGGAAGGTTATAACTCCCAGTGGCAGATTCCTTGTACCTGTTCCTATGACCAGGGAACAATTTTAAGACTCTTCTGCATATTACTCCTGAGGGTCCCTGACCCATGACCCAGTCCCCCTAGTTTATTTGAGCTGCTTTTGAAATTAGATCACTCATGATATACTGAACATAGTTGGGACCTAGTAGCCATGGCTCATGATTCATGGTTTGTTCACCACCTCCTGTGCAAGGCTGAGGGATGAACTAGGCGGTCTTTGGGTATCATCTACAGCAGTAGTTCTCAAACTGGTTTCCTGGATGAGCAGCATCAGATATTGAGTTAATTCTCTGAGAATGGGACCCAGCAATATGTGTTTTAACAAGCCCTCAAGAGACACTGATGCATGCTAAAATTTAAGAATCACTGGTGCACAGCCACAGAATTCTTTTCCTATACTGTTTAGACAGAAATAGTGTTATGAATGTTCCCAGCAAAAACAGAATCCATCCCTCAATGTAATGGTAAATTCAAGCATGTTTTTATTCACATTGTTACCACTCTATCTTTATTTACTATCACCTTTTATCCACAGTAGCCTTTAAAATCTCTAATTTAATGTCAAAGCAAACTCTCAGGGCTGGTTAGTGTCATGTGTGTAAATACATACTCTATATTAATGACCTTGAAAGTTGAACTATGTGACATTTTGTTCCTTATAATTTACCCTCAACTTATTGCTGTTTCCAGAAGTATTAGGTGTATTTATTGTCTCTTCACAGTTAGAGTTTAAAAGAAAAGTGCCCAAAGTGTTTATATTTATGCTGTAAGTAACACAGTAGTGAAGTTTTTTGAGTTCAAAATGGTACCTTTGTTTATATTTTAAGGAGAAATGTGTTATTAAAGACCTCTTACTATATTTCCTTTATTTCTGAGAACAGAAATTATTGGTAATGTATAGAAAGTCTCAATTAGTGATTTTTGGTTGGCTTTAAATAGTTATTTGCCAAACATTTTCTTTTTTCAAAATATAGCAAGTATATCACAGAAAGCATTGTTGACTACTAAAATATTTAAAATAGAGAGAAAAAAATGGTAGGACTTTAAACTTACATCTTCAGCAGATATTAAAAATGGTGTCTCTGTGGCCCAACCCTGCTTGTCACAAACTGTAGCTTTGCAAAGAAATACTGTTTTCTCCCACTCACCATTCTTTACCCCTATATAAGTATATATGTGTATTCACAGGTTGAGTTCTAATTTTGGAGTTTCTTCGTGTTTATAAAGACAAATGTGATGGTTTTCTTTGATTAGATTGACAAAGGCATTTGTAACCTGTGTTTCTTCATGTAGTCACTTTGCTTGCAAAAGTTGTTAATTCCCTTTTGGGAATAGCTCACTTCATTAACTACTATCCATACTATGTTGCATTTCTAGGGCTCCATCAAGGTATTTTAAAATTCTTTGGTGGAAAGCTTAGATTACATAAAAACTTGGATGATACATGCTAAGGACATTTTGGAGCAGTCTGTCAGTAGAGGGACTTAGTGGAACTTTAAGGAGTCTGTACAAGGAGATAGAACTTACTCTTATGGAATCCACCTGAGAATAATTCACTTTGTAGACCACATCCTATTCTCTCAAAAATCCCTTTTGAAGAGGAGAAATCTGAATTAAATTAATTTCAGCCTGATGAACAGTATTCAGTACTACAGGGGAAAGGTTGGGGAGATGGAGCTGCCACAGAATGAACATTAAAAACTGTGTTTCAAGAGGAACAAGAGGAATAAGAACAATCACAGACTCATGGGAGTTTTAGGAGAAAAAATTCTTTATAGATCATCCTGCCTAACGCGTTTCTCAGATGAGAAATTTGAGTGAAAGGGAAGTAAAGTGACTGCTCAAGATCACTTGCCGGTGACAGAGGTTGAGCCAGTAGTTACTGCGCATCCATATTCTCAGTTGTTTCCACTAACCCATCGAGATGATACAGAGGTAAAAATGATGCATGAAGTGGAGGCAGAAAGTAAGAGATGATCAGGGAAATGAAGAAGGTTTAGGGGATTCAATTAGGAAAAAAAAAAACAGAATGGAATTTAGAGGGAGATTTACAGTGGCATGTTAAAAATAATTTACAGTTGGGGTAAAAAAGAGCTTAAAAGTTTCTGGAGATGGGAGTAAATAAAAATCAGAGTTGAACAATAGCACAAATACGTATGGTTGCATTTATTTAAAGACACTCGCCTTCCCTTTCCAGAGTGCTTGAAGCTTGTGAAAGCAATGGCAGTGAGCTATAGGGCAGAGGAACTACAGTAGAGGGAGAACATGCAGGACATCCTGGCTGTGGGATAGAGGAGACTGGGTGGTTGCCAAGAAACCATTCCCTTATCTAGCAGCCAGCCTTAGTGATGAGCGGAAAGTGATTGAAGAAAAGAGGTGGAGGACAAGGTGTTTAAAGGAGAAATAGCACAGACATTTTAAGTATATCCTTCTTTGATCCTTCTGCAGCCTTCCTGTGTTGAGCATTGCCCAGCTCTAGCCCACTGGTCAAGCTCATTCTCTGATGGGCCATTACATACACCACCACTTCCGAACATGCCGGAACAAAGTGTTAGAGCATCTGGTGCACATATTCATAATACTGATTGGAATAAAATTATCTAACTTGATATATTCACATATACAAATCATAATTGAAAAGATCCAAGTAAACAATTCTGTAAGCAAAGAAATGAAAACAAACTAACTAACCATTAAATAAATAAACCCTATAGTTTCCAAAGATGTTTGGAATGCTAAATGTCAGCCCAGCCGGTTTTTCTTTGCTAAAACCGGGGATGGGAACACTGAATTTTTAATAAAGCCCTCACAAAGCATTCTAATTGGCAGACTGTGTCTCTTCACAAATACTTATCTTTGGTTTTCTCCTAGGAAGCATGTTGGGCAAAATATTTGTGGTCTTAGTAAATTATTTTCACAGCAGCCTAACTCACAGATATATTATGACTTGCTGGACAGAGCAAACTGATAGAAAGTTAAGGATTAAGTACTATTTTTTTTCAATTACTATCATTGTCGTAAAGAGCTTATGAATGATTTAAGTATACTGGCACTCTGCTAGACATCACCCAAAAAGTATTCTTTTATAGGGGCCATCATGTTCAGACCAGAATAATTTGGATGGTTTTGAGTTCTTAAAATCCACTTGAAATTCTTTTCTGTAGACCAAAACAATAAGTAGCAGGTTCATTTTTTCAGATGAATGGGTAACAGATTTTGAAATGAGAGCTCTGTCTGGTCAGTGGAACTTCTGTCCTACTCTTATCTTCAGGGTAAGCAAAGGGCTTGGATGAATGCAGAGCACTGGTATGCCACACCAGCACCTCCTTCCACTAAACTGAGGTCAGGGCATTTTTATTATCCCTCCAAGCTTATATTTTGATAAACATAGATGTTAATGTTAATGCCTGTATGTTAGGTGATATTCTTAAGGTAAAAATCATGACAATTTAATTTTATTATAATCTTTTATTTGTACACCTTTTTTTTTGAAGCATAGCTGACATACAATAGTATGTTAGTTTCAGGTGTACTAGATAGTGATTTGACATTTGCATACATTGCAAAATAATCACCAGCATAAGTCTAGTAACAATCTGTCTTCATACAAAGTTATTACAATATTACTGACCATATTCCTTATGCTGTATATTACATCCCTGTGGCTTGTTTATTTTATAACTGGAGGTTTGTACCTCTTAATCCCCTCCACCTGTTTCACCACACCCACACCCCTGCCCTCTAGCAACTACCCATTTGTTCTCTGTATCTATGAATCTGTGTTTGTTTTGGTTTTTAGATTCCACATATAAGTGAGATCAATGAGTATTTGTCTTTCCCTGCCTGACTTACTTCACTTAGCATAATACCTTTAGATCCATCCATATTGTCCCAAATGGCATGATTTCATTTTTTATGGCTGAGTAATATTCCATTGTGTGTATATGTGTGTGTGTATATAGATAGATACGTAGATTAGATCTATAGATATAGAATATAGATATAGATATATAGATATCACATCTTTATACATTCATCTATCGATGCACATTTAGGTTGCTTTGTATCTTGCCTATTGTAAAAAATGCTGCAGTGACACAGGGGTGCTTATATCTCTTTGAATTAGTGTTTTTGTTTTCTTCAGGTAAATACCCAGAAGTGCAATTGCTGGATCATATGGCATTTCTATTTTTAATTTTTTGAGGAACCTCCAGTACTGTTTTCCATAGTGGCTGCACCAATTTACAGTCTTACCAACAGTACACAAGGGTTCCCTTTTCCTCACATCCTCTCCAACGTTTATTTGTTGTCTTTTTGATAATAGACATTCTGACAGGTATGAGGTGGTATCTCATTTTGGTTTTAATATGCATTTTGCTGATAATTAGTGATTCTGAGCATGTTTTCATGTGACTCTTGGCCATCTGAGCTGTTTTCTTTGGAAAAATTTCTATTCAGTTCCTCTGCCCATTTTTTAATTGGGTTGTTTGTTTTCTTGATGTTGAGTTGTATGAGTTCTTTGTATGTTTTGGATATTGACTTCTCATCAGATACATTGTTTGCAAATATCTTCTCCCATTTAGTAGACCTTTTTATTTTGTTGATAGTTTCCTTTGCTTTGCAAAAGCTTTTAATTTAATGTAGTCTCATTTGTTTATAATTGCTGTTTCAGAAAGATATCAAAAAAATATTGCTAAGACTGATGTCAAAGAGCGTATTGCCTATGTTTTCTTCTAGGATTTTTATGGTTTCAGGTCTTACATTTAAGTCTTTAATCCATTTTGAGTTTATTTTTGTATATGATATGAGAAAGTAGTCCAGTTTGATTCTTTTGCATGTAGTTGTCCAGCTTTCCCAACACCATTTATTGAAGAGGCTATCTATTTCCCATTGTATATTCTTGCCTTCTTTGTCATGTTAATTGATCATGTAAGCATGGGTTTATTTCTGGGCCCTTTATTTTGTTCCAGTTGATCTATGTGTCTGTTTTTGTGCCAGCGCATGCTGGTTTCATTACTATAGCTTTTTATCAGGGAGTGTGATACTTTCAGCTTTTTTCTTTCTCAAGATTGTTTTGGCTATGCAGGGTCCTTTGTGGTTCCATGCAAATTTTAGAAATATTTATTCTAGTTCTGTGAAAAATGCCACTGGAATTTTGATAGGGATTGTACTGAATCTGTAGAATGCCTTGGGTAGTATGGTCATTTTAATGGTATTTATTCTTCCAATCCATGAACATGTTTTGTATTTCTGTTTGTTTGTGTACTCTTCAATTTCTTTCATCCTGTCTTACAGTTTTCAGAGTATAAGTCTTTCACCTCTTTGGTTAGATTTATTCCTAGGTATTTTATTCTTTTGATGTAATTTTAAATGGGATTGTTTCTTAATTTCTCTTTCTGATAGTTCATTATAAGTGTGTAGAAACACAACAGATTTGTGTATGTTTATTTTGTATCCTGCAACTTTACTGAATTCATTTATTCTAATAGTTTTTTGATAGCATCTTTAGGATTTTCTATATATAGTATCATGTCATCTGTGAACAGCGACAGTTTTACTTCTTCCTTTCCAATTTGGATTCCTTTTATTTCCTTTTCTTGTCTGATTGCTGTCCCTAGGACTTCCAGTACTGTATTGAATAAAAGTGGTGAGAGCTGGTATCCTTGCCTTGTTCTTGATCTCAGAGGGAAAGCTTTCAGCTTTTTACCATGGAGTATGATGTTGGCTGTGGGTTTGTCATATATGGCCTTTATTATATTGAAGTGAACTCCCTCTATATCTCCTTTGTTGAGAGGTTTTATCATAAATTGATGTTGAATTTTGTCAACAGCTTTTTTTGTGTCTACTGAGATTGGTCATATGATTTTTATTCTTCAGTTTGTTTATATGGTGTAACACATTGACTGATTTACAGATATTAAACCCTCCTTGTGTTCCTGGGATAAATCCCACTTGGTCATGGTGTATGATCCTTTAAATGTCTTGTTGAACTCAGTTTGCTTATATTCTGTTGAGGATTTTTGCGTCTATGTTCATCAGCGATATTGGCCTGTAATTTTCCTTTTTGTGATCCTTTGTCTGATTCTGGTATCAGGGTGATGCTGGCCTCATAGGGTGAGCTCAGGAGTGTTCCTTCTTCAATTTTTTGGAATAGTTTGAGAAAGATAGGTGTTAACTCTTCTTTAAATGTTTGGTAAAATTCAGTTGTGAAGCTGCATGGTCCTGGACTTATGTTTTGGGGGAGCTTTTTTATTACTGATTCAATTTCATTGCTGGTAATTAGTCTGTTCATATTTTCTATTTCTTCCTGGTTCAGTTTTAGGAGGTTGTACATTTCAAGGAATTTATCCATTTCTTCTAGGTTGTCCATTTTATTGGCATATAGTTCTTCATAGTAATCTTTTATGATCCTTTGTGTTTCTGTGGTGTTGGTTGTAACTTCTTTTGTGTTTCTGATTTTATTGATTTGGACCCTCTCTTTTTTCTTGATGAGTCTGGCTAATGGTTTATCAATTTTATTTATCTTTTCAAAGAACTAGCTCTTAATTTTATTGATATTTTCTATTTTGTAGTCTGTATTTCATTTATTTTCTGCTCTGATCTTTATTATTTCTTTTCTTCTACTAACTTTGGGTTTTGTTTATTCTTTTTCTAGTTCCTTTAGGTTTAAGATTAGATTGTTTATTTGAGATTTTTCTTGTTTTTTAAGTAGCCTTATATCACTGTAAACTTCCCTCTTAGAACTGCTTTTCCTGCATCCCATAGATTTTGGATCATTGTGTTTCCATTTTCATTTGTGTTCAGGCATTTCTTGATTTCCTCTTTGGTTTCTTTGGTGGCCACTGGTTGTTTAGTAGCATGTTGTTTAGACTCCACATGTTTGTGTGTTTTGCAGTTTTTTCCCTGTAGTTGATTTCTAGTCTTATAGAGTTTTATTCAGAAAAGATGTTGATATGATTTCAATCTTCTTAACTTTGTTGAGACTTGTTTTGTGGCTGAGCATGTGATCTACCCTGGAGAATGTTCCTTGTGCACTTGTGTATTCTGCTGTTTTTGGATGAAATGTTCTGTATATGAATATTAATTTCATCTAAATCATGATTTAATTTTAAAATCTAGAATATTATTTCTTCCCTGGTTAAATGTGTTTTCACTGTTGTTTGGATTAGTCCACAGCATCTATGCTGCAGTGAGCAGCCAGAACTGCCCAGATTACAGGAATGATTTCTTAAACCTCGGCTAGGCTCATACTAGTTTCTAGCCCACAAATACACTTCATTGTGTTTTACAAACTTTTGGAAGTTTCCACTTTGAAATTTTGTATGTTAACTACAGAAGAGGCTAAGATTGGAAGACCGGAAATTATAGCCAGTGCTTTTCCTTCAAATATATTATGCTTAAGTGAAACAAAAATAAAAAACAGGAGGAACCAAATTTTCACTAGCATTTATTTATTCCTTTGTCAACCGTACTCTCTTCCTCCTCCAATTCCTTCTCCTCTTCTTGTAAAAATTAAACAAAGCACAATTTTGTTTACTCGTACTGCCCAGGTTAAAATAGTCAGAATGGCATTTTTATTAAAAACTTCCAAGTGTTACTCTTAAACGTGGGATAGATGAGGACATCTCTTGGCTCTTTTGAATCCAAACTAATGTTAGACACCTAAACTCTAGTCTAAAGTATTACCCATGTAGCAAACTAGTAGTATTTCACGTTGCTCCATTTTTATTTTCTTCTCTTCAACACACATAGTAATAAAAGCCAAGAGAGGAAATGTAGAAGGAAAGCAAAAAGTATATTTAGCAGGAAAGTGTCATAACTCCATAGAAGTGATGAACAGAAATCGTAAAAATTTGTGATGGTGAAAATTGGCTGTTAGACTTTAAGCCCTTGGGCTAAAGCTAATCAGAAGCCAAAATGCATACAACTGATCCCAAGATTGTCCATGATACAGACAGATAGACAAGGCTGTTCTGATGCTGGAATTTTCTCATCTGTTTTAAGTCAGTTTTATTGATGAATTTAATATTACTAATTATTTTCTAAATTTTTATTTAGAACTTTTTAAAGATTTTCTCAATTTACTGGATATAATTTTTCAAACTTTCTCCATGAAAACTTCTCCAGTAGAAAACTATATCCAGACTTTAACCTTTATGTAAGACATATGCTTCTCCTTCTGGTTCTCCTCCTTTCTTTTCCAAATGTGTAAATCATAGAATTAGAAGTAACTTCAAGTGGTTCATGTCTAGACTGTAGGTGGAAGTGGCTTGCTGAGATAGAACAGGAAGCCAGAACCAGGAAGGGTAAGACTAAAAATAAATATCAGACACCATGTAAGGAGCATGTATGGAAGGACAGAGTTTTACAGGCAGGTGTGGAATCAGGATAACATCAAAGATGAAGCAAGACACTCAGTGAGAAACTAGACCATCAGTCAGGGTTTTCCTGCTTCTATTATTCTGTGACCATTGCTGAATTCAGGTGTCTCCCATAAGTGACTGTATGCCACTTGAGATCAGGGACTTTAACTACTTAAATTTGTACTCCTAGGATATGCTTTATGTTGCTGGACAAAATAGGAACTCTGTAATATTGAGTGAATGAATGATTAAATGTTGTAGATGCCAAGTGCAGGTATGGCCTGTCAAACTATAAAGATAAGCCAATATACTAAACAAGTACACATTCTATTTATTATAAAAAGTGTTCTAAATGGTAGATTCCACAATTTCTAAATCTTAACAATGAGGAGTATCTACTTCTTTCACTTCACAGCCTATCATGGTTCAGAAATGCCACAATGAAAATGGAGATTACCTTTAACCAATGGTTTTCATCTATAGTGGAATAAAGTGGATTCTTCATAGCTACATGAATCACAATGAAGTAGTCATGAAAACTTCCACAGAATTCTAAGCTTCTTGAAAGCAGGAACTGTATTTTATAATAAACTTTGCACAGTAAACACTTGTTGATGCTGCTACTGATGAGTCTTCAAAAGCTTTTTGATTTATTTGAAGAAAAGCTGCTAATCTTTGCAGAATTTCTTCAGCAGGAAGCGTGGCTAAAAGCCTACTTTTAAACTTGGGGTTCCTGGAAAGGACACCAGAAAGCTCCAGGAAAATTGTTTCAGTGTTTCCTGTCTTAGCCTTAGCATTTGTTATAGTTATAAAACAGTGTTTCACTGAATTGCTTTGTTATTCTCACAGTAGCATAGATCCAAACCTGGGACAAACCGGAAGAAAGGAAGCGTTTCACGTTCCTTCGCCCTCAAGTTAAAACACCAAAGTGATGTCAGTGGATTGTTTTCAAGTGTTTATGAAAACAAACATGACTTTATTTGAGGCGAAGATGAGAATAAAGGGGAACTTAATCTGGATACTGATATAATTGGCATTTAATAAGTCAAATATTTACACTATTAAAAAAGATACCTGGTTTAAATACTGATCCAAATACATATTAAATAATACTTAGAGAACAAATTTCACCATGTTTTCAAATAGACAGGAATTTTTTAAAAAGGAAGTTTAGTAATTTTTGTGTTGGTAAAAGGCATCCTTCCTTTTAATTTAAATTACTTTTTCCCAAAAGTTTTAAATTCAAATAATATTGAAGAGTAATTACATAGACAAATTTTAATATAGACTCTTAGGTGATATCAGTAGTTTATTTTTAATTTTATTAAGTATGATAATAGAACTTCAGTTCTATAAGAACTTTTCTGTATTTTTTTATACATGTATATTAAGGTATGTAGTGATAAAATGACATGATGTAGAGATTTGTTTTTTAAAACTTCAGAAAAAATTGGAGGGAGACTAGATAAAGCAAGTGAGGGAAAATCATAAAAACTATTGAATCTGTTTGATGGTTTTATGAGAATTTGTTATTTTCTCTCTCTCTACATTTGTATATTTAATATTTTTAATAATCTTTTTTTTACTTAGGAAATGAAAGTCATATGTCACCCACAAAATTATAATGGTTCACACAAAGTCTGGTATGTGACACAAAGATGTTTCATCTATGTGTATAGACTGAATAAATGAATGAAAAGTAATTGATTCAAATTACAATAAACATTTCATAATACTGGTTCAGTAAATTCAACTATTGTTTTAAAATATTTTCCAATACTAGCTTAATAAATATGCATAATTTATCATCTTTTTTCTTTATCATTTATTTTTTTACAACATAATAATTATTTTTCACAACTCAATTACTTTCTAACTGACTGAGATATTAAAACTTCTAACTAATCTTGGGCTAATATTTTGCATAAGCATGAAATTTCATGAAATATATGGGAATCAGGAAGAGTTCTAATCAGAAGATAGGTGTAGGCCTTCACAGTGTGGTTTCACTCTGAAATGTTGTGAATTCCTAAAACATGAAATACGTACAGATGAGACATAAATGCAAAACATTTCAAAAATCAAATATGATATTTCACTGACACTTGCCTTTGTCTTCCTGTACTAACAGGTATAATTTTCAACTCATGGTATGAATATTTTCTGGCAAATCTTTTCTGTTAGAAGCAAGGTAAAGTATACAAATAAATAGTAAAATGAATATTCTGACTAGCTAAATTTGATATGTCGTGATCAAGTATTCTAGAACCATTGTCCAATTTCCAGCATGATTTTTCTCCCATGGTCATGTTCCTATAGACTTTAGCAACTCCTCTTCCTGTAGATATCAGGGAAGGAAATTTTCCTCTCTGGAGGTGACCTCTGTCCTGCTCAGTGGATTAGATGATTGTACGGTTAGAGTCCATTGGCTTTGATCCTGGGATGCAAATATTCTGCTCTGCTTTGCACAGTCCCTCTCTGTCTTAGAGACTGTTCTTTTGTTAGCAGCAAACACTCTCACTGCAGGCTTGTCACAATGATTTAGGAAAGGCATATTTTACCAAAATAAGAAGCCCAGTGGTGTAGCTGGAACTGATCAAAAGCCATCAGCAAGCTGACAGATTGCTTTTTATGCAAGATTGGGCTTTGAGTCAAATGGAGGAAGAAAACTCCACATACACATTATGAAAGCCAATGCTTAGTCACAAAACTGTGATCCTGAAAAGAAAGGAAAAATGTTTCTCCAAGTAGAAAGGCATATAATTATGAATGAATGAATGACCCAGATCCTTACAGGTTTTCCCATAGAGTATTCTGTTTGTTATTTTCCTTGGTCACTCATTCACTCACTTACTCTCTCATTCTCTGATGGGCTTTGAGCTATATACTGGGAATAAAACAGAAAGCAAGAGAAATACTGCTTCTGCCTATGAAGAGTTTGCATTATAGTGGTGGATTACGACAAGTAATGAGGCATCAAGTAAAAGAAAGATACAGAGAGCTATAGTTCACTGTCAGAGTTCACTGTCCTCCAATTTATTTACTCACTGGGCTCCATTTAGAACTAGAACAAAATGGAAGACAATATGATATTTCCAGGTGATCAGAGGGCAACTTCTATCTTTGCATTCCTATGGTAGAAGAGTTGATTAGTAGAAAAAGCATCAAGAAGATTCAGCCTTGTGATTAGGAACAAAAGAGATGACCTAATCATTCCCAGGAAAATGGTCCAGCGCCAGTATAGAAGCATGAAAAAAGTTATGAAGAGACACAAAAGGTGGTTGGATTGGCCCTTTATCATCACTAAAAGTGAATACAGTTAACATACCTATCTGAGTAAGAATTGGATAGTGACTGATGTTCTTTCTGGAGCCCTGATTCCTAAACTACTCCTGGGCACCTTCTCATCCCCATCCCCATCCCAGGAATGCTCTCCTCTACTTTCTTATTCTACTTTAACTTCTGCCAACTTGTCCTTCTGGGAATCAGACTGTCAAAATATAAGACATTGTTACCATTTATCAATTATTATTTCTCCTGTGTTTCTCCCATCTGTCTTATTTTATTCTACACTGGAGATTGTCATCTCTAAAACAAAGAAGGTATCTCTTGAGTTTAATTGTATCTTTGTGCTCCTCCTGTAATTCATCCTCTGCATTTATTGTAAAAATTCCTGTCTTATCTTTCTGTAACAGCAAAAAGATATTGTCAATTGATCAGAAGATCTGACCAATGCATAATAGTTTACAGGCAAAGAGTAGATATTTGGGGGTGGGAATGAGGGCAGGAGAACAAGAAATGGAGTGAAACAGGGAACTTAGGTAACATAGATCCTAGAAATTTTCAAGTTGTTTTTTGCCAAATTCAAATCTGTCATCTCTGAGAAAGTTAGAAACCTTTACAATGATATAATAAATCATGCAATATCTATAATATTTTATATAGTATAAGAAAGTTGCTTACTTTGGGTGAGGAAAATGAGGAAGAAGGTATAAAAACACATTATTGGAGGTCTATAGTTATTCTGATTCTGTTACTTTTCTGTGTGGTCTTGAGATAATCAGTTAACATCTTTGGTCTATAATGATGTCATTTATAAAATGAGGGTAATAACAATTCTGGGGGCTACTGGGAAAATAATAATACATGTGAAAATACTTCACAAAAATGTGATAAAAATTAGGAGGACTTAAGTAAAAAGGAGTATATTGAAGAGTTGCATAAGAGAATCTGATGTGCTTACTATGTTTGTTATTCAAGATTTATCCATTTTTCAGGTAGTTTAGTCTTTTTTGCCAAAATAAAGTATAATGAACTAGCGGTGAGAATCCTGGTGGTATCACTTTAGGGATGGGGGTAGAGATATTTTACAGCCTGGAACCAGTCCTTTGGACACACCATCTCTAGCTTCCATAGGTGTTGGAAAGTGAATGTTTGCCAGTCACATTATCAGGCAGGGTCCTGTGAAAACCTCCTGTGATTCTTTCCCTTAACGCTGATCCCACAGCTCTCCCACAGTGAGGTTAACATTTTGGAGCCCTACGTGCTGCTCTACAAGCAAAGGAAAACTTTCTGGGGAATAAGATGCCACTTTAAAATATTTTAAAAAGTTTATTTCCTGAATGAGGGAAGAAAACCAAAGTAGTTCATTTTTGTCATTGTTGTTAATAGAAATTTTAGATGTACAGTGTTATAGTTCATTTGTATATAACACAAAGTGATCTTCACCACAATTCTAGTTAACATCCATCACTATACAATTGACCCCTCTCACCCATTTTGCCCAACCACCTTTCTCTCTGGTAACTACTAATCTGATCTTTGTATCTATGAGTTTGTTTTTATTTTATTTTCTCATTTGTTTATTTTTTTAACATCCAGGGGAGTGAAATCATATGATATTTGTCTTTGTCCATCTCACATATCTCACTTAGCATACCTTCAAGGTCCATCCATGTTGTCAAAATTGGCAGGATTTCATTATTTTTATGTCTAATATTCTGTTGTGTATATATACTACATCTTTTTTATCCATTCATCCATCGATGGGCGCTTAGGTTGTTTCCATATATCGGCTATTATAAATCATGCTGGAATGTATGATTGCATGGGGTGCATATATCTTTTCAAATTAGTGTTTTCATGTTCTTTGGATAAATACCAGAAGTAGAATAGCTGGGTCACACAGTGGTTCTATTCTTAGTTTTTTGAAGAACCTTCATACTGCTTTCCATAGAGGCTTCATCAATACCCACCAACAATGTTCCCTTTTCTCCGCATCATCACTAACATTTGTTATTTGTTGTCTTTTCAATAATAACCATTCTAACAGGTGTGAAGTGATATCTCATTGTGGTTTTGATTTGCATTTCCCTAATACAAAGTGATGTTGAACACTTTTTCATGTGTCAATTAGGATATGTATGTCTTCTTTGGGGAAAATGTCTATTCAGAGCCTCTGCCCATTTTTTTAATCAGTTTGTTTGTTTTTGTTGTTTTTTTAAACTTGTATGAGTTCTTTATATATTTTGGGTATTAACCCTTTATAGGATATGTGATTTGCAAATATCTTCTCTCATTCAGTAAACTGCCTTTTGTTTTTTACTTTTTACCATTTTTACTGGAGTATAATTACTTTACACTGGTGTGTTAGTTTCTGCTGTATAAAAAAGTGAATCAGTTATACATATACATATATCCCCATATCTCTTCCCTCTTGCATCTCCCTCCCACCCACCCTCCCTATCCTACCCTTCTAGCTGGTCACAAAGCTCCAAGCTGATCTCCCTGTGCTATGTGACTGCTTCCCACTAGCTATCAATTTTACATTTGGTAGTGTATATATGTCCACATATACACTACCACTCTCTTACTTTGTTCCATCTTACTGTTCCCCTCCCCATGACCTCAAGTCCATTCTCTAGTAGGTCTGCATCTTTATTCCCATCTTGCTCCTAGGTTCTTCATGACCATTTTATTTTTTTGATTCCATATATACGTGTTAGCATATGGTATTGGTTTTCTCTTTCTGATTTACTTCACTCTGTATGACAGACTCTAGGTCCATCCACCTCACTACAAATAACTCAATTTCGTTTCTTTTTATGGCTGAGTAATATTCCATTGTATATATGTGCCACATCTTCTTTATCCATTCATCTGTTGATGGATACTTGGGTTGCTTCCATGTCCTGGCTATTGTAAATGGAGCAGCAATGAACCTTGTGGTACATGACTCTTTTTGAATTATGGTTTTCTCAGGGTATATGCCCAGTAGTGGGATTGCTGGTTCATATGGTAGTTCTATTTTTACATTTTAAAGCAACCTCCATACTGCTCTCCATAGCAGCTATATCAATTTACATTCCCACCAACAGTATATGAGGGTTCTCTTTTCTCCACACCCTCTCCAGCATTTATTGTTTGTAGATGCTTTGATGGTGGCCATTCTGACTGGTGTGAGATGATGTCTCATTGTAGTTTTGATTTGCATTTCTCTAGTGATTAATGATGTTGAGCATTCTTTCATGTGTTTGTTGCAAATCTGTATATCTTCTTTGGGCAAATGTCTATTTAGGTCTTCTGCCCATTTTTGGATTGGGTTGTTTGTTTTTTTGATATTGAGCTGCATCAGCTATTTGTAAATTTTGGAGATTAATCCTTTATGTTTCTTCATTTGCAAATATTTTCTCCCATTCTGAGGATTGTCTTTCTGTCTTGTTTATGGTTTCCTTTGCTGTGCAAAGGCTTGTAAGTGTAATTAGGTCCCATTTGTTTATTTTTATTTCCATTTCTCTAGGACCTGGGTCAAATTGGATCTTGCTGTGATTTATGTCATAGAGTGTTCTCCATATGTTTTCCCCTAAGAGTTTTATAGTGTCTGGTCTTACATTTAGGTCTTTAATCCATTTTGAGTTTAGTTTTGTGTATGGTGTTCAGGAGTGTTCTAATTTTATTCTTTTATATGTAGCTGTCCAGTTTTCCCAGCACCACTTATTGAAGAGGCTGTCTTTTCTCCATTGTATATTCTTCCCTCCTTTATCAAAGATAAGGTGACAGTATGTCCATGGATTATCCCTGGGCTTTCTGTCCTGTTCCATGGATCTATATTTCTGTTTTTGTGCCAGTACCATACTGTCTTGATTACTGAAGCTTTGTAGTATAGTCTGAAGTCCAGGAACCTGACTCTTCCAGCTCCATTTTTCTTTCTCAAGATTGCTTTGGCTATTCTGGGTCTTTTGTGTTTCCATACAAATTGTGAAATTTTTTGTTCTAGTTCCGTGGAAAAATCCAGTTGTAGTTTGATAGGGATTGCATTAAATCTGTAGATTGCTTTGGGTAGTAGAGTCATTTTTCACAATGTTGATTATTCCAATCCAAGAACATGATATATCTCTCCATGTAGTTGTATCATCTTTAATTTCCTTCATCAGTGTCTTATAATTTTCTGTATACAGGTCTTTTGTCTAATAAGGTAGGTTTATTCCTAGATATTTTATTCTTTTTGTTGCGATGGTAAATGGGAGTGTTTTCTTAATTTCACTTTCAGATTTTTCATCCTTAGTGTATAGGAATGCCAGAGATTTCTGTGCATTAATTTTGTATCCTGCTACTTTACCAAATTCATTGATTAGCTCTAGTAGTTTTCTGGTAGCATCTTTAGGATTCTCTGTGTATAGTATCATGTCATGTGCAAACAGTGACAGCTTTACTTCTTCTTTTCTGATTTGGATTCCTTTTATTTCTTTTTCTTCTCTGATTGCTGTGGCTAAAACTTCCAAAACTGTGTTGAATAATAGTGGTGAGAGTGGGCAACCTTGACTTGATCTTAGTGCAAATTGTTTCAGTTTTTCACCATTGAGGACAATGTTGGCTGTGGGTTTGTCATATATGGCCTTTATTATGTTGAGATAAGTTCTCTCTATGCCTACTTTCTGCAGGGTTTTTATTATAAATCGATGTTAAATTTTGTCAAAAGCTTTCTCTGCAGCCATTGAGAAGATCATAAGGTTTTTCTCTTTCAGTTTGTTAATATGGTATATCACATTGATTAATTTGCATATATTGAAGAATCCTTGCACTCCTGGGATAAACCCGAGTTGATCATGGTGTATGATCCTTTTAATGTGCTGTTGGATTCTGTTTGCTAGTATTTTGTTGAGGATTTTGCATCTATGTTCATCAGTGATATTGGTCTGTAGTTTTCTTTTTTTTGTGACATCTTTGTCTGGTTTTGGTATCAGGGTGATGGTGGCCTCGTAGAATGAGTTTGGGAGTGTTCCTCCCTCTGCTATATTTTGGAAGAGTTTGAGAAGGATAGGTGTTAGCTCTTCTCTAAATGTTTGATAGAATTTGCCTGTGAAGCCATCTGGTCCTGGGCTTTAGTTTGTTAGAAGATTTTTAATCACAGTTTCAATTTCATTACTTGTGATTGGTCTGTTCATATTTTCTGTTTCTTCCTGGTTCAGTCTCAGAAGGTTGTGCATTTCTAAGAATTTGCCCCTTACTTCCAGGTTATCCATTTTAGTGGCATACAGTTGCTTGTAATAATCTCTCATGATCCTTTGTATTTCTGCAGTGTTGGTTGTTACTTCTCCCTTTTTATTTCTAATTCTATTGATTTGAGTCTTCTCCCTTTTTTTCTTGATGAGTATGGCTAATGGTGTATCAATATTTTTTTTATCTTCTCAAAGAACCAGCTTTTAGTTTTATGGATCTTTGCTATCGTTTCCTTCATTTCTTTTTCATTTATTTCTGATCTGATCTTTAGCATTTCTTTCCTTCTGCTAACATTGGGGTTTTTTTGTTCTTCTTTCTCTAATTGCTTTAGGTGTAAGGTTAGGTTGTTTATTTGAGGTGTTTCTTGTTTCTTAAGGCAGGATAGTATTGCTATAAACTTCCCTCTTAGAACTGCTTTTGCTGCATCCCATAGTATTTGGGTCATCATGTTTTCATTGTCATTTGTTTCTAGGTATTTTTTTATTTCCTCTTTGATTTCTTCAGTGATCTCCTGGTTTTTAAGTAGTGCATTGTTTAGCCTCCATGTGTTTGTATTTTGTACAGATTTTTTTTCCTGTAATTGATGTCTAGTCTCATAGTGTTGTGGTCAGAAAAGATACTTGATACGATTTCAATTCTCTTAAATTTACCAAGGCTTGATTTGTGACCTAAGATATGATCTATCCTGGAGAATGTTCCATGAGCACTTGAGAAGAAAGTGTATTCTGTTGTTTTTGGATGGAATGTCCTGTAAGTATCAATTAAGTCCATCTTTTTTAATGTATCATTTAAAGCTTGTGTTTCCTTACTTACTTTCATTTTGGATGATCTGTCCATTGGTGAAAGTGGGATGTTAAAGTCCCCTCCTATGATTGTGTTACAGTTGATTTCCCCTTTTATGTCTGTTAGTATTTGCCTTATGTATTAAGGTGCTCCTATGTTGGGTGAATAAATATTTATAATTGTTACATCTTCTTCGTGGATTGATCCCTTGATCATTATGTTGTGTCTTTCTTTGTCTCTTGTAATAGTCTTTGTTTTAAATTCTATTTTGTTTGATATGAGAATTGCCACTCCAGCTTTCTTTTGATTTCCATTTACATGGAATATCATTTTCCATTCCCTCACTTTCAGTCTGTATGTGTCCCTAGGTCTGAAGTGGGTCTCTTGTAGACAGCATATATATGGGTATTATTTTTGTATCGATTCAGCCAGTCTATGTTTTTTGGTTGGAGCATTTAATCCATTTACATTTAAGGGAATTATTGATATATATGCTCCGATTACCACTGTCTTAATTGTTTTGGGTTTGTTATTGTAGGTCTTTTCCTTCTGTTGTGTTTCCTGCCTAGAGAAGTTCCTTTAGCATTTGTTGTAAACTGATTTGGTTGTGCTGAATTCTCTTAGCTTTTGCTTGTCTGTAAAGGTTTTAATTTCTCCATCAAATCTGAATGAGATCCTTGCTGGGTAGAGTAATCTTGGTTGTTGGTTTTTCCCTTTCATCACTTTAAATATGTCCTGCCACTCCCTTCTGGCTTGCAGAGTTTCTGCTGAAAGATCAGCTGTTAACCTTATGGGGATTCCCTTGTGTGTTATTTGTTGTTTTTCCCTTTCTGCTTTTAATATTTTTTCTTTGTATTTAATTTTTTTGTTATTTTTGTTGTTGTTTTGTTTTTTGTTTTTTGCGGTACACGGGTCTCTCACTGTTGTGGCCTTTTCTGTCCAGACGTGTAGGCTCAGTGGCCATGGCTCATGTGCCTGGCTGCTCCGCGGCATATGGGATCTTCCCGGACTGGAGCACAAACCCATGTCCCCTGCATCGGCAGGCAGACTCTCAACCACTGAGCCACCAGGAAAGCACTGTATTTAATTTTTGATAGTTTGATTAATATGTGTCTTTGTGTGTTTGTCCTTAGATTTACCCTATATGGGACTCTGTGTGCTTCCTGGATTTGACTAACTATTTCCTTTCCCATATTAGGCAAGTTTTCAACTATAATTTCTTCAAATATTTTCTCAGTCCCTTTCTTTTTCTATTCCTCTTCTGACCCATATAATTTGAATGTTGGTGTGTTTAATATTGTTCCAGAGGTCTCTGAGACTGTCCTGAATTCTTTTCATATTTTTTTTCTTTCTTCTGCTCTGCAGCAGTTATTTCCGCTATTTTATCTTCCAGGTCACTTATCCATTCTTCTGCCTCAGTTATTCTGCTATTGATCCCTTCTAGAGAATTTTTCATTCTCTCTAGAGAATAATTTCATTTATTGTGCTGTTCATGATTGTTTGTTTGCTCTTTAGTTCTTCTAGGTCCTTGTTAAACGTTTCTTGTATTTTCTCCATTCTATTTCCAAGATTTTGGATCATCTTTACTCTCATTATTCTGAATTCTTTTTCATGTAGAACACCTGTTTCCTCTTCATTTGTTAGGTCTGGTGGGTTTTCACCTTGCTCCTTCATCTGCTGTGTGTTTCTTTGTCTTCTCATTTTGTTTAACTTACTGTGTTTGGGGTCTCCTTTTTGCAGGCTGCAGGTTCATAGTTTCTCTTGTTTTTGCTGTCTTCCCCCAGTGGCTATGGTTGGTTCAGTTGGTTGTGCAGGCTTCCTGGTGGAGGAGACTAGTTCCTGTGTTCTGGTGGATGAGGCTGGATCTTGTCTTTCTGGTGGGCAGGTTCACATCTGGTAGTGTGTTTTGGGGTGTCTGTGACCTTATTATGATTTTAGGCAGCCTCTCTGCTAATGGGTGGAGTTGTGTTCCTGTCCTGCTAGTTGTTTGGCATAGGGTGTCCAGCACTGTAGTTTGCTGATTGTTGAGTGGTGCTGGGTCTTAGCATTGAGATGGATATCTCTGGGAGATTTTTGCCATTTGCTATTACATGGAGCTGGGAGGTCTCTGGTGGACCAATGTCCTGAACTTGGCTCTCCCACCTCAGAGGCACAGCCCTGACGCCTGGCTGGAGCACCAAGAGCCTGTCAAAACATGGCTCAGAATAAAAGGGAGAAAAAAACAAAGAAAGAAAGAAAAAGATAAAACTAAATTAAAAAGTTATTAAAATAAAAAATAATTTTTTAAAAAAATTTAGGTAATTAAAAAAAAGAGAAAAACCAAACCAAAAAACAAATCCACCAATCATAAGAAGCACTGAAACTATACTAAAAAAAACAAAAAAATGGACAGACAGAACCCTAGGACAAATGGTAAAAGGAAAGCTATAGAAACAAAAATCACACATGGAAGCATACGCATACCCACTCACAAAAAGAGAAAAAGGGGGAAATATATATATATATATATATATATATATGTATGTATGTATGTATATCGTTGCTCCCAAAGTCCACCTGCTCAATTTGGGATGATTCGTTGTCTATTCAGGTATTCCACAGATGCAGCGTACATCAAGTTATTGTGGAGATTAAATCTGCTGCTCCTGAGGCTGCTGGGAGAGATTTCCCTTTCTCTTCTTTGTTCGCACAGCTCCCGGGGTTCAACTTTGTATTTGGCCCCACCTCTGCACTTACGTCACCTGAGGGCAACTATTCTTCCCTCAGACAGGACGGGGTTAAAGGAGCAGCTGATTCAGGGGCTCTGGCTCACTCAGCCCAGGGAGAGGGAGGGGCACGGACTGCGGGGCGGGCCTGCGGTGGCAGAGGCTGGCGTGACGTTGCACCAGCCTGAGACACACCGTGCATTCACCCGGGGAAGTTGTCCCTGTATCCCGGGACCCTGGCAGTGGCGGGCTACACAGGCTTCCGGGAGGGGAGGTGTGGATAGTGACCTGTGCTTGCACACAGTCTTCTTGGTGGCTGCAGCAGCAGCCTTAGTGTCTCATGCCCGTCTCTGGGGTCCGCGCTGTTAGCCGCGCCTCTCGCCCATCTCTGGAGCTCCTTTAAACAGCACTCTGAATCCCCTCTCCTCGTGCACCAGGAAACAAAGAGGCAAGAAAAAGTCTCTTGCCTCTTCGGCAGTTCCAGACCTTTTCCCGGACTCCCTCCCGGCTAGCTGTGACGCACTAGCCCCCTTCAGGCTGTGTTCATGCCGCCAACCCCAGTCCTCTCCCTTGAGTCTGACCTCCGAAGCCCGAGCCTCAGCTCGCAGCCCTGCCCACGCCGACGGGTGAGCAGACAAGCCTCTCGGGCCTAGTGAGTGCTGGTTGGCACCGATCCTCTGTGCGGGAATCTCTCCGCTTTGCCCTCCACACCCCTGTAGCTGTGAGCTCCTCCGCGGCTTCGAAGCTTCCCCGGTCTGCCACCTGCAGTCTCCACCCGCGAAGGGGCTTCCTAGTGTGTGGAAACCTTTCCTCCTTCACAGCTCCCTCCCACTTGTGCAGGTCCCACCCCTATTCTTTGTCTGTGTTTTTTGTTTTTTCTTTTGCCCTACCCAGGTACGTGGGGAGTTTCTTGCCTTTTGGGAGGTCTGAGGTCTGCCAGCGTTCAGTAGGTGTTCTGTAGGAGTTGTTCCACGTGTAGATGTATTTCTGATGTATTTGTGGGGAGGAAGGTGATCTCCATATCTCACTCTTCCACCATCTTGAAGCTCCTCTCCTGCCTTTTCATTTCGATCATGGTTTCCTTGGCTGTGCAGCAGCTTTTCCATTTGATGCAATCCTATGTTTATGTTTATTTTTGTTTTTGGTTCCCTTACCTTTGGAGTCAGATCCACAAAAACATTGCTAAAACCAATATCAGTATGGTTACTACCTATGTTTTCTTCTAGGAATTTTATGGTTTCAGGTCTTACAATCAAGTATTAAATCAATTTTGAATTAATTTTTGGGTATTGTGTAAGATAGTGGTCTAGTTTCATTCTTCTTTTTTTTTTTTTTTGCGGTACGCAGGCCTCTCACTGTTGTGGCCTCTCCCGTTGCGGAGCACAGGCTCCGGACGCGCAGGCCCAGCGGCCATGGCTCACGGGCCCAGCCGCTCCACGGCATGCGGAATCTTCCCGGACTGGGGCACGAACCCGTGTCCCCTGCATCGGCAGGCGGACTCTCAACCACCGCGCCACCAGGGAAGCCCTAGTTTCATTATTTTGCATGTGCCTGTTCAGTTCTCCACACATCATTTATTGAAGCGACTCTTTTCTCTACTGTGTGTTCTTTGGTCCTTTATTGTAAATTAATTGTCCATGTAAGTGTGTGTTAATTTCTGGGCTTACAGTTCTGTTCCGTTGATCTGCATATCTTTTTTTTGTTCCAGTACACGATACCTCCAGCCTTGCTCTTCTTTCCCAAGTTTGCCTCAGCTATTCAGGATCTTTTGTGGTTCCATACAAATTTTAGAATTATTTGTTTTAGTTCTGTGAAATATGCCATTGGTATTTTGATGGGGATTTCACTGAATGTGTAGATTGCTTTGGTTAGTACATTTTAACAATATTGATTCTTCCAATCTATGAATATGGTATCTTTCTATTTGTCTTCTTCGATTTCTTCGTCAGTGTCTTATAGTTTTCAGTGTCTTTCACCTCAGTTAAATTTATTCCTAGGTATTTTATTCTTTTTGTTGCACTTGTAAGTGGCATTGTTTTCCCAATTTCCCTCTATGATAGTTTGTTCTTAGTGCATAGAAATGTCACAGATTTCTGTATATTGATTCTGTATCCTGCAACTTTACTGAATTCACTTATTCTAACAGTTTTTTGACAGTCTTAAAGGTTATCTCTATATTGCATCATGTTGAACTCAGTTTTTATTCATTTAGAGATGATGGTGAGAGAATCCATCTACATTTTCATGCCCTATCCACATTTAAATAGAAATAAGCTTTGTCAATTTCATTTTGTTTGAGAGCCCTGAAGGCCAAGAGCAACACATTCCCACAGAATCCTGTCTTGTTAGAGATACATGGGCTGACGTAAAAGAGGACCAGAGATTTCAGATTCTATTTGAATTGGCCAGGTACTGAAAGTCCAGCCATTGCAATAAGGTTCATGTTTTCAGCAAATTTTAGAGCTGATTCCTCAAACTGCAAAGCAACATCTGCTACTCCAGCCCCAACTATGCCAATTACTGTTAAAGAGATTTCTGCATGGGTCAGATGCAGTTCTTACGATTAAACTCATCTGGGCATTTCTTGCATAGAGTCCATTTTCTGGAGCTCCATTTTCATGGAGCTGGCTCTCAGCCACCTCTGAAGGGTGAATGGAGCTTAATGAAACACTGTGCTATAATGATGCCATTTGTCAGACTGCCAAACTGTGTAAAAGAGTACGATTAAGTCAGTTTCCTATAAATTTAAGCTTTTTTTCCCCACCACAATCAATCTTAGAGGTAGTCATCTATCAGTAATTTTATACTTCAGTTTTTTCATCTTCTCTCCAGTTTAGAACTAATATCAATTGTTCCTCAAAAGAGGAATCATAAAGAAGTTGCCAGAGATTAAGCAAAGATAACTCACAGTGTGCTGAGAAGTTTAGGGCTGCATCTTGTAAATAATGAGAAAATATTTTGAAAAACAGGAAATGATATTATAGTCATTCTTAAAACAGACAGACTACACAGTAACATTTGCACAATGAAGTACATAAGAGAACTATGGGTGACTTGATTTTGTTTTGATTTGGGAGGACTTTTAGTGTCATGTCATTTGGGTCTTATTTGGGGCTTCGTGCTGTTCTGGTTTTCATCGTTCATTTAACAAAAATTCATTATGTACCTACTATGTGCCAGGCATTATAGAAATAAAAATGAAAAAAGAAAGTCACTATTCTCAAGGAGTTTACAATTCTATTTACACCAAAAAATTATAAAACAAAAAAAAATAATGAAATACAGAGAAGTATGCAGGGTACTGTGGTAACAGAGAGAATATCATTGATAAAAGTCATTTGCTAAAAGTGTCCTTTTATATTGGTACAGTTAAAAATACAACAACAACAACCTATAACAGCTTTCCAAACTGCCTCAGTTGTGTACAAATCATCCCCCATGCTGTGACAATCAGGCGTAACCTACTGTAAATATGAAAGGAATAAGACTGGAAATTCTCCCCAGATTTGATCTGTGATTAGTGAGGAAGTTGGGTACTTGAAAACTGCTTGGGCTCATAGAAGAACCTGTCTAAAACAGGCTCATAGAAAAGCCCACCTGAAGTATTTTCAGAATTGACCAGATAACATTTCTAAGGAGAGTGGAGGCATTTCATTGACCAATAGGTTGACACACACAAGTGGGAAAAAAAGGGGCTTCAGTTTGGAAGTAGAGGAAGAGAATGCTAAGTGCAAGATGTATAGTGTTGTGTCATTGGTTGGGTGTGGTGGGGAGAGGGCTTGGCAACACTGACATCCAGTTGTCCTCTAAGCACTGCTGCTTCTGGAGAACCACATTGTGCACTAGGTTCCCAGACTCGAGGGAAAATCTACAAAACCGAAGGAGTTAGCTGTGTGCTATAGCGATTACCGGTTCAATTTTCTGCCTGAGTCAGATTCTCCCTTTGTCAGTCCTAAAGGGTTGGTATTTGGGACTAAGCCAGCAGTGGAGAATCAGGCATACTGTGTTATATAGAGAGAATAGTTACTGGCTTATTTTCCAAACAACTGTGGAATACAACATTTGTAAACCAGCCTGCAAATAGGAAACTCCATGTACAACAGGATATTTTTGCTATTTGGTTTTAATCATCTCGGCATAAATGTTTCAGGAAGTATCTCTAGCTAAAATCGTACCTATTTTACATATGGCCACCTTATTCCTTTTGGAGATATATGTCAGTGTGTGACATAGGAACAAATGCAGAGTTGGGACCCCTTCTCAGGTCAAAAAATGTTTGTGTTTGTATCCCTATTCCAAAATAAAATTAAAAATTAACTAGGATACATCAGGTCGGGAAAAAAAGTAGATTAAGTGTACATCATAACAAGCCAACTTCCCAACCGAAAACCCAAATGTCTGGAAGGGCTTCAAAGTGCCCCCTGCAGCCTTTGACCAAGCCTGGCAGCTCTGAAGAGGAGCTCAATAAGGGGGACAGAGACTGCCAGATGCACAGTATGCCAATGCCAGCCAAAGTGAGCTGGCAGAAAGAAGAGCCAGCAAGCCGACAGCGCCAAGATAAAGAGGCCAGAGTGGCAGGAGGCACAGATGGTTTCCAAGGGAGCAGTATTGTTTTTAATTACTTGCTCTAGTGTTATCCTCAGCCTTGCTCTTTGTGATTGTATGTGGGTTGTTTCTATCTTACATCCATCATTCCCTGTGATGAGGTTAGAAAGCCAGATAATGTGAAGTGATTTGTTTCTAAACAGAGTGGGGACAGACAGTAACACGAGCGTGAGACATCCATATCAGGCTCAGCTGGAAAGCCCAACATCTCCAAATGATCCGTCCCAATGGAGGCAAGGTTTTTTTGCTGCACTGAATTCTAGCAACTGGTAATGAAGTGTGTCTAAGAAGCAATAGCCACCCCTTCCATTTATTTCAGTTAATTTCTCTATTCATCATGCTCTACCTTCTGTTTCCAAATCCTCTTGCACTATTTCCTGGGACAGGGCAATCTCCATATCCAACTGAACAGAATAGAAAATCACAGTAGCAGTGATGTAGTAGTAGTAATAGCTACCATTTATTAACTAGTTGCTATATTCCAGGTTCTGCACCAAGCATTTAATCATTATAACCACCATGCAAAGTAGATATCATCATTCCTGTTTCATAGGTTAGCATCTATAAGAGATTAGAGCTTAAAAGTGATACAGACAAATCAATAGGCAAGAATATTCCAGAGATAAGTACTTTAATGGCAGAGTAGAGCAAGCTATGGAGAGTACCCTTTAGGGTCATCTGGCTTAAATTTGGGGGGAAAATGGGGGAGTGGTAGGGGTAAGTTATTGGGAGAAGTTACATTTACATTGAATAATGAAAGAATGAAGAATGAAGAATATGCAAGAATAATAAACAATAATAAGTAAGAATTAACCAGGCAATGAGAGTGAGAAGGGTATCTAGGAAAAAGGGGCCATTTGTACAAAAGGCTTGAAACAAGAGAGATCACACCAGCTCAAAGTAGCCAGAACATAGAGTATGAAGGGAGCATAAGTGAGAGATGAAGCCAGAGATGTACAACAGTGAGCCAGAAGAGAAGTCTGCCTGAACCATGCAAAGAAGTTTAAATTTATTCTTAGGAAAATGAAAAAAATTGAATGATTTAAAACAGAGGGGAGAAAATCAGATTTGAAATTCAGAGCAAATTGCAGAGAGGAGAAAGGGAAGACAGAGTGCCCAGATAAGGGGCAATTCCATTATCTAGGCACATACTGGCAATGCTCCAAATAAGGAAAAATCTTTAATAAGGAAGAAGAGTCCTTGGGTTTGGTGATTGAATGTAGACGGGGGAAGGCAGCAGTTAAGAATGCTGCCTCCAGTGTGGTCTTGAAAAATTGTGTGGAGACCGGTGCTATTCACTAAAATAGGAACCACAGGAGGAGGAAGAGGAGTGTGTGTGTGTATGTGTGTGTGTATGTGTGTGTGTGGTGGCAGCGGTGGGGGGGTAGTGAAGGGTGGTTAGGCAATGAATCCTGGTTTTGGACACATTAACATGGAGATGCCTGTAGATTATTTAGGAAAATTTCTGGTAAGTTTTAGGATGTCTGGGTCTGGGGCTAAGGTGAGAGGCATTAGCTAGGGATGTAGATTGGAAGTTATTGACATGGACTTGATTGATTGGTTGATTGATTTAGAGTAGCAATGGTCATTTGGGAAAGAAAGAAAACAGTCACATTTATAATAACATCAAAAAATTAAAATATATAGGAATAAATTTAATGAAGGCTGTGACAGGTCTGTATACTGAATATTATAACATATTGATGAAAGAAATTGAAGAAGACACAAATAAAAGGAAAGATATTCCATGTTCATATATTGGAAGAATTAATATTGTTAAAATGTCCATAGTACCCAAAGTATGTTACAGATTTAATTCAATCCCTAACAAAATTCAAATGGCATTTTTTAAAGAAACAGAAAAACAATCCTAAAACTCACATGAAACTACAAAAGATTCCAAATAGCCAAAATAATCTTGAGCAAGAAAAACATAGCTGAAGGCCTCACACCATCTGGTCTCAAAATATACTACAAAGCTCTAGTAATCAAAGCAGTATCTTACTGGCATAAAAACAGACATATAGACTAATAGAACAGAATAGAGAGCCAGAAATAAGTTCACACATTTATGGTCAGTTGATCTTCAAAAAGCTGTCAAGAACACACAATGGGGAAAAGACAACCTCTTTAATAAGTGGTGTTGGGAAAACTGGATATCCACATGCAGGAGACTGAAACTGGATGCTCATCTCACACTATATACAAAAATAAACTCACAATGGATTAAAGACTTACATGTAAGACTTGACACTGTACAACTGTTAGAAAACATATGGGAAAAGCTTCTTGACATTGGTCTGAGCAATGATTTTTTGGATATGACCTCCAAAAGCATAAGCAGCAAAAATGAAAATAGAGAAATGAGATTGTATCAGACTAAAAAGCCTCTGAACATCAAAGGAAGCAATAAACAGAGTAAAGAGACAACCTACAGCATGGAAAAACATATTTCCAAACCATATATCTGATAAGAGGTTAGTATTTAAAATACATAAGGAACTCAACTCCATAGCAAAATAACAACCTGATTTAAAAATGGACAGAGGACCTAAACAGACTTTTCTCAAAAGAAAACGTACAATTGACCAACAGATGTATGAGAAGGTGCTTAACATCACTCATCATCAGGGCCGTGCAAATCAAAACCACCATGAGATATTACCTTACACCTGTTAGAATGGTTATTGTCAAAAAGACAAGAGATAACAAGTGTTGGCAAGGATATGGAGAAAAGGGAACCTGTGTGCCCAGTTGGTGGGGGTGTAAATTGATGTATAGCCATTATAGAAAACAGAATGGAGATTCCTCAGAAAAATTAAAGATACACCTACCACATGATCCAGCAATCCCACTTTTGGATATGTATCCAAAGGAAATAAAATTCGTATCTCAAAGAAATATCTACACTCTCACATTCACTGCAATATTATTCACAACTGCCAACATATAGAATTAATATGTGTCTATTTATAGGTGAGCTGATAAAATGTGAGATAGGTAGACAGATAGGTAGGGGGAGGGAGAGAGAAAGAGGGATAGGACTATTACTCATTCTTTAAAAAGAAGGAAATCCTATCATTTGTGACAACATGGATGAACCAGAAGGACATCTGTTAGGTAAATAAGGCAAACACAGAAAGACAAATACTACGTGATCTCACTTATATGTGGAATCCAAAACAGTCAGACTTATAGAAGCAGAGAGTTGAATGGTGGTTGCCCAGGCTGGAGGGTGGAGGATGTGTTGGTCAAAAGGTACAAAGTTTTTTTACCATCAGTTATGCTGGATGAATACTTTTAGAGATCTGATGTGCAACATGGTAACCATAGTTGAGAATACTGTATTGTATATTTGAAATTTGCTAAAAGTAGATCTTAAATGTTCTCGATACACACACACACACACACACACACACACACACACACACACACAGGCACACACACACAAATGGTAACCTGTGAGGTGATGGATATGCTAATAAACTTGACTGTGGTAAGCATTTTATAGTGTATATCAAAACATCACGTTGTACACCTTAAATATATACTATTTTATTTGTCCATTATACCTCAATAAAGCTGGAAAAAATAGAGTAGCAAAGGTCTTTATTACTAAGGGAATGAAGGAAGTGCCTCTTACCCTCCGCATGAAAGCTACTGGCCACACAGGTGTCCCTAGGACTCCCAGCTGGAACACAGGAGTTTATGTAAGCCTTGTGTGTAAGGGCCATCAAATCTGGAACTACAAATTCTAAAAATACTTTCTTTATCTTTGCAAACTTCCAGACAGAGGAAGAGACACTAGATCGTTTGTCTCTCTGGCTCTTGGAGAAGGTGTGAGGCCCCTTACTTGATTTTCTACTTGCTCATCACATCCAATTCCCAGACCTGTGTAGAAACCCATGCTGTTCTCCTTCTTTTATCTCTCTTGAGGCAACACTTGAGGGACACTTGAGGGACACTGACCACCTTTGCAACAAGCCCCACTCCTAGGCTTAATCATCTAAACCAGGAGAGTAAATGAGCTTGTCAGTGGAGGGTACGAGACTGAGAAAAAAGCAGTCCTAGAGAAAAGAAAGACTGTTGCTCCCTTAGCTATAGTTTCAGTTACCATGTCTTCTTCCTCCTTAGCAGATCACTCGCCTGGTTCTAGATTACCTAGAAATACTCTGGGTTATGCAGTCTCCCGTCAGTAAACTTCTCTCCTGTCTTACAGCCATGGTCAGTTTGTTCTGTTTGTAAATTAAAACCTTGCTCGATTTGAACCTACAACTCTTATCTGAGGAAATAGAACAAAGGAAACTATTATGTAGATGTTTGGTCATTCAAAGCCTTAAGGAGCCTGAACAGAGTTGGAGTATTATTATTAATAAAATTCTTCAACAAATTCCATATTCTAATAGCATCTTGGTGCGTCTTTTGCATTGTTTCTCCATTGCCACGACCCCAGACTTGGATCTTGCCCCTCAGATTCTCATGTCTGCATAACCTCCTAACTAGTCTCTATGCTTCTGCTATCCTTCACTTACCTTGTTGACCATTTCTGGATAATTTTCCAAAATGCCTCTTTTTGCAGCCTTCCTTTTCTGCTAAAATTTCTGCCATAGGACTTGGCTTCCTATAGGAATCAATCCAAGTTCCTTAGATTGTCATTTAAGCCTCCCCAATATCTGGAAACACATTATTTCTCCATTCAACCACGAGTATCTCCTCGACACTCAACCCTCCCCACAAGCAAGTTGCATCATTTCTGTCTTTTCATTTTCTCCAACTAAATATTCTCTCTGAACAGAGGTCCAAATATTGCAATTCCTTCAAACCTAAATTAAGTCCTTCTCCTATCTTAAATAAGTAAACTTTCTTAATTAAATACTACTTTTTTCCTTTTCTTGATATCTATAATACATATATTCAATAAATTGTAAATGCAAAAACTTGAAGAAATCCCAAAATCATTTGGCCCAGCTGTCTCATCAAACAGATATATAAACCGAGACTTCCTGAATGAAAATGACTTTACCAATCTACTCTGTGCAATTTTACTCTTTATCTGACACTCCAATGATTGCTAGGCTTGCCTTGCCCCATGCATTAGAGTGAAAACTCCTCAACCCTGCCTGCCAGTTCTTTGGTACCCTCCTTGATGCCCAGTATGCTATTGAACTGAATTCAAACTAAATCTAGTTGCATTTTTAAAATTCACTTGGGCTCATTATTTCAAAAACCTAATACTATACTATTTGAGGATTTAAAAATCCAATTTCTAATTTTTTTCTTTCCAAATTTGGACTTTCATGTATCTTATTTTTACCAAACAGGCACAACTGGTCAAAATAAATTGAGAGTATACCCATGATATAAGACAGGTTTCCCATGGCTGCTAAAAACTCTGCTGAACTATTCCCAGCTCAGAAAGGGGAAAAAGGCACAGGTTACCACTCAGTTCATTGCTTCTGAACATGAATCAGATGCCTGTGAATCCTTAGAGTTTGATGTTCAGCCACTGTGAAGCTTCCCAGCGTGCCAGTACCATACTTCCCCTCCTGAGATAGTTTACATGTAATAGAAGCAGCTGTCAAGAATTCCTTATTGCCTAGAGGGTTAAGAAGGGAATGCAATCCTCTGGGCATCATTGACAAAAGTGAAATTTTAAAATAAATAAGCAAAAGAATGTAAAATGTTTTATAGAAGCTCTCCTACATATAATAGAATATCCATTTACCATTTTATTTTTCAAGTCTTAATGACTCATTAAAACCATAATTCTACTTTTTTGTCAATTTCAGGACAAAACCATTTGAAACAGCATTCCATCTATATTACCTATAGTTATTGATGTGATAATAAAAATAATCATCTCCAAGTCCCAGATGTATTAGAGAGGAATTTATTTATTACTGATTTATTCATATCACTTCTTAATTTTTTTAATCAAAATTTATTTATATACGAGATACTTTAAACCAAGTTATTTCTCTCTTTTGGTATATACAGTCATAGCTAACCACAACAGTAAATATCAGTTTCTAGACCAACAGCTCACACATGCTCAATATAAATGTTATAAATAAGTACATAAAGTTTTAGAGCGTTTAATAAAAGCTTAATAGTTTGCTGACATGCTTGTTTCCAATTTCTTCATGTAGTTCATCCAGAGTTATCTGAACACATGTGGAAATGATGCCCTTTAAATACTGCCAGCTTTTTACATCCACTGCACATAATTTGTCTGAGCTATTAAGGAAGAAAAAAATCCCATAAATCAAGATGACATGAAAGGGAAAAAAATCAGCTTTATGCAACATGAAAACAATTTGTCCTTCCCACCAAAAGATCCTAAACAAACATTTGAAGAGAGAGTTCTAGAGAATGAAAATATTGTTCAAAATTTCCCTCTTTGAAATAATGCTGCTTAAAACAATTTCAACATCAATAATATTTGGCTGTTGTGATGATTGTGCAAAGATATAGTTCTTTATACTATGGTTGAGATTTATAGACCTTAAAACCTTGAAGTTATTGAGCAATCAGTTGGAATAAACTGGCAGGTTGCAGTAAAAAGAGGCTAAACCTTTGCTTATCTGGTCTTCTCTCCACAATGGTTTGGACCCTTATGAGCAACCTCACTGCTCAAATAGGTTTAAAACCACCTGAGCAGATCAAACTAGGGAAATTAACCCCTTTTCAAACATCCAATTCAGCTTAGAATTGGAGGCACTAAGGTTCAGCAACTTAAAAGTCCTGATCAAGCAGAGAAAATATGATCACACCTCTATAACAATGTGCTTCCAGAGTGAAACTTGTAGCCTAACCTAAGAGGAAAATAGGGTGGTAGATGCTATCTCATAGGATAGGGTAAAAAGCAGGAAGGACATGTTTATTTCAGCTGATCTTGTTGTGTTAATATTTTACTTAGGATTTTAAAATTACTCAAAAACATACAAGGAAATTTAAATGGGTAGGTGAAAGAGTCATTTTAAAACTGTAATAATTGTCACCAGAACATGTGCCAGATAGTTTTTGGGGAGGAGGGGGGTAGTTATGCCTCTCATATATATTACTTCATTAAAAATAATATTATTTCGATTAAATGGGGAAAATAAATGAAAAAGGGGCACGGGCAAATTAGCTATACACACATAGCTCTATCCGTTTATTAGGGCAGTGATAACAAAGTATCACAGACTGCGTGGCTTAAACAACAGAAAATTACTTTCTCACAGCTCTGGAGGCTAGAAATCCAAGATCAAGGTGTCCTCAGGTCTGGTTTCTTCTGAGGCCGCCCTCCTTGGCTGGCAGATGGCCAACTTGTCTCTGTCTTCACAGGGTCTTTCCTCTGTCTGTGTGTTATCTGTGACCAAATCTCCTCTCCTTATAAACACACTGGTCATGTTGGATTAGGGCCCACCCAATCCAGTAACTGCATTTTACCTTAGTTACTTCTTTAAAGGCCCTAACTCTAGTCACATTCTCCGTTATTGGGGGTTAGGACTTCAACATATAAATGCGGGGTGAGGGAGGGGAACACAGTTCCGCCCATAACAATAGCTATGTATAAAAAATTGAAGTAGAGGTTTGAGGTAGCTCATATGATAATTTGAGTCAAATTTATTTTTGCTTACTGCTTCACAATAACTGAGGCAGGTATTTGGGTTAAGAGCTTATATTTTCCTGTAGTATCAACACAATTGCATACTTTGTTTCTCTTTCACCTAGTACATTCTTACCAGCCCTGTCTGTGGCTATTACATTCATTTTTGTGCTCTACAAGACCGCAAGCTTTTTGATACTAAAACTATGTAAATGCCCTTAGGTAATTAGAATCTTGATTTTTAAATCTGTGGAATGCAACCCATGAGTAAGACATAAAACCATTTAGTGGGTGGTAAGCATTGCTTCAGTAAAAGAGACTAAAATTATGACAGTGTATAAAATAATAAAATAATTGAATGTAGAAGTGTTGTCAAGGAATATAGTAGAGTAAGAATTTCTGAAAATTATCTGCTCCATAAAAGCAATTTAAAAAACGGCAAAATTGTCACGATCAACTTTTTCAGAACTCTGGAAATTAAACAAGGGCTTTCAACAAACCAAGGGACTGTCTGAATCTCTGTAAAAACAGTTAAGTTTGTGACATTTTACCTTGGCCTATGCCTAGCCCTCTGCCCCACTTGTGCAGTAGACTCTCAAACAAACAGCCACAATCATAGTGAATCCAGCACACTGGTCACTATGAGGGGCCCAAGGAGGATGGAGCTCTTCCAAACCACTTCCCAGAATATTGTCATTATTTGACTTTTCTGATGATTCCCTGGAAGAATCCACTCACAAGGATGGTTTTTTGTTACCTGTTTGGAGCTTGCCTAGTGAAAATAGGCACTTGTTAAAAATTATCAGAGGCAATTGTTGGACATTAAAGATGCCTGATGCAGTAGATTACAATTAGGGCAAACAATAGGCTAACAAAAAGGCTTAAAACGAAAAGTAAAGAAGTGATGTTCTTTGGAAGCTTTGGAAAGTTGTGATACATTTCTAGGAATCTAGAAGGCCACGTATGAGCAGAGGACTGTGAATTTGTCCAGGGCTAGGCACATGTTCAGGAAAGACCTGAGGAAGGTCCTAAGCTCTCACCTCTGCTGACCTGGGGTCTCTGCAGAAGCAGGAAGTTGCATGTCCCAACACACACAGGCCTCCTGCAAAACCCACTGAATCGTATAGTTTAGAATGGTGAATTTCAGCGTATGTGAATTTTAAATTTCTCAATTTAAAAAATACATTGGTTGTTTATCTGAAATTTAAAAAAAAATAAGAGTAGGCAGTATTGATGAAATGTTGATTGAAAGTTGCCAGATTTTCCATTCACATGAAATTCAAAAATAGACAAAACTATTCTACGTTGATAAAGCTCCAGATAGCTGTCACCTCTTCAGGGGTTTAATAGTAAGTCAAACAATAACCTTACATTTTTCACTGGTATCTCTATTATAGTATATATACATCTGATGTTGACCTGAGATGTATTATTTAACAAAATAATAAACATGTATTATTTTTCTTTCCTGCTTATAAAATCCTGCATCCTAGTAATTAATGTATTCTTTTTTTCACATTAAGCTTGGCATAGTAGCTTGTACTTAGATGTTGCATAAAAGAAGAAATAAATTAAGAAATGAATTAATATAGTGACCTTTGAAATATATTTCTTAGAAATTCAAAATGGATATATAATAAAATGAATAAAAACCTAATATTTAGGTACAAATAAAAACTCATCAAACAATATGGAAGTAAAGAAAGGAGTGTGTTTGTGTGTAAATGCATGTATGTATTTATATATTCAAGTATTACAGAATCTATTGAGCACATATTTGAAAACTTAAAGCTGTCATTCATTAGCAGGTCATTGTGATTATTGATTCAGAGCTCAAAAGTCCCCTTTTCTAGACCTCAAATATGGGCTGCCAAACCAAGTTCCTAGTTCACTAATGTCTGGCAGAGCTGGAGAAAATCAGTAAGAAAACAAAGATTTCACCCCAGAACCAGAGCAAAGGATTTTGACTGTTCAGTGGAATGAGGCAAAGCCTTCATCATCTCTTGGCTTAGAGGTCCTCAGGAAATTTTGGAGATAGAGCTGAACCATGTACCTGAATCAAACTTTTTTTTTTTTTACTTATGTATTCTCAAAACACAGTAAAAACAAAATGACTCTCTAATTGAACCCTTTAAGTGATGTTTTTGTTGGAGATTATAAGCCACAGAATCCAAATAGGAATAAAATATGTATTTGTTCAGGGCTGTGCCTTTCATAGACAGCTCATGGGCTGGCAGTTTAAACTGTCAGCTCTCTTGTTGGTTACTGCTTCTCTTTGCTGATTGACTGTAATTGATTGACCCGTGGGTGGTGAACAGCAGGTGAGTGAGACCACACAGCCTTAAAAGCAATGAGGAAGCTCTAGACATTTTTCCAGGCCTTGAGTTGTATGGTGTTTAACTTCTTTTCAAAGGCTTACATGTTAACTGCTCAATCTTAACAGTAAGAAGAGCAATTCCTTTGGAAAAGCAGAATTCTTACCAAATATATGCATAGTTAAAATCCCATGAATTACTAAATCCTCATTTTATTATAATCTTCTCCATGCTTTAATGTAAGCATTTTAAGGTGTGTGCATGTACTACTTGGCTGTTCTTTTTCACTAATTTTTAGTAAATAATAATAGAATAGCTTTCCCCAACTTCAACATCTCATTTTGACAATCATAAAATTTATAATTTAGAAAAGGTGAGATCTGACTTTCATAAATGATTCTTTTCAGTGTGCATAACACCCAATCGTTAGCATATATATGTATGAAAATAAGATGGCAAATAAGAGCAATTTTCATTGAATTTAATGCTTGCTCACTGAGAGTAAGGCTTAGACAGTCAAATCTTCTTTTAATGGTGCTAAGAAAGATTCAACCACCTAGATTTTAGACCAGTGACCCAAGAATAGAAAGTTGAAATTCATCACTAATTGTTATGTCTGGGATTTGATTTTTCCCTCCTTACAATGACTAAATTAACCTGTTGCTATTTTGTGGACTCTGGTAGAAGACCCAAGACTCCTGCTTTGGAGACAAAGGAGTTCATTACTCACAGCACAGCAAGCCACATGAGGGTCAACATGATGTGTTGGTTCCCTTTGTTCCAATTCCTGTGTGGATGACGCAGAGAGCCAGATGGACGCTGCACACACAGTGGGTTTATTTGCAGTCAAATGAGAGAAAGAAGCATCATGCCCAGAAATGGTCAAGAGGAATCCTGGATTTTCAAAAGAGGTCTATATAACCCCAACTCTTTTCCTCTTGGTCGATGCCTAGAAGTCAGCCAAAAAATGAACCCTTTTCTGAGGATAGTGGCAAATCACTGGCCTAACTGCCTTATAAAGTATGTAGACCAGGAGATGGTGAGAGAGAGAGGAGTCAGAAATAGTCTTGAGTTGATTTTTAAGAAGGACTTCACAGTCGCCAATACCAGATGCTTGAAGAGGGTAGGGAATGTGGAATGTCCATCAAATACCTTAATAATTGGCCCATTTGGGACTAGCTTTTGTGAGAGAAGGCATGCTATTTTTGAACTCTAGATGGATTGGAAAGCTGAAAACATGGTGCAGTTTAACTGCAAGGCCCACAGTGATGTGGTCAGAGTTGGTGGATCAGATGGGAAACCTGAAAAAGTTTTAACTGGTAAGATACTAATGGTATCGCTGAGAGGGGGTCAAAGATCAATGTATTTAATTTTTCAGGAGTAAACAGGGTCAATGCCCGAAGCAGTGTGGCTTCCTTCTTGCAAGACAAATTGGTCAATGTTGGCAGGAATCACAAGTCTAACAAACAGTGGTAATTTCTGTATCTGAAACACAGAATCCTTTACTGTGTACCCAGCCTATGATGGCGTCTGTGTTTTCATGTCTGGTATGATGATGGGTCCAGGTAGTGATGGCAGTGACCTGGGTGGCATTGGGCTTATTAGGGCTTGATTCCATTTGATCTCATCAGAAAATGGGCCACTACCATGGCCCTATGGAGTAATGTGCCAGTCTGAGGTCTTCTGAGAGGCACACCAGATGGCTAGGCTACTGACAACAGACCAGGAGTCAATAAAACTGTAGCAAGGGGAGGACTGACCAAGGCTATAGGACTGCTTTGAGTTTTCCCACCAAGATGATTGACCCTGTCTGCTTTTGGTGTTACTTGGCTATCCATAAGGTTGAACAGTAACAACAACCCAATGGGCACCATGAGGTGTCAACTTGGCTGAATTATCAGTGCACCAGGCCCAGTTATTTAGGGGAGCCTCTGTGAATCTAGGGCCCCATTTTTCCTGCTGCTTTACTTCAGGCTGTGGAGTGAGGGCTATTTTTACCCAAAGGAGAAAATTACTTTTTCATGTAACACCGAGATGACACTAAGGCCAGATGAGCTGTGCTAATGAATATGCCATTTCCACTTGACTAATGAGGCATATCAGGTCCTGCCCACCTTGTTAGTCATCAAGTTCAAGCTGACTCGTCCAGAAATAGGGATGTCGAGCTGGAAAGTCACAAGGTCTCAATGAGTAAGACATTGAGTTTCAACAAGCGCTTAGTAGCGGCAGGCCAGCAGCTCCATTTCAGAAGGGCTGTACTTGGTGGCTTATGAGGCAGATGGCACTGTTTCACTGGAAAATGACCTTGCTGAATTCTCCTGCCTCCTTTGTCTTTAAAATTGTGATTTCTCTTTTTCCTCCTGGGATTTTTGATTGTTTCTGCTGGAGCACCCTGGAGGAGAAAGTAGTGAAGCAGTCCCTGAGCAGGAGAATTTCCTCTGGCATTTATGAGACAGGGAAGTACAGGTATCCAACATGGCATGCCATTATACATCCAGATGTGGGAGCCACAGGAATCAGTACCTTGAGTTAGCCCAGCGCTGTACCCACAATGTCACTTTAACTGCCCTTGGCGACTGTAAGCCCCATCGCAACCCATCAGTTGAATTTGAGCACAGTTTTCCCCTAAGGGAACATAGACCAACAAGGTAACAAGTGTGTAGGTGAAGGGCGACAGCAGGAGCTGCCAGGAGACCGCACTATCTCTCAGCAAGGTGTGTTCATGATGTGCCGGGTGGCAGAGGAGGCTGTCCCACAGGAGATAGTGAGGTGGCAGAGAGATTTTTTCTCCCTTGGTGTCCCTCACTCCAGAGAGGGAGTCCAAGCGCAGCACTGCTTCCTTCCCAGCATGCCTCTCAGCATCTGAGCCTAGGAGCCCTTTCTATCCCTGACCACACCGCTGTGGCTCCAAACCTCACAGCTCTCAACATCTTAGGTCCCCCCACACCTGCACTCTGTCCTCATTGCCAGCTAAGTTGGGCTGCAGCAGATACACAAATGTAGATGGCTCTACACTGTTAATATCGGATTTGCATTTACATTAAGTTTTAAGCATCACCTCATTTGCAGATCAATGAAACAAACTTCAAGTTTTGGTTCAACCAAAGGTCTTTGTCAAAGAGCAAAGTCGCCACTGCTGACACCATTTATTCCAGCTCTGAAGATTCCTCAGCTTCACAACTACAGCCACTTTGCCTTTCAGCCAGAGCTGTGGAGCTTGTTGCCCCATTGTCATGGTCACATCCTTTCCTCCTCTTGCCTGGAGGAGAGTGAGCAATCAGTAGGGCATCTGTTGGGCAGCTTGTTTCAACCTTACCTCTCACCACCTGCCTCACTAACAGATACAACGAGGGACCCTAACTCTGCACCCCAGCCCAATCCTTGCCTTTGACTTGGGCAAGAGCACTTATGATGGCATCCCAGGGGGTCCTTCGTTTCCCTGAACCCATCCTTTGGGGTTTTGTCCCACCCCTGCCAGAAAGCCATATGTCTTTCAGTATCCTATCCTTGTCATGAAAACTATTGAATCTAGGATTTGATTTTACCCTCCTTACAAGCTAATAAGTTAGCTTGTTACTGTTTCAAGGATACTGGTACTAGACTCAAGACTCTTGGGTCAGAGACAAAAGACTTAATATTACAGCACAGCAAGCAGCAAGAGCATCAGCATGTTTGCTTTGGTTCCCCTTGATCCGAAGTTCTAATGGGGGATGCAGAGGGCCCGGATGAATGCCGCCGATACAGGCTGGGTTTGCATTGCAGCTGAGGAACATTTGGAGGAACCTTGATTTTAGAGCAAGCAGTAAGAAGCCTGATTTTTGTCCTGAAGGGAAACTTTACTCCTTTCCTCCCTCAAGGTTATTCATTACAAACACACTGCTATGAAAGGCCTGGGTAAAGAATGGTCAGAACCTTGCGTTCTGGATACACTCAGTAAGAACCAGTAGGGACACTCAGAGCCAATGGCAATTGCCTCTCCCAGGATTAACATGTTGTGCTACTGATTCCACACTGGATACTCTGCTAAGCACTTTTTCTACCTTATCTCAGTTAATCCACATGGCAACTTTGTGAGTCAGGTACCATTAATATCACCCCCATTTAATGGATGAGAAAATTGACATTCATGGAGTCTAATAGGCCAAAACTCTAAGGGGAGAAACTAACATTCAAACCCAGTTCTCACACCAAGGCTCATTCTTTTATCCACTGTGTTACAATGTCTCTCATGTGTTAAGACTGAGGATATTGTGATGTTTTCAGAGGCTTTTAGTAGATATAAACTTATCCGAGTTGGACACTTACATAAAGACATTTTAATAACTAACAAGTTTAAATACCAACACTGCAAGAGCAGAACACATTTCTGATGAAATTATGGTAGGTAATGTTGGTAGTGGTTGCCTTCTCTGTGTGCATGCTGTTAAAATATCCATATTATATCTGGAAAGGTAGCCATTTGCCTTGGTTTCCACCAGACTGTCCTAGTTTATACCTGTTGTTCCAATGTATTTATTAATAGTGCTCCCAAGGAATAAGAAAATAATTATTCTTCATGGTTTTTATTGTGAGGGTAGTTTTCTTCATAAATTATTGAAAAGATAAGGGAAAGAAGCTAATTGTAAACTGTATATATCAAAGGAGCATTTTCAAACTTTATATATCAGAGCAGTCTTCTCAAACATTAGTTTGAAAATTTTATCTATTTACTAAACCCAGTATCAGCCTGATTGACATTTCCTAATGTAAATCATTGCTCTTCTGACCACTCCTACCTTGTTTTCCTATTTTCTAATAACTCAGATACTCCCTGTCTACATCCAACAGATGTACTCTGGCCGGTACATCCAGACAATAAATATGTTAGGAAAGAATGAAAGGCCAGTTTCTAACCTTGAAAGTTAGTTATGCATTCCAAAATAGCATTTAGTATTTAACTGACCACTTGCTCTGTGTATGCCATTAAAAATACTGAATATAAGAAATAAACTTCAGATCAACTCCTATTGACATATACATTACCTAACAACATGCCTACATATATCTGAAATATTGTAGTGAAGCATTCAGAATAATAAGAATGAATTATATTTGAACTTGAATGTAGTTCAAATATATACATCTATATGAATGTACATGTGAAATGAAAATACAAAGAGGTGAATGAAAAAATTAAATTTTTGATAATCTCATTATTGGTAAAATCAGATCAGTTTGTAAAAATGACAAGAATGATATTAAGGACAGCGATAAAAACAGCAGGCACTACTACCAGGAGTTTATCACCTAATCAGGGAGAGAAGACACTCATAAGGAAGGTTATATAAGGTTATATAATCAATCGAGTGTGTGGTTTCCCACAAATGTGCAGATTCCCACTCTACCTTTGGTTTAATGTTCTCTTTTGTATAGAGAAAACCATATGGAAAGGACCCAGGATGAGAAAGGAGCTGGGAAGTAAAAGTTCCATTCAGTCTGGATATCTGTAACAGAGGGGTGTAACCTCTGGGGTTGTTAATGTGCACACAAGCCTATGGGAGGAAGGATGTGATTTGATAGGTGTTAAAACCCATTTACACTTTCAGCAGATTGGTCCACCTGCTACACAGCAGTATCCTGAGGGAATAGATTGAACAGTGTTGATGGCAGAAGGAGTAAAGACCAAAACATGGAAGTTGTTTTGATAGGATTTCAGATCTATGAGTTAGACACCTCAGGAGGGAGCCTTTATTATTGAAGAGGTTCCAGAGTGAGGATCTGAAGTTCCTCGGGAAGACTGAGAGGGAAGAGTATGAGGGAACAAAACTAGAGATGAGGACTCAGGAAAATAGATGAAGAATACATTTTGCTTAGTTTTCATGCTCAGAGTATCATGAGTTAATCCTGGAAAGAGCATCTGTCTCTCATTCATTTTCGTACTGACATAACATGCCTTAGATTTACCTATATCTTTCAGGGATAATCATTCAGAGTGCCAAACCCTGTGAATCTCATTAGGCTTTCTCTGAGGAGTTGCCCTGTTGAGGGATGAAATGTGTGCTATTTCAGCACCATACTTAGTACTATAATTAAAGTATCAAAATGTACAAGTAGGTAAGCACACGGATCAATAACAGTAGGTCAGAAGTTCCAAAGTATTTGGGTTTATGCTATTTACCTCTTAGACAAGTCACCTGACCTCTTTACCTGAGTTTTCCCATAGTTAAAACAGGACAAATCATTCTCTCATACTGTGTTTCACCAGAGTATACTTTGGATACATTATAAAGAACCATGTAGGAGTTCAATATTATAACACTGAACATATGGAATCTTCCTAGATAAACTTCAAAGTATTCCATTATTTTCAATTAAAATGCAAAAATTTCACATTGAAAGGGTAATTCAATTACCCTTGCTTTGTGCCACCTCCTCACAATGTTATCATTTTACATATTCTGAAATTAACAGACATACTTCCTGCTGAAGCACAGATAACAGATAAAACAGGGTTATGGACCCTAAAAAGAACAAAGCCCTATACACAAAAGACTTTTTCTCCCAAAGGTAAGAAAATTCGGCTTGAAGGATTGGCAAACACCCAGTACATCACTCAGCATACCTGTATATTATCTTGGTCCATTCTGGCAAGCCAACTAAATGGTGAGACCTGCCCTTTGGAGATTAATTCTGTTTCCTTTCATATTCCACATTGAAGTCTCTCTTTATAAGGTACTTCCAGAACTTCAATTTCCAATTGACACACAATATTAAAAGCAGTGGATTCACAGGTTTGAATTGCTGTTCTTCCTCATTCTCATGCTTCTTTTCAGAAAACACAAAGAATGACCAACTAATTCAAACAACCAAATAATTTACAGATGGAGGTTCTGTAGTGCCTTTGCGGAAGACTTTTGCTTTCCTTGTTGTTAAGTTACTTCTGTTAGGATCATCAAGAGAAGGTAAACTTCTCAAAGAAAATGACAGATAATTAATCTCCCAGGACAAGGAGAATGGAGAACAATTGAAAGAGTGTCTCTTCTCATTATTAGTCATACAGACTTTAATTTTGAAATCCAACACTATTAGAGCTGAACACATAAGACCCTTTAAGAGAAAAACAAAATAATACACTTTGTGGTATAATTTTGTTCCTGTTCATAATCATTGTGGAGACTTTAAATGCCTTTTATAGATTTCATGGTACCTAACATAAAGCAGAGTGTATGATATGTATTTAATACTTATGAAAATTTAGATTCAGACTGAAGTTCATCCTGAATTTTTTTTTCTTAAAAACTACAGCTTTTTGTAATTCTAATACGGCTCAAAAATTTTTTGAAGGCCCCACAACATCAAATTAGTTTTAAATGAGACTTTTCTTCCCACAGAGAGAAAATTTACACAATCATCCAATAGCTGGACTCTGACATATTCATTTGGGTGATCCATTTGTCTGTCCCTAAACTTTATTTCACTTGATATTCATGTGAATAACCCCAAATACACCATATACTCCTCTGCTTGCCCTCTGTGCTAAGTTTTCAGGATTTACTTCCAAACGTTATCACTACTTACAGACCCTGTGACTTCATTCACACACCCAGCTTCTCATCTTAGGGCTAGGTGGAGTCAGATGACACTCCCTGTCTAGGACCACATATATTATGTTCATATTTGGATAGAAAAAGAAAAAAAGCTAAAATAAATTTAGGTGGATGGCAAAAAAAAATCATAGAAAAATAGAAATAAAGTGATCCGGCGAGCAACTTTCATATATGGTTCGTAATAGAAATCTTTAGAAGCCACATTCCACTAATTCTTATTTCTTTTGCCAATAAACCAAAAATAGATGCCCTCCAATAATAATGCTGTTCAGTCAGAATAAAGACAAGAATGTAGTTGTTAGGAGGTCTGACTTTTGAACCCAAAGTCTGGGTTCTAATCCTGCTTCGTCCTTGTATGTCCTTGGAAGCTTTCTTAACCTACAAATGCTTCAGATTACTCATTTGTAGAATGTGTGTGTGTGGCGGGGAGGTGGGGTGGCATGGGGTGGGGTTACCTACCTTATAGGGCTGTTGTAAGAATTAAGTCAGTTTCACTTAAAACACTTAGCTCAGTGTCTAGTACTCAGTTATGTTAACTGTTAGCAATTATCACGTGCATCTTTAGTTCTTTGTGGTTCAGCCTGAATAGTTTCATCAGATCAACAGAAAGGATCAGATAAGTTAACACAACAAATTCCATTTCTTCATGAAAAAAAATCAAGAGATTTTTTAATTGACTCAGAATTTTAAAACACAGCTCATACTCTCTGCTTTTAAACTTAGTTAACTTTGTTGGTAATCAAGATATTTACATGTTTAGTCCCTTTCATACTTTTTGAATTACAAGCTTACCAATATTAGTCACTTTGATATAGAATGCTGTGAAAATTACTGCATCAGTCTATTCCACACTTTAAACCAATTGACCCAAAGTTAAATTAATTAATTTAAAAAATATTTGCTACAGATATTGTCATAAAAACAGTGGGGCCCACTACTTAAATTGTGACTAAAATATGATTTAAGATATAAATGGTAATTGGTCCTGGAAGAAATTACATTTTAAAATGGTGGCAGAAGTGTGTTGCAGGAAGATAGGAGGAATGTGGAACAAAAATGATGGTGGCTTCTCAGAGAACCTGTGACCTGAACATCAGAAGTTTGAGACTTTAGAGGGATGAAATAATAACACATGACCTCTCTTCTCAAGAAATTTGCAATTCTGTAGTCATATGTGGGCTTTTACTAGTATCAGGCATGATGCTGATTACTTTCATATATGTCGTCTGTCATAGATACTGCCAATTGGTTCACTCAACTCCATTGCAATCCCCTTTGAGCATGCCTTCCTGTACAACAAAGACTGGAAAACTAAAATCTATATTTCTGAATTCCCTTACAGTTAGGAATTTGTAGGTGTATAGTTGGAAGGGATTTGGGGGCTTCATTGTTCATCCTGACCATCTAGAATACAAAATTAATTCCCTTGACTTCCCGAAGCTCCTGTATTCTAGCTAATACTCTGTATAAATCTCTTTCTAGTTAAACTAGTGTTATTAGTCAGGGTTCTGCAGAGAAACAGATCCAAAAGGATACACAGACACACACACAGACACACACACACACAGACACACACACACACACACACACATATATATATATATATATATCAATCAAGAGATAGAAAACAAAAGAAATTTATTTTAAGGAATTGGCTCATGCAGTTGGGGAGGCTCAATGAGGCCAAGATCTATAGAGTTGGCCAGCACAATGGAGACCCAGGAAAGAGCTGTGGTTCTAGTCCAAAGGCCTTCTGCTGGCAGAATTCTCCTTTCTTCTAAGGAGGTTAGTCTTTTTCTGTTACATCCTTCAACTTTCTGAATGAGGTTCACCCACAATATGGAGAGTAATTTGCTTTACTTTGAAGTCTACTGATTTAAATGTTAATCTCACCTAAAAAGTACCTTCACAGAAACATCTAGAATAATATTTGACCAAATATCTAGGTACCATGGCCTGGCCAAGTTGACACATGTAGTTAACCTTCACAAGTTAGAGTGGATTTTGTTTCCACAGAAAAAAGAAAACTATAATATCACATCATTTTATATAATCCTCACAATAAACTTGTAGGTTAAGGATTGCAATCCTTATTTTACAGATGAGGAAACCAGCTTAGGATAATGTTTTGCACTGCACTACGAAGTTAGAAGTAGCTGAAGATGATTTGAAGGCAGAACTTGAGATTCCAAATCCAGTGCTCTTTCAGTTACACCAGCACTGCCAATACATTCGTTTGGGAAGATGAAACTAACCACATGGAAAAATTAAGAGCTAATGCAAGAGCAAGTACTAACCATAAATGCAAAAAGAATGCATATGTCTATTATATGTCTTTAGCTTGGGTCTAGAGCAGAGTTTTATGGTAAAAGTGGAATTTAGGATGAATATTTCCTTGTGTATACACCAAGGCAAGAAGAAAAAATTCCAGACAAAGGAAATCAAACAAGCAAATACGGGGTGTGGATATAGGCACGAATATGTGAAGACTGGTTAGGTATCTGGGCTGACTGGAGAAGTAGCGAGGGAAGAAATTTGATGCCTAGATGGGAACAGATTCTGGGAACATTAAAATCAATAACGTAAGTAAACCATTACAGGTTGTTGGGCTGAGAAGCATCTTGATGAATGTGGTGGGCAGCTGTTACTCTTATTCTAGTGGCTCCCAGTCTTCATTTCTAGTCCTGGCACACCAACCCCATATTTCTACCTGATCCCAAAACATGTTTTATTAACCACCTCAAATCTCTCATTCCCAGTGTCAACCAATTTTCTCCCAGACAGGCTCTTTCTTAACAGTGGTATTGCTATTTCTTCCAGTCTCCTGAACTACCTCTTTAATGTTTCCCTCTTTTTATCCCCTAGATCTAACATTCAACAAGGCATTATTTCTTCATTTCAATTTTCACTTGAGAACCTCGTAAGATTTAGTGCACTTCCATGTGCCCAGACTACAATAATAGCTTCCTAACTGATATCTCTGTTTCTAGCATAAAAGAGGGTTGTAGAAAAAATACGCTTATGTTCTCAACACAGCTTGTGACTAGCTCTCCAAATTCTAATGGTTATTTACAGCTAAGGTAGTAAAAGGGCCACCTCTGCTCTAAAGATCTGGCATAATTCTTGGAAAGAAGTGAGTGTATTAGATATATTTCCCAACCCCTGCCCCCAGGCAGAATTAATTATTCCCATAGGACTCTAAACTTGCCTAAAAATAGGATATACCACATTGTTTTACAGTCAATTATTTATATGCCTGTTCTCACCTAAAGTGTAAGTTTTAATCCAGCACCATACCACTTTTTCACCATTAAGCACAACCTTCTAACCTATCATATCAAATTTAGACTTCAATATCTATGATTATAATTATTCTGTTACAAACAATTATTTCTTTCACATCTCTTCCTCCATTTTTCTTGGCAAAGCCCCAGCTCTGGTTAAACTTACCTACCTTCCGCTTCCATACATATACCCAAACAACTGAAATTTGCTGAAGAATAATCTAATATCAGCTTGACTAACAGATCTCACTATAAATATAATCCAGTCACTCAACATAACATAGCAGTATTTCTGTATTTTCTTCTTATTTTGTTTACCACCCTCCAAACTGTCTCATGCCTTGAACTCTCTCCTAAAACTGCCCACAATCATTCCCCTCCCGCACATTCAGATGATAAACTTACATTGTACTTAATTTTTTTTTAAAAAAACAGTAGTTTCTCCTCTTCTCTCCACAGATCTACTGATAAAATTCCAGTTGCACAGATACTTCCTTCTTATAATTATGAACAAACTGTCCCTGCTGGAATCCAATAGACACTCTCTTCTTTGCAAGATCTTTGTTCCTATACTTATTCTTTCTCTGCATCAGCAATTTTCTCTTTTATCCTCTCTCTCAACTCCCTCCCTCCTTCTCACTCTATATCTATCATTTCTTACTTTAAAAAAATACTTTCATTGACACTCCTGCAATTAACACCCCATTTTTTATGCTATTCATATCGAAAGTTCTGCCTTCTTTTTTCACCTTGCAATCTCCAACTCACTCCAATTAGGCTTCTCCTTACACCATTCCACAGAGATTGCTCTTGAAAAGGTAAACAATGACCTCCTTAATGCCAAACCCAATAGACATGTCTGTGTTCTTATTTTATTTGACTTCTCAAGAACATTTAATACAACTGATTGCTTCCTGAAATACATTTTCCACCTAGCCTTACTGAGGGATTCTTTTCCTACTCACAGGTCACTCTATCTCAGTCTCTTGCTTCTTCCTCCTCCTTAAATCACTCAAATTTTGGAGTGATTTGGGACTCACTTCTGGGTAATGCTTCCTTATCTGCACACTCTAAATAGGTTATTTTATCCAGTACTATGGTTTTAAAATATCATCTAGTTAACAACTTGGTCCATATCTATATCTCTAAATCTAGCCTAGTCTTCAAACTCCTTTATTTAACTGCCTTTTTTATATCTGTATTTGGATGTCTTTAATATGCTTCTAAAAGTTGACATTATTGTGATAGAACTCCTTATTCCTACCCCATTCACCCTCACAAACATGCTTCTCTTCCCAGTTTCCCCCATCTTAGTACTGACTTACCATCTAAATAGCTGCGCACGCCAAAAACCCTGAGAAACAATTCTTGATTCATCTTTATTTCTAAACTCCCATTTAATGCATAAGCAAGATTTACAGACCTTCCTAAAACCATATTTCAAGTCTGTTCCCTCCCTGCGTCCTCTCTTGGCCCTCCATACTCCATTTCTACACAACACTCAGTAGAAACTTTTCAAACTGTAAACCAGCTTACACTATTCAATGTTTTACCCTTCATCTTCCCTCAAACAGAACAAAATGCAAAACTTCTCCCTGGCTTACCTATTCCATTCGTACCATAACACTCTTCCCATTCATCCCATAACACTCTTCACCTCAACCATCATGCTTCCTTCATACTTGGGTTCCCTCTGCTCAAACACAACCAATGTATTTCTACTTTGAAATTATTTTACTGCTGCACCCTCTGATCTGAGTGCTTCCTCCCAGTCTTCACGTGACCAGTTCTTAATGGCTATTCAAGTCTTGTTTCAAAAGTCACCTCCTCAGAGACCCTTTCTCTGCTCATCAGTGTAAAGTAACCAATAAATTACTTCCTATGAGTATCCTTTTATGATTATTTGCATAGTTCTTTTTTTTTTTTGACGTATAATTGCTTTAGAATGGTCTGTTAGTTTCTGCTTCATAACAAAGTGAATCAGTTATACATATACATATGTTCCCATATCTCTTCCCTCTTGCATCTCTCTCCCTCCACCACTCCCTATCACACCACTCCAGGCGGTCACAAAGCACGAGCTGGTCTCCCTGTGCTATGCGGCTGCTTCCCACTAGCTATCTACCTTACGTTTGGTAGTGTATATATGTCCATGCCTCTCTCCCGCTTTGTCACAGCTTACCCTTCCCCTTCCCCATATCCTCAAGTCCATTCTCTAGTAGGTCTGTGTCTTTATTCCTGTCTTACCCCTAGGTTCTTCATGACGTTTTTTTTTCTTATATTCCATATATATGTGTTAGCATATGGTATTTGTCTTTCTCTTTCTGACTTACTTCACTCTGTATGACAGACTCTGGGTCCATCCACCTCATTACAAATAGCTCAATTTCGTTTCTATTTATGGGTGAGTAATATTCCATTGTATATATGTGCCACATCTTCTTTATCCATTCATCCAATGATGGACACTTAGGTTGTTTCCATCTCCGGGCTATTGTAAATAGAGCTGCAATGAACATTGTGGTACATGACTCTTTCTGAATTATGGTTTTCTCAGGGTACATGCCCAGTAGCGGGATTGCTGGGTCATACGGTAGTTCTATTTGTAGTTTTTTAAGGAACCTCCATACTGTTCTCCATAGTGGCTGTACCAATTCACATTCCCACCAGCAGTGCAAGAGTGTTCCCTTTTTTCCACACCCTCTCCAGCATTTATTGTTTCTAGATTTTTTGATGATGGCCATTCTGACTGGTGTGAGATGATATCTCATTGTAGTTTTGATTTGCATTTCTCTAATGATTAATGATGTTGAGCATTCTTTCATGTGTTTGTTGGCAGTCTGTATATCTTCTTTGGAGAAATGTCTATTTAGGTCTTCTGCCCATTTCTGGATTGGGTTGTTTGTTTTTTGGTTATTGAGCTGCATGAGCTACTTATAAATTTTGGAGATTAATCCTTTTTCAGTTGCTTCATTTGCAAATATTTTCTCCCATTCTGAGGGTTGTCTTTTGGTCTTGTTTATGGTTTCCTGTGCTGTGCAACTTTGCAGTTTCATTAGGTTCCATTTGTATATTTTTGTTTTTATTTCCATTTCTCTAGGAAGTGGGTCAAAAAAGATCTTGCTGTGATTTATGTCATAGAGTCTTCTGCCTATGCTTTCCTCTAAGAGTTTGATAGTTTTTGGCCTTACATTTAGGTCTTTAATCCATTTTGAGCTTATTTTTGTGTATGGTGTTAGGGAGTGATCTAATCTCATACATTTACATGTACCTGTCCAGTTTTCCCAGCACCACTTATTGAAGAGGCTGTCCTTTCTCCACTGTACATTCCTGCCTCCTTTATCAAAGATAAGGTGACCATATGTGTGTGGGATTATCTCTGGGCTTTCTATCCTGTTCCATTGATACATCTTTCTGTTTTTGTGCCAGTACCATACTGTCTTGATTACTATAGCTTTTTAGTATAGTCTGAAGTCAGGGAGCCTGATTCCTCCAGCTCCGTTTTTCGTTCTCAATATTGCTTTGGCTATTTGGGGTCTTTTGTGTTTCCATACAAATTGTGAAATTTTTTGTTCTAGTTCTGTGAAAAATGCCAGTGGTAGTTTGATAGGGATTGCATTGAATCTGTAGATTGCTTTGGGTAGTAGAGTCATTTTCACAATGTTGATTCTTCCAATCCAAGAACATGGTATATCTCTCCATCTATTTGTATCATGTTTAATTTCTTTCATCAGTGTCTTATAATTTTCTGCATACACGTCTTTTGCCTGCTTAGGTAGGTTTATTCCTTGATATTTTATTCTTTTTGTTACAATGGTAAATGGGAGTGTTTTCTTGATTTCACTTTCAGATTTTTCATCACTAGTTTATAGGAATGCCAGAGATTTCTGTGCATTAATTTTGTATTCTGCTACTTTACTGAATTCATTGATGAGCTCTAATAGTTTTCTGGTAGCATCTTTAGGATTCTCTATGTATAGTATCATGTCATCTGCAAACAGTGACAGCTTTACTTCTTCTTTTCCGATTTGGATTCCTTTTATTTCCTTTTCTTCTCTGATTGCTGTGGCTAAAACTTCCAAAACTATGTTGAATAAGAGTGATGAGAGCGGGCAACCTTGTCTTGTTCCTGATCTTAGTGGAAATGATTTCAGTTTTTCACCATTGAGGATGATGTTGGCTGTGGGTTTGTCATATATGGCCTTTATTATGTTGAGGAAAGTTCCCTCTATGCCTGCATTCTGCAGGGTTTTTATCATAAATGGGTGTTGAATTTTGTCGAAAGCTTTCTCTGCATCTATTGAGATGATCATATGGTTTTTCTGCTTCAGTTTGTTAATATGGTGTATCACGTTGATTGACTTGCGTATATTGAAGAATCCTTGCATTCCTGGAATAAACCCCACTTGATCATGGTGTATGATCCTTTCAATGTGCTGTTGGATTCTGTTTGCTACCATTATGTTGAAGATTTTTGCATCTATGTTCATCAGTGATATTGGCCTGTAGTTTTCTTTCTTTGTTACATCTTTGTCTGGCTTTGGTATCAAGGTGATGGTGGCCTCGTAGAATGAGTTTGTGAGTGTTCCTCCCTCTGCTATATTTTGGAAGAGTTTGAGAAGGATAGGTGTTAGGTCTTCTCTAAATGTTTGATAGAATTCACCTGTAAAGCCATCTGGTCCTGGGCTTTTGTTTGTTGGAAGATTTTTAATCACAGTTTCAATTTCAGTGCTTGTGATTGCTCTGTTCATATTTTCTATTTCTTCCTGATTCAGTCTTGGCAGGTTGTGCATTTCTAAGAATTTGTCCATTTCTTCCAGGTTGTCCATTTTATTGGCATAGAGTTGCTTGTCGTAATCTCTCATGATCCTTTGTATTTCTGCAGTGTCAGTTGTTACTTCTCCTTTTTCATTTCTAGTTCTGTTGATTTGAGTCTTCTCCCTTTTTTTCTTGATGAGTCTGGCTAGCGGTTTATCAATTTTGTCTATCTTCTCAAAGAACCAGCTTTTAGTTTTATTGATCTTTGCTATTGTTTCCTTCATTTCTTTTCATTTATTTCTGATCTGATCTTGATTTCTTTCCTTCTGCTAACTTTGGGGGTTTTGTGTTCTTCTTCCTCTAGTTGCTTTAGGTGCAAGCTTAGGTTGTTTATTCGAGATGTTTCCTGTTTCTTAAGGTAAGATTGTATTGCTATAAACTTCCCTCTTAGAACTGCTTTTGCTGCATCTCATAGGTTTTGGGTCATCGTGTCTCCATTGTCATTTGTTTCTAGGTATTTTTTCATTTCTTCTTTGATTTCTTCAGTGATCACTTCGTTATTAAGTACTGTATTGTTTAGCCTCCATGTGCTTGTATTTGTTACAGATCTTTTCCTGTAATTGATATCTAGTCTCATAGCATTGTGGTCCGAAAGATACTTGATACAATTTCAATTTTCTTAAATTTACCAAGGCTTGCCTTGTGACTCAAGATATGATCTATCCTGGAGAATGTTCCATGAGCACTTGAGAAAAATGTGTATTCTGTTGTTTTTGGATGGAATGTCCTATAAATATCAATTAAGTCCATCTTGCTTAATGTATCATTTAAAGATTGTGTTTCCTTATTTATTTTCATTTTGGATGAGCTGTCCATTGGTGAAAGTGGGGTGTTAAAGTCCCCTACTATGAATGTGTTACTGTTGATTTCCCCTTTTATGACTGTTAGTATTTGCCTTATGTATTGAGGTGCTCCTATGTTGGGTGCATAAATATTTACAATTGTTATATCTTCTTCTTGGATCGATCCCTTGATCATTATGTAGTGTCCTTCTTTGTGTCTTGTAATAGCCTTTATTTTAAAGTCTATTTTGTCTGATATGAGAATTGCCACTCCAGCTTTCTTTTGGTTTCCATTTGCATGGAATATCTTTTTCCATCCCCTTACTTTCAGTCTGTATGTGTCTCTAGGTCTGAAGTGGGTCTCTTGTAGACAGCATATATATGGGTCTTGTTTTTGTATCCTTTCAGCCATTCTGTGTCTTTTGGTGGGAGCATTTACATTTAAGGTAATTATCAACATGTATGTTCTATTCCCATTTTCTTAATTGTTTTGGGTTCGTTATTGTAGGTCTCTTCCTTCTCTTGTGTTTCCTGCCTAGAGAAGTTCCTTTAGTATTTGTTGTAAAGCTGGTTTGGTGGTGCTGAACTCTCTCAGCTTTTCCTTGTCTGTAAAGGTTTTAATTTCTCCATCAAATCTGAATGAGATCCTTGCTGGGTAGAGTAATCTTGGTTGTAGGTTTTTCTCCTTCATCACTTTAAATATGTCCTGCCAGTCCCTTCTGGCTTGCAGAGTTTCTGCTGAAAGATCAGCTGTTAACCTTATGGGAATTCCCTTGTGTGTTTTTTGTTGTTATTCCCTTACTGCTTTTAATATGTTTTCTTTTTATTTAATTTTTGACAGTTTGATTAATATGTGTCTTGACAGTTTTCTCCTTGGATTTATCCTGTATGAGATTTTATGTGCTTCCTGGACTTGATTAACTATTTCCTTTCCCATATTAGGGAAGTTTTCAACTATACTCTCTTCAAATATTTTCTCAGTCCCTTTCTTTTTCTCTTCTTCTTCTGTAACACCTATAATTCAAATGTTGGTGTGATTAATGTTGTCCCAGAGGTCTCTGAGACTGTCCTCAGTTCTTTTCATTCTTTTTTCTTTATTCTGCTCTGCAGTAGTTATTTCTACTGTTTTGTCTTCCAGGTCACTTATCCATTCTTCTGCCTCAGTTATTCTGCTATTGATCCCATATAGAGTATTTTTAATTTCATTTATTTTGTTGTTCATGATTGCTTGTTTCATCTTTAGTTCTTCTAGATCCTTGTTAAATGTTTCTTGCATTTTGTCTATTCTATTTCCAAGATTTTGGATCATCTTTACTATCATTATTCTGAATTCTTTTTCAGGTAGACTGCCTATTTCCTCTTCATTTGTTAGGTCTGGTGGGTTTTTATCTTGCTCCTTCAACTGCTGTTTGTTTTTCTGTCGTCTCATTTTGCTTATCTTACTGTGTTTGAGGTCTCCTTTTTGCAGGCTGCTGGTTCGTAGTTCCCGTTGTTTTTGGTGTCTGTCCCCAGTGGCTAAGGTTGGTTCAGTGTGTTGTGTAGGCTTCCTGGTGGAGGGAATAGTGCCTGTGTGCTGGTGGATGAGGCTGGATCTTATCTTTCTGGTGGGCAGGTCCACGTCTGGTGGTGTGTTTTGGGGTGTCTGTGGACTTATTATGATTTTAGGCAGCCTCTCTGCTAATGGGTGGGGTTGTGTTCCTGTCTTGCTAGTTGTTTGGCATAGGGTGTCCAGCACTGTAGCTTGCTGGTCATTGAGTGAAGCTGGCTGCTGGTGTTGATATGGATATCTCTGAGAGATTTTTGCCATTTGATATTATGTGGAGCTGGGAAGTCTCTTGTGGACCAGTGTCCTGAAGTTGGCTCTCCCACCTCAGAGGCACAGCAGTGACTCCTGGCTGCAGCACCAAGAGCCTTTCATCCACATGGCTCAGAATAAAAGGGATATAAAGTAGAAAGAAAGAATTGGTAGAAGTAGAAAGAAAGAAAGTAAGTAGGGAGAGAGGAGGGAAGAAAGGAAGGAGGGAAGGAAGGAAAGAAAGAAACAAGATAAAGTAAAATAAAATAAAGTAATATAAATTAAAATAAAGTTATTAAAATAAAAAATAATTAGTAAGAACATAAAATTAAACAAATAAACAAAAAACGGATGGATAGAACCCTAGGACAAATGGTGGAAGCAGAGTTATACAGACAAAATCTCATACAGAAGCATACACATACACACTCACAAAAAGAGGAAAAGGGGAAAAAAATCATAAATCTTGCTCTCAAGGTGCACCTCCTCAATTTGGGATGATTCGTTGTCTAAAGGAGGGAAGGAAGGAAAGAAAGAAAGAAAGAAAGAAGATAAAGTAAAATAAAATAAAGTAAGATAAAATAATGTTATTAAAATAAAAAAATAATTATTAAGAAAAAAATTAAAAGAAAAAAACACGGACGAATAGAACCCTAGGATAAATGGTGGAAGCAAAGCTATACAGACAAAATCTCACACAGAAGCATACACATACACACTCACAAAAAGAGGAAAAGGGGGAAAAATCATAAATCTTGCTCTCAAAGTCTTCTTCCTCACTTTGGGATGATTCTTTGTCTATTCATGTATTCCACAGATGCAGGGTACATCAAGTTGATTGTGGAGCTTTAATCTGCTGCTTCTGAGGCTGCTGGGATAGATTTCCCTTTCTCTTCTTTGTTCTCACAGCTCCCGGGGTTCAGCTTTGGATTTGGCCTCGCCTCTGCGTGTAGGTCGCCAGAGGGCCTCTGTTCTTCTCTCAGACAGGACGGGGTTAAAGGAGCAGCTGCTTCGGGGACTCTGGCTCACTCTGGCCAGGGGGAGGGAGGGGCACGGAGTGCGGGGTGAGCCTGCAGCGGCAGAGGCCAGCATGACGTTGCACCAGCCTGAGGCACGCCGTGTGTTCTCCCGGGGAAGTTGTCCCTGGATCACAGGACCCTGGCAGTGGTGGGCTGCACAGACTCCCCGGAAGGGGGGTGTGGATGGTGACCTGTGATCGCACACAGGCTTCTTGGTGGCAGAAACAACAGCTCTAGCGTCTTATGCCTGTCCCTGGGGTCCGCGATTTTAGCCGCGGCTCGTGCCAGTCTCTGGAGCTCCTTTAAGCAGCGCTCTTAATCCCCTCTCCTCGCGCACCAGGAAACAAAGAGGAAAGGAAAAGTCTCTTGCGTCTTCGGCCTTCCAGACTTTTCCCCAGACTCCCTCCCGGCTAGCCGTGGTGCACTAACCCCCTGCAGGCTGTGTTCACGCCACCAACCCCAGTCCTCTCCCTGCGCTCCGACCAAAGCCCGAGCCTCAACTCCCAGCCCCGCCCATCCCGGCGGGTGAGCAGACAAGCCTCTCGGACTGGTGAGTGCCGGTCGGCACCAAACCTCTGTGCCGGAATCTCTCTGCTTTGCCCTTTGCACCCCCGTTGCTGTGCTCTCCTCCGCGGTTCTGAAGCTTCCCCCTCCGCCACCTGCAGTCTCCGCCCGCGAAGGGGCTTCCTAGTGTGTGGAAACCTTTCCTCCTTCACAGCTCCCTCCCCGAGGTGCAGGTCCCGTCCCTATCCTTTTGTCTCTGTTTATTCTTTTTTCTTTTGCCCTACCCAGGTACGTGGGGAGTTTCTTGCCTTTTGGGAGGTCTGAGGTCTTCTGCCAGCATTCAGTAGGTGTTCTGTACGAGTTGTTCCACGTATAGATGTGTTTCTGTTGTATCTGTGGGGAGGAAGGCGATCTCTGCGTCTTACTCTTCCACCATCTTCCCAGAAGCCTCCTGCATAGTTCTTAACATCTGATTTTTCTTATTTAATAATTCATATATCCATTCATTCATTCTTTCATTTTTGTATTGTCCCCGTACTAGAATGTAACCTTAATGGGAGTTTATTTCATATCTGGCCTGTTCCCTGCTATATCCCTATTGCCCAGTAAAGTGATCAGCATATTATAAGAATTCAGTAATTGAGGTGAATGAATGAATAATGAGATCAATGGTAGTCATTGGTGCTCATGACAGAATTAAACTTCTTGGATATTTGTAGTTGGATGTGGCCATATAACTAGTTTTTGCCAAACAGTTGTGAGCAGTAGTAGTATGTGTCCCTTCTGGGTCAGAACATTTAATGTCAGTGCAAAAGCCTATGTGAATATTTGGGTAATCTATCAGCCTGTCTGGGAGTGAGGACTATGATGACATAGGAACAGAGCTTCCAACCATCTCACAGTAGACAGATACCGTGAGCAAGCAGTAATCTTTTGTTGCTCTAAGTTATTGAGATCTTGAGCTTTACGTTACATTGAATAATTTAGGTTGTCCTGATAAATAAAAGATCTACCTTTCTCTCTTCATCAATAAGCTCAGTGTAAGCATGCCATATACAACAGGGGGGTAGGGGCGCTGACCCTCCTCACAGTTGAAAATTTGCCTATAACTTTATATTCTGCCCTCCTTATCTATGGTTCCACATCCCCAGATTCAACTAACTATGGATTGTGTAGTACTGTGTACTATTTAGGGAAAACAAGCTGTGTATAAGTGAAACTGCACAGTTCAAACCCATGTTGTGTGCGGTTTGTATGTGTATATATATATATATATATATATATATGTATATATATATATTTTTTTTCTTCAGCCTGTTTCTTTATCTGTACATTTGGAGAAATAACCCTTACTTTTCAGGGTATTTGCCAGGAGCAATGTAAACCAAAGCTAACATTCATTAAGCACTTAACATGTGCCACACAGAGTGCTAGGTAAGCTCTTGGTAGGTATTTTGTTTATTTCTCACAACAGCCTTTTGAAGTCTGTTCTATTACTCTGTCCATTTTACAGGTTAAGAAACTGAGGTACAGAGAGATTAGTTAACTTGCCTAAGATCACACAGCTAGTAAGTGGTGGAGTTGGGAGTTGGGATCTAAACTTAAGCAATTTGTCTCAAAAGCCTGTGATTTAACAAAAGATAAAAATCTATAAAGCAGTTACCACATTGCCTGGGACACATTAGTTTTTCAATTGGTAACTATAATTTAACAGTGCATTGAATTTATAAAAAACTACACAAATGCAAAGTGGTTTTTTTTGTTACCTTAAAGGCTTTGTCTTTTTCTCATCACTTAGCAAAAATTGTCTAAAAAGCTGTGTTTGTAGGAGAAGGGAGTAAGGTTTATTATTTACCAGGTTACTTTGATCAAGGTAGACGACCACATTTGACAATTTTGGCTCCAGCTGATTTATTTTAGGAGACCTAGTACAAACTTTAAATATGGGTCTTTTTAGGAAATCAATCAGTTACATGCAGTATATAAGTACGTACTAACTTCCCAGAAGTATATTGAGCATTGCAGGATCAAGTTGGAATTAAAACTTGAGAACAAGTAAAATTACTAAAGGACACTATAGGTCTGCATTTTTTAATGTCATTTGATATATAGACAGACAGTAAATCTCATGAAAGTTTAGAGAAGAGAGATCACTGGATTCCCCTATTAGAAGTTTGATATGGATGTTTCTAACTTTACACAGTTGTATCACAATTAAATTAATGTGGAAATCAATAAACCTTTAAAGGAATTCTACTTGATCACTAAACAGATTCTAAATAAAATCCTTCATGTTGTAAATTAAAATCCAGTTTTTAGACAAACATAATAGAGACTTGAAAAACATCTATTGTCAGAATAGGGTATAGCTTTATGTACATCAGTTTTTATTTGCATGAGGAGTAACTATAACTTTTAATATGAATATTTCATTCAACATAAATTCTAAATGTTAAAACATACATATTATTGGTCACAGATTTCCTAGTATGATCAGATAAATGTCTGGAAAAGATGAAATAAATTTAGGAAATTCTCTCATGGAAAAGGAACTCTGTGATGACATAATGTTGAGTATTTAGCAACGTGAATATATTGAAATTGAATCGGACAAAGATCACTCCTGCTGTTGAGCCATAGGAGAGACCCTTAAGGAAGGAATTGCTGCTGGTGGTGTTTATCTTAACTACAGAAACCCGACTGTGCTATGTATATTAACATTGACTTTTGAAAACATAGTTGCTAAATTTCAAACAAAAGTAGGACACTTGCTTGCTAGAATTTTATCACTTTTTTTTTAATTATGGAAGGCTGTCATATGTATAAATTCTTGAGAAGCTAGATGAAAATTTGAGTGAACTTGAAATCAGTCTCCCATTTTTTTAAGAGTGAACTGCATTGGAACAGGCAACACAAGATTAGGCTTAAGACATGAGGTTACAGATGAAGGTGAAAATGAGCAAAAATCATAAAGTGCACAAAGGAGGAAAGGGAAATGAAAGAAAGAAGAAAAATGGCTGGAATAAATGTCACATTTGATATTAATCATTCTTATATGTCTTAATTTGATTACTCAGGAATGTTCAAATCACTGTACCACCTTCTCAAACTTGAAAAAAATGTGCATGCTTTTTGCTAGGGTTTCGGGGGTTAATTTTCAGCATCTCAGAGAACAGGTCTTCCTCTCCCACCTTTTCTTCCCGTAATACTTTGTATGACTCATTTGCCAGTTCAAGAGTGCTGTGAAAATACTGTTTATGCATATGGAAAGCTGGTGTGAAACTTTAAAAATAGAAAGCTATTTCAAGAGTCAAAACATCTGTAAAGTGTAAACTCTCCTTTGGAATTTCTTAAAATGGTTGCAGAGAAAGGATTTAACTAAAAATGTTAAGTACAGATTGAAGGCTAAAGTAGTTAATGTAATAAGTGTAATATTGTAATTATTACAATTATTATAATTATTATTATTATTATTATATTATATTATATTATTATTATTATAATATTGAATAAGGTCTATCGGTCAAGACAGGGGACCCTGACTACAGAAACAAAGGTACTAGATATCCCATAAATATATGGAGATGATGGGGCCCTGGGTAGATGCCTCTTTCAATCCAGGTTCTAGCCATCATTTCATAAGAAATATTTTTTTTTTAAATGTTTGAACAAGGAACTACCTGTGTCCCTACTCTACCGCTCAGCTTATGAACCCAGTAAGTTTCATTGATTATCCCTGCCATACATGGAAAACTCCATTGTTTATCAACCTAAACAAGCAAGAACCAGGAGAGAGATTTGTTGCTTATTTCCGTTGGGTAAACAGAGATAGAAAGAAAAAGAAACAATAGAACACTTTTCAGAAAACAAAGCTTTGTTCTTCATTTGTCCCTACCTAGATATAATTGACTTTTAGGGAGAAAGTTAATAGATCTTAATTACAATTTTTTTTTTTTTTCGATACACGGGCTTCTCACTGTTGTGGCCTCTCCCATTGCGGAGCACAGGCTCTGGACGCACAGGGTCAGCGGCCATGGCTCACGGGCCCAGCCACTCCGCGGCATGTGGGATCTTCCCGGACCGGGGCACGAACCCGTGTCCCCTGCATCAGCAGGCAGACTCTCAACCACTGTGCCACCAGGGAAGCCCAAGACCAAAACTTTTAAAAGAAGAAATGCTTTAGGCTGCCTTAGGCTACTTAAGACCTTGTAGTGCATTTCTCTGGAGAGCCAATGATCTATTTCTGATAATTGAGGAAAATCAATGTACTGGTTACATAATCATATGAGTAAGACTGATTTCTTATAATGACACAGCACTTAAGTAACTTGTAGGAGGTCCCTCAAATAAAGTTCTATGTGAGACTTAGCCCCCAAACTCTGGTCCTCAGTAGCATCCCTGTCTGAATGAACTATCTCTCCACAAGCAGGCAGCTTTCCATCAATTATGAGTGCTCTGAAAGAAGAAAATACAAGGTCTAGGCCAAACCTTTCATTTCCCATGGGAAATTTCCTCAGTGAAAGTAGAACTGGTTGCTGATTAAGTTTATGTCTAAATATCACTTGTGCCTGGAAACACTGTAGAAAATTCCATTACAGCAAGCCCAGATATCGATGTGGCTACCACAGAAAGCTGCCAGTTAAAACCATGTAATGTCTCCCACTTAACAGCTTTTCTCCCCAGAGGGGAAAAAAGTACTTTATATATGCTCCACCCTGGGTTACTGATAGAAAGGATTAGTGTCACACAGGTTTCATAGTTTCTGTTGATTTCTTGAATGGAAATCACAGATGTTGTTAATGAACCTCCATGTGGGTATACACACAAGGTAACCCCACAGCATCTCCCTTGGGGTGAAATGTAAGCTTTTCTGGTCTGAAGTTAGCTTACATGTGCCTGTCAATGGCAACAGGGTGCCGCAGTTTGGGAAAGTTTTATCTAACTATTAAGAAAAATATTCAGTTCCAACCTTGGCTAACTCCCTCAAAATGAAGGATAAAGAGTTTTAATTAAGACTTTTTAATGTCTATGCAATAAAATATATAGAACATAATAACATCCAGAGAGAAAAAAAAATAAGCATGTTTGTTATTGATCTATCTCTATCTCTAAGAGATAGTATTAGCAAAAAAAAATCTTGTTAGCACCATTTGCTTTAAAATTCTGATGATATAATTACCTATGGTTTGTAAAAATAATAAATAAACCTAAATAAGTGTTAGTAAATATAAATTACTTCTTTGATTCAAATACTTTAAAGTACTCAAAGTACCAAGGTTGATTATTTTTTAGAACAAATATAGACTAAAAACTTTTGTCTGATTAATCTGACAAAAAAAAAAAAAAGGCAAAGATGAACATCCAGATCCAGGAAGCATAAAGACCTAAACAGGACCAACCCAAAGAGAACCACATCAAGACACATTGTAATTGAAATGACAAAAATTAAGGAAAAAGAGAATATTAAAAACAGTAAGGGAAAAGCAACAAGTTACAAAAAAGGGAACTCCCATAAGGTGATCAGCTGACTTTTCTGCAGACCCTCTGCAGGTCAGAAGGAGTGGCACCATATATTTAAAGTGATGAAAGGGAAAACACTTCAACAAAGAATATTCTACCTGGCAAGGTATTCATTCAGATTTGATAAAGAGATCAAAAGATGTACAGACAAGCAAAAGCTAAAAAGCTAAAACCTTCAGCACCATGAAGCCAGCTTTATAAGAAATGTTAAAGGAATTTCTCTAAGCAAAAGAAAACACCACAAATATAAACATAAAAATTACAATAGTAAAAATGTCATTGGTAAAGACAAAGGTAGAAAATCAACCATTGTATAAAGCTAGTAGGAAAGTTAAAAAACAAAAGTAGTAAAATCATCTATATCCACAATAAGTAGTTAAGGGTTAAACAAGACAAAAATACATAAAATATGATGTCAAAAACAGTTAACAGGGTAGGGGAGTAAAAATGCAGGATTGTTAAAATATATGTGAACTTAAGAGATCAGCAATTTAAAATAACCATATAGATGTAGATATAGATATAGATTGCTATATATGTTTCATGATAACCACAAACCAAAAATCTAGAATAGATACACAAAAAATACCTGGAGTCAAATAAAAATGCAAACACAATGATCCAAAATCTGTGAGATGCTGCAAAAGCAGTTCTAAGAGGGAAGTTTTTAGCAATATAAGTCTACCTCAGGATACAAAAAAGGAAAATCTAAAGCAACCTAACTTATACTATAAAAAGAAAGAACTATAAAAAGAAGAGCAAGCAAAGCCTAAAGTTAGTAGAAGGAAAGAAATCATAAAGATCAGCACAGAAATAAATGAAATAGAGGCAAAAAAAGAGAAAACTTTAATGAAACTAAGAGCTGATTCTTTGAAAAGATAAGAATTGATAAACCTTTAGCCAGATTGATCAAGAAGAAAAGAGGGCTCATATCAATGAAATCAGAAATAAAAAAGGAGAGGTTACAACTGACATCACAGAAATACAAAGGATCATAAAAGATTACAGTAAACAATTATATGCCAATAAAGTGGACAACCAAGAAAAAAATGGACAAATTCCTAGAAATGTACAATCTCTCAAGACTGAACTAAGAAGAAATTGAAAATAGGAACAGACCAATTACCAATAATGAGATTAAATCAGTAATTTAAAAGCCTCCCAACAAACAAAAGTCCAGGACCAGATGGCTTCATAGGTAAATTCTGCCAAACATTTAGAGAAGAGTTAACACCTATTCTTCTTACACTATTCCAAAAAAATTGCAGATGAAGGATCAATTCATCACTGATGAACATGCAAAAATCCTCAACAAAATACTAGCAAACAGAATTCAATAATACCTTAAAAGGATCATACACCATGATCAAGTGAGATTTATCCTAGGAGTGCAAGGATGCTTCAATATCTGCAAATCAATCAGTGTGATACACCACATTAACAAATTGAAGAATAACATCGCAATAGATGCAGAAAAAACTTTTGACAAAATTCAACATTCATTTATGATAAAAACACTTAATAAAGTGAGCATAAAGAAAACATACCTCAACATGATTAGGGCCATTTATGACAAGCTCACAGTTAACACTACACTCAATGGTGAAACACTGAAAGCATTTCCTCTAAGATCAGGAACAAGATAAGGGTGCCCACTCTTGCAATCAGACAATAAAAAGAAATAAAAGGAATTCATATTGGAAAGGAAGAAGTAAAACTGTCACTGTTTGCAGATGACATGATACTATACACAGAATATCCTAAAGTCACTACCAAAAACTACTAGAGGGCTTCCCTGGTGGCGCAGTGATTTAGAGTCTGGCTGCTGATGCAGGGGACATGGGTTCGTGCCCCGGTCCGGGAAGATCCCACATGCCGCGGAGTGGCTGGGCCCATGAGCCATGGCCCCTGACCCTGTGCGTCCAGAGCCTGTGCTCCGCAATGGGAGAGGCCACAGCGGTGAGAGACCCGCGTACCGCAAAAAAACAAACAAACAAACAAAAAGCTACTAGAGCTCATCAATAAATTCGATAAAGTTGCAGGATACAAAATTAATATGCATAAATCTGTTGCCTTTCTATGCATTAACAGTGAACTATCAGAAAGAGAAATTAAGGAAACAATATTATTTACAGTCTTATCAAAAAGAATAGAATACCTAGGAAGAAATCTAACTAAGGAGGTAAAAGACCTGTTCTCAGAAAACTGTAAGGCACTCATGAAAGAAACTGAAGACAACATAAGCAGATGGAAAGATATACTGTGATCGTGGACTGGAAGAATTAATATTACTAAAATGACCATAGTACCCAAGGCAATCTACAGATTCAATGCAAGCCCTATAAAAATGCCAATGGCATTTGTCACAGAAGTAGAACAAATCATTCTAAAATATGTATGGAACTAGAAAAGATCCTGAATATCCAAAACAATCTTGAGGAAAAAGAATAAAGCTGGAGGTATCATGCGTCCTGATTTCAAACCATACTAGAAAGCTCAGTAACCAAAACAATATGGTACTGGCATAAAAAGAGACACACAGGTCAATGAAACAGTATAGAGAGCTCAGAAATGAACTTATACTTATATGGGAAGTTAATCTGCAACAAAGAAGGCAAGAATGTACAATGGGGAAAAGACAGCCTCTTCAAAAACAGTTTTAGGAAACTGGACAGCTATATGTAAAAGAACCAAACTAGACTACTCTCTCACACTGTACACAAAGATAAATTTAAAATGGATTAAAGACTTAAATGTAAGGCCTGATATCATAAAATTTCTAGAATGAAACACAGACATTACGCTCTTTGACATTGGTCTTAGTAATATTTTTTTGGATATGTCGTATCAGGCAAGGGAAACAAAAGCAAAGATAAACAAATGGCACTACATCAAGCTGAAAAAATTTTGCACAGCAAGGGAACCTATCCAAAAAATGAAATGACCACCTACTGAATGGGGGAGATATTTTCAAATGATACACCTAATGAGGGATTAATATCCAAAATATACAAAGAACTCAGAAACTCAACAGCAAAAAAAAAAATAACTCAATTAAAAAATGGGCAGAAGATCCAAATAGACCATGCAATCTAAACATTATCAGTCATTATCTTTATATCACCTTTTGTTTCTTATTTACTATTACATCTCCACAATATTGCCAGTCGCATGGTGGGATGGGTACTCAGTAAACATAAATTGAATGAATGATGGCGTTTGGTTTGTGTGCATGTACAAGAGCTCAGTTGATATTTTCTTAAGCAAAGAAATTATTTTTTTACTTTTTTAAGTTTAAAAATTTTATTTATTTATGAAAAAATAGTTGATTTACAATATTATGTTAGTTTCAGATGTACAGCAAAGTGATTTGGTTATACATTCTTTTTTTCTATTCTTTTCCATTATAGGTTATTACAAGATATTGAATATAGTTCCCAGTGCTATACAGTAAATCCTTGTTGTTTATCTACTTTATATATATCAGCGTACATCTGTTAATCTCATACTCCCAATTTACCCCTCCCCACACCCTTCTCCTTTGGTAACCACAAGTTTTTTTTCTAAGTCTGTGAGTCTGTTTCTGTTTTCTAAATAAGTTCATTCGTATTGCTTTTTAGATTTCACATATAAGTGATATCATAAAATATGCATTTTTCTCTGTCTGACTTCACTTAGTATGATAATTTCTAGGTCCATCTATGCTGCTGCAAATTTCTCTCTTTTTGAAGTTTCCTTTAACAGGATCAAAGTTAATTACTTAATGTATTCTATTTCTCTGTGGGCATGAAGATAAGAGAAAGAAAAGGCAAATAATTCTACAAATGCTTCTCTGCAGCTTTTTTCCATTCATCATTTTCATTTTAGATCTTTTATTTCAGCTCTTTTTTTTTTTTTCAGATAAAGACAAGCTGTCAAGTATATAGTGTTTGATAACACAGTCTCTCATTTGGATTGCTTTAAGGCCAATTAAAAGGAAATAACAACTGTCAGATTTCATTTCCCAAAGTAACAGGTCATAGTTCTATGTTGTTTTATGGTGTATACAGTTGAATAAATATACATATTTTAGTTTTAAAACTAATGTTTGGAAAACATGTTTTCTAAAGACCATTATGCTTACTATGAATTATGCCAATATTTTAACTAAAAGTTACTATAGAAATTGAATAGGAACTTGCTTTTAAATGTTAGGGTTTCTGCTAATATGCAAACAGGTTTTCCACAACAAGGTTAACTTTAGGTCACATTGTTTGAAAAGCAGACAACACGATTTCAGCTCTTTTATGATTCAGTTCGGCATTACCAGCAAGAAACCCAACCCACCACCGAGCATTTGGTATCTACCGCCTCAGCACTCACAGTCCAATGAGAATCTCTGCTGAAATGTTCTACATCTACTTTCTTTTGGCTCTCACCACTCTTGCTCTTCTTTACCTTAGGATATTATTTTGGAAGATTCAATACGATGTATTCTCTAAGCTTCCTGAGAGACTCAAATGCAAATATATATATATATATATAGACACTGTACTTTATTTTAAATCTGATAAAAAATCTGACACTTCTGTTTTACATTTATTTCTTTATCATGATTAATAATGGTATTTTACTTTTCAAAGTTAAAAAAAAGAACTTTACCAAATTTACAAAGATAGCAAGGAAAATGTTTATTCATTCCAAAATGTGTTGATAGATATATTAAGGGATTATAAGGCGCTGAGTACTGTGGGGAGTACAGATGTGAATTTTATATGGTTTCCTTATGTTGTTTTCCATATTGTTTATTACTTATTATATAAAGAAATGATATGTAAATAATTATAATGTAAAATAAAGTAATCTGATTTCTTCTGCATCTTTCCAGATGCAGTTGAATGTGAATGAAGACAATCACAGAATCAAATAGAGAGATTTCTCTTTCAAGTCTCAGTAGGGCACAGAGTAGTGCCCCATGAAATAATTTGCTTCTGTGATAAGCTTACTTTCCCACTTTCAGAGACAATTCTTTTATAAATCCTCTTTCCTCCAGTCTTCAGGTCTACTTTCTGTACTTCTCACACTGGAACTAGCACTTCATTGACAAGACAGAAGTTATTAGATTCTAGATCTCTCACGCTCCCTCTACCAAATGTATGCTTTACTGGCATGTGCTTCTTTTCTTCATAGTAGAATTGAAGACTTCTTTCCTCCTAGCTAATGCCAGTACCTCCTTATCCTCTGGGTCTAATTCTTAGAGTCTTTTTGAATACTGTGCTGCCTTGATTCCTCCTTCCCCCTTGCATCATTGATCTTCCCCTTGACTGGATCATTCCTATTAATGGATGTGTTCTTCCATATTAAAAAAGAGAAATCTCCCTCAACACCACATTGTCCACTAACTTCTGCCAATTTTTCAGTTTTCCTCTACAGTTAAACTGAATTTTTTCTTCATTTTCTGACTTTCAATTCATAATTCTACCTGTTGGAATCTTGCTTCCACTCCCAACATTCCCTGTCCAATGCCCTAGTCAGAGTTCCAGATGATTTCCATATGGCCAAAATTACTGAATACTTTTCCATGTTTTCTTAGCCTCTCAGCAGCATTAGACAGTAGTTAACAGTCACTCCTTCTTCTGCAAAACCAAACTCTTCTTTCTTCTTACCTTACTGGTCCTTTCAGAGTCCTCTTCTTTCCTCTCCTCTCTACATATCTCCCTGTGTGTTTGCCTCTATTCTCATAGCTTTTTAAATTATTTACATACCATCAATTCCCATATTTATAATTCCAGCCTTGACTCTCCCCTCTGAGATGCCAACTCTTACCCAGTTGCCTTCCCGTTCCATCAATTTGGATCTCTAATAGACATTTCAAGCTTAATAGGGCCTTAAATGATTTCTTGATTTTTACCATAAAATGTTTTCTTTCCTAGCCTTCCTCATTTGGCCCAAGCCAAAAAAATATATATAATTATGTTTGATTCCTCCTATTTATTCATGTCCATCTCCAATTCACAAGTAAAACGAGTTTATTCTACTTCCAAACTATATATACAATATGCCTACTTCTCTTCTTTTCCATTGATTTTACTCTGGTCCAAGTTATCATTGTCTCTTCCTTAGACCATTGCAACCAGCCTCACACCTGCTCTACTTCTGCTGTAAAGCCCTTCTGCAGAACAGGGAGAATAATGTTCTTCTGATCTTACTTGTATAGTTCCTCTCCCCCAACACAGAATGGTGGTGGAAAGGAAAGAATCATTAGAAGGGGATTTCAAAGATACTTAGAATTTTGGTGCTGGAAAGTTGGAAAAAAAATTTTTTTTTCCAGAACAACAGAGCAGCATTAACAAAGACATGGAAATGAATAAGCATAAGAAGGTACTTACAGATGAGTGAGTAGTTCTATTTGGTTATATCAGAGAGCACATTAGAATAAGTAGTAGGTAATAAGGTCAGGGTTGGAGCCAGATGGAGATCCTCTGATTTGCTAGGTATTTGGAATTTGTTAAGATTTTTTTTTTTTGCAGTACGCGGGCCTCTCACTGTTGTGGCCTCTCCCGTTGCGGAGCACAGGCTCCAGACGCGCAGGCTCAGCAGCCGTGGCTCACGGGCCCAGCCACTCCGCGGCATGTGGGATCTTCCCGGACCGGGGCACAAACCCGTGTCCCCTGCATCGACAGGCAGACTCTCAACCACTGCACCACCAGGGAAGCCGTAGGTAATTGGAATTTGATTGGTAATTTCATTTTATGCTCATTATTGAAAAATAAATGAAGCCAATTTTCTGTTTGTGATTGACAAGCAAATATAATAATGTAAAATGCATGGAGAGTACGTAGTTAAAGTGATAAGCCAGTCAAATGAACTTGTCATGCCTCAAGTATGTGTCTTTATCTCATAAATCATTGCACTGGCTTTTGCTTTTGAAATTAGTAGATGGCAAAAATGAGAGTAGATATCTGTTTCACCCATTTTTTAAAGAGGAAGAAAATCATATTTCTGACTGGCACAATTAAAAATCCACTGCCAGCCTGCTTCCCATGCATTTTTTTGTTTGTGAGATTCTTCTCCTTTTGATTAGAAATTTTGTGATGGAGGCTATATCCTGCACTTTATACACTTTTAATAAATAAATATACAAATAACCTTTCAAATAACCTTTCAATGATGCAAAACTCAACATCTTGCTTTAGGGCTCAGATGCCTGCTCAATTTTCAAAAGTGATTATGTACTATGTTGCACTCTTGCCCAGTCCACAATGTCTAGAAGGACAGAGGGAAGTCTAGAAGTGAGAGAAGTGCAAATGTCTCCCAAATTGGACTCAGAAGTTTACTCTCAGCATTGCTCCTAGGGCTTATGCCCAACGTATATCACTATTGACCACCATCACCCCTATTCTTCAGATTTCAAAGATTTTGGAAAAGGGAAAGTCATTTCACCTTAAAATAAATATTGGGACTAATTAATTAAGGCAGACATTCTGAATTGAACACCAGGGCATCTGTGATTGTTGTGTAATAATGTGTGATGTAAATATATTGTAAATGAGTAACTGAGTTAGGCATCAAGTCAATTCACAACCTTTCGGTCATTAGTGCTTTGGGCAGTAAAGCAATTAACATTTTGGAGGTCTGGGGCCAAGAGGTGTCCTTTGGGAGACAGGCAATCAATCGGCCTGTGAGTCTGCTCAATAATTCAATGATTCCAATTAAACATTTCAAGAAAGTCAATTTAACTTCAAATAACTGTATTGGCAAGACTAGGTGTATGCAAGCTGCTAAAGTCAATATATGCCATGGGGCTGTTTTCACAATTGGAAGAATATATATATAAAAAGAAAAACACTGTTCTCTATAACCTCAAGTTCTATGGAAACATGTACCCTCTCCTGCACAAGATACATTCTTTAAAGTCTAATAAGTTCCAAGTTCTTTTCCAAGATGTAATTTCACTTATCTCCTCTATCCAAGCTTCATATATACATTCTGAAGATAGATAAGATTGATAGGTAGATAGATAGATAGATAGATAGAGATCACAGCTATTTTAACTATATGTAGATGGAATTTCAATTTTCTGATTCCATGTTCCTATAGAGATGAGGGGGAAAACAAATGAATAGCAGGTATATCAACTAAAATATCTTTTAAAAAGAATAAAACGTAATGAATATCTGGGATTCCCTTGTGTTCAAAGCCCCCTCCCAGCCACCACCACCATTTTTAACCAGTTCTTACATACCAAGTATTAATTCTTAAATTTTTAATCATTTTTATAGTTAGAACATAATGTTTCTTTGTGAAAATATATTAAGGATTACTTCTGAGAGCATAACCTCTCAGCAAAGATTAGGAAGAGCCCTTGCTAATGACCATTTAAGAATGGCCCCTGCAAATGTCTTCCTGAAGAAATTCCAGAAAATATTTTTATTCATTTATTCATACTTCTCTCCTCCTGCTTTCACAAATACTATGAAGAAGATTAAGCATTAAAGATAGTATAAAAATGTTAATTTAAAAAATAAACCTTGTTAAAAGGCACAGAGAAACAGATGTGTCCAGCCACTTGGGAAGAGTTCAATAGTAAAAGATGGTTATTGTTCTCTTAACTAAATTTCCACATGATTATCTTTCCTATAATCAGAGAAAGTTAGCCTTAAAAGTCTCTGAAAAGCTTTCCACTCTGTATTTTCATGGGGAGAGGGGAGATCAAGAAAACTAGTTTATCTGGAATTATACAACTGAGATAAATCATAATTATTTTAAAGTGTTTTTGCAACTTTATAAGATCAAAAAGGATACCAGTGCAGTGGAGTAAAAAGAGCCTGGGTTCAAACTCTAAGTTTTATTCCTTGGCTGGTTGTCTCTGTGCTGGTCAGCTTAGCTCATCTAATCTTTTGAGTCCAAGTTTCTTCATATGTACAATGCAGATATTAGTGTTCACATTTGTCGTGTTGTCATGAACATAACATTCACTTTTTTCATCCACTTATTTTTATTCAACTGTTATATGCAAGCATTGTATTAAATTTTGGAGTTTGAACATGACTGAGACATAATTATATGGACATCAGGAGCTCATAGTCCAATTGAGGGAGTCAGATTTAAAAATCTGATGGTCACCCGCCATCCATTCTATAATAATTAACCCCCCGATTTTCAGCTGTGTATTTTGGCTCCCAGAATACAAACTAGAATTCTCAGCCTCCCTTGCAGCCAGGTATGAACACAGGAGTAAATTCTGACCAATAGACTATAAGCAGAAAAATATCTAAGCAAATTTCTAGTTATCTATAGTTAAAAGGCACACCCATCCCTTTCCCCATTTTTTAATCAAATCTCTTAGACCATAGTCTTGGTATGGAGCCATCTTAGACCCTGTGGATAAGGGACAGCTTAGAGATTGTTGGGTTGCAATATAGGGCAGAAACACTAACCTTAGGAAACCTGAACCTTTTATAATGGATCATAAGCAAACATGCATTTTGCTCTAGAGGGAGACATTGCCTCTATGTTCCCCAAAGCCATATGTTTTCATTAGAAACATCTTTGAAAAGATAGACAAGAATAAAACAGTTAGTGTTTCATTTGCATGTTTTACAGAAATACAAGAGATCCATGGAAAACTGTCTCCTGTTATTGACCAGGTGCTGAGACTAATTTTGGCTCTTCTTAATAGAATTACAAAATCTTACATAGTGATATATGTATCTTTCCTTAAGTACTTTGGTCTAGATAGCATTCTTAAAACATTTATTGTTTATATTGGACAGTTCAGTACCTCATTAATTAAATTTGGCCAATGTTTGTTGAAACCTTATTTGGGGCAAGACCTCATTCTCAGTAATTTTGTGGATACAAAGATGAATAAGATATGGCTCATGCACTGTAACTACTCATAATCTAGGTGGAGGATATCTAAGACCTAATATAAAGACAGACTATATAATGAAGGTAGAGAAAATTACGGGATAATAGAAGAGAGAATTATTGATCTCAACTTTAAAAAGGTAGAATTTGAGATGGAAAAGGAATGGATAGATCTTAAAGGAGAGGATGAATGAGTTGGTGTGGGGCAGTAGGGAATGAAATATGGGTTTAAAGTTGATCACTCTGGCAACAAAATAAAAAATAGTTTAGAGAGAAGACTAGAGAAAATGAGGTGTCTCTAACTATTGTCCTAGGGAAAGCCTTAATGGCAATTTGAATCGAGGTGGTATCAGTGTCAGTAGAAGAAAGGGAATTGACTGAAGAAGTAGGAGAAAGAATTGTGCCTCATTGTGTTGTTGACAATGAGAGAAAGAAGACAATTGAAAATAATCTAGATCAGATCAGTAAAATTACCAGATCACCTGGTTTGGTAGCTACTTCTGTGTGAGTACATGACCTAACTTGAGGATTCCATGTCTTCCTTCTTCCCTGGGCCCAGGGTTTTGTTTAAAGGTAGGTCTGTGATGCAAGTCAGTCTACTATACTCAAATCTAGAACTTTGACTCAAAGTGTTAGAAACAGAATTTCTCTTTGTTCTGGGCATGGAGATGTTAAGATATAACACTGGAGCCCTGAGTGGTACCACAAAGAGATGACAGGGAAGAAATTCATCTGAAAAAAAGAAAGCAGGATTAAGAGGTGAAGAGAGATGGTAACATAATTTGAAACCTTCAAACAACCCATGCTATGAATGAACACTATGAACACTGCTGAATTTTTCAGTCTTGAGAGCTAATTCCCCTTGTTTGAGTTGTGTTTCTTCCATTTGCAACTGAAAATACTTTAACTGAATCAAGACTGCTTCCCTTGAAATGCACTAATTTTAGTCTATCCAACAGAGATGCTCTAGAAAGCACTGATTCCACAAGTTCAAGGTTGGACTGTACGATGTCTAAATCCCTTCCAATTCCCAATGTCTGTGGTAAACTGAACTTTAAAGAAGCATGCAGGAGATGGCGATGCCTTGGCATTAGCACTGCATCTGTGGAGCATAGCCTTGGAAAAGACTTTGTGTTCCCTATACTATTTTTAAATACAGCAAAATCATTCCATAGAATGTATATAAGTACTTCTCTGCACTCTTTTAGTTATATAACATAATGAAAGAATAATGTTTAAGAAAAAAGGCAACACTCATGTTGAAATATCATCAGCATAATGCAATAATAAATGTAGTCATCCCCTTTTATATACACATCAATCGTGGCAGAACCAGAAATGAATATACAGCCTTGTTCGGAAGTGTCTCACAGAATCATTCTACAACGCTGAGCCATAAAGCTCTTAGCTTAATGAGTTGGTAACAGTTTGCAGATTTGCTTACAATACGTTGCTTTCCAGATTGTGTTAACAGACTCTAACACTTCTTGCCAATACACTCATCCTAAACAATTACATTAAGATCCATAAGGCCGCGTTTACAGTTCTGAGAAGCCAATGTATTGTTAATGGGCCATAAACTGTCCTCTGACTCAATGGTTTGGCTTTTTGAAATTTGTGTAATAGTCAATGGAAAATTTCCAACATCTACTTGGCATAGAAGTGGAATTAGCTTCAGGGCTATAAAACTGAATGCTGGGAAGCATCCCTTCCACACATTTCTGGTCTGATATGCTTTCTTATATAGAATAAAACAGTTTACACAAAAACAAGAAAGATTATTGCCATAGTTTAGAATAGTTTTATATGTTATAAGAAAAAAAGTAAATAATCATGATGAACCCTAAAAAGGTCTTATGTGTACGATATCCTCAATCTTCTCTCAAGTAGTTTTTCAAATCTCTTGTGAAATAGCTGCATCAGTGAATCACACATACTTTGTGAACAGATATTGACTGCAGCTTCATGCTTGTCACGCCTCTTCTTATCTGTTTTCTGGTTGCCAGAAACCCAGTTGTTTCAAACTACTGTTTTTATTTTCCTGTAAAACTCTGTGACTGCCTCTCATACCTGTTTTCCATCTTCTTATGTTCCTTGTCTCTTTCTATTCTGTTTCTCTACATTTCTGCTTCCCTCCTCACTCCAGGCACCCTTCTTGTTGTAGGCTAATGACTCTCAGTTCCTTCTTTCCAGATGGTTTCACTTTCTCTTGCTGATAATTTCCATTTGTCTGGATGCATTTTATGAATTAACAAAATCATGCTTTACAGGACTTGCTCCCTGTTGTGTTTTATTCTTTCAATGCCAGGTTTCTTCCCATCCTTGTAATCTTTCAATGATTCAATCATTTGACATTTATATATATTAATCTGCCACTTTTGAACAAAGCATTATTCTGGGTACTGTGAAAATACCAAGATATCTGGATTCTGACATCAAGGAGTTTGTCATCTTTAAGAGAAGCTATATCACAAGACTATCCTTGACATAAATAGACACTTTTCCCTTCTTGGGTCTCTTAACTGATAGATGGCAAATACAGAGGAAAAGCTTTTGTCTCTCTCAATTTAGGAACCCATCAGAAGTATAAAAGAAGGGAGGGAAAATAGGCTTTGACTTTTTTTTATGTAGTGTGTTCCTATTGTAAAAATCATGATGGAGGTGATGTGACATTGAAGGCTGTTAGACTGACAAAGCAGCCCCAATAACAGCCTTTCCAGTCCTAGTCTCTGGCATGCTGCTTGTCCTGAGATTAGTATTGAAGGCAATAATAATGATAGCTAATATCTAATCTCTGCTTACTATATTTTAGGCATGATTCTAAGCATGCTACAAGTGTTATCCCATTTGGACAAAACTTTTAAAGGCAAGACCAATTATTATTCCCCATTTAATGGATGATGACAACTAGACACAAAAGTTTAACTTTTTCAAAGTGATGCTGTCTAAAAGCAGTGGGTTCAGACTTCAAATCCAGCCCATCTAGTTCTTGAACCCACACTCTCACCCAAAAAGTCAAATGACAGGACACAGAATTGCCTGCATCCTCCATCCTCTCCTTTATCTTGCATCACCTATCCTATCCTGCCACAATGTCACCTTCTCAATAGGCCTATACTGATTAACCCACTTAAAATTGCTGCACTTCTGATCACCTAAATTTTTTATTCCTATCTCTGATCTTTTAGGACCCAGAATGAGTCATCTACACTCTGGGCATCCCAAGCCACAACTGTCTCTTTAGAAGCTTCCTCTGGACTGATCCTGAGTGAATTACAGTCAATGTCTTCAGAACCACTCCATGTCTCCATGACACCTGGTTTGTATATTCTTGTGATACTTTTAGAATATAAACATACATTGTCTGAGTCTGTAGGAACCATGTGAACTGACTACTGGTACTTTTTAGATTGTACTGTTGAATCAGAGTTTAATCTTCATGTGCAAATAACAAAATACAGGTTTTGTAGAAGGATGGATGACCTATGATAAAAGTTCAAGTGTCCTATTTTCATGCTCAGGTTTACAATCAAACTCTATTCTGGGTAGATCTTTATGACTTTCTAATGAAAGCATTTTACTTGAGTCCTGATGTGGAAATGCCATTTACCTAAAAGCAAGAAAACCTGAACTTGGATAGGAAGATACTAGTATTTATACTATTTATAGAATTATTACAGTAGAAAGAATACTGCACTGGAAGTCAAATACCTGGGTTCTATAAATAACTTTAGTGCCAAAGAATCATGTGACCATGAACAAGTCATTTTTCTTATGTGAGCTTCAGATTTCTCTTCTATAAATTGAGGTAACTCAACTAGATAATATCTAAGCTCTTTACCAATTCTCAAATTTTTTGATTCTCTGAAATGCTCAAAGAAAATAAATTCAATGGTTCTGATCTGTTCTGTATGGTGTTTGAATATTCATGAAGACTTGGGTGAGTTATAAAAGAGTATGACTATGTGTTCTTCTTTGCCTGGGACAGTCCCAATTTGCAATATTCTTCCATAATTATTAGCAGCATCTCCTTTCTTAGCTTCTTTTTAAAAATTTTTGATTACCTTTCACCTTGTGCTAATTTATATCTTTAAGGTTTGAAAGTGAATTTTTACTCTCATTCTTATTGAGACATAATTGACATACAGGACTATACAATGTATACAGCATACTGACTTGACATGCATATATTTTGAAATGACTACCACAATAAGTTCAGTTAACATCTGTCAACTCATATAGTTACAAAAATATTTTTTCCTTGTGATGAGAACTTTTAGGATCTATTCTCTTAGCAACTTTTAAATATATCATATAGCAGTGTTAACTATAGTCATTAAATTGTACTCACATCCCCAGTACTTATTCATGTTATAACAAGAAGCTTGTATTTTTTGACCACCTTCATCCAATTCCTCCACCCTCACCCCACACCTCTGGTAACCACAAATATGATCTCTATTTCTATAAAATTTTTTTTTTAATTCCACATATAAGTGAAATCATACGGTATTTGCCTTTCTCTGTCTGACTTCTTTCACTTAGCGTAATGCCCTAAAGGTCCATCCATGTTGTCACAAATGGCAGGGTTTCCTTTTTTATGGCTGAATAGTATCCCTTTGTGTGTATGTGTGTGTGTGTGTGTGTGTGTGTGTGTGTGTGTGTGTGTGTGTGTGTGTGTGTGTGTTTGCATACACTTAGATTGTTTCCATGTCTGGGCTGTTGTAAATAATGATGCAATGAACATAGTGGTGCAGATAACTCTTCAACATAGTTATCTCATTTCCTTTGGATATATGCTCAGAAGTAGAATTGCTGGATCATACGGTAGTTCTATTTTAAATTTTTTGAGGAACCTCCATTAGGCTATACCAATTTACTTTCCCTCCAATAGTACACAAGGGTTTCTTTTTCTCTATATCCCTGTCAGGATTTTCTATCTGTCTTTTTGATGATAGCTGTTCTATTAGGCATGAGGCGATATCTCATTGTCAAATTGATTTGCATTTCCCTAATGTCTAGTGATGTTGAGCACATTTTCATGTACCTCTTCTCTTGGTCATTTGAATATCTTCTTTGGAAAAATGTCTGTTCAGGTTCTTTGCCCATTTTTTATCAAGTTATTTGGTTTTTTGCTATTGAATTACATGAATTACTTATATATTTTGAGTATAACTTCTTATATAATATATGATTTGCAATTATTTTCTCCCATTATGTAGGTTGCCTTTTCATTTTCTTGACTGTTTCTTCAAATGCATATTCAATTTTTAATATATTAACATTAAGAGTATGAGTCATTTTTTCTTTTCTATGTTTTCTCTTAATATTATACTTGTATTCTTATATCTTGATAGAGGTTTTGTTTTTTTATCTCCCTGCTCCTAATGGGATCATACATGTTCCCATTAATTTTTTCACTTAATAATACATCATGGACATCCTATCAAATCCATGAACATAGTCCTAATTTATTTGTGGGTATGCTATTATTTTTCTAAAATTGACCCCCAGATATCAGATCAATGGGTCAAAGTAGATGTAGATTTTTAATTTTAATGTGTATGTTGTTATTTTACTTTCCCAAAAGCCATAAAAACTCATGTTCTCATAAGCATTGTATGAGAGTTACACTCCTTTTTGAAACTGGTTTTCTTTACTAATGATGGTAATCAGTATCAGACATAAACAATTGAAAAAGCAGCTGGAGGCATCCTCAGATTCAGGTGAGCCTGATGCTTTTCTTCTAATGAAAGTGGTCATGGTAAAACCTGCCTATAAATCCCTCTGCTTGACATTTATGAGCTCATGAAGGGACTAAGATGTTCCTTGTCTTCATGAGCTCTCTCTACCATGAACCTTAGGAGTATAAGCTCTGTATTTCTGTGCTCACTCGTATCAGTCTAGGAATGTGATTTTAACTCAATAACCAGAAGGATTGGGCAAAAAAGACAGAGAATCAAGGAACACATGAATAAAACCTATAAAAGCGAGGATTTATGTGATGTAGTCCTAAAATAGTATCCAACTTACACAAATCCTTTCCCTCCCAAGCTATAAATAAAAAGCAGCCCCATTTTTTATTCATGGCTCTGAGTATATTAAAGAGTATATTAAAGAGAATATAATTCCTGATCAATCCTGACAACATTTTGTACCTCTTTTCTCTCCCTTGTCTACTTTTCTGCTCTGGAGAACCCCACATTCTTCAGATTTCATCATTCACCAAAATGTTTCACCAAGTTTCCCGCTTATCTTCAGTCTTCCTCAATTCTCCCTCCCTCTGCCTCTTTTTCTTTCTCTCAGTTTTTTATTTTGTAAATTATGTTAACTTCTTTGCTAAGTCTTCCCCTTTCTCCCTACATGTAATCATTGCTTATTATTTAATGTTTCATATTTTACAGTCTCTAGTCTATACAGTTTACTATATTAACTCACTTGATTCTCAAAACAATCCTATAGGATGAATTCCGTTATAATCCCTAGTTTAAAGGCATAAAGAGGTTAAGTAAATTGCCCAAGTTCCCACAACTGTTAAGTGAGAGATCCAGACTCTAACCCAGGGCGTCTAGCACCAGAGCCCATGTAATTAACCAATCTGTTCTACTGCTTCTATAACCCAGTCCTTTTCTATGAAAGTTCATCTTGAAATTCAGGATTCTTTTTGATGATTCAGATAAGGGAGGATGTTAATAAATGTTATCCTGTCACAGTCACATAAAATAATTTATTTGGTTTCCAGTGGTGGCCAGATATAGATATTTTATATTTCTTTTAGTTTGATTGACTATGTTCCTAGTCTTAGTATTCAAAATTCATTAAATTTGATCTCCACATTGAAAGAAACTAAAATTTCAAAGGGCAAATTCTGTGGTCCCTAATACTCAAAGTAATTGCAAATTAGAAGGGAACAAAAGATTAACAACTTTAAAATAATTAAAGGACAATAGATACATTCTGTAAGTTCCTCCTAACTCTCAAATTACTTCTCAGAAGAATTCACAAGTTTTCTTCTCTTGCAGTTGTATTATATCCTACAATTTGGTGATCTTATCAATTCTTATATATTTAACATAACCTCAGTGTAAATTACTGTGAAATTCACATTATCCTTTCACTTATTTTTAAGATATAAATAAAAAATTTTACTTGCCACTTAGGCGTCTCCCTTAGTCGTCTGTGAGCATGTCTAGAAAACATACCTCAAAAGGGCAATACATACATATTTTTTAAGAATATAACTCAAAGGAAAGAGATAAGAAATTTAATTATTGATCACTAGTTTTGTGTGTTTGTTCATTTTTTCTCAAGTAAACCAAATTAGTGCTTGAGTTTTTCATTGATATGATGGTTATTTAACTTGAAAGCTGCTATATAAAATAAAAAATGGGTGAGTATAGATGCTAAATAGATGTTAAGCATTATTATACCATAAATGAAATGGAAAAGGTACATTAAGAAAACTTTGGACAACCAACAACCTCAAAAATATCAATACTATCACTGTGTTATGAAACCAGGGTAAGAATTTTCTGAAGCATCATACCTAAGTCTGTTGATGTGGTATAAAACTAAAGAAGAAGAGAATTGTTAGCAGGGTTGTATCAAGAAAAGAATGAGAATAGGACAGTAGGAATAAATATATGAGAATGGAGAACAGACAAGTAGTATAAAATAACTTACTGTTTGCACCAGCCATCCAAGAGCCACATGTAGGAATTGACAGTTATTGTGTTCTAGTGGTAATTTGCAGGGAAAGGTTGCCTTTGGAAACAATGCAAACAAAATGTTATATATCCTAAAAATGAATTCTGAAAATGAATGATCAAGCATAGTCATAGATAGATTTAGGTTGATGATATAATGTACCAATTTTGCTTATCCACTGTCCAAACACCTCATTTATGGAAGAGAATAGGCAGGGGGTTCTCTAGGCCCAGAGAATAGGCAGGGGGTTCTCTAGGCCCAGAGAATAGGCAGGGGGTTCTCTAGGCCCAGAAGAGAATAGGCAGGGGGTTCTTTAGGCCCAGAAGAGAGAAAATAAAAGAAAATTATCACTATTTATATGCTGTGTACCCTGAAAGAGTGATATGATAAGTTTGGGAAAGGCAAGGAATTCATATCTATTTTGTCAAGTGTAATGTCAATCCCCAGGCTAAAGCTTTATAAGTTTCTAGGAACAGCTTTTACCCACTTTAATAAATCTTTCAATCTGAGAAACAGGAGAGATAATTGGGAACACTATATAATTTCATTTATTTTAAAAAACCTAATTTTTATAATTATACATAACTATTAAAATTATTAAAATATTACCTACTATATAGGTTTCTTATTAGGATTAATTGGCATATAAAAAACCATTAACAAATGTTAACTTTTTAAAATATTATTATTAAATAATTGCTATTCCTTAGTTTCCCCCTTCAGTATATTTCCCACCTCCTCATACATTATGTAGCATATATTAGATTTTTGTTTGTATTTTATTTTTGTTCTTGTTACTGGTCATTCCATCTTCTTTTAGTAAGAATTCCCAGAATTTTCTCTAAGTGGGCTAATTCACCTTTTGCACCATGTCCAGGGTGGAAGAATGACTGTCAATAAATTCAATGCCTCTGGGTACTGTGATTGTTTGAGGATTAAAAGCAAAGGTAATCAGAACAGTGAGAATTTATCTTAGACTTTCACTGGAGTGACTGCGAAAGGGGATTCGTTGAATTTGAATCGGGGAGGCTGTAGGGCTGAAGCTTCTGCAATCACCATACTACCATCCAGGGATCATATATTTGTGACGGAAGTCAATACAGATGAAGCAAAGCCAAAAATAGAGAACTGAGGTGATGTGGGTATCTGACGTCCCTGAATCAAGCTGCATTATTAGACTGTTCATGCTCAGTAACTAATAACTTCCTTTTGTTTAAGCCAACTTTGAATATGTGTTCTCGTACTTCTGAGGATCTCGCTCTTGCTCTCTTCCTGTCTCTGTTTGTCTCATAGTCCAGATGGGGAAACTATACCAGACCCTCCCCTTGTCTTATCCCTTATAACCTGAGTCCCTTGGTGAGAGGATTTCCAAGATATGTAAAACCAAAAAATATAAAAGTATCTTTTCTGACATTTTTCCAACTGAAAAATTCTAGAAATTCTGATATTTCCACATAAATATTCAATATATTAAGAGATCCATACATCAGAACTAAGTAAATGGAACAGTGGAACAGAATACATTGGCTTTTTGAAGTTATCCATTGTCTTATCTTCAGCAGGAAGGAAAAAATTCTTTGCTTCAGAAGAAATTGGCAAACAGATATGATTTACATGAATAAGTAAGTCATTCAGTTATATTAGGAAGTTCATTCTTTATGCTGAAAAAGAGCAAAAATCAGCAATAGTAAGTTCCAGGCATTACTTCTTTTTTGTTGTGTTTTTTAAAATTTTTTATTTATTTTTTTTTTATATAGCAGGTTCTTATTAGTTATTCATTTTATACATATTAGTCTATATATGTCAATCCCAATCTCCCAATTCATCAGGCATTAACTTCTGATGTACCTAGGGGCATGGACACCACCCCATCCCCACACAATGGAAAATCCTCATACTGATATCTCTGCCTCAAAAATGAAGGAATTGGGGCTTCCCTGGTGGCGCAGTGGTTGAGAGTCCGCCTGCTGATGCAGGGGACACGGGTTCGTGCCCTGGTCCGGGAAGATCCCACATGCTGCGGAGCAGCTGGGCCCGTGAGCCATGGCCGCTGAGCCTGCGCGTCTGGAGCCTGTGCTCTGCAACGGGAGAGGCCACAGCAGTGAGAGGCCCGCGTACCGCAAAAAAAAAAAAAAAAAAAAAAAAAAAAGAAGGAATTGATAAATGACTCATCCCAGGGCAGGAAGCCAAAACTAGTTTGGATAGAATCAGGACTCAAACCCTAGTTCTTTTGATTCCACATATTGTGATCTCTAATTGAACACAAACTTTTCCCCATACTTTGTTAATTTAAATATCTGTAAAATCAAAATACTATGTTTATTGAAAAAATCCATGAATAAGTAGACCTGTACAGTTCAAACCCATGTTGTTCAAGGGTCAGCTTTATTTGATATATTATTGGATACTTGTATATAGCTATAGAAATTGAGACTGTTGTTAGGAACCAGTCAAATTCATGTGACATTACTGCTGCATTTTTAGCTTATTTCTCTTGGAATCCTAACACCAAATGGTGGGAGTGGGTCATAGCTAGGGTTGGTTGGGAAAACAGAACTAATAGGCTTGTATTGAGGCAAATGGAGAATGAGGTAAGTTAAGGACAGAGAAAGAAGAGTCTGAGGGGTGACAGCTGACTTTAGAAGTGCTTAAAATATCAAGGGCAAGATTCAAGGCAGGAGAGACAAGAAATCTGGAGACTGTGGTTTCTAGTCCAGTGGCACAGACTGCTTCCTGCGGCATCCCTTCAGTACTCTGGATAGCTCCCAAAATACTTATGTACTTGAACTACATCCAGGGCTTTTTTATCCCTAAGGCTTTTTACCCTACAACCCAAGCAGCTGACTGGCTCTTTCTCTTCAAGCAAAATTTTTCTGATCATTCATAATGTTACTGGTTTTTTCTAAACTCATTTTCTATGATCTGGAGATAAACCTCCAATTTTCCATCTTGGTATCAAATCAAAAGAGTCATGAATTTGTGTCTTAATCCTCTTTTTCTGTAGCATCTAGAAGAGTTATTCTATAGCTATTATTTCACATACCTGAAAAGATAAGGTTGTACAAGAATATTCATTGGAAGATTGTTGAAATACCAAAATTCCAGAAATGACTTGGCTATTCATCTGTAGAGGAACAAATAAATTATATACCTATATAAAAATATATAGTAATGAAATACAACACATATACATAGACACACATTGATGTAGGATAATTTCCAAGATATACTATTTGGATCATTTTTAAAGATTGAAGACATAAAAGGTAAGTATGTTGCAGAATAGTGTGAACACTCTATTTCTACCTATGGAAAAAATAGATTAAATATGCATCAATGTACCAAAAATATTACTAAGGAATATATAAAAAACTGGTAATAACCTCTAGGAAGAAAGTCTATAGAACTGTTTGACATTTTTACCACATGCATGTATTACTTTTTTCAATAAAAATGCAGTTGTAAGTATATTTTAAAAGTAAATTGAAAGGAATAAATAGTTATAGCCCTAGCCATCATGCTCCTTTGTGTAGATCTGAGCTACCTCTATTAATAGATCTAGCAAGTTCCCATAAGCCAAGCCATTGAACAGAGTTCCCTGAGGTATACTACTACGCTTTTTTTTTTTTTTTTTAGTTTTTTTCTCTAAAACTTAAAAACTAAAGTTGAGTCACAGGCAACAAAGCAAATATTCAGTTATTGAGAAGTCCAAATCTATGTTCAAAATCCTGTTTGTGATTCTTCACCATGAATTAAGGAACACTCTCTAGCATTTCCCATGAACTTTCAGGGAAGCAATCATGTGGAAACAAAAGTCACAGACATTTGCTCGAGAACAGAGCACTCTGTGCTTATCATGGTTAAGAACTTCCTTCCACAGAAATCAGCTGCCGATAATTTCTCAGTATTTCATCCCATTGCAGAGCACATAATGATTGCAGAATGAATCAGTGTCTCAGAAACTGAAAAAACTCCGAAAAAGAATATCTCATGTGTGGCCTGGAGAGAAGGGGTGAGGAGGGGGACTTAGATTATGTACTTATAACAAAGGAACATCACATCATCTTCATCTTTAAGTATCACTTATAATAAAGAGGGAAAATTCATACCTAAGAAGGCTTTTAACTACAATAATATACATATAAGAAGAGTTCTTGAGATTTAAGTTTGAACATAAGTTGTGAATGGCAAAAACTCTTATTTACAGAAAATTTAAATTTAAAAGGTAGGAATTTACTGGTCTACTGTGAAAAGTAGGCAGTGATCTCTATTTCTTGTCACACATGTGGGAAAAAATGATTTGCTCAATAGAGAAATAAAAAGATGGATTTCCTGTTACTGAACTTAGGTAACAGATATTCTAATGGAAGAATCTAGTCAGGAAGTGCAAGACAAAGCAGAGGGGGAAGATGGTGGAAGAGTAAGACACGGAGATCACCTTCCTCCTCACAGATACATCAGAAAGACATCTACACGTGGAACAACTCCTACAGAGCACCTACTGAACGCTGACAGAAGACCTCAGATTTTCCAAAAGGCAAGAAACTCCCCACATACCTGGGTAGGGCAAAAGAAAAAAGAATAAACAGAGACGAAAGAATAGGGATGGAACCTGCACCAGTAGGAGGGAGCCATGAAGGAGGAAAGGTTTCCACACACTAGAAGCCCCTTCGCGGGCAGAGACTGCAGGTGGCAGAGGGGGGCAGCTTCGGAGCTGCAGAGGAGAGCACAGCAACAGGGGTGCGGAGGGCAAAGCGGAGAGATTCCTGCACAGAGGATCGGTGCCTACCGGCACTCACCAGCCCAAGAGGCTTGTCTGCTCACCCGCTGGGGCAGGCGGGGGCTGGGAGCTGAGGCTCAGGCTTCGGTGGGATCCCAGGGAGGGGACTGGGGTTGGCAGCGTGAACACAGCCTGCAGAGAGTTAGTGCACCACGACTAGCCGGGAGGGAGTCAGGGGGAAAGTCTGGACCTGCTGAAGAGGCAAGAGACTTTTTCTTCCCTCTTTGCTTCCTGGTGCACGAGGAGAGGGGATTAAGAGAGCTGCCTAAAGGAGCTCAAGATAAGGGCACGAGCCGCGGCTAACAGCACAGACCCCAGAGACGGGCATGAGATGCTAAGACGGCTGCTGCCACCACCAAGAAGCCTGTGTCCACACCCCCTTTCCGGGGAGACTGTGCAGCCCGCCACTGCCAGGGTCCCGGGATCCAGGGACAACTTCCCCGGGAGAGCGCGCGGTGTGCCTCAGGCTGATGCAACGTCACACTGGCCTCTACCGCTGCAGGCTCACCTCGCACACTGTACCCCTCCCTCCCCCAGGCCTAAGTGAGCCAGAGCCCCCGCATCAGCTGCTCCTTTAACCCCGTCCTGTCTGAACAAAGAACAGATGCCCTCCGGCGACCTACATGCAGAGGCGGGGCCAAATCCAAAGCTGAACCCCGGGAGCTGTGTGAACAAACAAGAGAAAGGGAAATCTCTCCAAGCAGCCTCAGGAGCAGCAGATTAAATCTCCACAATCAACGTGATGTACGCTGCCTCTGTGGAATACCTGAATAGACAACGAATCATCCCAAATTGGGGAGGCGGACTTTGAGAGCAAGATTTATTATTTTTTCCCCTTTTCCTCTTTTTATGAGTGTGTATGCTTCTGTGTGAGATTTTGTCTGTATAGCTTTGCTTTCACCATTTGTCCTAGGGTTCTATCCGTCCATTTTTATTTTTTTAATTAAAAAAATTTTTTTCTTAATAATTGTTTTTTTTATTTTAATAACTTTATTTTATTTTCTTTTATCCTCTTTCTTTCTTTCTACATTTTCTCCCTTTTATTCTGAGCTGTGTGGATGAAGGCTCTTGGTGATTTAGCCAGGAGTCAGTGCTTTGCCTCTGAGGTGGGAGAGCCAACTTCAGGACACTGGTCCACAAGAGACCTCCCAGCTCCACATAATATCAAATGGTGAAAATCTCCCAGAGATCTCCATCTTAACACCAGCACCCAGCTTCACTCAACGACCAGAAAGCTACAGTGCTGGACACCCTATGCCAAACAACTAGCAAGACAGAAACACAACCCCACCCATTAGCAGAGAGGCTGCCTAAAATCATAATAAGGCCACAGACACCCCAAAACACATCACCAGACATGGACCTGCCCACCAGAAGGACAAGATCCAGCCTCATCCACCAGAACACAGGCACTAGTCCCCTCCATCAGGAAGCTGACACAACCCACTGGACCAACTTTAGCCACTGGGGACAGACACCAAAAACAATGGGAACTACAAACCTGCAGCCTGCAAAAAGGAGACCCCAAACACAGTAAGATAAGCAAAATGGGAAGACAGAAAAACACACAGCAGATGAAGGAACAAGATAAAAACCCACCAGACCTAACAAATGAAGAGGAAATAGGCAGTCTACCTGAAAAAGAATTCAGAATAATGATACTAAAGATGATCCAAAATCTTGGAAAGAGAAAGGAGAAGATACAAGAAATGATTAACAAGGGCCTAAAGAACTAAAGGTGAAACAAGCAACAATGAACAACACAATAAATGAAGTTAAAAATACTCTAGATGGGATCAATAGCAGAATAACTGGGGCAGAAGAATGTATAAGTGACCTGGAAGATAAATTAGTGGAAATAACTACTGCAGAGCAGAATAAAGAAAAAGGAATGGAAAGAACCGAGGACAGTCTTAGAGACCTCTGGGACAACATTAAATGCACCAAATTTCGAATTGTAGAGGTTCCAGAAGAAGAAGAGAAAAAGAAAGGGACTGAGAAAATATTTGAAGAGATTAGAGTTGAAAACTTCCCTAATATGGGAAAGGAAATAGTTAATCAAGTCCAGGAAGCACAGAGAGACCCATACAGGATAAATCCAAGGAGAAAACTGCCAAGACACATATTAATCAAACTGTCAAAAATTAAATACAAAGAAAACATATTAAAAGCAGCAAGGGAAAAATAACACACAAGGGAATCCCCATAAGGTTAACAGCTGATCTTTCAGCAGAAACTCTGCAAGCCAGAAGGGACTGGCAGGACATATTTAAAGTGATGAAGGAGAAAAATCTACAACCAAGATTACTCTACCCAGCAAGGATCTCATTCAGATTTGATGGAGAAATTAAAACCTTTACAGACAAGCAAAAGCTGACAGAGTTCAGTACCACCAAACCAGCTTTACAACAAATGCTAAAAGATCTTCTCTAGGCAAGAAACACAAGAGAAGGAAAAGACCTACAATAACAGACCCAAAACAAGTAAGAAAATGGGAATAGGAACATACATATTGATAATTACCTTAAATGTAAATGGATTAAATGCTCCCACCAAAAGACACCGACTGGATGAATGGATACAAAAACAAGACCCATATATATGCTGTCTACAAGAGACCCACTTCAGACCTAGAGACACATACAGACTGAAACTGAGGAGATGGAAAAAGATATTCCACGCAAATGGAAATCAAAAGAAAGCTAGAGTAGCAATTCTCATATCAGACAAAATAGACTTTAAAATAAAGGCTATTACAAGAACCAAAGAAGGACACTACATAATGATCAAGGGATCGATCCAAGAAGAAGATATAACAATTGTAAATATTTATGCAACCAACATAGGAGCACCTCAATACATAAGGCAAATACTAACAGCCATAAAAGGGGAAATCGACAGTAACACAATCATAATAGGGGACGTTAACACCCCACTTTCACCAATGGACAGATCATCCAAAATGAAAATAAATAAGGAAACACAAGCTTTAAATGATACTTTAAACAAGATGGACTTAATTGATATTTATAGGACATTCCATCCAAAAACAACAGAATACACATTTTTCTCAAGTGCTCATGGAACATTCTCCAGGATAGATCATATCTTGGGTCACAAATCAAGCCTGGGTAAATTTAAGAAAATTGAAATTGTATCAAGTATCTTTTCAGACCACAATGCTATGAGACTAGATACCAATTACAGGAAAAGATCTGTAAAAAATACAAACACATGGAGGCTAAACAATACACTACTTAATAAAGAAGTGATTACTGAAGAAATCAAAGAGGAAATCCAAAAATACCTAGAAACAAATGACAATGGAGACACGATGACCCAAAACCTATGGGATGCAGCAAAAGCAGTTCTAAGAGGGAATTTTATAGAAATACAATCCTACCTTAAGAAACAGGAAACATCTTGAATAAACAACCTAACCTTGCACCTAAAGCAATTAGAGAATGAAGAACAAAAAACCCCCAAAATTAGCAGAAGGAAAGAAATCATAAAAATCAGATCAGAAATAAATGAAAAAGAAATGAAGGAAACGATAGCAAAGATCAATAAAACTAAAAGCTGGTTCTTTGAGAAGATAGACAAAATTGATAAACCGCTAGCCAGACTCATCAAGAAAAAAAGGGAGAAAACTCAAATCAATAGAATTAGAAATAAAAAGGGAGAAGTAACAACTGACACTGCAGAAATACAAAGGATCATGAGAGATTATTACAAGCAACTGTATGCCAATAAAATGGACAACCTAGAAGAAATGGACAAATTCTTAGAAATGCACAACCTGCCAAGACTGAATCAGGAAGAAATAGAAAACATGAACAGACCAATCATAAGCACTGAAATTGAAACTGTGATTAAAAATATTCCAACAAAAGCCCAGGACCAGATGGCTTCACAGGCAAATTCTATCAAACATTTAGAGAAGAGCTAACACCTATCCTTCTCAAACTCTTCCAAAATATAGCAGAGGGAGGAACCCTCCCAAACTCATTCTACGAGGCCACCATCACCCTTAAACCAAAACCAGACAGATGTCACAAAGAAAGAAAACTACAGGTCACTATCACTGACGAACATAGTTGCAAAAATCCTCAAGAAAATACAAGCAAACAGAATCCAACAGCACATTAATAGGTTCATACACCATGATCAAGTGGGGTTTATTCCAGGAATGCAAGAATTCTTCAATATACACAAATCAATCAATGTGATACACCATATAAAAAAATTGAAGGAGAAAAACCATATAGTCACCTCAATAGATGCAGAGAAAGCTTTTCACAAATTTGAACACCCATTTATGATTAAAACCCTGCAGAAAGTAGGCACAGAAGGAACTTTCCTCAACATAATAAAGGCCATATATGACAAACCCACAGCCAACATCATCCTCGATGGTGAAAAACTGAAAGCATTTCCACTAAGATCAGGAACAAGACAAGATTGCCAACTCTCAACACTATTATTCAATATATTTTTGGAAGTTTTAGCCACAGCAATTAGAGAAGGAAAGGAAATAAAAGGAATCCAAATTAGAAAAGAAGAAGTAAAGCTGTCACTGTTTGCAGATTACATGATACTATACATAGAGAATCCTAAAGATGCTACCAGAAAACTACTAGAGCTAATCAATGAATTTGGTAAAGTAGCAGGATACAAAATTAATGCATAGAAATCTGTGGCATTCCTATACACTAATGATGAAAAATCTGAAAGTGAAATCAAGAAAACACTCCCATTTACCACTGCAGCAAAAAGAATAAAATATCTAGGAATAAACCTACCTAAGGAGATAAAAGACCTGTATGCAGAAAGTTATAAGGCACTGATGAAAGAAATTAAAGATGATACAAATAGATGGAGAGATATACCATGTTCTTGGATTGGAAGAATCAACATTGTGAAAATGACTCTACTACCCAAAGCAATCTACAGATTCAGTGCAGTCCCTATCAAACTACCACTGGCATTTTTCACAGAAGTAGAACAAAAAATTTCACAATTTGTATGGAAACACAAAAGACTCCAAATAGCCAAAGCAATCTTGAGAACAAAAAACGGAGCTGGAGGAATCAGGCTCCCTGACTTCAGACTATACTAAAAAGCTACAGTAATCAAGACAGTATGGTACTGGCACAAAAACAGAAAGATACATCAATGGAACAGGATAGAAAGCCCAGAGATAAACCCATGCACATATGTCACCTTATCTTTGATAAAGGGAGGCAGGAATGTACAGTGGAGAAAGGACAGCCTCTTCAATAAGTGGTGCTGAGAAAACTGGACAGGTACATGTAAATGTATGAGATTAGATCACTCCCTAACACCATACACAAAAATAAGCTCAAAATGGATTAAAGACCTAAATGTAAGGCCAGAAACTATCAAACTCTTAGAGGAAAACACAGGCAGAACTCTCTATGACATAAATCACAGCAAGATCCTTTTTGACCCACCTCCTAGAGAAATGGAAATAAAAACAAAAATAAACAAATGGGACCTAATGAAACTGCAAAGCTTTTGCACAGCACAGGAAACCATAAACAAGACCAAAAGGCAACCCTCAGAATGGGAGAAAATATTTGCAAATGAAGCAACTGACAAAGGATTAATCTCCAAAATTTACAAGCAGCTCATGCAGCTCAATAACCAAAAAACAAACAACCCAATCAAAAAATGGGCAGAAGACCTAAATAGACATGTCTCCAAAGAAGATATACAGACTGCCAACAAACGCATGAAAGAATGCTCAACATCATTAATCGTTAGAGAAATGCAAAGCCAAACTACATTGACATATCATCTCACACCAGTCAGAATGGCCATCATCAAAAAATCTAGAAACAATAAATGCTGGAGAGGGTGTGGAGAAAAGGGAGCACTCTTGTACTGCTGTGGGAATGTGAATTGGTACAGCCACTATGGAGAACAGTATGGAGGTTCCTTAAAAAACTACAAATAGAAATTCCATATGACCCAGCAATCCCACTACTGGGCATATACCCTGAGAGAATCATAATTCATAAAGAGTCATGTACCAAAATGTTTACTGCATCTCTATTTACAATAGCCAGGAGGTAGAAACAACCTAAGTGTCCATCATCGGATGAATTGGTGAAGAAGATGTGGCACATATACAATGGAATATTACTCAGCCATAAAAAGAAATGAAATTGAGCTATTTGTAATGAGGTGGATGGACCTTGAGTCTGTCATACACAGTGAAGTAAGTCAGAAAGAGAAAAACATATAACGTATGCTAACACATATATGGAATCTAAGGAAAAGAAAAAAAAAAGGTCATGAAGAACCTAGGGGTAAGACAGGAATAAAGACACAGACCTACTAGAGAATGGACTTGAGGATATGGGGAAGGGGAAGGGTAAGCTGTGACAAAGCGGGGGAGTGGCATGGACATATATACACTACCAAACGTAAAATAGATAGCTAGTGGGAAGCAGCCGCATAGCACAGAGAGATCAGCTCAGTGCTTTGTGACCACCTAGAGCGGTGGGATAGGGAGGGTGGGAGGGAGGGAGAGGCAAGAGGGAAGAGATATGGGAACATATGTATATGTATAACTGATTCACTTTGTTATAAAGCAGAAACTAACACACCATTGTAAAACAATTATACTCCAATAAAGATGTAAAAAAAAAAAAAAGAAGTGCAAGACAAACTCAGATAAGGGTTACATTAAAATATTCAATCCTGCCAGGGAAAGACAGATGACAGTATGCTGGTAGTTTTTATCTCTGGTAGGATCATGTTTTATCTACACTTTGGTATATCATATGTATACTTTATATTTTTCATATTCCTACCATAATTATGCATTACTTTAGGGAAAAAATGTCTATTATTAAAGACTATGACAGTCCAAAATGATGATTCAGGTATGACTAAAACAGGACTCATGAATATAATATGCACTACAAATTACAGTAAATGTACCTGGCATTATTTTGTCCCTTTGGTTTTAAACAAGAGCAGACATTTAAATTAAATTGTGTAATAGGTATCACTCCTTAGCTTTCAGGGTACAGGACAGCCGCACTTTTCTATAAAGCTTTGCCCCTCAATGATCACTTACTCTCTCCTCCGAGTTCCCAATTCTTGTTAGCTTTACCGACAATTTGGTATTTTACAAACCTATGAAATAAATGATAGAAAAGTCAGGTGATTCTGACACACCAACTGCTGCTATTCTTCCACCTGGGAAGGTTGAGAAAAGGATTTTCATTTAATCCTGGGGCAAAGTAGCACTTATTATACGTGTGTGTGTGTGGTGGGGGGGGGAGTTCATTCCAACTATATGGTATCCTTGAGGATAATAAAAAAATCTTATAGGTCTATATAGCCTCTAAATGCCAGCCCAATATTTTGATCATTGTAAAATATTAAGTAAATATTCACTGATTAATAACATAACATTAACTGATGAAATGGAGGTTGTATAATTAAATATATCATCATGTTAAATGACCTAAAAATATAAGGTTAATATGACATCAACAACAGCTTCATTGGATACATTACTGAGTAAAATAGATGTCTCACGTAGCTTGTCCCCCTGAAGATATTGATAGAGACCTGTATATGCTGGAGGACACACTAGGGCTTATTCCTCAGCCCTGAAATGCCAGATATTTAAATTCAACACTGTGAGAAGTACAACCACTTTGCCCCAGGATTAAATGAAAATCCTTTTCTCAAGGAAAGAATAGCAGCAGTTGGTGTGTCAGAATCACCTGACTTTTCTATCATTTATTTCATAGGTTTGTTAGTCACCTCTGTTGGCTTGTAGTGGTTCTTTGAGGAAATAATGATGAAATGATCTATTTCCACTTTTGCTTCCTCCCTTCTAGGTTCAAAGGGAAAAGTATCCAAATGTTATCAAAGACCAGATCCACTATCTGAGCTTTCAATCCCAACCTATTTAGAAACCAGTCCTTTTAAGTACATCTTATCTTTAATCATTCTGTCATTGCCTCCTTCTCTTTGAACTTCAAATGTGAATAGATCTTCCCTTTTGTGAAAAATAATTTGACCTTGCTAATCAGAGCTCTAGATTTGTGCATTAATTCAAACCTTTCTTTGCCTCAATTTCTTTACCCTCTGTCCTCCATTTTGATACTATTTACTTGTTATCTCCCTTTTATCTGCAAAGTCATTGAACACTGGTTGCAGTTTATATAAAGGTATCCCAGAGAGGTTCTGTGCACAGCCAGGAAAAATGCATGTGGTGGTCTTGCTGACCTCATTCCACTTGCCTTCCTTCCCTTTTTACTTCCCCGTCCCCAACCCTAACCACGTTTCAAATTATACTGCATGTTGCTCCCAGGTTAATTTTCCTAAAATATAATTCAAATATTTCTTGAATGGAATGAGGTCTAAATGCTTGACTCTGATTTTGAGGGCTCACCAACTGTCTTCCCCACTGCATTCCTACTTTTGCACAGAGAGTTTTCACTCCAGTCACATCCATCTCCTAAGCAGACTTTTCCCATTGTCATCATTTCATCATACAGCATGTGCCATCTCCCTGCTTAGAACATTCTACCCACATCTCCATCTGTGTAACTCCTACATATCTTTCAAAGTCCAGTTTGAACTTTACATCTATATAACACTTTAGTGACACCCTGAACTTGCAAGGATTTCTCCATCTTCTCTCTGACTCCTATACTATTTATTACTATTTGACATGTATCTACTTACTTTTCATTATACTTATTTGTGAATGTGTATATACTGTCTTTACATTTGTTTTAAACTTCTAGGTGTCAGAGACCAGGTATTATAACTTTTTGTATCTTCCAAATTGTGCAGCACAACCTTTTACATACAGTGATAAACTTGGTAAAGGTTGATATGATAACATGGTTTTCAATAATTGGTAGGTTTTTATAACTAGGCCTACCATAATTATGTTATCGAGTCCAAGCTCATACTGCTTGCCACACAAAAGGCCAATAAATAGAGAGATGAGTTGTTGGAGCAAGGTATAGCGACTTTATTCACAAAGTCAGCAGACGGGGAAGGTGGTGGACTAGTGTCTCAAAGAACCATCTTGCCTGGGTTTTGGATGCTAGTTTCTTTTACAGAACAAAGAAGTAAAGTAAAAAAGGTGATAAATTGTTGCAAATATTTCCTAGTCTGGCCAGAGTCCAAAGGGGATGTGTTGATTTCTTCTTTCCTGCAGCCATTCACTGGTGGGCCTAGTCAGGACGTCTCCCATGAACAAAACAAAGGTACTTTATCTTAACACTCAGGCATGGAAGGTAGGGTTCCAGAAGATGGGCCATTATGCATACTTTAAGCTGTAAGCAACATCCCTTTAATGATTGACGTGTAGCAAAATCAATAGAATACGAAGGTTAAAGTAAAAGAAACAGACCTGATATGGTGTCAGATTTGTTCTTCACTATTATAATTACAATCTTATTTTGGCACTTTATCATAAAGATAGATTAGCTTATCTCACAGGGGAGGTTTTTTGTTTGTTTACTGGTGTGTGTGTGTGTGTGTGCTTACACACACATGCTCACACTTCAAGTTACATAATTATGCCAACATTTCCAAAGCTGTTATTCAGAATTTGATAGTATCTGTGTTATTATCACTATTACAACTGATAATAATAATAATAAATAGTTTGGAAATATATATCATCTAAATGCTTCTGCTAAAGGACCACACTGCACATCAAGTTTCTGAAAAGTCCCTCAGTAAAACAGAAGTTTGGGATTTATAAATTGTATTAATTAAAATAAAATCACTAGGTTTGGGAGTATTCATTTCAGAGGTTATTTCCTCAAATGTTAGCATTTTCCAAGGAAATCTCTTAAATTATTTATGATGGAATATTTATAATTATTTGGTGGGAAGGAAGGGAAATCCATGAATCCATATCTGTCAGCCTGTAAATTTTTCTTTCAGATGAAATTGGTTTAAAGAATACAATTTAATTCAGTTTAAAAAATCATATAAACAGAATATTCTGTAAACTTTAACTGCCCAAGAAATTGATTGTGAATCCCAGAACTGTACTGGACTCATAAAACTAGGGCTGAAAAATCAAGGGCTTGAAGTTGTTATGTTAATTTGACACTCAAGTATCAGTTACTTCTTTTGACAAAAAGGGCAAGAGAAAACTACAGAATAAAATCTGTTAAGGCAGATAAAGCTACTAATGGCTCATAAGTTTTAGAATGAGATGTGTGCTCTACCTAACACAGGAACAGAGTGAAAGAGGTTTTGGCTACAACATGGTTTTCCTCAAGTACTTATTATTAAAACGTATGGTTGAAGGAGAATATATGTTTTTGGTTTAACTCATTATAATAATTATTTCAGCAGAATTTAAATTCTTGTACCAAGTAAATGGATTTTTGGAGTACTATAAAATGGTTTAATGGAAAGATTATAAGATTTTTGAGGTAGACATACTTGGGTAGTTCTGCTGTCAATCAGATGTGTGACCTTGAGCAAGTTATCTAATCTTTCTGAATCTCTTCTATAAAACTGAAGATAACACACTCTCTGTAAGTACATATAGGGCTATAAAACAATGTTAACTTTTCTCCTTGACCCTTTCTTTCTTTTTTCTTCTTCCCTGCCTTCTCATTTCCTTGGCCCAAAACATTCTATGATATTGAAATGCTTTATGAGTCAGAAAAGAAAAAATTAACTAATTTTATATTTATATATATATATAATTGTTTTTACTATATATTTCTTATTAGAAATTAATTCTTTAAAGTTACAGCTATGTCAACATCAGTTAAAAAGGGATATTTGTCTAACTAGATCACTTCGTTTCTATGCAACACGGACAAATAAAGATTTACATTAGTATTAAAACATATTTCAAAGAAGAAATTGAAACCAGGTAATAACATAGGCAAAGAGAAAAACACAATGCAATCAGAAAAGGTGGCATGGAAATGACACAATTTTGAGTACCATTAATATACAGTCTTTACAGTGTGTAAAGTGTTTTATTTATTCAAGGAATAAATTTTCTGAATGCCCACTTTGTATCAGACTTTACACCAGGTGCTAGGGTTAAAAAGATGAATAAAACCTGGGTCATTTATCTCAATAACCTCACAGATTAATAAAGAATTGACAGGTAAATAAACAATTCCCTTTTATTATTCAAGTGCAATAACAGATTGATTTGCAAGGTACTACAGAATGATCAGGGTAATTAACTTCCTCTGGGGTAGGGGTGGTGGTTTGATGCACAAAAACTTGCTAAATACTGTTCACAACTATCTTTTAAAGTTGGTAGGATGGTAATATATCGTCTTCATTTCAGAAATGAGGAAACAACAGGAGTTCAATGACTTGCACAAAGCTTAAACCTGGCCTCAAAGTCGAGTGTAATAATTCCTCAACCAGTGCTCTTCCCAGGATGATCAGGTAATCAGTCCAATCTATCAGAACCATACTCTTTCCAATTGTTAGTAAAGTTTTAAAATAATTTTCCATTCAACAATGTCATGAGGCTGCAATACTGTGATACTCTTGGACTTGTTAATGAGGGAGATAACAGAATTATCATATATAATGCCAACAAAATATTGTAAAGAAGTTCACCATCATGGAATGAATGTTTGTATTATGTCAACTTCATGCAGAAAGTTCTGCCAAAGAAATCGGTTTATGGAATATTTAACTGCTATATTCTTTAGCAATGCAGTCTTGATGAAGGCATGATGGCTAGGTAGAATAAATGGTCTAGAGATCCCCACTCACCAAAAGAACAATTTAAAATACTTATGGTTTCAAATTATTCAGTTGAGTATTATTCTTGACCTTCCTATAGTAAGTTTTTTCTTAATACAGAATTCCTATTATTCTCTTTTAACCAACAGCTGCATATGAACACCGGCAATCTAAGTACAGTAATATCCCAATGGGCTCTCACAAGCATTCCCTTTAAAGTGAAATTTCAATGGTAGCTTTTAGCAAACTAGAGGCACATTTTTCCCACCTCAGAAATATAGTTTGGTGAAAACAATAAATTTAAAACCTAAGATGCCATATAGTTTTTCCAATATTTAATAGAGTTTCTTCATTCCCCATGGATTTTTCTTTCTATTAATATCATTTCTATTCTCTTTCTATTTGAAGTATTCTTACAAGAAAGCATAAGGAACAAAAATAAAATAAGAGCGTGGTATATTTATGACATTTCATATGATAGGGTATTCTAACTTTTCTGTACTTGAAACAAAATTTTTGTTTTCTTTCTAAATATAAGTTATGATTATTAAGGTTGAATTTATGAGCCATAAAAAGTTTTTCAGCAAAAGATATGGGTGTTTGGGTGGTGTGTCTTACTTTTTGAACTTGCACTAACATAGATGATGTATGCCTTCCTTCAAGTTAATTTATAATTCAACTTATAATTTGCCTTCATAGTTGAAGATAGACAGCATAGATCAAAATGTGGTATTTGCTTCCTTTTGTAATTCTCTTGAAATACAAAATCTTATTTGGTCAATGTGTAGGTTCAGAGACTCATATAAGTACCATACTGAGATATGCAATTGCAAAGATTCCTATTATCAATTAGGATATATGTTCTCATGTCTCTTCTTCTACTATTGACTTTCTCTCTCTTTATATAATAAAAATTCTTCAATAGTTTGTAACACTGTTATGAGCTTATTCATATTCAGGGAGAAATTTTATTGTTATAAATATATATTCCTATTGTATCAAATATTTTAGACTTGAATATAAATAATATTTTATATACATATACACCAACAGACATTTACAGTTAAAGACAATATTGACATGGAAAAGAGAATCATATTTATATATATATACACATACACAGGTAATCAGCATATATATAAAATTCTAATTTACAAAATATATATATACATATATAAAATACATATATATAATACATCTATATACAATCCCAATTCAGAAGAGAGACAGATGCACAGATTCCTGATGCCACTTGCCACCTAAAGTGTCTACCTACAAAGTCAGCTTCAGGAAATGGTTACTATCAATATTGGTGTCCTTGTGTCTTAGTGAATATGCACATAAAAGTGTTGACTGACAGGAGTGGCAACCTGCCCCCACCTCCACCCTTCCACACTGTTGCTTTCACTCTCCTCCCTGGGACTTCAGGTGCTGCTGGCAGCAGCAGCAATACCACCTCTACATGTGGAATAGGAATAAATATCATTAATGGATGAGTTCTCAAATTCTCCCCTCTTCCTCCTTCTAACTTCCTAGAACAGAAAGTTCTTGCTTGTTGAGCTATCTCTGGAAGTCTCTTAGAGGTAAAAGGGAAAATTCAGAGAAAATGCAAGAAACTAAACAGGCTAGGTAGAAATGTAATAAATGAGTAAGCTGGGAAGGGAAAAAGGAAACAAAAGCCTATGACTGTCAAGAGAAAGATTTTGTAGTTAGCAATAGAGAAAGAGAGCACTTCAGGATCAACTCTCATCTCTGTGAGAGACTTTGGTAGAAACCAGTGATAGGAAGAGGTATTATAATTAATGCTCTTCTTCTTCTAGAGTTTCCTCTGGAGTAATGTTTATCAAACATGCTGTTGATATTAGAATAGTTCTTCAATGTATGGGACTGACCCATACATTGCAAGATTTTAGCATCTCTGGTCTCACCTACTAAATGCCAGAAATACTCCTCTATCATCATTATAACCCAAAACATTTTCACACATTTGCACATGTCTCCAGAGACACTACTGCTGCTGATTGAGAAATACAGCTCTGGAAATGGAGTGTCCATCTGTCTATCTGTCCACCCAACTATCTATCTATCTATTCCAGTTACATTTGTGTAATATAACTCTCATATGTATTTTAGAACACCTGGATAGCAGGTGTATTATTTTATATGCATGAGAAAGTAGACTTTAAAATGAATATAAAGAGCTGTGTTTCTACTGGCAAATAAATAATGTTAAAGGCAAAACAGGAAAAATCAAGAAAGGAAGCCAGCATTTCTTGGTTGACTGCTACGCAGTATAATTTACCTAAAATCACAAGATGGTTCAGTGACAGGACCAGTGCCTAAACCCAGGTTGTTATGACTCCAAAACCCACGATTTGTTGTGTGTTAACTAGAGGACAGTGAGGTAGTTTAAAAAAAAAATTAAAGAATATTTTAGAAAATGTAAATCCAAATAAAATAATGTTTTCCTCCAGATTTAAACAGCATTCAAACCTCATATGAATCACCCCCCTAATGATAATCTAGTAATATTATGTATCATCCCATCCATCAGTAGATATGGGGACATTCTGAAGTTAAAAACTAAGAAATTAAACATGAACATTCTCAGAAAGCTTTCTGTAAACTAATCTTACTATCAGCAAATGAAATGGTTTAGAGTAAACGACCAGAAAAGAACAGGTCTATGTCCTAAGGAAAATGCTGAATTTCTTGACCTTCTTGGATTAAGGGCCAGAAGCATTAGCAGAAATGTATTATTATTACAAATTCAACCAAAAATATACATGTCATTCAATGTTGTTTTGGAAAAAGATGCTCTTACTGATATTAACTTCTGAGTATTAAGTGAAAATCATCACCTGCTTAGAACAATCTTCAGATGAAAGAGTTCTGAGCATGACTTGACTTCCTTCTTTTACTTAACCATCTGACAAGGAGGAAATCCAAGCTATGGCAGGAACATCCTGGGCATGACTCCTGCCAGACTGCCAGCATGGCACACTCGTGCTTCCCAGCCTGCTGGACAGGGAGTAGTCAAAATAACAGAGACAACAGACCCTGTGGCTCCCATAAGCTCTTTAACATTACAAAGGAAATTTACATACATTCAGAAAGCCTCAGGATAATTATCACAAAAAAGATATTCATCAGGCTGACATAGATTCCTACCAGAGGTCAGGGCCATCACCAGCACATCATTCCTTCCTGTGGCATCTCTAAAGTCACAGAGTTTAAGGATAAACTTCACCAGGGGCATTTCCATATACAGTTTTTAGGGCAAGAGGCAATTCTCTGGCCAACATGACCAGCCTCACTTTCTTCGGCTCAGCAATCTAGTAGAAGTCTGCTGAGTCAGATAAGATGCAGAGGATTCAGCTTTATAAGATTACTGTCCTTCCCATTATAAGTATCGCAAATTCAATGGACCACAAAAGATTGAATCTTTCATTTAAGCATTATCATGAAATTCATTTTAATTGCAATGGCTGAAGGAATGCTCTGAAAACAAAGAATCAAGGTGTGTCAAGAAAAGCCCTTCCTTTTTCCCCTATAAATTTCCAAATGACCGATGATAATGATGAAAGTAATAATGCTGGCAAAGTAGTCCTTTTTGTCAGTAAGAAATGACTTTGCTCTGGGTCTCAAAATTCCTTTATACCCTAATTATATATAAGTGAGAATGTGTGTGTGTGTGCGCACATGTGAGTGTGTGTGTGTGTGTGTGTGAGAGAGTGAGAGAGAAAGAGATAAGCTTATTCTAATGTATTTTGGATTAAACTGGGCACTTTTCATATTGCAAAAACAAATGACACTAGGTGTACATAATTCACTTAATAGCAAAATCAGGAAAAGCATCTGATAGAATGTGAGATTTGCTCCCTTTAGCTAATTATATTGATTATATTAACTAGACAATAAATAAATCCATTTTATTCCATATAATCACAGTTTCTGTGATACCTACTGGGGAAAAACTGGTTCCAGTGGTTCTTTTTCTAGGCATAATTTTATGGAGTCTCAAGAGTTGGTTTTTCTTTGATTAGCAAACTCAATATGTAAACCGCTAAATAGTAAGTATAGGTCAAAGGGCCAAGACACAGGCAGTAGCATCCTTTAGAAGATACTTGAAGAGGTCAGAAGGATTTCAACAAGGAATTTGAGACTTTTGTAGCTTTTTATCATTTATTTTAATCTACATAGAAGCTTCAAGTTGAAATAAAGTAGTTATTAAGAGAGTAGGTTCTATTTTAAATGACTTTAGAAAGGTTCTGGCTTCATTTAGTGGAATTGTGAATAACGAAAAGACACAGTTCTCAAATATGCATCATAGCACAGGTTCACTCCAAATAGTTCACCAAGCCTTCCTCAACTATGAAACCTAACTTTTAGGTCTCTTATTTAGGTATCTCATTTGGCTGATCAAAGGTCTTTTTATTCTTTATTAAGGTGTCACTTTGAAACAAAAATCATCTTGTCAAAATATATCCCAAATAACCCACAAAGACAAAATATTTTGTGGCAGTGCCCTGATGAAAAATATCTCAGTTCATACTGTGTAAATTATTCTTGAATTCCATCATGAAGTTAGAAGTTAATTTCTAGTCACTTGAGAAGCCCAGAACTAGGTCACTGCTGTAAGCTCCCTCACCTGTCATGTTACAGTAACAAAGAACACACACTCATGTTGTTAATGGTTTTAATAAGCAAAAGAAATGTCAGCAGCAATAGTGCAGTCAGCCTAGGACACCACAGATTAACATGGTCATGTTTGTCATTTAATATTTATTAAGTATCTCATGAATACTTGGCTCTAAAATAAGCTCTGTGGAGATTTTAGAGAACACAGAGAGGATATGATTGTTGCTCTCAGGGAATCTGCTGCCCAAAAAGACCCATCACAAGTATATAGCATTCAGTAAGATAATGTAGTAACCCTTGATCCAGCTGAGATGATAAAGTGATACAAGTAATGAAAAATTGCAGGTGATATAATCATAAAAAAATGAGAAATAAACTCAGAAATGATCGGGTTTAATTCCTCTTATTTACAAGATGAAGAAACTGAGGTTCAGAAAGTTAATGGTTAGTCTCTTCATGTTCAATTGGAGGGTCAGGGTTGAGACCCAGGTTTTCATTATCTAAATGAGGTCCAGTGCAGATGATGAATCTCAGATTAGTTTCCTTGGCTATGACTCCTCTAAATCCTTGGGTAGGCGTAGTTCTATGAATCTGTTCCTACACACACACACCCAACATAACATGAGACAGAATAACCAAAATAGACACTCCCATACAAGAAAAGGAAGGAATGGTAAGCACAGAACAGTCACTGGTTCATTGTACTTCTGAACTCCGGCTAGACAGGGAATGTCAGATACTTGATTAGGATATAATCTGTATCCCAAGAAATGATTCTCTGAGGCTTTTGGTTACCCCCTCTGAGTCATCCTTCCTTTTCTATAAGATATGACCTTGTTTGTAGCTGGGTAGTTTTTCCAGCCTGTTTCCTGCCCATAGAAAATTGGGCCATTTTCTATAGAGGCTTACACTGTCAAAGAGGTCAATGATGACCTTGGACTATTAAGGAAAAGCTGTCAAGACATCTATCTGACACAGTAGGACACTTAGCAGATAAGCAGAAGAGGAGTTAAATTTGACCATTTCCTTTAAAAAGGGAGTATACATTTACAGTGGTATGAGTACCATGGCCATAGCTTTTTGTTGGAATGTCATTCCGAAGTAAATTAATTTGAAAGGCAAAAATAATACTTTTTTTTTTATGTAATGTCTGAAACATTTATATTAACATATTTCCACACAAATAACCCAAAGAAAGTTTAGTATTTGTTGTTTTTGTTTGTTTGTTTGTTTATACTGCATGTTCTTATTAGTCATCAATTTTACACACATCAGTGTATACATGTCAATCCCAATCGCCCAATTCAGCACACCACCATCCCCACCCCACCGCGGTTTTCCCCCCTTAGTGTCCATACGTTTGTTCTCTACATCTGTGTCTCAACTTCTGCCCTGCAAACCAGTTCATCTGTACCATTTTTCTAGGTTCCACGTACATGCGTTAATATACAATATTTGTTTTTCTCTTTCTGATTTACTTCACTCTGTATGACAGTCTCTAGATCCATCCACGTCTCAACAAATGACTCAATTTTGTTCCTTTTTATGGCTGAGTAATATTCCATTGTATATATGTACCACAACTTCTTTATCCATTAGTCTGTCGATGGGCATTTAGGTTGCTTCCATGACCTGGCTATTGTAAATAGTGCTGCAATGAACATTGGGGTGCATGTGTCTTTTTGAATTATGGTTTTCTCTAGGTATATGCCCAGTAGTGGGATTGCTGGATCATATGGTAATTCTACTTTTCATTTTTTAAGGAACCTCCTACTTTTTAAAACCTAATTTCTTTTTCTCAAGCAAATTGAAGTTATGAAAAATGCTTTGCTTTTTGTGTTTTAAATATAAGAAATAGAGATAAATGTTCAACATATAAATAATAATTTCTTTAACAAATAGAAAAAATGCACTAAAGATTTTTCTTTCTGACTCTCATTTCATTATCAATACTCAATCAACATAGAACTTAATAAAGAAGAGAGCTAAAAAATACACATTTAACAAAAAGTCTTTTCTGGAGGGACTAAACAGCTCTCTAACTTGGAAGGGAAAAGTATTTTGGAAGACAAGATGGCAATTTCCAGTAGATGAAATAAAAAAGTAGATAACACTAATACACTAATAAACACTCTCCTGAAGTTTTGTGGCCTTTTCATTTGCTCCAGATACTGGGGACAAAAGAGGAATTAAAATGTCTTTGACAAGATATATGAATTTTCTATTTTTCCTTCCTTTTATATTCATAACCTAACAACTTTTATAATTAGTCTCTGAATGCCTCACTTACTAATAAATTTTAAACTTATGTGAAAGGATTCATTTGGGTGGTATATAATCTTTATTTTCAAGATGCAATTTATCAACTTAACCTAATTAAACTCACACTTGTCATGCTTCCTATGCTTCTTGGAATTCAAATTAAGAATTTGATATCACATCTTTAAAAGGTAATGAACATTTTGTGACATTTATTTCTTCTAATTAGTCTATTAAAAATTGCATAAGACTTGCCTGTTGATTGAAGAATTCTCTTTGCTCTAACAATTAACTTTGACCATTATTTCAACTAGCCAACGTCACACTGAAAATTATGTGTCAACTGTTCTATTCTCTTACTACTTTTACTTTTTCATTGGTATAGTCAAATCCTGGTGTATTATCTCTCAGCCTGTAGCAGTGGCTAGACACAATTGAAACACATACACTGTATATATATATACAGTGTATGTGTATATATATACTATATATATAGTATATATACAGTGCTCTCAGGACAAGCTGTTGAACATATGTCATTGATCAAAATTTCCCATTGACATAATTACTTTTTAAGGATTTTAAGGTAGACTAAGGTAATCACAGAAAGTTTCACAAGAAGGCGCTCTTGAGAAGTGGATAGAAATTGGAATAATGGAAAAGAGGAGGAAGGACACTTAGTGTGATGAGTGCAAAATGGAAGGAAAATATCTCTATCATGTGAACAGGTTATGTCCACATAGTAGTGAGTTAATAAGAATGAGAGTGAATAAATGGGGAAAAGCTTTTCTTCCTCTTGATATTTCCACCCTTCACTTAGGATTGCTCTTTTGGCCCTGAACATATTTTGACTTAAAAGATATCCTAAATACAAGCATATTAATCATGATTATGAAAATATTGATAACTTCTCATAAAAAAATTTTCCTAAGTGATCTTTTCTAAGTCAATTAAATTTTTGATCAATATTCTTATAGTAGTTAAAATATTTCCTTTTAAAATTTTTATTATTTGAAATATTTTAACTAGGACTACATTTTTAAGTTTATAAGAAAGGTTTAATTGATGAATTATTTTTTATCTATACAAAACTTTATAGATTATGGATTTACCATCCATTAAAATTTTTGTTCAGTAGTTAAATGAAAAAAATGTGACCAATTTTGTGAGTGGTAGAAAAGAAGAAAAGCAATAGAACAAGATGATGGAAAGGGGAAGAGAAATAGAGTGGGAGAATAGGACAAAGGAAGAGATCTACAATGAGAAGAAACACAGGAAGAGAGATGAGAGACAGAAATAGAAATGTTACAGCAATTTTATTTTTGGTCCATTAAGCCAAGAAATATATGATGAAGTAAAACATATTAACAATAAGATCAAAGCAATGGGTTAAAATGTCATTTTATATAGCTAAACAGAAAATTCATATATGGGATATAAGTTTGAGAGTATAGATTGTACAGTACCTAAATATACCAGGTAATAAATTTTATTTTATGCTGTTGGCCAGTGTATCGCCAAAGGATATTCCATACAGATTAAATGATCCATTAAAAAAAAGTTTATTTAAATAAGTTTGGGGAATACTGCATCTTATATTGCCCTCTGAAAGTGTTACAATACATATCAGCATATTAACACCTCTGAGGAATCCTGAGAAAATAAACCTGGTGAGAATTAGTTAAATCACTATTTACCAATCTTATTTAAAGACAGAATACTTACTGTGTGTGTAGAACCCTATATGCATCCTGTAGAACACAGTTTGGGAATATAGGCAATGGTGAACCACAGTTGAATGTTTAGGCTGAAAAAAAACAGAAGAAGCGTAGAGTTTAGAAAGATAAAATGTTAAGGTGAGGTGCTGGATGCCAAAGCAGACTAAGACTGAAAACAGAAAGACAAATTAATAGGCTATGGTAACAATCAAGGGGAGAGACAAGGTCTTAGATTGGTCTGGAAAATAGTTGGAATATAAAGATATAGGTACGTGTAAGACACATTATGCCAGAAATGTTGATTTTTGCCAGGTCCACAGTCCCTCTTGATGTGGCCACATTTTATACCATGTGGCTCCACAATTTAATTGAACCAGGTTGGGAATCTGATCCAAGGTGACTTGCCCACAGCTGGCAGCAAATAAGACTTCTATAGTCTGGCTTAAAAACAGAAGTTAGATCAGATTTCCCTTCAAGAGTTTGAAATTATGAAAAGAGAGACTGAGACTTTTAGGAAATAGATGCAGATGTGTGTGTGTGGGGGAGTGAATATGCATGTATGTATGTGTATATATATATATACACACACACATATATGTATATATCTATAAAGAGAGAGATGGTCTATACACAATGCTCACTTCTTATGTTCAATTTATATGCTGACTTTAGATCCACATTCCAGATTAAGGCTTGTCTGTGTATGAAATATTAACAGCATGGATATTACCATTTTCAGTGAGGCATCCTAAAATAATAATTTTTGTGTTTGGTTTTTCCTACTTCCTTCTATGAGATCTTTCCACCAGTGAGTCAAAGATACCCATATTGCCTCAAAGAGAAGTAGGATTTTTTATAGTAAACATAAAAAGAGCAAGTAGTCAATATAGAAGGGAGGCCTGAAAAAGCTGGGCACGGAGTTTATGCTATAACAGTTAAATAGAATAAAGAATAGTGGAGAAATAGACCACTTCCTGTGCATACATATACCCAGAGAATACAGGTTTATCTGGGCTAAGGAGGAGGACAGAGGGAGATGAGAACAGGGAGCTGAGAGGGACACACCCTTAAAGCAAGTCAGTGAGTGGGAATGAGAGGGGCTAACCTGGAGGACAAAGAACCATGTGGAGAGGAATGGTGTCCTCTTGGGGAGACTGTCCGTTACCCTGAGTGGCCAGCAGCAGGGAGTCCTGTGGAAGTCCAGTCAACATGTAGAGATAGCTCATCACCTGGACAGAGCAGGATGCCTCTAGTGGTGGGGCAGGCCTTCCATCTACAGATACATATCCATTACCCATGGAACTTCCAGCTTAAATAATCCTAGCAATGACCCAAGGATTTGCTGAGCCCTATCTGGAATGACATTTGCAGGTCTCCTGAATTAGCAGATGCGGGTCTTCAACACCCAGAGAGGTAATAATTGTGAGAAAGGAGAGCCTCAGCACTGGTAATTGGGTAGGGCTAGACAGTGTTATATCCTATCCCTGTTAAACATTAAACATAACAGATTTTCTATAAAAAATTACTTTGAAATTTCATTCCTTTTATGAACCTAACTATAAATGGTCAAATTGAACACAGTTTTGTTGTCTCCATGTGTTTAAACTAATCCAAATGGAAGTAAAACTGCATGAAAATAAAAACTTCTCTGACTTTAACAACAGCCCATTGCTCTGTTTATTCCAAAACCCTCTGTATCTGAGGACCACCTATGTAGGAGAAATTAAAAACTAAATGAAATTATTCTACATTCCATGCCTAGCAATTTAATTTTTAAGCCTTTTATAACCCTAAAAATGCTCAACCATCATTTTTATGTTTTAGCTTAGAATGAGTTTTCCAGCAAGGATTCCAGTAACAGTAAATCTGGTATTTATAGTCTCAATTTTTTTTTTTTTTTTTGGTTTCTATGCTATTTCTACATGAGTTCTTATGAACATTTTCTTCATCTGATTTCTCTCTCTCTTCTTGGTACTAGTGTTTGCTGGGGGGCTATATTTCTACACCACAGGGTGTAATTCTACTTTCCAAAAATGCAATTCTCCATTCAGATACAGTATTTTTGTTTTGTCTGTTTTACCTGAACTGTACCTGAAACTGTCAAAATAATAATGACTAAATTCCTAATGGCTACCTGATACTCTTAGAGTTGTCTAACATACCAGAGAGTTGCTGAGGTACTAGTTAAATTGAATAAATGTTATTTGGTCTTATAACCTCACTTTTTTAAAAACTGAAGTATAGCTGATTTACAGTGTTATGCCAATCTCTGCTGTACAGCAAAGCTACTCAGTTATACACATATATACATTCATTTTTTTGTATTCTGTTCCATCATGCTTATCCCAGAAGACTGGATATAGTTCCCTGTGCTATACAGTAAGATCTTGTTGTTTATCCATTCTAAATGTGATAGTTTGCATCTACCAACACCAAATTCCCAGTCCCTCCCTCTCCCTTCCCCCCTTCCCCCTGGCAACCACAAGTCTGATCTCTATGTCTGTAAGTCTGTTTCTGTTTCATAGATAGTTTCATTTGTGCCATATTTTAGATTCCACATATAAGTGATATCATATGATATTTGTCTTTCTCTTTCTGACTTACTTCACTTAGTATGATAATCTCTATTTGCATCCATGTTGCTGCAAATGGCAATCTTTGTTCTTTCTATGGCTGAGTACTATTCCATTGCATATATGTACCACATCTTCTTTATCCATTCATCTGTCCATGGACATTTAGGTTGTTCACATGTTTTGGCTATTGTGAATAGTGCTGCTATGAACATAGGGGTGCATGTATCTTTTTGAATTATAGTTTTGTCCAGGTATATGCCCAGGAGTGGGGTTGCTGGATCATATGGTAATTCTATTTTTAGTTTTCTGAGGAGCATTCAAACTATTTTCCATAGTGACTGCACCAACTTAAATTCCCACCAACAGTGTAGGAGGGTTCCCTTTTCTCCACACCCTCTCCAGCATTTGTTATTTGTAGACTTTTTAATGATGGCCATTCTGACCAGTGTGAGATGGTACCTCATTGTATTTTTGATTTGAAACTTACAAGCTTTTGCACAGCAAAGGAAACCATTAAAAAAAACACACACACACACACATAAAAAGACAACCTACGGAGTGGGAGAAAATATTTGCAAATGATGAAACCGACAAGGGCTTAATCTCCAAAATATACAAACAGCTCATACAACTCAACAACAAAAAAAACAAACAATCCAATTGAAAAATGGGCAGAAGACCTTAATAGGTGTTTCTCCAAAGAAGTCATACAAATGGCCAGTAGGCACATGAAAAGATGCTCAGCATAACTAATTATCAGAGAAATGCAAATCAAAATTATAACCTCACCTTTTACTTGAGAGAGGTGAACTCAGTCATAACATCTTAAACCACAGGGCCTCATGGAGGAAACTTCCACCTTAGAGAAACTTCTTGAACTTTACTCCCAAAATGATTGACCACATCATTATACATTACTGTACCAAAACTAATATTGTTAAGTCCTCATATTTCCAGTGGAGTTTAAAAGATATTATACATTGTTAATTTGATAATGCTTGTGTTTTTAACTTCCTCTGCAAGGAGCTAAAATTTATAGAGCGAGCTCTTGGTAGAAGGATCATTTGGGAGAACTTTGAGGCACCTCACCTATAAGACAGGACCAAGGGCTACTAGCAAATAAGACAACTTTCCTGGTTACTTGTTTGCTAGAAATCATTATGCACAGTCTCCCACCCAGATTACTGAGAGCATGCTATACAGGTCCTAAGGAAGTGCTTCCTTGTTCTCTGTAACCTTAACTGTAGTAATCACAGTATTAAATGTTATAAAGAAGTTCTGGAGTTTTATTTATGAATCCATCAGCTGAATTACAGTGATCATTAAAACTTCTAGTTAGTGTCAAAATGTTTTGACTATCAAATTCAGAGAGATTAATCATTCTTTTAAATATGCTCTGCTGGCAAGCTGATTCTTTTTTCTGGTCCAAGATATCACTTAGAACAGCTTCTGTTTCTTCTACTTTGCAGGCTGGGAGTTAAATGAAGGAAAAGTGTGTAGAACTAAGCTTTTTAGGAAATTTTTTGAGTTAGTGATCCATTTCTTAAACATTAGAAGCTGAAGGTCACTAAAGCTAATGATATTTATAATTAGTATTTTCAAAGAACATCAGGTAATCGGTTAGAACAGAACAGAGGTAGAGGAATTTCAGACTGGGACACACATTTCGGAAGCTGGCAAGTTCCGCCACCAAAACATCAGTACGTCTTAGTCAAAGGAAAAGGGAATTTTCAAAATGTTATAAAGTGATGAAAGTTAGAAGATGGTTGATAAGTTGAAGAATTAAGAAAATATTGACTCAGAGAGCATGTTTTGTTATAAAATTGACAGGGCCCTCAAGATAGGTTTGACAGTGATTGAAATGGGTTACATAAATTGACACATCTTGCTGCCTGGCTTCATTTCTCTGATCAAAATTGAGACTTAGTAAATTGTATCATTTTTACTTGCTTCTTCCCTGTCTCTCACCACTGCCATAAAATTGGTGATGCTTGCTTTAATTTTTTGAAGCATTACTAGTATTTATTTTTTAAATATAAAGAATTATATAAAGTGACTACTCAAGTACTTGCTAGAGTTATTTAAAAAACTGTTTCTTTAAAGAAAAAACAAATCCTCTTCAATTTTTCAGCAGCAGAACCTGACCCCCTATGAGTGAACTGATTTATATAAAGCAAGGACAAGAGTGTGCATTAATTTTGCCCTTTCTGATGTCAAAGTCTACCCCAGATCCTAACTGTCAAAGTGACAAAGTTTTCTCCAATTGTCTCCAGCCTACCTCCAATGAGAGAAGTGATATATTTAATAAAAATAATGCTTTTAGCCATTTATGTACCATTTCAAAGAAATTTTAATGAGGTCAATGAACTTACACAAAATTATACTTGGAACTTAAAATCTGAATTCATTACTGTAATTCACCTGTTTTGATTTTAGAAATCAGAAGGTTAAAGACGAATGGTTGGAAGCCTTAGAATTAGTGTCATTGGACAGAAAGGCAAAATTAGAGTTCTGATTCACTGCTTAGCAGGGTTTCCCACAGGTGTGGTCGGTGTAGGCTGTCCTTTTTGACACACTCCAGCTGTTCCCTGCAGGGTCTTGAGTGTTCTCATTCCTATCTGCAGTTGTAACTGGTGTGGCTGCATTTCCCACTTCTGAGCCCTACCCATTCTCATCCTTTGGTGTTTGCCTTGGTCCATCTCTATGCATGACAGACAGGATGTGTTAGAGGTATTAGGGCATCAATCATGTAACATTCACCTACTTTTCCTTCTTTCCTTCTGCTTCTAATCCAAGCAGAAGAATTCACATTTATCTTATGCCTCCTATGAACTGGTACTGGACTCGACACTTTAAACATGTGATTTCATTTAATTTTTTCCACTATAGTGTTAGTATTCCTACAGATTTTTTTTTACAGATTTTACAGATGAGGAAATCCGGATTTATAGAGGTTAAGTAATTTTTGCAAGGTCACAGAGTAAGAAAATGGGGAAGTTGGACTGCCCAGTTCTTTCCGCTCTGTACACCCATCTCACCTGGACCTAAGAGTTATTTGAGGTTTTAGAGAAATAAGGGGCTAATGGTGATTCTAAAATGTATAAAGCATTACTGACTTACCAACTTGTCACTATTCTGATATACAAGCAGAACAAACTTTCTATAATGGAAAGTTAGGAAGTCTAATATTTATTAAAGCATTCAGATCTATATTTGGCATGAAGACATTTATGAGGGTAATAATTCTTTTACAGTGTGCAACCGGTATACATTATAAATCACTTGAAGTTTTTGTAGGCCAATTGTAAACTTTATATTCCATTTTCAATATACTTGATATGTATTTTAAAAGGCATTTGCAGAACATTTCTCTCCTTTAAAATATTCTGGTCAACATTCAAACTAGTTTTATCATCCTCATACATATATTAAAACCTTTCACATTAGCCCTTATCCTGTTGAGCACTTCATTGGGATTCTGACTTAAGCATTACTTTGACTGGAAATTGTCATATACTACACTTAACGATGCATAACAACACCTCAAGTCAATACTTTATGCAATTACTCAGCATTTAGAAACTACAGCTATGCTGACTTAAATTTTTTAGTTTTTCACTAGTACAACCTAACATGCTTTTGCACTCATTCATTCATAAAATTCATCTGCTCGAGGGTTGTTCATTCAGTAATGAATTTATTCAACAACCATTTTAATATGCACACCTATTTTGTGTAGAGGTATACTCATCCTGCAAGATTATATTTTAATGTTGTTTGTCATTTACAATTACCTTCCCTTTTATATCTAGGGATTTCTTTTTCTTTCTTTTCTTCAATTTATTGTTTTTCATTGTTAACTTGAACCCATGGTAGAACAAGTGGCTTTTTGTTCCTCTTGTGTATTCTATTTTGTTGGAGGAGCCATTTTGGGAGAAGACTTCATAAAAGAAGTTTTAATGATGAGTAAGAGTTCATCAAGAAAAATAATTGGGAATCTAACTATTAAAAGTCCAGACAACTGACACAAAGTTATCAGTAAGACACCGCAAATGTTTAGCCAATATCTTTTCTGTGTGTTGGGAATGGTGAGGGCATGCAGGTACTGGAGCTGAGGATATAATGTCAGAGCCAGTAGGGGGCCCCAGTATTCCTCAGCTGGCTGAACATTAGACAGTCCTGGATCTAGAATACAAGCTCTGTGAGAGCAACCAGAACAATTCCTGACATATAACAGTTCCTCTGTAAAAAATGATGCATAAATGCCCTGATGGTTTGGTATAAGAATTGTTAAGTGCTCAGACCCTTTCTATTTTTTGTTGGGGCACATCTATATTTTTTCCTACCTGTCCTCTTATTTCATATCCAAAGAGGAAGGGGACTGAAATTGATGAGTTTGGGCTTCGGGACAATTTGGGGGCCAATGAGCTAGAGTTGCCCCTCTAAGTAGACAATCCTTCTATTTGACTCTTACTTCCTTGTATTTCTCTTTCTTCTTCCATGAGACTAATATGGCAATAGACTCCAGAAGAGGCTCTACTTGGACAGGTGGTCTGAGAAGACCCTCAGCCTAAAGCAAAAAACTTGTTATCCTCCTGTCCTTGTTCTATTCATCTTTGCATTGTGTATCTTAAACCTCAGAGTATTTCTGTAAGGGATGAGCCTGGGAGCAGGGTACTAGCAACCCTAAGTAGCCTCATGGTACAACCTTGCTCTCTAGAACACATAATTTGGAACCAAACTTTTTTTCCTCTGGCCTTGTTTCTCTACATGGATCTTATGAGAGTAACTGTTAATTGAAAACCTAGATTCAAACCAAACACCAATTCCTGACCCCCATGATAGACTTGGTGAGAATAAACCATAACAAGGTATTCTATGGCCCGAACTAAGGAAAGAAGGGCATTTCCAATGAGATAAGACACAAATATTACCAGAAAGAAAGTTGTGGTCAAAAGCCAGAAGAAACTGGTTAACTGCATCAAAGTAAAGAGGCAAGTAAAGAAAACAAATAATAAATTAATAATGGTGGGTAGGTAATCCGTAGAACAGGCAAAGGTACAAAATAAGTCTTAAAGCTCTAAGCATGTGAAGATTCACTACAATTATGGAAAGCCCATACCTGCTGCCTAAATAGGGCTGGCTTCCAAAAGTTTAAAGATTTTTAGATGAACATTCCTAGTGCCTTTCCTCATTCTTTAGTATTGAATCTTCAAGTCAATCCACCCTACCCTAGCCCCTCATAAACACATGCACAGAATAGAAAATTTGCAAGTACTATTTTCTGTGCTAGAAATAAGTTCCTAAGGTAATGGGGAAAAACAAACTTTTCAGGTTCTGAGCTATCATTTAGCATAATACCATAATATTTTCTCTCTGCTTGCATATTTTGCATGTATATTAATGCCTTCATATCAAGTACTAATAAATATGTACTCTTTTCATGCCTATGTTTTATTTAAATTTCCTCACTGTGAAATTTACAGTCCAGAAATATCAAATTATTTATAATCACTTCCAACACACACACGCATGCACCTGCATGCGCACACGCACACACACACACGCACACACACACACAGGGCTGTAAACTCCTCAAGGTCAAAGATTGTATGACTTAGTCATTTGTATGTTCCCAGTGCCCAGTATAGTATTCAGTACATGTTCAATAAAATAAATTAAACTTATTGTGAAATTGGTGAGGGCAGAACAGCTGTATAAATAGAGATAGCCATCCAAAAAAAAGCGTGTAACTATTACTTCCTGTTGAGTAGTTCATAGGAAGTATGGACCATCAAGGGATGCCAATTTCAGTTCCTCCGTCCCTACAAAACTGACAGAAAATGGCCCCAGGACAGATATGAGAGAGCTTTCTCCTGAGATTTTACAGTAAGAAAGTAAAGCTATTTGGGAGTCATCTCCATTTTCTTAATAATAATCTTTTTTGGTAAATAAATCTCATTGCAACTTTTCCTTCTGCTATCCACAGCATCATTATTTCTTTATCCTTCCCTCATATGAGTTTTCCACTCATTTACCTTGTTGACTCACTATTAAATTTTCTCTCTCAGTTGCCTTAACTTATAATTTTCAGCACTTAGACCCACCCTGACTTGTACCAGAGCTGATTAAGATAGGAGGATTTCTGTTCAGCCATGGTTTACTCTCGTTTTTGCACACCTCTCACTTGCTCCTTAATACATTGCTGGTCACTGTAGATCTAGTCCCAGGTCCTCTCTAGGTACCTCTGCCTGCACACTCTTACCCATATATTTAGAAATTATTTTATTATTCTAATGTAATTAGCCCACCTCCTCTACTTTCAACTGTGCCCTGTTTATATGTACTTTCACTTTCAACTTTCCATCGTATTCTGAATTCTGATACTGTTGTTCATGTTGTTATCATTCTCCTGACCATTCATTCAAACTGGTGGCAAAAGTACATTTAATGAGCATAATTTTCATTTAACTACCCAAAGCACCCATGTCATTATCAAAGGCTCTCACATGACCAGATTGTGCAGATTTCTTTTCAATATATTCTGCTCACATCCTATCAGGGGGCCAGCTGCTAAAAACAGTCAACATATTATTCCTAGTCAGAGCCCATTATAATGAACTCTAAAGGGGTGTTCACACTTTCTCACCGTATTTGAATTTCATTACACTGTGTTCAGTGTTGCTCGCATGAAGGACTCACAAGTCCTTTTTTCTCAATTTAATCAGCCAAATATCATAGTTTCCTATCCATCGGGGCTACATGTGCTAAAGCATAACTAGCCTCCTTTCTAAAGTTTAAGGAGTCAGTTGACAGGTAGATTTGGGTTAATGGTGTCAGATTTAGCAAGGAAAAATAAATTTAAATTTGAACAACTTTTTTTTTTAGTATAAATGTAACCCATGTGATATTTAAGATATATACATACTAAAAATTATTTATCTGCAATTCAAATTTAAGTATTGATAGTATTGACTATTTTTTAGTTTATGTCCTGAACATTTTATGCATATACTTATAGTAAAAATTATTTATCATTCATCTAAAACTTAAATTTAACCAGGAGTCCTATATTTTATCTGGCAGCTCTAACTTAGGTGCATTCTCAGATTTGAGTTAGACATAAAATGAATTCTACTGTCTGGAAGGCATGATGAGAACCACAAAGGAATTTGTGGAAAGAAACAAAGCCCTGAATTTTTTGAGAGCTTAAAATTAAGGATAGGCATTCACTGATTTGGGATGTTATATGCAATTTTGCTTCAAGAAAAGTAGAAGTTTCCAAAACTTGACTTCGCCTCTTTATATGTGCTTATGTTGTGCATATGTATGCACCCCCTCTTTAAATCATTGCTTAAGTTCCCTGAACAACTTGTTATAGATCAGTTTCAGTTGGCATATGCTAAATAGCTACAATTATATTTTTCTTTTTCTAGGAAGAGAACATTCTAGGTTGTATACATAAGTTCTGAAGGCAAAAGAATGTTGTGTACTATCTTTATAAAGTCAAGCTGTCTGATGTTGAGTGACATACTGTGACATTTTTGGGTCAAACAGAAAAATCTGTATTTTCTCCCTGACAGATATTACTGTATCCACAGTTCCAGGAGAAACCTATCACTAAGAACTTAAACTTAGCTTCCAAAAAAGAGAAAGAAATTTAATTCAGCCCAAAACAGGGAACATGGGAGCAGTTCTATTTCTTCAAACTCGTCTGCTACATTGAAATCAACTTTCTGCACTAATTTGCACCAGAAATTTAAGAACTAATTACCAGTTATTGGTCACAGAATCTCCCTTCTGGTTAGGTTTAGATAACATATTCCAATACATCCTTATTACAGAAAAGCAGATATACTTAGCTGAGGTATACACGATATGGAGTTAATTTATCTGTAGGAAATTGAAAGGGAGAGTGAAAGGATAGAGAAATTCACTTGCTCAAACTAACACAGATATAATTCTTGGAACCTGTTTAGCAGAATTGGCTCTGGGTGAGAGATGCCAGAGATTCCACTGATGTAGCAAATAATGTCATGAACATTGATTCGTAAAACTAATCTGGAGCGCAAGGGGGTCATGTCTCGGTGACTGGCAAATGCATCACTTCACTGGTGGAGTCACTGCTAAGAAGCCTAGCTTAGTTCAGATACTAATAGAAATAAAGAGAGTTCATGGGGCCAGATTAGCAAGAGGTCCACAATAAACTATATCTACAAAAATTCCAAATTTCATATCTAAAGGGAAAAAAGAAAACATTTTTATGTGTAATTGGCTGATATTTATTTAGTTATGAGTTCTGTGCTCTCATATATACAGTTATATTTACACATTTAATGGTGACCATATAATTTATTGTCCAAACCATAAGAATTTTGTCCAGGACAAATACTAAACCAGAAAAAATTCATGGACAATAGGCATAAACTGGGACTGTTCTGGGCAAACCTTAGGGTATATATATATACACTAAGATCTGTGTATATTATAAAAAATATATAAATACAAAAAATGATTTTAAATCCATATAATGGACAAAACCACAAAGTCATTTGAATAGTCACAGTGAATGTTTATTTGGTGGTTACTATATTCCAAATACTCATCCTGGCATCAACTTTACAAGGTAAAGAGACCATTTTACTAATTGGTAATTTATTATCTAGAGAGGCTAATGAATTTCATTAAAGTCACAAAGTTATGTATTATAGAGTAAGGATTTGAATCCATAGAGTCTACATACATAGCTCATACCCTAAGTAATGCTAATCTAGAATTAACTAAACTAAGTAAATATTAAGTATACTACTATATTCAATCACATAGTATAAGGAACTAGATAATAAGTATTCAAAATTTAAGTACAGACTCCTTTTTAAAGATAACGACTATGTTGTCACCATATTACAAATGTGGCAAGTCTGCTTCCTGAGAACAAGATACTCAAATTTTAATGCACCCACTGCCCACACCAGAGTCACCTGGATTCTTAGTAAAACTCAGATATTTGAGCCCCACCCCAGACTTTATGAAGAATTTGACTTGATTCTTATGCATGGAGTGTTTGAGAATATGTTTCCTAAAATACAGGAGCAAGAATAAATTTGTGACATTGGATTTATGTTGTTGTTTTGTTTTTGTCTTTGTAAACTGTTAACATACAATTTATCATAACTAAGGGAAAGCATTGACTAGAATGACTAAGTACTCAAAAATAACTATGCTGATTTAATCTCAGTTAATTAAAATTATTCATTTCTACCCACCAGCTCACTAAATAAGGTTTTCTTATAAAAATATTTTAAAATTTAATATGAACAATGTATAATTTGATATAAAAATTAGGTACTTAGATAAGTCATTGTTATAAAATAACTACTATTGACAACATAGAAGAAATTGTTCTGATTATATCATCTGCATTAAAAAAGCTAAAGTTATAGATGATTTTTTAACTGCATCTAGAAAAGCCAAAATATCTTAGTTTTATTAGTACTCAGCATTATTTATGAGATTTTTTTGAAGTGTTTATTGAATGTATTATTCTCTTCAATTAATTTGAGATTATCACAATTTAGGGTGCTAAAACATAATGTTTTCCTTCTTTTTTTTAATATTTATTATTTTATTATTATTTATTTTTGGCTGCATCGGGTCTTAGTTGCAGCACGTGGGACATTTGTTGAGGCATGTGGGCTCTTCGTTGAGGTGCACAGGCTTCTCTCTAGTTGTGGTGCGTGGGGCTTCCTCTTCTTTATTTGTGGTGCACAGGCTCCAGAGCACATGGGCTCTGTAGATGTGGTGCATGGGTTCCAGAGTGCACAGGCTCTGTAGTTTGCAGTACACAGGCTCTCTAGTTGAGGTGCACCACCTCAGTAATTGTGGTACATGGGCCTAGATGCCCCACTGCATGTGGGATCTTAGTTCCCTGACCAGGAATCAAACCCACATCCCCTGCGCTGTAAGACAGATTCTTTGCCACTGTACCACCAGGGAAGTCCCATGTCTTTCTTCTTTTAAACAATATCTGCTTACTCCTTGTCAGGCACTATTTTAGGTACTAATGACAAGTCAGTGAACAAAATAAGTACACAAAAAAACTACTGCCCTCCTAGAGTTTACTGTTTAGTGAGTCTTGTGCTTCCTTTGCCTTAAAATGCATGGCCACTTATTAACAAACTTTCAGGTATGTGAAGAAATGGTATACCAATCAAAGAAAGTGGCTGCTGTCATCACTAAAATTTCCAGGGAAGCTGGAAGAGAAAGTTAGGGTAGGAAAAGTATAAACCAAAGGACTAAAATAAGTTTCTGTAGGGTAAAGACCAAATGTGAACCTTCTTGTGTGAGGCAGGGTTCAGGTGGACTTAGATATTCACAAGTTTGAAGGTCTGCAGACACGTGAATCACCCCCTTAATTGGAAGAGACACCAAAGGTGATGGTACCTACATCAACTTTGTACTTTTCTAATAGATCTTCCTAGCCTCCTTGCTTGGAAAGGGAACTCTAAAGAAAATGAGGCAACCAAGCCCTTTAGTGGGAGTTAGAAGGAGGGAGAGCAATGAGTTTACCTTATGGAATAAAAGCTCAAGGCAGAAAACCAATGGGGCACCCAGTTACCTCAGAAACAGTATGCCAGGGCACACTAAATTAATTTTGGGAAGATCCCCTTAAACTTGGTAAATTCCCTGTGTATTATTTCCATTCTGCCCTGTCTGCTCCCCGGTATTGATCATACAGTAGTAAAACCCAACTAATGAAAGTGCCTGTTTGCTTTTCTTTATGGGAAACTAGGGGAGCCCAAGAAAATCAAGTGGTAGCAAGGCAGCTTTAGAGTGGAGAGGAAAACAAGTTTAGTCCCGAAAACCCTGGTCATGCTGCCAAAAAAAAAAAAAGAAAGAAAGAAAGAAAATAGAGTACTAAGAGCTGGATGAGTCTGCAACATTTGCCCATGTCTAACAGAAGAGAGACCCACTTGGTGTACACAAAATTCGTGTTGGAAAGGAAATAGTGTTTCAGTCATTCATGGCGGCAAAGGGCTAGACAATTACATTTAACAATACTTGTCTCTGTCTTTATTTCCTAATTCACTGTAAATCCTTTAAGAGCAAAGGTTAAGTCTGATTCATTTTTGTCTTCCCATGATCCAGCATGGTAGTTGACACAAATTACTCATAAAAGTTGATAAAAAAAAAAAAAGGAGAGAGATGAATTAATTATTTAATTAGTGGTTTGAAATCCTTACAATTTTAGGAAAATAAAACATTTATAGAATTCTTATTATGGAATAGGTGCTAGAAAAATATGAATCACTGTCCTAGACAAGTTGATGTTTGATCTGAGTCTTGATTGATACGATGTGGAAAATGGGGAAAGGGAACTTTTAAGGCAGAGAAACTAGAATTTGCTGTGAGGTAGAAGTGATAATGCATCTTTTGGAGTGCTCAAGTGTAAGAGGGATGAAGTGAGACTGGAAAGGTGTGCTAGGACCAGATCATGAGTAATCTTTAATGCCATGTTAGTAAATGGGTTTTAATCAGTGGATCATGGGAAGACAGAGGAAATTTGTAAGAATAGAAATGTGATGTGGGATCTGATTTGTCTTTTGGAAAGTTAGAACTGATACTAGTTTGCATGAAGGACTAAATGAAACCTATAAAAGAATTGGGTTATGGGGCTATTGGAACAGTCAGGGAGACAATAAAATAAAATCTGAAAAAAGATATGGATAATAGGCACAAATGTATAATGTGCTTAAACATATAAAGCAGAAAATACATAAATAACATGATGTGTTAAAACATATAAAACACATTCCAAAGACTTACTCATGAATATGAAATAGATGATGTAGAAAAGACCCCTGAGTTTCTGGATGGGGAACTTATAGAGCTCCTTTATGAAGAACAGAAGGAGAGGAAGGATTCAGTGAGAAAAGCCACTTATCAGTACGGGAACTTGCCAAGTTTGAGGTGCCTGTAAACATTTTATGGAGATGCTCCTCAGACAATGGGATATGGAGTTTTACAGCTCTAGGAATGGCTAGGACTGAGCGTGGACTTGAGATTTATCAGCAAAGAATTAGAAGACTGTCCAAGGGAGAAGAAGCTCATCCCATGAAAGTGGTTAGAGCCAGAGGAAAGAAGCTTAGAGTGAACTCCAAGGATGTCAACATCCAAGGAGAAACAGTTGAAAAGGGGACAGAGAAGGACATTCAGGGGGTCAGGGGGGAAACATGGGAGAGCTTCTTACAGAAGATAAAGGAAGCCAAACTTCAATGAGGTATAAAGTCAGGTGTCAAATGAAATGACTAGGGAAAAAAATTACCAATCTATTGGACAATTTGGAGGGATCTGGTGACATCATGCACTGTTTTAAATTGGGCAACCACATTAAAGACTATGGGAAAACCAATGGTAAAAGGAACTTGGTGCATCATTGGCACTTACTTGGTGGTGAGAAGAAAGTGCAAGATGAGTTTGCTGCTTGAGAAGATGCCAGAGTCAAGAAAATGTTCTCTCTCTGAGTAATTTTGCCTTTCTGATCCCTATTCAGGGACCAGAGAGGGTCTAAATCTGTCCTTGAGGCTAATTCCCTATCTTTTTCATTTTCCTTCTATCTTCTTCAGCTTATATGTTTTCAGATTCAGCCCCTTCTTGTGAGTGTTCCTTATCTCATGTTCTGTTACCTTCCTACCTGGTGCAGCTTAGAAAGATTGAGATCCCACCAACACTGGAGATGTCCAGTAATTAGGACAGGTTTGTGGGTTTGGGGACAGAGGGGGACATAGACGTTATCTGTTGCTAAGGAAACTATGTTTTTACCATTATACCCAAATAGCAGCATCACTCTCAAATTCGAAAAAGCTACTAAAATTCACAGAATACTTCACTTAAATATGCAATAAGCCTAAACTACTTCAATTTCCCCTTTTTTCACTTATTTTTGCCTCTGGAGAACTTTCTTTATATCCTACTGCTTTCCTTAGCCTCTCTGCTTTTATTAGGTATTTCCTAAATGTTTTGAAAGTCCTAACTGATATTATAAAGCTTTCTATTGAGATGAAAAACTTTTTTATGGGTCTTCCCTCATCTGCCTCCATCACCAAATGTATCTCCTTTTAAAGGACCAGGTGGTTTAACTCTAGAGGCCACATGTATTTTGAAGAAACCCTGGCAATTATCCAGGAAGGAGAGAGTAGAATGTAAACACTAGTTTAGCTCATACTCAGTCTTAGAAATCTCATGAAAGATAGAAAGTTAATCTCATGTATAGCCACAGTTTATAAAAAAAAATTTAATATCTCTGTTTTAATATATAGCTTATTTGATGTTTATTTTCAAATGGCTCAGAATAACTGAAATTATTATGATTTGCCAAGGCAAAATTGTTCTGTTTTTTTTTCCAGTGTCACTGCCCCCCCTTATATTTTTCAAACACTTGCTTTTTTATTAATGTAAATCAGCCAAAGTTTGTTTCACAGAAGGTTCCATATTGCTCAGCCCAAAATCATTCTCTGCCAAACACATGGAGGTGCCTTGCCCTCTGGAGAAACTGACAAATGTAAAAGTGGAGAAAACAGAAGCGCTACTGTTTTCCCGTTCCCAGAGCTCTGGCCCTTCATCCTGCCCAGGCGAAGTCCCACAGCAGGCACTTATACAAGGGAAGAAGCTTTCTCTCTGAGGGTCTTCAAGTTGCTGTTGTTCCTAATTCTAGAAAACCACAATTTCATTTATTTGCAATATGTTTCCAAAGAAAAATTGCCTAAGGAAATAAGGTAGATGGAGCAGTTAGTAATTTGTCCCTTTCAATTCCCAGTGTTTGTTTCCTTCTAATTTAACAGTTTCAAGGTATCTTTTCAGAGAATTAGCATGCCCAAAGAAACAGGAAGGTCTTTCTCCTCAATGGTTTCTTATTTCTTGTTGAATAGCACCACCTCGTGGTTATTCTGTTTCCTTAATTATCACAAGGAATGAGTGACAGTGTTTGATTTCCTATCCCAGTATATTTTACTTTATAACCATGACTAAAACCAATATATATCAAAGTATGGGTAAATATAATCATTTCTCTGGTAAAGCTGTTTACATTTACCAATCATCTCATCATTTGCATCTGAGGCTTATTTTTGTATCTCCTTGTGCATGTAGGACATCACTCTCTATGTGGTAACTGCTGTGTGGATGTGGTTAGAGGAAACTTTCTTTGTCTGAGTCACTACTTTAATGGCCATTTACTTAATCATGGTTTCTAATTTAATTTATTTCTGTAATCTTGCTAGAATTCAGTATCACTCATGCAAGTATATGGACCTGAGAGTCTAATCATTTCTTAAAAATATGATAATAGTTTCACAACTTCTTGTAAAAATCTTTAGCATCATTATTTCTGAAACCCTGATATAGAATCATAAGGACAGGAGGGCAGACAGCAGAAGCAAGAAGAACTACAATCCTGCCATCTGTGGAACAAAAACCAAATTCACAGAAAGATACACAAGATGAAAAGGCAGAGGGCTATGTACCAGATGAAGGAACAACATAAAACCCCAGAAAAAGAACTAAATGAAGTGGACATAGTTAGCCTTCCAGAAAAAGAATTCAGAATAATGAGAGTGAAGATGATCCAGGACCTTGGAAAAAGAATGGACGCAAAGATCTAGAAAATGAAAGAAATGTTAAACAAAGAACTAGAAGAATTAAAGAACAAACAAACAGAGATGAACATACAATAACTGAAATGAAAACTACACTAGAAGGAATCAATAGCAGAATAACTGAGGCAGAAGAATGGATAACTGACCTGGAAGACAGAATGGTGGAATTCACTGCTGCGGAACAGAATAAACAACAACAACAAAAAAATGAAAACAAATGAAGACAGCCTAAGACACCTCTGGGACAACATTAAAGGCAACAACATTTGCATTATAAGTGTCAAGAAGGAGAAGAGAGAGAGAAAGGACCATAAAAAATATTTGAAGAGATTATAGTCAAAAACTTCCCTAACATGGGAAAGCAAATAGCCACCCAAGTCCAGGAAGTGCAGAGAGTCACATACAGGATAAACCAAAGGAGAAACACGCCGAGACACATAGTAATCAAGTTGGCAAAAATTAAAGACAAAGAAAACTTATTGAAAGCAGCAGGAAAAACGACAATTAACATACAATGGAACTCCCATAAGGTTAACAGCTGATTTCTCAGCAGAAATTCTACAAGCCAGAAGGGAGTGGCATGATATATTTCAAGTGAGGAAAGGAAAGAACCTACAACCAAGATTACTCTACCCAGCAAGGATCTTTCAGATTCGATGGAGAAATCAAAAGCTTTACAGACAAGCAAAAGATAAGAGAATTCAGCACCACCAAACCAACTCTACAACAAATGCTAAAGGAACTTCTCTAAGTGGGAAACAAAAGAGAAGAAAAGGACCTACAAAAACAAACCCAAAACAATTAAGAAAATGGTCATAGGAGCATACATATTGATAATTACCTTAAACGTGAATGGATTAAATGCTCCAACCAAAAGACACAGGCTTGCTGAATGGATACAAAAACAAGACCCATATATATGCTGCCTACAAGAGACCCACATCAGACCTAGGGACACATACAGACTGAAAGTGAGGGGATGGAAAAAGATATTCCATGCAAATGAAAATCAAAAGAAACCTGGAGTAGCAACTCATATCAGATAAAATAGAATTTAGAATAAAGAATGTTACAAGAGACAAGGAAGGACACTACATAATGATCAAGGGATCAATCTAAGAAGATGATATAAAATTATAAATATATATGCGCACAGCATAGTAGCACCTCAATACATAAGGCAACTACTAACAGCTCTAAAAAAGTAAATCGAGAGTAACACAATAATAGTGGGGGACTTTAACACCTCACTTACACCAATGGACAGATCATCCAAAATGAAAATAAATAAAGAAACAGAAGCTTTAAATGACACAATAGACCAGATAGATTTAATTGATAATTATAGGACATTCCATCCATAAAGAGCAGATTGCACTTTCTTCTCAAGTGCGCATAGAACATTCTCCAGGATAGATCACATCTTGGGTCACAAATCAAGCCTCAATAAATTTAAGAAAATTGAAATCATATCAAGCATCTTTTCTGACCACAATACTATGAGATTAAAAATGAATTACAGGGAATAAAAGGTAAAAAACACAAACACATGGAGGCTAAACAATACATTAGTAAATAACCAAGAGATCACTGAAGAAATCAAAGATGAAATCAAAAAATACCTAGAGACAAATGACAAGGAAAACACTATGATCCAAAACCTATGGGTTGCAGCAAAAGCAGTTCTAAGAGGGAAGTTTATAGCTATACAAGCCTATCTCAAGAAACAAGAAAAATCTCAAATAAACAATCTAACCTTACAGCTAAAGGAACTAGAGAAAGAAGAAAAAACAAAACCCAAAGTTAGCAGGAGGAAAGAAATCATAAAGATCAGAGCAGAAATAAATGAAATAGAAACAAAGAAAACAATAGCAAAGATCAATAAAACTAAAAGCTGGTTCTTTGAGAAGATAAGCAAAATTGATAAACCATTAGCCAGACTCATCAAGAAAAAGAGGGAGAGGATTCAAATCAATAAAAGTAGAAATGAAAAAGGAGAAGTTACAGCAGACACCGCAGAAATAGAAAGCATCCTAAGAGACTATTACAAGCAACTCTATGCCAGTAAAATAGACCACCTGGAAAAAATGGAAAAATTCTTAAAAAGGTATAACCTTCCAAGACTGAACAGGAAGAAATAGAAAATATGAACAGACAAATCACAAGTAAACAAATTGAAACTGTGATTAAAAATCTTCAAACAAAGAAAAGTCCAGGATCAAATGGCTTCACAGGTGAATTCTATCAAACACTTAGAGAAGAGCTAACACCCATCCTTCTCAAACTCTTCCAAAATATTGTAGAGGAAGGAACACTCCCAAACTCATTCTATTAGGCCACCATCACCCTGGTACCAAAACCAGACAAAGGTACTTCAAAAAAAGAAAAGTACAGACCAATATCACTGATGAATATAGGTGCAAAACCCTCAAAAAAATTCTAGGAAACAGAATCCAACAGCAGATTAAAAGTATCATACACCATGATCAAGTGGGATTTATCCGAGTAATGCAAGGATTCTTCAATATATGCAAATCAATCAATGTGATACACCATATTAAGAAGTTGAAGAATAGAAACCATATGATCATCAATAGATGCAGAAAACGCTTTTGAGAAAATTCAACACCGATGTATGATAAAAACTCTCCAGAAAGTGGGCAAAGAGGGAACCTACTGCAACATAATAAAGGCCATATATGACAAACCCGTAGCAAACATCATTCTCAGTGGTGAAAAACTGAAACCATTTCCTCTAAGATCAGGAACAAGACAAGGTTGCCCACTCTCACCACTATTATTCAACGTAGTTTTCGAAGTCCTAGCCATGGCAATCAGGGAAGAAAAAGAAATAAAAGGAATACAAATGGGAAAAGAAGAAGTAAAACTGTCACTGTTTGCAGATGTCATGATGCTATACTTAGAGGATCCTAAAGATGCCACCAGGAAACTACTAGTGCTAATCAATGAATTTGGTAAAGTTGCAGGATACAAAACTAATGCACAGAAATCTCTTGCATTCCTATTCATGAATGATGAAAAATCTGAAAGAGAAATTAAGGAAGCACTCCCATTTACCATTGCAACAAAAAGAATAAAATACCTAGGAATAAACCTACCTAGAGAGACAAAAACCTGTATGCAGAAAGCTATAAGACACTGATGAAAGAAATTAAAGAGGATACCAACAGATGGAGAGATATACCATGTTCTAGGATTGGAAGAATCAATATTGTGAAAATGACTATACTACCCAAAGCAATCTACAGATTCAATGCAATCCCTATCAAATTACCAATGGCATTTTTTGCGGAACTAGAATAAAAACTCTTAAAATTTGTATGGAGACACAAAAGACCCCAAGGAGCCAAAGCAGTCTTGAGGGAAAAACACGGAGCTGGAGGAAGCAGACTCCCTGACTTCAGACTATACTACAAAGCTACAGTAATCAAGACAATATGGTAGTGGTCCAAAAACAGAAACATAGATCAATGGAACAAGATAGAAAGCAAAGAGATAAACCCATGCAGCTATGGTCAACTAATCTATGACAAAGGAGGCAAAGATATACAATGGAGAAAAGACAGTCTCTTCAATAAGTGGTGCTGGGAAAACTGGAAAGCTACGTGTATAAGAATGAAATTAGAACACTCCCTAACACCATACACAAAAATAAACTCAAAATGGATTAGAGACCTAAATGTAAGACTGGACACTATAAAACTCTTAGAGGAAAACATAGGAAGAACACTCTTTGACATAAGTCACAGCAAGATCATTTTTGATCCACCTCCTAGAGTAATGGAAATAAAAAGAAAAATAAGCAAATGGGACCTACTGAAACGTAGAAGCTTTTGCACAGCAAAGGAAACCATAAGATGAAAAGACAACCCTCAGAATGGGAGAAAATATTTGCAAATGAATCAATGGACAAAGGATTAATCTCCAAAATATATAAACAGCTCATGCAGCTCAATATTAAAAAAAACAAACAACCCAATCCAAAAATGGGCAGAAGACCTAAATAGACATTTCTCCAAAGAATACATACAGGTGGCCAAGAAGCACATGAAAAGCTGCTCAACATCACTAATTATTGGAGAAATGCAAATCAAAACTACAGTGAGGTATCAGCTCATACCAGTTAGAGTGGACATCATCAGAAATTCTACAAATAACAAATGCTGGAGAGGGTGTGGAGAAAAGGGAACCCTCTTGCACTGTTGGTGGGAATGTAAATTGATACAGACACTATGGAGAAGAGTAAGAAGGTTCCTTAAAAAACTAAAAATAAAATTACCATATGATCCAGCAATCCCACTACTGGGCATATAACCAGAGAAAACCATAATTCAAAAAGACACGTGCACCCCAATGTTCATTGCAGCATTATTTACAATAGCCAGGTCATGGAAGCAACCTAAATGCCCATCGACAGACGAATGGATAAAAAAGATGTGGTAGATATATACAATGGAATATTACTCAGCCATAAAAAGTAATGAAATTGGGTCATTTGTTGAGATGTGGATGGTTATAGAGGCTGTCATACAGAGTGAAGTACATCAGAAAGAGAAAAACAAATATCGTATATTAACGCATATATGTGGAACCTAGAAAAATGGTAGAGATGAACTGGTTTGCAGGGCAGAAGTTGAGACACAGATGTAGAGAATAAATGTACAGACACCAAAGGGGGAAAGCTGCAGTAGGGTGGGGGTGGGGGTGTGATGAATTGGGTGATTGGGATTGACATGTATACACTGATGTGTATAAAATTGATGACTAATAAGAACCTGCTGTATGAAAAATTAAATAAAATAAAATTCAAAAATTAAAAAAAAAGAAGACTCATAAGGACAACTTGATTTCTACTTCTCTGTCTTTTCCTACTTTCACATAATAGTACTGCCATTTCTTCCTGTATCCTATCCTTCCTTTCACTTTCTGCTGTCACTAAATCTGAGGTCCAGTTTTTGTTAAAGTTCTACTGAGGTCATAGCTATGATGTTAACCATCTCTTCTTTAGCAGATCTCTTTCCACTTTATTTCAAAACACATGCTTTATTCCTTAAATTCCACAATTAAAATTGAATAATACCATAGAATTACCCTTAAAACAATTTGCATCGTCATTCTTTCCATCAAAGCTCTCTATACAAGGATAAATATTTAGGTGTAAGAGTTTTCAACATTACTTGATCTATAATACCGAAAACAAAGTAAATGTTTCTTTGGAGACAAGGAGATAAATGCTCCCATTTACAGAGAAGGATAAATTATTGTATATTCATACAGTGGAATATTAAGCACCATTAAGAATAATGTTTTAAAACAGCAATTAATAGTTAATGAAAAGAGTAGAATACAAAAATGTATAGTCAGTTCAATCCTATGTTTTTAAGTATATTTGCAAACAAAGACCAGAAAGAAATGCACAGAATGTACACAGGGTAAGTGGTTAATAAGTCAATGTGGGGAATCCTTTCACCATGTGTACATACATCAAATCATCACATTGCACACTTTAAATACCTTACAGTTTGTCAACCATACCTCAATAAAGCTAAAAAAATAATTATTACAAGAAAAAACATGGACAGCTGTCCTATAGCTCCTGAAAATAAAGAACTCCATTATGAAAGGCCATTTTAGAAAAAAAATGGACAGCTGTCCTATAGCTCCTGAAAATAAAGAACTCCATTATGAAAGGCCCTAAATGAAATATTTAAAACAAAAATGTGTTATTTGTCAAGCTCAGTTCCTAACAGATAAGTTATTTTAGACAAATTCAACCCAGTCAGTGGGTTTCATAAAAGGAATTTGAGAGTTCTTCTGTATTTATAACTATATACTACTATGGTGAATTGTCCACTTGGAATGGAAGTTGATCAGAAGCGTCCAATGGAAACCTATGCCTTCAAGTTATCTTACAAATCCTTCACTAATGGCCATTTTTTTGGACACACACAGCAGTTCTGGTCTTGGTGAATGGAGTTCATTGTCTCAGTCCCTGCTGGGAAGCCTGGTATAGCCCATACACAGCTTCTCCTCACCCCAGTGCCTTGCCCTGCCACCAATAAAGTCTGTGGCATCTGCAGGGTCAGAAGTGGTGTCAAAGAAAGGGGAAAAGGGAAGAAAAGATATTGATAAATGAAAGGAAAAGGATTTGGAAAAGATAATATATTAATACATGTATTGAGCATTTATCTTACTCTAGCTTCTCTCCTCAGCTCTTTTCATGTGTCGTCATACTTAAATTTCACAATGACCTTATGAGGTGGGTGCTATTGTTATCTCTGCTTACAAATGAGGAAATTGAAGCTTATGAAAAGTTGCCTAATGTAGATCACATTACTGGTTGAGAGCAGGTCTGCTATCTCCAAAACCATGCTCATAACCATGCTCTTCTGACAGTCTGCCACAGACTATGAAACATATTCCAGGTATTTCCTTTTGTGAGGATAAGAGAATGGAAAAGAGAAGTTCAGAGATCTGATTGGGTCCATGGCAAATTAATCTTACCTTATTCTTAGAACCTCAAAATGCAGAATCTGGATATCTTCTTCAAGAAGAAAGAAGCTCAGGTGACTAAAATTTTGCAAGTGACTAGCAAGCATGAGAGTCCTGGCAAGTACCAGAGCCTGGCTCTATTTAGTTTTCAGGGAATATCAGGAATACTTTTTAATGTGAGATTTCTAAGAATTCACCTTTACCAATCACTGTCCATAATTTGTAATGCTTCTCCTTCTCCACTCTCTTCCTCATCACATTCTGCCACCATCATTTCTTCCTTGGTCCTGATGTGGAAAAGGGGCTTTTATTTGTTCTAGGGACAGAGTTGTAGAGGGTTGAGTCTTCAATGGAGTAGAGGAAGAGAAACACTGAAGGATGTTAGGAGAAAGGATAGGAATTTTCTCATGTTCCCCTGATCAACCATTGCCCAACTTTTTCATGTGCCCCTGATCAACCCTCCCCGAGAAGCCAACCACCATCTCACCTCTCCCGCTAACATCCATTTCTCAGTCCAGAAGCTCCTTCTTTCTTACTATTGCAGAGTCCTTGCTCCCTTGACCAAGTGAGTGCTGGTGAATGGAGCTGGAGAGAATTCCCACTGAGCCCTGGAGATAGATGTTTTCTGGGACCAAAATGTTAATGTATTTTATTCGGATTTTGAATGTAGAATTTTTTGTATACTTTGGGGGTATATTTATAAAACAGTCTCCATATCTTTTTGACCAAGAAGCATAACCACAATGAAGGCAATAATGACACTGCATATAAATGGATTGGTTTATGCTGCAGTTTGAATCCAATGCGAAGTTTTAGAGGCACACTAATCTATTTCTTAAACTTGCAGAAGTTTCCATGTGGTCATTTTCAAATGGCAAGAGAGTACAAATGATTGTTTATAAAACAAATCTATAAACTATTCTACAACACCAGTCTATCATACATGTTTACAATTAAAAACTAAGGGAGGCTATAAATCAGCCACAATATTAGCATGTACTGTCACCCAGATAAACAAACCACAAAATAATTCAGCTCACACCTACATTTTACTCTATAAATTTGGTAGAATTATAACAAAGATCCCAATAATTCTTATAAATAGCAGCCTTACCCCATTCTTTAATGCCTCATAGCAAGATTTATTTTGATAATTTAAAATAAATTACATTGTAAAGCAAATAGAAGTGCTTTGGCATTTTGACCTTTAAAAAATGTAAAAAGTGAAATAAAGTTACACTCTTATTAGGTTCTTCTTATTTAGAAATCTTAAAAAGATTAAAATGAAGTTAGATACACATGTCTATTTTCTCCCATTATACTGCAATTTGAGGAGAAAAAAAAATCATTATTTATTTTTATACTACTTTAACCAAGTAAAAACAGTAATTTATTCATTGTAAATGTTCAAATATCTTGTGCAATACTTATTTTTCCCGTGTAAAGTTAAGACTACTGTAATGAAAATCTATCATAACACAGAAGAATTTATGTGCAAAGAATTCTTCTGAAAGTTTTTCAAATTTTTTTCATGCATAATATCATCTTAGTGTTACAAGGGAAGATGTGGTGTTCATGAAAAAATATTTATAAGGTAATTGGCAGTATTCAAATGTTCAGTGATGGTGTAAATAACAATCCCTCTCTGTGTGGGTAGAAAAATAACTACTTAACTGTTTAAGACTAAGCAAGAGCCTCGCTCCTACCTTCAGTGTGAACTGTTGACAACCTGTTGGCCATAATTCTAAGAATTTCTAGACATCTGGGTTAGTAAGGGGGGAAAAAGAGGAATTTGAGTGGGATCACAAAATGAACTGTTGAATTAACCCAAGTCTTAGATTTTGTAGAACAGGGGTTAGAAGAAAATTGGAATTTAAAAGAGAATACAGATTCTTTTAGATGACAAAGAGAAGGAATTTAGCAGGTAAAGCTTAGGCATATAGACCCAAAGTCACACAGTAGTTATAAAGTCAGTAACTACAAGCCTGAAACTGAAAATATACAGAATTCTTTTATGTAGTATGTATAATCCTCAAAGTCTTGTGGGCCAGATATTATAATTCTGTCCATTTTATAGGTGGTAGAGTTGAACTCAGAGAAATTAAATAACTTGTCCAAGCTCATAAATCTGAAACTAAACACACATCCATATAAAGTCTATCCTTTCCTGATTCATTCCCAGTTAGAAGAAAGTTACTATGAAGAGGACATTTCTGTGCAGGATAGTTATTATATTTCTAAGAGGTAATCACCATAATCCTTAGCTTGTGGAAGCAAAAATGGGGGACTTACACAGATACTACCCAGTTAAAATATCTAATTTTATAATCACTTTAATATTCAAAATGAATACCATCATTCATGTTTAAATATCTGTCAGATGTGAAATTTCATATACATACTTAACATTTGCAGCAGATTCATAGGTATCCTTAACAGGTTATTTCCCTTTGTTTTTCATTTCAAATTTGTTTTAATGGATATTATTTTTAACTTTATTAGCAAAATGCAGACAAAGAACTCTAAGTCCTAAAACCTAAAGTGACCATAGGGAATGAGTCAATAAACATAGCAAGTGGGCAGTGGACAAGGACAGTAGGGACTTCATGTTAAAGAGGTCAAGGTCTCAGTAATGGAACACCGATAAGAAACTTTATTTCTGGTCATTTATTAACTCTTTCAACATACAGTAAATGAATGCCTCCTATGTGCCAGAGACTGTGCTAAGAACTGTAATACAAATAAGAAAAAGACAGGTCCCTAGGCTCATGAAGTTCCTGGTCTAGAGGAGGAAAGCAGGCCTGTGGCAACTGAAGGCTGCTCTGGGGCTCATAGGATAGGGGAGCCCTGAACCAGCACTGGGGGAGTTTGGTAGAGGGTGCAGCAGTCAAGACTAGCTGTTTAGAGAAAGGGTTAATTTCAAAAATTTACAAACAGCTCATGCAGCTCAATATCAAAAAAACAAGCAACCTAATCCAAAAATGGGCAGGAGACCTAAATAGACATTTCTCCAAAGAAGATATACAGATTGCCAACAAACACATGAAAGAATGCTCAACATCACTAATCATTAGAGAAATGCAAATCAAAACTACAATGAGGTATCACCTCACTCCAGTCAGAATGGCCATCATCAAATAATCTACAAGCTGGAGAGGGTGTGGAGAAAAGGGAACCCTCTTGCACTGTTGGTGGAAATGTAAATTGATACAGTCACTGTGGAGAACAGTATGGAGGTTCCTTAAAAAACTAAAAATAAAACTCCCGTATGACCCAGCAATCCCACTACTGGGCATATACCGTGAGAAAACCATAATTCAAAAAGAGTCATGTACCACAATGTTCATTGCAGCTCTATTTACAATAGCCAGGACATGGAAGCAACCTAAGTGGCCACTGACAGATGAATGGATAAAGAAGATGTGGCACATATACACAATGGAATATTACTCAGCCATAAAAAGAAATGAAATTGAGTTATTTGTAGTGAGGTGGATGGACCTAGAGTCTGTCAAACAGAGTGAAGTAAGTCAGAAAGAGGAAAACAAATGCCGTATGCTAACACATATCTACGGAATCTTAAAAGAAAACAAAATGGTTCTGAAGAACCTAGGGGCAGGACAGGAATAAAGACGCAGACATAGAGAATGGACTTGAGGACATGGGGAGGGGGAAGGGTAAGCTGGGACAAAGTGAGAGAGTGGCATGGGCTTATATATACTACCAAATGTAAAATAGATAGCTAGTGGGAAGCAGCCGCATAGCACAGGGAGATCAGCTTGGTGCTTTGTGACCACCTAGAGGGGTGGGATAGGGAGACCGGGAGGGAGATGCAAGAGGGAGGAGATATGGGGATATATGTATATGTATAGCTGATTCACTATGTTATAAAGCAGAAACTAACACACCATTGTAAAGTAATTTTACTGCAATAAAGGTGTTAAAAAAAAAAGAATAGCTGTTTAGAAAAGCTAATCCTAAACCTCGGTCATTAAAGACAAGTAGGAATTTTTTGTATCAGGTGATAATGGTAAAGGCATTGAAGGCCAAGAGTGAAATTATGCAAAAATTGAGAAAGTGTGATTGGCTCAAAAATAGTAAGTCTTTCCAAATTGTGAGAAGCTAAGGTACATTTGGGAAATGAAAAAAAAGAAAAAAACCAGAGAGTCTGGAAGAGGAAATCATGACAAGCCTAATATGCTCCACTAAGGAGTTCAGGACCTTATACTGAAGGTGGTACAGAGCTAGTAAAGAATTTTCGATAGTAAAGTTCATGAATGTGTAATATTTTAGAAGTATTAAGCTAAAATTATATTTTGGTGAGTTTATAAAACAACAAGAGGAATGCTTTGATGGCATGTTAACTAAAATGACAAGGTAAAACTCTGTGCAGACATAAATTATAAATATGATGTTTCTAACATTGTCAAAAAGAAAAAAGACAAAAAGAGTGAACAAAAGGAAATATGCCTAAATGGCAATGATGGCTGACTTTGGGCACTAGGATTATGACAGAACTAATTCAATAAACACATATTGTGTATTTAAATTTTATCTTTAAAAGATTCCAAACTTCATGGCTCTCTTTTTAAAGAGCTAAAAAGTAGAATGTTGTGTCTTTTTTATTGTCAATATGTGTTAAAATTTCATATTGCCACATGAGACTAAAGTATCTTTAAAGTAGTCCTTATTCACTACGAATTCACAGTGAATTTAGTGTTTCATCTGAAACTTGGAGTTCATATCGTCAATATTGTTTTCCTCCAAAGGGTACAGGAATTGATCTGGAATCGTAATTTCTAGAGAGAGGCAGTATGGTTTATTATAAAAAGACATGCTCAGGCTAGCATAGTTTTATTTCCAGATGTTTGTCCTCTGACAAATTGCTTAATATTTCTGAAAAAGGATGATGATAGTGATGACCATGGATGTGTGGAGGTTGCAGTGGGTGTGGTAATGGCAACAGGCAAATTTCAGCTGAATTCGTTTTACCATATACCATTAATCCTGACATTGTGAAAAGTGGTTGAAAGAACAGTGGTCATTCTTACAGATTTGGTGAATTTTTACCCCCTAGACTTATTATCCTATAAATATGGTTTAAATTATTTTCCCTCAAGGTTATTTCCTGGCATGTCAGTATTCAAGTATCTCTGCTGCTTTTCTGTCCATTTATTTGGATTTGTAAGATATTCTATCAGTGACTATTCCACCATCTTTCCATTTCCTTGCTTGGAAATTGGTGACTCATCTGAAATTTTGGAAATGGAATCCCAACCTTAACTCTTTCAGATTACTTGTGGATGGATGTAAGAAAGTTATGAAATTCTAATGGCCTATCCTTGATATGGCTGTTTGTTCTTGTGTCTGCCCAGATATGGGTACAGCACTGGATCAGGTCTTGACAAATTTGTAGAGTAGCCACTACTCTAGCATTTAATTTCTAAACACACATCACAAAGAAGGAAGAAAAATACCTTCATTTGTGTGGATCATTCTTCTGCCCCAAACCTACCAGTGGTGTCTTATCTCAGAGTAAAAGCCAAAGTACACATATCTGTAAGACACTGTAGTTTCCTCCTCTCTCTCTCTCTCCCTACCTACCTACCTATCCATCTATCTACCTCTCTCTCTCTCTCTTTCTGACTTCAGCTACTATGGCTCCCATTCCTAGCTTAACTCCAGCTGCACTGACCATCTTGCTGTTTCTTGTACATGTCAAGACTTTGTACTCACCATTCCTGTCTTTCTGCAACATTTTTCCCCAGATCTCTACCTGGTTTACTCCATCAGCCTCCTTTAAGTCTCTGGTCAAATGTTAACTTACTAGTGAGTTCTTCCCTGCTCATGTTGCCTAAAACAGTAACTACTCCCACTAATAATTCTCAGCTCATCCCTTCCATTCTCACACTTGCCTTTTCAGAAAGGAAGATTTCTTTACAGAACTTATAAACATCTCTTTATTTTCTGTTTTCATCAACTAGAATGTAAACTCCATGAGACTGGGGATTTGTGTGAGTTTTGCTCACTGCTGTATCCCCAGCATCTAGAAAGATATCTTCACATACTATGTGCTCAATAAATATTTATAGTATAAATACATTTATTTATCAGATGAAGTTAGAAAAACTATTTCAAAGAGAATTTAATTGGAAAAATAAGTAGTGGATCTATTTATTGTAAAAATTGTATTGTAATATCTCAAAGTAAATAGGATATTTCTTTCAAATAGTAAGGATAATTCATCAGAAGGAAGAAAGATAGGTGGCACTGGAAACCAGTAGAAAACACTTCATCCCAGCACACGAGACACCAACTCAGACACGGGCAGAAGAAATTGTTGTCAGCAAAAATCTGGTCTCAGAATTTCATTATTTAAGGCTCCATAGAGTAGGGACAGGTGGTATTTTCCTTTCCAGTTAGAGGACTTTGGGACAGTGACAATAAATACCACTATTCTACTAACTGGGGGCAGGTGAGCATAAATAGGATGTGTTTGACCAGGTCTGATAAAAACCTACAGTCTATATAAAACAAATCAAGGAAAAAAACATAGGATTGTAGAGGAGAAAACCACTTGCCACTAATGAATTCTAATCCTTGTTTCATAATTCACTGGGGTGGCCACCAGCCATCACTAAAGCCCTGAGAATTCTGGTTATTTTCGAAGCTGAGACTTAAGACTCCATGAAATGAAAATATCACCCTCTTACTGTGATTGTGAGAAGAGTGGGTACTTAGCAAGCACTAAGAACACCAAGAAGTCAACTTTAATTATGTGGAAGCTAAGGCTTATCTGGGAAGGTTCTGGCAACAAGTGGCAGGAAAGGGAGAGGGAGAATTTCCAGAGGAATGGAACTTTTAGACTCTGTGAGCACATAGACTTAGTTTACTCTTGGGACTCTCTCACCTTTTGTAGGGACTTGGGAAACAGGCAAATCGGAGGAAGAAGAGCTTCACACCAAGTACAGGCAGAATATGACCCTAAAAGGAACTTGGTAAAGGGTTCTATTTACTATTCTCTGGATTCCACAGTGGGAAGCAGACATGGGAAAAGGAGATTATTTTAATAACAGGAGTCCACCATCTTCAAAGAGACAGAATCTTGGGAATGGGCACTGAATTTCAAGGCCACAAGCCTCAAGATAAAAAATCAACTTGACATTCTGGTCACACCAATTCCCTCATGCTCAAGAAACAGCTGTTTGTTCTCATTCCCCAACTAAAATATACAAAAAATTTTAAGCAATTTCTTCTGGTTTTGGAGAAGTCTGCCTATGATAGTTTCTCATTTTAAGACTGCAACTCATAGAGACTGAGTAGCCTATGAAGTTTTCATAGGACAGTGGATAGTATGCTTTTATCTTTTCCAGAACATTATCTATGGAAAGAGTTTATGGGTAACCTTCCTTTCTGGGTACTGCAAAGATTTTGCTGAAGAAAAAGTATAATCAAAAGAAAATATTAATTTTTAAAACAAAATATTATTTGCAACTACTTAAGACTTCCTAAGTGTAGACATTTACCAAAGTAAATTTTTCTTTGGTTCTAGGAAAACATTTTGATAGGCCACATTGGGTATTTTTTTATTGTATGTAGTAGGGGCCCTAGGATAATCTAGATAGACAAGACTTTGAGAAAAAATTAAGTGAAATCTCTCTCTTTGAAATAAAGTAACAAGGATTTTGTAATTATCTACCAATGCTTGGTAAATGGGAGTGAAAATCTTGAAAAAGAAAGGGAATCAAGTTTCTAGACCCACATTATTCAACATAGTAGCCACTATGTACATTAATTTAATCAAGTTAAAAATTCAGTTCCTCAGCCACTATAGCCACATTTCAAGTGCTCAACAGCAGTATGATGCTAGAGGCTACTGGGTTGGACAGTGCAAAAGTTTTGTCAGACAACACTGGTCTAGACAGGTAGGATTCTCAGCGACATGGTTTGTGGGAGGGCAAGTAGAATTGCCTTCTGACTATTTGGGAATTACTGTCTTATCTCCCTAAGTCTTTAGCAGAAATCTGTTTACCATAGAATCTTAGTCATTTAATATTAGTGATACTTTGAGGAATGAAGGAAGGGAAGCAAAGCTCCAAAGTTGTAGGTGGAAACCAGCCACAAAGTAATGAAAGCCTGTGGTTGGGCAAAGGAGTTATGATTATGAGTCCTGGAGATGACAGTAGAAAAGCAAACTTGAAATAGCCTCCATTTCTCCAAATATTTTAGAGGAAGTTGGCCCCCTAAAGGAGGGGGAAGTAGATGGAAGCTAGGTAATATTATTTTATAAAAAGGGGTTTGAGCCATTTTATTTAAATGTTAGAATGAAAGATGGCCCCAGGAAGCTGGAGGTCTACGTGAATTCCAAGAGGAAGACATTTTGTTTCCCTTAATATAAATGATCAAATACTTTGTGAAGTAAGATCTTTGAGTATTGACCTCCTGGATGTATCCCTCAGAGACTTAAGTGCTTTACTTGGGGGAAATAAACAAAGCGTGCTATTTAACAACTTCAGTTCGTTATAGATGAGGAGCATTATTTTCAATAGTAATCTAACTAATATTTAATCTTTCCCAAGATAATTTCATATCAAGGACATGAACAACCACTCTCAGGCTTATCAGGACTTTTCTGTAAAAGATGGAAGATGATAGTTGTAAGACCTGGGTGGACTTTTCCTTGAAAATATTTTTCCAAGTGGAAAACAACAACAACAAAAAAGCCCTACAGAGCCTCCCTGTTTAAAGAAAAAAGAAAATAGAAGGAGATATAATTATCTCCAAAACGAATGACTCAAATTTATGTTTTCTAGAACTTTACTATTTGAGAAACATATTATAATTATAGTGTTATATCCCTTATAGTATTCACTAAATATGAATTTCTTAAAATGAGACAATTGATATCCCTCACAATGATTAGAAAAGTGCATTTACATGGTAAATGATAACCAATATATCCTACTTGCTTCCCAAGTCATTGCAAAACTGTAGAGCTGCACTCTAACTGCTGAGTACTTGAAATATAGCTAATGAAAAATTATATCTCTTTTAAGTATAAAATATACAACAAAATTTGAAGATTTCATATGAAAAAATATTTTAAAATCTCAATTTTTGTATTAGTTACATTTGAAACAATAGTTTTTATGCTGAGTTAAATATTAAAATTAATTTCAACTATTCTTACATTTTTTAATAAGGGTACTGGAACATTTATTAACTACATATTTGGCTTGCATTATATACCTACTGGACAGCACTGATTTAGGAAAACCACAGAAGTGGAAGAACCTTGAAAGAGAAAGAGATGTTGAACAATAAGAACACAGACCAGAGCAGAAATGCAACACAAATAAAGATCAATCATTTCGAAGCACTTATGGGAAGGCATTAGAAGTAAAAACATTTCTCTTTAATACAATTATTTAACACACTGCATTTAAACTCTGAACTTTGATTTACTACCTGCGAGTGAAGTCAGACAAAAATAGGAGGAATAGTAGATGCTTGAGAACAAAAAATATATACCTGAAGCCAGTCATGACAGAGACAGATCTCTCAGCCACTCTGGGATGATGGTTTCAACAAATAATGATGAGGAAGAACTGGGAGCTAAAGTCTGAATTCCACTTATATTACTTTAGCTTATTCTACAGTAGAACAAAAAAAAAATTTTGTTCTTATTAGTCATCAATTTTATACACATCAGTGTATGCACATCAATCCCAATTGCCCAATTCATCACACCACCACCACCACCACCACCACCCCCGCAGCTTTCCCCCCTTGGTGTCCACAGGTTTGTTCTCTACATCTGTGTCTCAATTTCTGCCCTGCAAACCAGTTCATCTCTACCATTTTTCTAGGTTCCACATATATGCGTTAATATACGATATTTGTTTTTCTCTTTCTGACGTACTTCACTCTGTATGACAGCCTCTATATCCAACCACATCTCAACAAATGACCCAATTTCATTACTTTTATGGCTGAGTAATATTCCATTGTATATATCTACCACATCTTTTTTATCCATTCATCTGTCGATGGGCATTTAGGTTGCTTCCATGACCTGGCTATTGTAAATAATGCTGCAATGAACATTGGGGTGCACGTGTCTTTTTGAATTATGGTTTTCTCTGGTTATATGCCCAGTAGTGGGATTGCTGGGTCATATGGTAATTTTATTTTTAGTTTGTTAAGGAAGCTTCTTACTCTTCTCCATAGTGTCTGTATCAATTTACATTCCCACCAACAGTGCAAGAGGGTTCCCTTTTCTCCACACCCTCTCCAGCATTTGTTATTTGTAGAATTTCTGATGATGTCCACTCTAACTGGTGTGAGGTGATACCTCACTGTAGTTTTGATTTGCATTTCTCCAATAATTAGTGATGTTGAGCAGCTTTTCATGTGCTTCTTGGCCACCTGTATGTATTCTTTGGAGAAATGTCTATTTAGGTCTTCTGCCCATTTTTGGATTGGGTTGTTTGTTTTTTTTAATATTGAGCTGCATGAGCTGTTTATATATTTTGGAGATTAATCCTTTGTCCATTGATTCATTTGCAAATATTTTCTCCCATTCTGAGGGTTGTCTTTTCATCTTATTTATGGTTTCCTTTGCTGTGCAAAAGCTTCTACGTTTCAGTAGTACCCATTTGTTTATTTTTCTTTTTATTTTCATTACTCTAGGAGGTGGATCAAAAATGATCTTGCTGTGACTTATGTCAAAGAGTGTTCTTCCTATGTTTTCCTCTAAGAGTTTTATAGTGTCCAGTCTTACATTTAGGTCTCTAATCCATTTTGAGTTTATTTTTGTGTATGGTGTTAGGGAGTGTTCTAATTTCATTCTTATACACGTAGCTTTCCAGTTTTCCCAGCACCACTTATTGAAGAGACTGTCTTTTCTCCATTGTATATCTTTGCCTCCTTTGTCATAGATTAGTTGACCATAGCTGCATGGGTTTATCTCTTTGCTTTCTATCTTGTTCCATTGATCTATGTTTCTGTTTTTGGACCACTACCATATTGTCTTGATTACTGTAGCTTTGTAGTATAGTCTGAAGTCAGGGAGTCTGCTTCCTCCAGCTCCGTGTTTTTCCCTCAAGACTGCTTTGGCTCCTTGGGGTCTTTTGTGTCTCCATACAAATTTTAAGAGTTTTTATTCTAGTTCCGCAAAAAATGCCATTGGTAATTTGATAGGGATTGCATTGAATCTGTAGATTGCTTTGGGTAGTATAGTCATTTTCACAATATTGATTCTTCCAATCCAAGAACATGATATATCTCTCCATCTGTTGGTATCATATTTAATTTCTTTCACCAGTGTCTTATAGTTTTCTGCATAGAGGACTTTTGTCTCCCTAGGTAGGTTTATTCCTAGGTATTTTATTCTTTTTGTTGCAATGGTAAATGGGAGTGCTTCCTTAATTTCTCGTTCAGATTTTTCATCATTCATGAATAGGAATGCAAGAGATTTCTGTGCATTAGTTTTGTATCCTGCAACTTTACCAAATTCATTGATTAGCTCTAGTAGTTTTCTGGTGGCATATTTAGGATTCTTTATGTACAGTATCATGACATCTGCAAACAGTGACAGTTTTACTTCTTCTTTTCCAATTTGTATTCCTTTTATTTATTTTTCTTCCCTGATTGCCGTGGCTAGGACTTCTAAAATTATGTTGAATAATACTGGTGGGAGTGGACATCCTTGTCTTGTTCCTGATCTTAGAGGAAATGCTTACAGTTTTTCACCATTGAGAATGATGTTTGCTCTGGGTTTGTCGTATATGGCCTTTATTATGTTGAGGTGGGTTTCCTCTATGCTCACTTTCTGGAGATTTTTTATCATACATGGGTGGTGAATTTTGTCGAAAGCTTTTTCTGCATCTATTAAGATGATCATATGTTTTTTATTCTTAAATATGTTAATATGGTGTATCACATTGATTGATTTGCGCATATTGAAGAATCCTTGCATCCTGGGATAAATCCCACTTGATTATGATGCATGATCCTTTTAATTTTTTGTTGGATTCTGTTTACTAGTATTTGGCTGAGGATTTTTGCATCTATATTCATCAGTGATATTGGTCTATAATTTTCTTTTTTTGTAGTATCTTTATCTGGTTTTGGTATCAGGGTGATGGTGGCCTCATAGAATGAGTTTGGGAGTTTACCTTCCTCTCCAGTTTTTTAGAAGAGTTTGAGAAGGATGGGTGTTAGCTCTTCTCTAAATGTTTGATAGAATTCACCTGTGAAGCCATCTGGTCCTGGACTTTTGTTTGTTGGAAGATTTTTAATCACAGTTTCAATTTGTTTACTTGTGATTGGTCTGTTCATATTTTCTATTTCTTCCTGGTTCAGTGGAAGGTTATACCTTTTTAAGAATTTGTCCATTTTTTCCAGGTGGTCTATTTTACTGGCATAGATTTGCTTGTCATAGCCTCATAGGATGCTTTGTATTTCTGCGGTGCCTGTTGTAACTTCTCCTTTTTCATTTCTTCTTTTATTGATTTGAGTCCTCTCCCTCTTTTTCTTGATGAGTCTAGCTAATGGTTTATCAATTTTGGTTATCTTCTCAAAGAACCAGCTTTTAGTTTTATTGATCTTTGCTGTTGTTTCCTTTATTTCTCTTTCATTTATTTCTCCTCTGATCTTTATGATTTCTCTCCGTCTTCTAGCTTTGGGTTTTGATTGTTCTTCTTTCTTTAGTTCCTTCACGTGTAAGGTTAGATTGTTTATATGAGATTTTTCTTGGGGTAGACTTGTATTTCTATAAACTTCCCTCTTAGAATTGCTTTTGCTGCATCCCATAGGTTTTGGATCATCATGTTTTCATTGTCATTTGTCTCTAGGTATTTTTTTATTTGCTCTTTGATTCCTTCAGTGATCTCTTGGTTATTTACTAATGTATTGTTTAGCCTCCATGTGTTTGTGCTTTTTACATTTTTCCCTGTAATTGATTTGTAATCTCATAGGGTTGTGGTCAGAAAAGATACTTGATATGATTTCAATTTTCTTAACTTTACAGAGGCTTGATTTGTGCCCCAAGATGTGATCTATCCTGGAGAATGTTCTGTGCACACTTGAGAAGAAAGTGTAATCTTCTGTTTTTGGATGTAATGTCCTATAAATATCAATTAAATCTATCTGGTCTATTATGTCATTTAAATCTTCTGTTTCCTTATTTATTTTCATTTTGGATGATCTGTCCATTGGTGTAAATTAGGTGTTAAAGTCCCCCACTATTATTGTGTTACTGTCAGTTTCCTCTTTTAGAGCTGTTACCAGTTGCCTTATGTATTGAGGTGCTCCTATGTTGGGTGCATATATATTTATAATTGTTATATCTTCTTCTTAGATTGATCCCTTGATCATTATGTAGTGTCCTTCCTTGTCTCTTGTAACATTCTTTAGTTTAAAGTCTATTTTATGTGATATGAGTATCGCTACTCCAGCTTTCTTTTGATTTCCATTTGCATGGAATATCTTTTTCCATTCCTTCACCTTCAGTCTGTATGTGTCCCTAGGTCTGAACTGGGTCTCTTGTAGACAGCATATATATGGGTCTTGTTTTTGTATCCATTCAGCAAGACTGTGTCTTTTGGTTGGTGCATTTAATCCTTTCACGTTTAAGGTAATTATCGATAATGTATGTTCCTATTACCATTTTCTTAATTGTTTTGGGTTTGTTTTTGTAGGTCCTTTTCTTCTCTTGTGTTTCCCACTTAGAGAATTTCCTTTATCATTTGTTGTAGAGCTAGTTTCGTGGCACAGAATTCTCTTAGCTTTTGCTTGTCTGTAAAGTTTTTGATTTCTCCAACGAATCTGAATGAGATCCTTGCCGGGTAGAGTAATCTTGGATGTAGGTTCTTCCCTTTCATCACTTTAAGTGATGATGCCACTCCCTTCTGTCTTGTAGAGTTTCTGCTGAGAAATCAGCTGTTAACCTTATGGGAATTCCCTTGTATGTTATTTGTCGTTTTTCCCTTGCTGATTTCAATAATTTTTCTTTGTCTTTAATTTTTGCCAAATTGATTACTATGTGTCTCGGCGTGTTTCTCCTGGATTTATCCTGTATGTGACTCTCTGTACTTCCTGGACTTGGGTGGCTCTTTCCTTTCCCTTGTTAGGGAAGTTTTTGACTATAATCTCTTCAAATATTTTCTCTGTTCCTTTCTCTCTCTCTTCTCCTTCTGCGACCTCTATAATGTGAATGTTGTTGCCTTTAATGTTGTCCCAGAAGTGTCTTAGGCTGTCTTCATTTCTTTTCATTCTTCTTTCTTTTTTCTGTTCCACAGTAGTGAATTCCACCATTCTGTCTTCCAGGTCACTTATCTGTTCTTCTGCCTCAGTTATTCTGCTGTTGATTCCTTCTAGTGTAGTTTTCATTTCAGTTATTGTATTGTTCAGTTATTGTATTGTATTGTTCATCTCTGTTTGTTTGTTCTTTGATTCTTCTAGGTCTTTGTTAAACATTTCTTGCATCTTCTCGATGTTTGCCTCCATTCTTTTTCCAAGGTCCTGGATCATCTACACTATCATTATTCTGAATTCTTTTTCTGGAAGGTTGTCTATCTCCACTTCATTTAGTGGGTTTTCTGGTGTTTTTTCTTGTTCCTTCACCTGACACATAGCCCTCTGCCTTTTCATCTTGTCTATCTTTCTGTGAATGTGGTTTTTGTTCCACAGGCTGCAGGATTGCAGTTCTTCTTGCTTCTGCTGTCTGCCCTCTGGTGGATGTGGCTATCTATGGGGCTTGTGCAAGCTCCTTGATGGGAGGGATTGTTGGTGGGTAGAGCTGACTATTGCTCTGGTGGGCAGAGCTCAGTAAAACTTTAATCTGCTTTACTGTCTGTCCGTGGGGCTGGGTTCCCTCCCTGTTTGTTGTTTGGCCCGAGGCAGCTGAACACTGGAGCCTACCTGGGCTCTTTGGTGGGGCTAATGGTGGACTCTGGGATTCCTCACGCCAGAGAGTGCTTCCCCAAACTTCTGCTGCCAGTGTCCTTGTCCCCACCGTGAGCCACAGCCATCCCCTGGCTCTGCAGGAGACCCTCCAGCACTAGCATGTAGGTCTGGTTCAATTTCCCGTGAGGTCTCTGCTCCTTCCCCTGGGTCCCGATACGGACACTACTTTGTGTGTGCCCTCCAAGAGTGGAGTCTCTGTTTCCCCCAGTCCTGTCGAAGTCCTGCAGTCAAATCCCACTAGCCTTCTAAGTCTGATTCTCTAGGAATTCCTCCTTCTGTTACTGGACCCCCAGGTTTGGAAGCCTGACATGGGGCTCAGAACTTTCACTCCAGTGGGTGGACTTCTGTGGTATAAGTGTTCTCCAGTCTGTGAGTCACACACCCAGCAGTTATGGGATTTGATTTTACTGTGATTGCGTCTCTCCTACAGTCTCATTGTGGCTTCTCTTTTGTCTTTGGATGTGGGGTGTCTTTTTTGTGAGTTCCAGTGTCTTCATGTCAATGATTGTCTAGCAGCTAGTTGTGATTTTCTTGTTCTCACAAGAGGGAGTGAGAGCACATCCTTCTACTCCGCCATCTTGGTTCCGGGCTCTACAGTAGAAAATTTCTTAACCAACTATCTTAAACCTGCTTCTCAACCAACTCACAAGATTTCATTTCTTCTATAAAGCACACTGACTGATACCCAAAGCATGCTGAATGCTACAGCGTGAAAATCAAATTAAGACTATTACCACCCCACCCAAGACTCTTACTGTAGATACTCTCAAATTTGTCCCCATTAAATTAAGGCCAGGAAGATAGAGCATAAAAGCCAGTAAACAAAGTTCAGCTTTTCCAGGCTTATAAACCATGTTTATATATTTGGCTATGGTTACTCTTACATGGAAATGATCAGAAGCGAATACCAGAGATGACTAGGTTTTTCTAAGAAATTAAGTGCTGGCAGGCTGACCCTGTAATCTCTTTAGCAATAAAATTCCCATAATTTTTTGAAACTTAAAGCAACCCCTGGAGCCCCAACAGAGCCCCCCACTAGCAACAAAAAGATGATAAGAGCTGTGTGGCCCCCAAGAAAGGCATATAATCCATCACCCACTTCCTGAAAAATAATTGATAAGGCAAAAGTCTAAGGACCATTGAGGACCATGGATAGGGTTTTTCTCCCAGGGAATAAAACCTAGACTTGCAACTGGGCTGACCAAGAAACGTTCTCTGGTGCCCTGGCACTTTGCCTTAGCAGTTGTCACATTTTCCATTTTTCCTTTTTCTGAATACAGATTTCTATTGTGGTTATACTGTTCCTACTTCACCATTGTACAATGCATGTGAGGGAAGAAATAGAATTTGCCTTTTAGAGTATAGGTTACCAGACCACACTGAGTCTGACTCAGTGGGAAGGACTGAACATCACCCAGAGACCTTGCATTTGCACGCACAAACTAGATGAGACAATGTGAAGGTCTCTATTGAAGATGCAGATGTTTTCTGTGTGGGAAAAAGTATTTGATGTGCAGGAATAAGTGGAATTTGGATGGATAAAGACAGATACATGCCTAATATGTTCAAAGACTGAGGCAAGAATACAAATGGAGCCATCAACCTAGATTTAAAAAAACAAAGCTATTAAATAATGGCCATCTGGCCATGACAGTCCATCCCATCCCGCATGCCTTTTTGCAATATGACTTTGCCAATGTCCAATTAAATAGTTGGACTTATTTGCCCTCCCTTTATCTGGACTGGTCCTATGACTTGCTTTGGGCACTAGAATATGTGGAAGTGTGATTTCTGGGTCTAGGCCTTAAGAGGCCTTGCATCTTCCCATTTTCACCTTCTTAGAAGTCAGCTTCCATGTAAAGAAATTTATAATAGATGCTTCGGATCATAAGAAAACACATGGAAAGAGAGGTCATATGAAGAAAAACAAGATACCTCAGCTGGCAACCAACACCAAGGCTCCAAACACATGAGGGAAGCATCTTGGGTCCTCTAGCAATAGCCTACAGCTTGTGGAACTGTCCTCACTGGAACAATAAATGATTGTTGTCTTAAACCGCCATGCTTTGGCATAGTTTGTTACATAGCCATAGACAATTGAAACCATCTTTCTACTTTGGCAAATACACCTACATAATGAGCTGAAAGGCTAGATTCAGTTTTCAATTGTTCTACTGTCTCTGAGTTCTGCATTTGGATTATCCAGTACCAGGTAAGCTGGTTCATACTCTCCCATTCTCTTCTCACGTCCGACTCTGACTCTATAGGGGACATAACACACATGTGACATTCCCAGCCTGCTCATCCAAGCTGCTTTCATACTCCTGTAGTGCATGTAGTTCATCCTCCAGAGGGCCTACCTGAGGCAATGGAAGCAGGCCCAGGGCTGTTCAGATGGAATTTTGAAGTCCTGGTAGCCAGGTTTAGAAGGAGGGTATGATTCCAGTTAGGCAAGTCCTCTTGGCCCCGTGGTCTCCTCACCCTGTGTGGAGTGGCATAACCAGAGGACAGTCAGAAAAAAACTTGGTAAAACATTTGCCTGGTTTCAAAAGAATCACTGGGCAGTAGATCTAAATATTTTAGAGACTGCTTTGTGTCTCTCAATATCTGTTCTCCCCATCTCTCATTCTTATATAACAATAGAATTTTTAGTCAATGTATAGTCACCCAGCTAAAAGGCTACATTTCCTAGCCTCCTTTGCAGCTAGGTATGACAAAGGAGATGACTAAATGTGGTCAGGTGATGTGTGCAAATTATGGGTCATGTCATTAAAGTGAAGAAGTTATACTTTTCTTCTTTCCCTTTTGCCACTGCCTGGAATTTTGAATGTAATGGCAGGAATGGGAGCAATCATTTTGTTCCACTAGTTGGAGCACTAGAGTAGTTAGAAGAAGGCTAATGATTGTTGAGCCAACCTGTCAGCCTTAAAATACCTAACGAGATTTGTCTGTTGGAGAGAGATAGAACTTTTTCCTTTGGGCCAATGTTAATTTAGCTTCAATGTATAGGATGATTCCATCCTACTGTGGAATCATCTTTATAATTATATAATTTAATTAAATTCTACATTAATTGAAAAATATGAGTGTGAAAAGAAACTCACTGTTACATGCAAATTAAGTTAAGTGCTTTGGAAAGGCTTCATAGAGTCTAGGACCAAAAAAGAAAACAAACAAACATTGAATTATTTGAGTGAAAAACAGACGGGAGATGAGAGAATCATAAAAATATAGAATGTTTCTGCGCTCAGCTTCACAAGAATCTGTACATTTTTTCTACATATTAAAGATACTAAAACACCAAAACTAGACATTTTTGAAGGATGCTTTATATGTACGGTTTATTCAAGGAAGATTAGGTACAAGTCTAAACAGTGGACATACAGAAAAGGGCTTCATTCTGCATCTAAAGGCTAGAGAATGCACATTTATATCTTTTAAGTTAAGCAAATGTTGAAGGTACACCTAGCTTTAAATAATTTGATTAGCCAACTCTCTACAGGACCCAAACACAGGAGAGGGCTTTTACTGTATACAATTACACTTATGGAAATTGCATAATAAATAATACATACATTCTTATTTCAGACTGTGGATTTGCTCACTCTAAAGTAACTGTTTTAGGGTCTTCATACAATCACAAGCACCCCTAATTATAGACTAAAGTTTGAGTGAAGCAGACTACAACTTCAGTCAACTTGGTCAAGAAATTGGTGGTCAGGCCCCCTTGTAAAATGCTTTCTTAATAAGGTTTATTTCTACTTGTTTAATACTCAGGTGATAAGTCCTAGTATTTTATTCACCTATTTTATCAAATAGCTGTAATCTGCTGTATATATTGCCATTTAATATAACTTGAACTTCCTGTCTGTTTAAAAAGTGGAGAGAGGAAATCTTTCATTTTCTACAATTAAGTACAAAGATAATGTATTCTCTTCACTATTTTCTTTTTCTCTCTGAGCACACATTTTTCTTATTTTATCTTTAAATGTCCCCATTCAATTCCATAACACTCCCTGAATTTGACACATGCAGACAACAATTTCTAATTGTTGTCTTTAGAATATTAGGTTGTTGTCCCTAAATTCTTCCTTGGTTCTCCTAATTTCTAGATGGCATTTAACCCATGACATTTTGTAGACACTATTCTCCATAGTATATCAGGATATTAAAGCTTTTAAAATCTTGTTTCTTCCTCAAGACCCACAAATACACTCAAGAATATGGACACAGGATTACACCAGAAATATGAATATTCTAAGGTGGCATTTTCTAGAGAGAAAATAAAAACGTTTTGAGTTAGAAAATAATTCCTTTCAAAAATAAATGCTGTTTTTTCCTTAAAGCCAAAGAGATCTTCTGAAATGTGTTTTCGGAACACATTTGAACAAACTTGAAATAATTTTCAAGTTTTTTTCTACAGGTAATTTTTGTTATTTAAAAAAAAATTACTTCTTTATATTCATACCTAACCCCACTGTTGTCACTAGTTTCTTTTGTAATTTGACTAACCATGTGGTAGATTTATTTAGCTTGATGAACTTAAACATGTTTTGATCTTTGTTATGGAAATTCACTGACAAATATTCCCTGCTTCGGTCCCTGATCCCTGGTCTTATGTAGAGTAAGTCTGTCTTACTCTCCTGCTGGTGTGTTCTGAAACCCAGGGATAAGAATATACATACATATATATATATATATATCTTTTTCTTTTTTTTTAAAAGCTCTGGAATACTAAGTCACATCCCCAAAGCTATTTCTTATTTTGGGGTGAGGAGGAGGGAGAACCACAGGAGGGAGTAACCAGATAAAGGAATTAATAATTTATTAATTTAAAGCCCTAACATAAACTTTAATGTAACGATGTTTCGTCAACCCTTTACATTATCCAGTCCTTATTTCTTTGTCAGATATTTTTAGTTGTAAGAAGCAGTATAACATATTGGTTGAGGGCATAAGTTTTAACGTCAGACCATCTGGTTATTAATCCTTGATCCATCACTGGCTACCTGTGTGATGTTGAGTAAATTGCTTAACTGTTCCAGTCCTCAATAAATGGCAATAATAACAACCACCTCTCACCTATTTTATATAAACAAGAAAATATGTATAATGAGTTTAGCTTAGTACCTAGAATGCAATAAGTGCTCAGTGAATGCCAGCTTTTTTATATTATATATTAAAAAAGATGATTCAGAAGCTCTTAATTAATTCTAAATGTTATTCAGAAAAAAATGATCAAACAAAATGGCATATAAAGGATAATTATAATGCCAATTCAGAGGCATATATGAATGTTTGGAGGGATCAAGAAAAATTAATAGATATTATGGTGAGGCTGTCAGTAAATTTATTTTTTAATGACAATGTTTTAAAGTTAGTTTTATCATATAAAACAAGTGTTTGGAATCCAATTCTCCACTGTATGACTCAATAACATGTTTACTTATTAAATTGTCTGACTCATCATTCTTCCTGGTACAGCACAAATATGTGAAAGAAGAGCTAAGTGGGAGAAATCTAATAAATCCCATTACAGGGGTTTAGTTAGACACTACCATTTGTCTGTGCTTGCTGTTCATTTGCAGAAAATACTGTATTATTATTTGCAGAAAAATATGACATTAGGCAATAAATGAGTGTATAAAAAATGCAGATAAAGAGATGTGGTGACAAAGAGCAGAACAGAGGAAAGGAAAGAGCTCTTCATCCTGATGTGTTTAACATTCCTCCCAGGGGATAGCATTGATCCAATCCTGAAAAACATTGATCAAGAGCTTTTCAGATGCAACGGTTGTCAAACTCGCTTCCAGCCTTCCTCCTCACCTTACAGACACCTACTTGGGTTCTCCCTCATGGAATCTTGCATCTAGGAGAATGCTGAGTAATATCTCCTGTCATGTGAGGAGTAGTAAGACTATATTTTGAAGGAAAACATGTTAACTTTTCTTCCATAAGCATTCCAAAAACAATGGAATATTGCATAATTATCTGATAAAAACTAAATTAATAAGAACAGTAGAATAATAAAGTCATATATTAAGAATACTTAACTTCAGAATTTGTAAGAGCTTCAACAGAACTAAGTTAAAATTTACCATGACTGGCCCTATGAGTTGGTGTTCCAAAATATGTTATTTTAAAGTTTTAAAGTTGGTTTTACATTTTTTAATGAGTCCACTTGATAAATTAATGGTTCAAACAGGGTTACAGTACAGTATTTTTACAATATTTAAAGAAATACGTAATTTCAAGCACATCCTGTATTTTAAAAAACACCATTATATATACATGCAAAGCAGTTGATAGCATCCTTGCAAACCATTTTTATTAAAAATGAAAGCATCTGTAAGACCTAATTTACGATTTTAACTCCAGTTATAGTGAGCCGGTAACTTTGAGAATGGACAAGCAAAGCCTAACAAAATAAGCTCATATTTTAGGATTGTGTAATGAATAGAAATGAATGGACTACATCTAGGTATTAGTAGACATTTAGTCTACATATCTCCAACTACTTCTACATCTAATACAAAGTACTTACTAAAAATGGGTTAATGTGTCTTCCTTTTTTTAATTTAATTTAATTTATTTTTTTATACAGCAGATTCTTATTAGTTATCCACTTTATACATATTAGTGTATATATGTCAATCCCAATCTCCGAATTCATCACACTACCACCCACCCCTGGCCATTTTCCCCCCTTGGTGTCCATACGTTTGTTCTCTGCATCTGTGTTTCAATTTCTGCCCTGCAAACCAGTTCATCTATACGATTTTTCTAGGTTCCACATATATGCGTTAACATACGATATTTGTTTTTCTCTTTCTGACGTACTTCACTCTGTATGACAGTCTCTAGATCCATCCACATCTCTACAAATGACTCAATTTTGTTCCTTTTTATGGCTGAGTATTATTCCATTGTATATATGTACCGCATCTTCTTTATCCATTCATCTGTCGATGGGCATTTAGATAGCTTCCATGTCCTGGCTATTTTAAATAGTGCTGCAATGAACATTGGGATGCATGTGTCTTTTTGAATTATGGTTTTCTCTGGGTATATGCACCGAAGTGGGATTGCTGGGTTATTGGTAATTCTACGTTTAGTATTTAAGGAACCTCCATACTGTTCTCCGTAGTGGCTGTATCCACTTACATTCCCACCAACAATGCAGGAAGATTCCCTTTTCTTCACACCCTCTCCAGCATTTGTTGTTTGTAGATTTTCTGATGATGCCCATTCTAACTGGTGTGAGGTGATACCTCATTGTAGTTTTGATTTGCATTTCTCTAATACTTAGTGATGTTGAGCAGCTTTTCATGTGCTTCTTGGCCATCTATATGTCTTCTTTGGAGAAATGTCTATTTAGGTCTCCTGTGCGTTTTTGGATTAGGTTGTTTGTTTTTTTAATATTGAGCTGCATGAGCTGTTTATATATTTTGGAGATTAATCCTTTGTTCGTTGATTCATTTGCAAATATTTTCTCCCATTCTGAGGGTTGTCTTTTCGTCTTGTTTGTAGTTTCCTTTGCTGTGCAAAAGCTTTGAAGTTTCATTAGTTCCCATTTCTTTATTTTTCTTTTTATTTCCATTACTCTAGGAGGTGGATCAAAAACGATCTTGCTGTGATTTATATCAAAGAGTCTTCTTCCTACGTTTTCCTCTAAGAGTTTTATAGTGTCCAGTCTTACATTTAGGTCTCTGATCCATTTTGAGTTTATTTTTGTGTATGGTGTTAGGTAGGGTTCTAATTTCATTCTTTTACACGTAGCTGTCCAGTTTTCTCAGCACCACTTATTGAAGAGACTGTTTTTTCTCCATTGTATATCCTTGCCTCCTTTGTCATAGATTAGTTGACCATAGGTGTGTGGGTTTATCTCTGGGCTTTCTATAGTGTTCCATTGATCTATATCTCTGTTTTTGTGCCAGTACCATATTGTATTGATTATTGTAGCTTTGTAGTATAGCCTACAAAGTGAGGGAGTCTGCTTCCTCCAGCTCTGGTTTTTTCCCTCAAGACTGCTTTGGCTCTTCAGGATCTTTCATGTCTCCATAGAAATTTTAAGATTTTTTGTTCCAGTTCTGTAAAAACTGCCATTGGTAATTTGATAGGGATTGCATTGAATCTGTAGATTGCTTTGGGTAGTATAGTCATTTTCACAATATTGATTCTTCCAATCTAAGAACATGGTATATCTCTCTACCTGTTGGTGTCATCTTTAATTGCTTTCATCAGTGTCTTATAGTTTTCTGCATACAGGTCTTTTGTCTCCTTAGGTAGGTTTATTCCTAGGTATTTTATTCTTTTTGTTGCAATGGTAAATGGGAAGTGTTTCCTTAATTTCTCTTTCAGATTTTTCATCATTAGTGTATAGGAATGCAAGAGATTTCTGTGCATTAGTTTTGTATCCTGAAACTTCACCAAATTCATTGATTAGCTCTAGTAGTTTTCTGGTAGTATCTTTAGGAATCTCTATGTATAGTATCAGTCATCTGCAAACAGTGACAGTTTTACTTCTTCATTTCCAATTTGTATTCCTTTTGTTTCTTTTTCTTCTATGATTGCCATGGCTAGGACTTCCAAAAGTATGTTGAATAATAGTCGTGAGAGTGGACATCCTTGTCTTGTTCCTGATCTTAGAGGAAATGCTTACAGTTTTTCACCATTGAGAATGATGTTTGCTGTGGATCTGTCATATATGGCCTTTATTATGTTGAGGTTGGTTCCCTGTATTCCCACTTTCTGGAGATTTTTCATCATAAATCGGTGTTGAATTTTGTCAAAAGCTTTTTCTCCATCTATTGAGATGATCATATGGTTTTTATTCTTCAATTTTAAAAATGGTTTATCACAATGATTAATTTGCATATACTGAAGAATCCTTGCATCACTGGGATAAATCCCACTTGATCATGGGGTATGATCCTTTTAATGTGTTGTTGGTTTCTGTTTGTTAGTATTTTGTTAAGGATTTTTGCATCTATATTCATCAGTGAAATTAGTCTGTAATTATCTTTTCTTGTAGTATCTTTTTCTGGTTTTGGTATCAGGATGATAGTGGCTTCATAGAATGAGTTTGGTAGTATTCCTTCCTTTGTAGTTTTTTGGAAGGGTTTGAGAAGGATGGGTGTTAGCTCTTCTCTAAATGTTTGATAGAATTAACCTGTGAAGCCATCTGGTCCTGGACTTTTGTTTGTTGGAAGATTTTTAATCACAGTTTCAAATTCATTACTTGTATTGGTCTGTTCATATTTTCTGTTTCTTCCTGGTTCAGTCTTGGAAGCTTATACCTTTCTAAGAATTTGTCCATTTCTTCCAGGTTGTCCATTATATTGGCATAGAGTTGCTTGTCATAGTTTCTTAGGATGCTTTGTATTTCTGCAGTGTCTGTCGTAACTTCTCCATTTTCATTTCTAATTTTATTGATTTGAGTCCTCTCCCTCTATTTTTGATGAGTCTGGCTAATGGTTTATCGATTTTGTTTATCATCTCAAAGAACCAGCTTTTAGTTTTATTGATCTTTGTTTTTCTTTTCTTTGTTTCTATTTCATTTATTTCTGCTCTGATCTTTATGAATTCTTTCCTTGTACTAACTTTGGGTTTTCTTTGTTCTTCTTTCTCTAGTTCCTTTATGTGTAAGGTTAGATTGTTTATTTGAGATGTTAGTTGTTCTTGAGGTAGGCTTCTATTGCTATAAACTTCCCTCTTAGAATTACTTTTGCTGCATCCCATAGGTTTTGGATCATCATGTTTTCATTGTCATTTGTCTCTAGGTATTTTTTATTTGCTCTTTGAAAACTTCAGTGATCTCTTGGTTATTTACTAATGTATTGTTTAGCCTCCATATGTTTGTTTTTTTTAGTTGTTTTCCCTGTAATTAATTTCTAATCTCATAGCATTGTGGTCAGAAAAGATGCTTGATATGATTTCAGTTTTCTTAAATTTACTGAGGCTTGATTTGTGACCCAAGATGTGATCTATCCTGGAGAATGTTCTTTGTGCACTTGAGAAGAAAGTGTAACCTGCTGTTTTTGAATGCAATGTCCTATAAATATCAATTAAATCTATCTGGTCTATTTTGTCATTTAAAGCTTGTGTTTTCTTATTAATTTTCTCATTGGATTATCTGTCCATTGGTGTAAGTGAGGTGTTAAAGTTCCTCACTATTATTGTGTTACTGTCGATTTCCTCTTTTATAGCTGTTAACGGTTGTCTTATGTATTGAGGTGCTCCTATGTTGGGTGCATATATATTTATAATTGTTTTATCTTTTTCTGGGTTTGATCCCTTGTTCATTATGTACTTTCCTTCTGTGTCTCTTGTAACATTCTTTATTTTAAAGGTTTTTTATCTGATATGAGTATTGCTACTCCAGCCTTCTTTTGATTTCTATTTGCATGGAATATCTTTTTCCATCTCTTCACTTTCAGTCTGTATGTGTACCTAGGTCTGAACTGGGTCTCTTGTAGACAGCATATATATAGGTCTTGTTTTTGTATCCATTCAGCAAGACTGTGTCTTTTGGTTGGTGCATTTATTCCTTTCACGTTTAAGGTAATTATCGATATGTACGTTCCTATTACTATTTTCCTAATTGTTTTGGGTTTGTTTTTGTAGGTCCTTTCCTTCTCTTGTGTTTCCCACTTAGAGAAGTTCCTTTAGCATTTGTTGTAGAGTTGGTTTGGTGGTGCTGAATTCTTTTAGGTTTTGCTTGTCTGTAAAGCTTTTGATTTCTCCATCGAACCTGAAAGATCCTTGCTGGGTAGAGTAATCTTGGTTGTAGGTTCTTCCCTTTCCTCACTTGAAATATATCATGCCACTCCCTTCTGGCTTGTAGAATTTCTGCTGAGAAATCAGCTGTTAACCTTATGGGAGTTCCATTGTATGTTATTTGTCGTTTTTCCTGCTGCTTTCAATAATTTTTCTTTGTCTTTAGTTTTTCCAATTTGATTCCTATGTGTCTCGGCGCATTTCTCCTTGAGTTTATGCTGTATGGGACTCTCTGTGCTTCCTGGACTTGGATGGCTATTTCCTTTCCTGTGTTGGGTAGGTTTTTGACTATAATCTCTTCAAACATTTTCTCTGGTCCTTTCTCTCTCTCTTCTCCTTCTTGGCCCCTATAATGCAAATGTTGTTGTGTTTAATGTTGTCCCAGAGATCTCTTAAGCTGTCTTCATTTCTTTTCATTCTTTTTTGTTTATTCTCTTTCGTAGCAGTGAATTCCACCATTCTGTCTTCCAGGTCACTTATCTGTTCTTCTCCCTCAGTTATTCTGCTGTTGATTCCTTCTAGTGTGGTTTTCATTTCAGTTATTGTATTGTTCATCTCTGTTTGTTTGTTCTTTGATTCTTCTAGGTCTTTGTTAAACACTTCTTGCATCTTCTCGATCTTTGCCTCCATTCCTTTTCTGAGGTCCTGGATCATCTTCACTCTCATTATTCTGAATTCTTTTTCTAGAAGCTTTCCTATCTCCACTTCATTTAGTTGTTTTTCTGGGGTTTTATCTTGTTCCTTCATCTGACACATAGCCCTCTGCCTTTTCGTCTTGTTTATCTTTCTGTGAATGTGGTTTTTGTTCCACAGGCAGCAGGATTGTAGTTCTTCTTGCTTCTGCTTTCTGCCCTCTGTGTCTTCCTGTTAATGAGATTAAGAACAAGAAAGATTTGGAACATAGACTTCAGTTAAATAGAAAAATGTAATTAATCAGAATACCTCAGTTGCCAGTCTTCTTCTGATGGCTCAATTTGTCCATTGTTATAGGATTCTCATAGAAATCAATGGAATTCATTTTCACTTTTTTTTTAACATCTTTATTGGGGTATAATTGCTTTACAATGGTGTGTTAATTTCTGCTTTATAACAAAGTGAATCAGTTATACATATACATATGTTCCCACGTTTTTTCCCATGTTAATTTGGAAATATCTGAAAACATTTAAGGCATTTACAGTGATTTAGGCTTCTCTAAGCTGATGAATACTGAAATGCTTTTTTAAATTTCATATTTTGTTGAAGTATAGTTGATTTACAATTGTGTTTTAATTACTGCCCTACAGCAAAGTGACTCAGTTATACATATATATATGTATGTATATATATATATGTATATATACATTCTTTTCATATTCTTTTTTCACAAGGTATTGAATATAGTTCCCTGTGCTATAAGTAGGACCTTGTTGTCTATCTGTTCTATATTTCCAGTTTGCATCTGCTAATCCCAAGCTCCCAATCTATCCCTTTCCCACCCCTCTCCTGCTTGGCAACCACCAGTCTATTCTCTATGCCCTGATTCCATTTTTGTTTCATAGATAGGTTCATTTGTGTCATATCTGAGTTTCCATGTGTAAGTGATATCATATGGTATTTGTCTTTCTCTTTCTGACTTCTTTTAGTATGATAATTTCTAGTTGCATCCTTGTTGCTGCAAATGGCATTAGGAAATGCTTCTTTTTTGGCAAAAGCCCAAAATCTTTGCAGGTTTATTAGCTAACAGAACCTAAAACGATATCAGAGAAATGTATAATTATGTATAGAGCTAGTGTGTTTTTCATTGCTGTTCTTCCAAAATAGCTATTCAACACAGGGAAAGCAATGAAAGAAGGGGCTAGTCAATGAAACAGCAAGTAGAGTGAATTCAGAGACTTTGCTTTTGTGTTTGAAAGTTACTCATTTGATTCCTCAGGTTCAGTCTACAACAGATATTTCTTATTACATTCACTGTAGTTATTGGTTAAGGAATAAGGTTTAAGAACTAATTCCTGGGGCTTCCCTGGCGGCGCAGTGGTTGAGAGTCCGCCTGCTAATGCAGGGGACACAGGTTTGTGCCCCGGTCTGGGAAGATCCCACATGCCACAGAGTGGCTAGGCCCATGAGCCATGGCTGCTGAGCCTGTGCGTCCGGAGCCTGTGCTCCGCAACGGGAGAGGCCATAAGAGTTAGAGGCCCGCGTACCACAAAAAAAAAAAAAAAAAAAAAAAAAAAAACCTCTAAGATAAATTTAGTGGAACTCATCATTAAAATGGAACGTTAATTGATGATTTAAACATTAAAATGATTTGCTACTCATCATTAAAAATGAAACTTTAACATTTTATAGAAGTTGTAGAAGTTTAAAGAATGTTAAAAGTGTAGATATCATGCATCCAGAATATAAACTGGCAAAAGGAAGAATAGCATCTGCCTGAATGATTTGTAGCCCAACTAGACAAATGCTGGCTGTGCTTTAGATTTAACTGTTTAGTAACTCCTGATTAATTGAAATTAATACTACTTAGCTTAAATAAAAGAGAGGGATGGATTATCATAAAATGAAATTGTTGTGGGTGTACTTCACCTTAAGTATCTATAGATGGTGCCAATATGACATTCAAATCCTCTAGAAGTTACCTAAAATTCTAATGAACATGCTTAAATTTCTCTGTCTTCACTGATCTGAAAAAGAGGCTATGATCAACTAAATCTGATTTTGGTTATCACTGAATGACAATTTTTCTATTAGATTTCATGAGTTTCAGACACCTTCTGTATTAGGGACACAGAAATGAATTCTTGCAGGCTTGGCAAAAGAATTCAAAAAACTAGCAAACCACCAAAAAATCAATTAATCATACTTTACTATTTTTTATGTCTTTCCCCATATACAGACCAAAGTAAAAAGTCTTACATCCTATTTATATACAGCCCAAGAGGAGCAGATTCTAATTGCTGAGGAAACATTGAAGATTAACTATCTCTTTTTCTTGATAAGGACATTGAATCCCAAGGTGGTTATAATGTTCCCATTTTTCCTTAGCTGGTTTTCAGTAGAAACAGAATTAGAATTCACATTCCTTAGTTCCAACCCACTGTTCATGAAGCATCCAAGTAGTCTTATTTGAGTCTTTCTGTCTCTCCCTGTCTCTCTTTCTTACAAAATCTCTCTGAAAGCTTCTTTAATTCTTCCTTCTTTAGAAACATCAAAGTTGTAACTTCCTGTCTTGGACAGTTCTAGTCAGTACCTCAAGTGTTCCTCAAGTTGGTTTATTAAAAAGTAGAAAGCTAATGTGTTCCCTAATGGCTTATATAATTATCTTCTTAAAGGAAGAGAGTTTTCTTAATCACATTATGGTAGTTGTAGAGGATCCTACTCTGTTTTGTGTTAACCTAGATAATAAAACTAAAGAGAAAATGACCACACAGCAGCAAAATGTATGTTAGAATCTTGCTTTAAATGTGTTAATGTTTCCAGCAAGCATACAGAATAGCTCAAATGTTATTAAACTGTCTGTATTAAACCACCTGTCAAATGACACCTCAGTCTCCATAGAGCCTGAGGTTAAAAAAAAGAAAAAAAGAAAAGAAGAAAAAACAGAAAAGAGCATCATGTATTCTGCACACAAATCTCTAATGTTTCATCTTCTGTGACAAACATTGTCTCACACAGGGAAAAGACCCAAGTATTGATTCTTGTAGCAATAAAACTTCATGCTGTTATTTCTTGATCTCTGCTGAGTGCAGCTTAGAATTGGTTTTTCCCCTCATAAATTCAATGATTTTTAGCTACAGCCTGCTTCTTTGAGAACTTCGTACTACATTGCTTCATTCATGAAATTTTTCCTCCACTTTCCCCCAGAAACCATATACATAGAAACAAACCATTCCTTCACACATGCAGAGAGAGAGAGAGAGAGAGAGGAAGAAAGAGAAAGAATCTCCTTCCATTAGAGGAAAGAAATAAAATAGAATATCATCAAATATTAATACTATATTAAAAGAAAATGGTGTTCAACGTTTTCAAAATACTCCCTGAAAGATAGTTCTAGATCAATCTGATTGATTCTTAGATATTTTCAGAGATATATCCTTGTGATCCAAACATCCCTTATGCAACCCTTATTTGTTATTGTTACTTACCTAAGTGGGGATTATTATGATAAAAATAAAATACAGTTATCTTCAGACAGCATACCTTATACACCTTGCCAAAAACAAAAGAAAACAACTTTACAAGTTTGAAACTTGAATTGCTTTGCAGGTGATTTTTTTTATGAACTTAATAACTGGCATTTGATCAAAGACATTAAAACAATTTTCAGCCTAAATATTTTTTTGTCCAGGAACCTGACCAGTTTCACTTGAAACAATTTATTTGTTCCCTTAGCTAAGAGTCTTCATTTTCACTCATCTTCTCATCAGAGGAGATGGCCGCAGTGGCTTTCTTTTTAAGCTGTCATCAATTTTCTTTTTACCATATAGTAAGCAAACAGGAAAATAGAAAACTTCAGTAGTAAAGATAATGGTTTGCCATAAGCCCCAGAAATCAGGCAATAGAGCAAAACTTGTCATCTGTGTTATAAGCCCCCTTGAAGTAATACAGCCCCTCATTAGCTTTAATGTTTGGGTCCAACAGAATGAAAATGAAATTCTTTCCTGATTTCTTTAGAAGCAATTACTGGATATTTTGTTAATGAGTGCTCTATGTAGGCCATTTTGGAAACATTTAGTATATACTACAAGGAGTCCTTAAAAATATATAGATTCTTTATATGGGAGTTAAATTGTTTTGTTTTACTTTGACTATGAATAAGAAACAAGTATTTGTAATGAAAATATCATTGATGAGAGGGCAGTGAAAAAGCATTTTTCTTTGCTTTTGGTCCACATAAAAAGTTTAGGAAAGTGACTTGTCATTTGGACAGAGATAGAAATTTGCCTTCCCTGTCTATAGACCAGCAGTGGGTATGTGCTGCAGCTGTTTTCTTTCTCTGTTTTAAAACTTTGTTACATTTTTTGGTGGTAAGAGATACAAATACTTTTTTTTTCATTTTCCTGAAAAGAGCTGGTGGGAAGTAAACTTGTAAGTTGTAAACTGCTAAGGGACTACTAGGTAACATTATATTATATTATATTATATTATATTAATCTCCAATAGTCTCAATTTTACACTTGCTAAATTTTATTTTATTTTTATTTTATTTATTTTATTTATTTTTATTTTTGGCTGTGTTGGGTTTTCTCTAGTTGCGGCGAGCTTTCTCTAGTTGCAGCGGGCTTTCTCTAGCTGGGGTGAGCAGGGGCTACTCTTCGTTGCGTTGAGCAGGCTTCTCACTGCAGCGGCTTCTCTTGCTGCAGAGCACAGGCTCTAGGCACATGGGATCAGTAGTTCTGGCACACAGGCTCAGTAGTTGTGGCTCGAGCGCAGGATCAATTGTTGTGGCACAGGATCTTAGTTGGTCCGCGGCATGTGGGACCTTCCCAGACCAGGGCTTGAACCTGTGTCCCCTGCATTGGCAGGTGGATTAACTACTGCACCACCAGCGAAGCCCTACACTTGTTAAATTTTAGCAGCTTGATATTTAGCTTAGAAAAATGAGATGCTGGAAAGTTAGGAGAAAGTGTTTTGGAATAGTAACGTGTCACCGCTATGCGCTATAATAATTTATTTTTCTTCTTCAGGAAGTTAAGAAATGTATGGATATTAGAACAGTGTTTCTCAAACTTTAATTAATATAAGAATCATCTGGGATGCTTGTTAAAAATTTTTTTGGATTCCTGACCTCTCCACATATACTCAAATGTAGTAGATCGGAGTCTTGGGGGTCAGGAAGTAATTCCAGTGCAGATGGCCTAATATGACTTTTTAAATTCTAACCCCTCACCTTTCTGCTGTCAAGATGGCTACAGAGATATGTTAATGCTATCTTTAGCAGTCTGGTCCAGTGGTTTCATGACCCTCGTCTCCTACTAGATGTACCAGGGAAAGTTGATGACCACAACACAGACCAACTGAGTCAGACTATTCAGAGATGAAGCTGATGCCCACACAGCTCTAAGTATCCCTGACTTAGAACAGACTGCTGCGGATTGAGAGGAGTAACAAGATTTTGGTGCCATATTCTCCTGAAATACTGAATGTGAAATCCCAGAAACGCCTACCAGCAACATAAGAATAGGTAATGTTTACAGTATGGGGATAAGACTAAAGATAGGCAAAAAATAATTGCTATCATCTAAAAAATCTAAGTGATATAGAAATATATCTAGGGAGTTTTTTTCTTCAAAAGATGAAAGATGTCATTTCTCATCTGTATCGACATAAACACACATAGAGAAGAGGGTACTTAAGCATATTGCTCAGTTTATTGGCATAATGTGTACAATCCTGTATAACCAGCTCCAGACCAAAAAATAGACAATCACTAATGGTTCTCATTATTCTCCCTTCCAGTCACTATATCATTAAGGAAAACCACTATCCTGAATTTTTAAAGAATAAATTAATTTTGCTGGTTCCTACACTTTATATAAATGGAAGCTATACTCTTTTGCAAGTTCATCTCCCTTAACAATATGTTTGTGAAATTCATCAATATTGTTGCTAAAGCTGTATATCACTCATTCACATTCCTATTTACTCTCTGTGTCTATACACCAATTCTATTATTGATTAATATTTTGGAAATTACAATTTTTGATTATTATGCATTTTGGAAAACACAATGCATTTTGGAAAACATATGTATACTTTTTACTAAATGAACCTATGAGTTGAATTACTTGTTGATAGAATATTCATATGTTCCAAAGTTGTACCAATTCACAGTTCCACCAGCAGTGTATGGGAGCTCCAATATCTCTCTGTCTTCACTAACATTTTTTTTTTAATTTGTTGGTGGCTATGAAGTATTATCATGTTATATCCTGAATTAATTTACCTTTCTCTTGTAACTAATGAATTTATACATCTATTTATAAGTTTACTGGCCATTGGGATATCCTTATCATGAAGTTTCTTCAAATCTTGCCCACTTTTATTGCATCATCAATCTTTTTCTTACTGATTTGTAGGAGTTCTTTATATATTCTTAACAAAAGCCTTTTCTCATATATATGGATTGTGAGTATTTTCTCTCAGTCAATATCTTGCCTCTTCACTTCATTTTTTGTATCTTTTAATGGACAGAAATTCTTATCTTTAACATAATACAATTTTATTTCATGGTTATTACTTTTTATGTTCTATTTAAGATTTCTTTGCCTACTCCAATGTCATGAAAATGTACTCGTACGTTTTGCTCTAATCTTGTTTTGGATTGTATTTCAGCAATCCACCTATAACTGACTTCTTTATATGTGGTGAGGTAGGAAACAAAGTACCTTTTTCTCTGTATAGTTATTTATTAAACCCAGCACAACTTATTTAAAAGATAAATCAGGGGGCACCTTCAAGATGGTGGAGGAGTAAGACATGGAGATCACCTTCCTCCCCACAAATACATCAGAAATACATCTGAATGTGGAATAACTCCTACAGAACACCTACTGAATGCTGGCAGCAGACCTCAGACTTCCCAAAAGGCAATAAACACCCCACATACCTGGGTAGGGCAAAAGAAAAAAGAAAAAAACAGAGACAAAAGAATAGGAAAGGGACCTGCTCCTCGGGGAGGGAGACTGTGAAGGAGGAAAAGTTTCTACACACTGGGAAGCCCCTTCACTGTTGGAAATGGGGGGGTGGACAGGGTGGAAGCTTCGGAGCCATGGAGGAGAGCACAGCAACAGGGGTGCAGAGGACAAAGCGGAGAGATTTCTGCAGAGAGGATCAGTGCTGACCAGCACTCACCAGCCCAAGAGGCTTGTATGCTCATGTGCCAGGGTGGGCGGGGCTGGGAGCTGAGGCTTAGGATTCGAGATCAGATCCCAAGGGGAGGACTGGGATTGGCTGCGTGAACACAGCCTGAAGGGGGCTAGTGTGCCACAGCTAGCCGGGAGGGAGTCTGGGAAAAAGTCTGGACCTGCCTAAGAGGTAAGAGACCATTGTTTCGGAGTGCGTGAGGAAAGGGGACTCAGAGCACTGCCTAAACAAGGTCCAGAGACGGGCTATCAGCACGGACAGCAGAGATGGGCATGAAACACTAAGGCTGCTACTGCAGCCACCAAGAAGCCTGTGTACAAGCACAGATCACTACACATACCTCCCCTCCTGGGAGTCTGTGCAGCCCACCACAGCCAGGGTCCCGTGATCCAGGGACAACTTCCCTGGGAGAATGCACGGCGTGCCTAAGGCTGTTGCAATGTCATGCCAACCTCTGCCACCACAGGCTCGCCCTGCATTCCATACCCCTCCCTCCCGATGGCTGAGTGAGCCAGAGCCCCCGAATCAGCTGCTCCTTTAATGCCATTCTGTCTCTGCGGGGACAGACACCCTTAAGAGACCTACACACAGAGGCGGGGCCAAATCAAAAGCAGAACCCCAGGAACTGTGCAAACAAAGAAGAGAAAGAGAGATCTCTCCCAGCAACCTCAGGAGCAGTGGATTAAATCTTTACAATCAACTTGATGTACCCTATATCTGTGGAATACCTGAATACATAACAAATCATCCCAAAATTGAGGCAGTGGAATTTGGGAGCAACTGTAGACTTGGGATTTGCTTTCTGCATCTAATTTGTTTCCGGTTTTATGTTTATCTTAGTTTAGTATTTAAAGCTTATTATCATTGGTATATTTGTTTATTGATTTGGTTGATCTCTTCCTTTTTATATATATATATATATATATATATATATATATATATACATTTTTTTTCCTTTTTCTTTTTGTGTGTAAGTATATGCTCCTCTGTGATTTTCTCTGTATAGCTTTGCTTTTACCATTTACCCTAGGATTCTATTTGTCTTTTTTTTCTTTTTTTAGTATAGTTTTTAGCATTTGTTATCATTGGTGGATTTGTTTTTTGGTTTGGTTGCACTCTTCTTTCTTTCTTATTTTTTTTATTACTTTTTAATTTTTTTAGTTTTAATAATTTTTATTTTAATAACTTTATTTTATTCATTTTATTTATTTATTTATTTATTTTTCTCCCTTTTCTTCTAAGTTGTGTGGTTGACAGTGTCCTCGTGCTCTGTCCAGGTGTCAGGCCTGACACTCTGAGGTGGGAGAGTTGAGTTCAGGACTTTGGTCAACCAGAGACATCTCGGCCCCACATAATATCAAATGGCAAAAGCTCTCCCAGAGATGTTCATCTCAACACTAAGACCCAGCTACACTCAATGATCAGCAAGCCCCAGTGCTGGACACCCCATGCCAAATAACTAGCAAGACAGGAACACAATACCACCCATTAGCAGAGAGACAGCCTAAGATTATAATAAGTTCACAGACACCCCAAAACATAACACTGGACGTGGTCCTGACCACCAGAAAGACAAGATCCAGCCTCATCCACCAGAACACAGGAACCAGTCCCCTCCACCAAGAAGCTACACAACCCACTGAACCAACCTTAGCCACTGGGGGCAGACACCAAAAACAACAGAAACTAGAAACCTGCATCCTGCAAAAAGGAGACCCCAAACACAGTAAGTTAAGCAAAATGAGAAGACAGAGAAACACACAGCAGATGAAGGAGCAAGGTAAAAACCCAACAGACCAAACAAATTGAGAGGAAATAGGCAGTCTACCTGAAAAAGAATTCAGAATAATGATAGTAAAGATGATCCAAAATCTTGGAAACAGAATGGAGAAGATACAAGAAATGTTTAATAAGGGCCTAGAAGAACTAAAGAGCAAACAAACAATGATGAACAACACAATAAATGAAAGTTAAAATTCTCTAGAAAGAATAGCAGAATAACTGAGGCAGAAGAACGGATAACTGACCTGGAAGATAAAATAGTTGAAACAACTACTGTCAAACAGAATAAAGAAAAAAGAATTGAGGACAGTCTCAGAGACTCTGGGATGATGTTAAATGCATGAACATTCAAATTATAGGGGTCCCAGAAGAAGAAGAGGAAAAAAAAGGGACTGAGAAAATATTTGAAGAGGTTATAGTTGAAATTTTCCCTAATATGGGAAAGGAAATAATCAAGTCCAGGAAGTGCAGAGACTCCCATACAGGATAAATCCAAGGAGAAACACGCCAAGACACATACTAATCAAACTATAAAAAATTAAACACCAATAAAAAATAGTAAAAGCAACAAGGGAAAAACAACAAATAACATACAAGGGAATCCCCATAAGGTTAACAGCTGATCTTTCAGCAGAAACTCTGCAAGCCAGAAGGGAGTGTGAGGACATATTTTAAGTGATGAAAGGGAAAAACCTACAACCAGCATTACTCTATCCAGCAAGGATCTCATTCAGATTTGTCAGAGAAATTAAAACCTTTACAGACAAGCAGAAATTAAGAGAATACAGCACCAGCAAACCAGCTTTAAACAAACGCTAAAGTAACTTCTCTAGACAGGAAACACAAGAGAAGGAAAAGACCTACAATAACAAAGCCAAAACAATTAAGAAAATGGTAATAGGAACACACATATCGATACCTACCTTAAAAGTAAATGGATTGAATGCTCCAAGCAAAAGACATAAACTGGCTGAGTGGATAAAAAAACAAGAACCATATATTTGCTGTCTACAAGAGACACACTTCAGACCTAGGGACACATACAGATTGAAAGTGAAGGGATGGAAAAATGTATTCCATGCAAATGGAAATCAAAAGAAAGCTTTAGTAGCAATTCTCATATCAGACAACATAGATTTTAAAATAAAGACTATTACAAGACACAAAAAAGACACTACATAAAGATCAAGGGATCAGTCCAAGAAGAAGATATAAGAATTGTAAATATTTATGCGCCCAACATAGGAGCACCTCAATACATAAGGCAAATGCCAACAGCCATAAAAGGGGAAATAGACAGTAACACAATAACAGTAGGGGATTTTAACACCCCACTTTCACCAATGGACAGATCATCCAAAAGGAAAATAAAGAAAGAAACACAAGCTTTAAATGATACATTAAACAAGATGGACTTAATTGATATTTATAGGACATTCCATCCAAAAACAACAGAATAAACTTTCTTCTCAAGTGCTCATGGAACATTCTCCAGGATGGATCATATCTTGGGTTACAAATCAAGCCTTGGTAAATTTAAGAAAATTGAAATCGTATCAAGTATCTTTTCCAACCACAACGCTATAAGACTAGATATCAATTACAGGGAAAAAAACTGTAAAAAATACAAACACATGGAGGCTAAACAATACACTACTTAATAACCAAGATACCACTGAAGAAATCAAAGAGGAAATCAAAAAATACCTAGAAACAAATGACAATGAAACACGATGACCCAAAACCTATGGGATGCAGCAAAAGCAGTTCTAAGAGGGAAGTTTTTAGCAATAAAATCCTACCTCAAGAAACAAGAAACATCTCAAATAAACAACCTAAGCTTACACCTAAAGCAATTAGAGAAAGAAGAATGAAAAATCCCAAAGTTAGTAGAAGGAAAGAAATCATAAACCTCATATCAGAAATAAAGGAAAAATAAATGAAGGAAACAATAGCAAAGATCAATAAAACTAGAAGCTGGTTCTTTGAGAAGATAAACAAAATTGATAAACCATTACCCAGACTCATCAAGAAAAAAAGGGAGAAGACTGAAATCAATAGAATTAAAAATGAAAAAGGAGAAGTAACAACTGACACTGCAGAAATACAAAGGATAATGAGAGAGTACTACAAGCCACTGTATGCCAATAAAATGGACAACCTGGAAGAAATGGACAAATTCATTGAAAAGCACAACCTTCTGAGACTGAACCAGGAAGAAATAGAAAATATAAACAGACGAGTCACAAGCACTGAAATTGAGACTGTGATTATAAACATTCCAACAGACAAAAGCCCAGAACCAGATGGCTTCACAGGCGAATTCTATCAAACATTTAGGGAAGAGCTAACACCTATCCTTCTCAAACTCTTCCAAAATATAACAGAGGGAGGAACACACCCAAACTCATTCTATGAGGCCACCATCATCCTGATACCAAAACCAGATAAAGATGTCACAAAAAAAGAAAACTACAGGCCAATATCACTGATGAATATAGATGCAAAAGTCCTCAACAAAATACTAGTAAACAGAATCCAAGAGCACATTAAAGGATCATACACCATGATAAAGTGTAGTTTATCCCAGGAATGCGAGGATTCTTCAATATACACAAATCAATCAGTGTGATAAACCATATTAACAAACTGAAGGCAAGAAACCATATGATCATCTCAATAGATACAGAAAAAGCTTTCAACAAAATTCAACACCATTTATGATAAAAACCCTCCAGAAAATAGCCATAGAGGGAACTTACCTCAACCTAAGAAAGGCTATATATGACAAACCCACAGCCAACATCATTCTCAGTGGTAAAAACATGAAACAAATTCCACTAAGATCAGGAACAAGACAAGGTTGCCCACTCTCACCACTGTTATTCAACATAGTTTTGGAAGTTTTAGCCACAGAAATCAGGGAAGAAAAAGAAATAAAAGGAATCCAAAATGGAAAAGAAGAGTAAAACTGTCACTGTTTGCAGATGACATTATACTATACATAAAGAATCCTAAAGATGCTACCAGGAAACTACTAGAGCTAATCAATGAATTTGGTAAGGTAGCAGGACACAAAATTAATGCACAGAAATCTCTTGCATTCCTATACACTAATGATGAAAAATATGAAAGAGAAATTAAGGAAACACTTCCCATTTACCATTGCAACAAAAAGAATAAATTACCTAGGTATAAACCTATGTAAGGAGACAAAAGACCTGTATGCAGAAAACTATGGGACACTGATGAAAGAAATCAAAGATGATACAAACAGATGGAGAGTTATACCATGTTCTTGGACTGGAAGAATCAACATTGTGAAATTGACTATACTGCCCAAAGCAATCTACAGATTCAATACAATCCCTATCAAACTACCACTGGCATTTTTCAAGAACTAGAACAAAAAATGTCACAATTTGTATGGAAACACAAAAGACCCTGAATAGCCAGAGCAATCTTGAGAAAGAAAAATGAAGCTAGAAGAATCAGGCTCCTTGACTTCAGACTATACTACAAAGCTATAGTAATCAAGACAGTATGATACTGGCACAAAAACAGAAAGATACATCAATGGAACAGGATAGAAAGCCCAGAGATAAACCCATGCACATATGGTCACCTTATCTTTGATAAATGAGGCAAGAATGTACAATGGATAAAAGACAACCTCTTCTGTAAGTGGTGCTGGGAAAATTGGACAACTACATGTAAAAGAATGAAAATAGAACACCATACACAAAAATAAACTCAAAATGGATTAAAGACCTAAATATAAGGCCAGACACTATAATACTGTTAGAAGAAAACAGGCACAACAGTCTATGACATAAATCACAGCAAGATCCTTTTTGACCCATCTCCTAGAGAAATGGAAATAAAAACGAAAATAAACAAATTGGACCTAATGAAACTTAAAACCTTTTGCACAGCAAAGGAAACCATAAATAAGATGAAAAGACAACCCTCAGAATGGGAGAAAGTATTTGCAAATGGAGCAACTGACAAAGGATTAATCTCCAAAATATACAAGCAGCTCATGCAGCTCGATATCAAAAAACAAGAAATCAAATGCAAATATGGGCAGAAGACCTAAATAGACATTTCTCCAAAGAAGATATACAGATTGCCAGCAAGCACATGAAAGGATGCTCAGCATCACTAATCATTAGAGAAATGCAAGTCAAAACTACAAGGAGGTATCACCTCACACCGGTCAGAATGGCCATCATCAAAAAATCTACAAACAAGAAATGCTGGAGAGGGTGTGGAGAAAAGAGAACTCTCTTGCACTGTTGGTGGGAATGTAAATTGATACAGCCACTATGGAGAACAGTATGGAGGTTCCTTAAAAAACTAAAAATAGAACTACCATACGACCCAGCAATCCCACTACTGGGCATATACTGTGGGAAAACCATAATTCAAAAAGAGTCACATACCACAATGTTCATTGCAGCTCTATTTACAATAGCCAGGACATGGAAGCAGCCTATGTGGCCACTGACAGATGAATGGATAAAGAAGATGTGGCACTCGCATAGCACAGGGATATCAGCTCGGTGCTTTGTGACCGCCTGGGGGGATGGAATAGGGAGGATGGGAGGGAGGGAGACGCAAGAGGGAAGAGATATGGGAACATATGTATATGTATAACTGATTCACTTTGTTATAAAGCAGAAACTAACACACCATTGTAAAGCAATTATACCCCAATAAAGATGTTAAAAAAAGAAAAAAGAATAGGGGATTTTGATAGGCATTGCATTGAATCTGTGGGTAGCTTTGTGTAATATGGACATTTTAACAATCGTTCATGAGCATGGGATGTCTTTCCATTTATTTGTGTTTTCCTTAATTTCTTTCAATAATGCTGTAGTGTTCAGTGTACAGGTCTTTCATGTCTTTGGTTGGGCTTGTTCCTAAGTGTTTTATTTTTTTTGATGCTATTGTGGGTGGAATTGTTCTCCTGATTTCTTTTTCGGATTGTTCATTGTTGATGTGTAGAAATGCAAGTGGTGCATATATGTTGATTTCATATTCTGCAAACAAACTTTGCTAAGTTATGTTATTAGTTCTAATAAATTTTTTGTGAAATATTTAAACAAAAACAAAAAAAAAACAAAGAAAACAAAAATAAAACAAAAAAAAGATGTGGCACATATATACAGTGGAATATTACTCAGCCATAAAAAGAAATGAAATTGAGTTATTTGTAGTGAGGTGGATGGACGTAGAGTCTGTCATACAGAGTGAAGTAAGTCAGAAAGAGAAAAACAAATACCATATGCTAACACATATATACGGAATGTAGAAAAAAAAATGGTTCTAAAGAAAGAACCTAGGGGCAGGACAGGAATAAAGATGCAGATGTAGAGAATGGACTTGAGGACATGGAGAAGGGGAAGCGTAAGCTGGACGAAGTGAGAGAGTGACATGGCATATATAAACTACCAAATGTAAAATAGCTAGTGGGAAGCGGCTGCATAGCACAGGGAGATCAGTTCAATGCTGTGTCCACCTAGAGTGGTGTGATAGGGAGGGTGGGAGGGAGACGCTAGAGGGAGGAGATATGGGGATATATGTATATGTATAGCTGATTCACTTTGTTATACAGCAGAACAAACTCACCATTGTAAAGCAATTATACTCCAATAAAGATGTTAAAAAGAAAAAGATAAAACATTCTTTCCTATACATGCAGTGTCTTTTCTTTCTTTGATAAATCAGGTGAACATACACATAATGGTATTTCTGAACTCTTTATTCTGTTCTATTTGTAGTTTATCTATCTCTGCACCAAAATCACACTGTATTAGTTATGTATTATCTTATAAGTATGCTAATGAGAATTTATTTGGTCATGATGCTCGTGTGTTTAAATAAGAAATTCTGTGGTAGATCTGTGCATATCGGGAATGTGTGTCTGTGTGTGCATAGGCACGTGTGTGTGTGTGTGTCTTTCACATAACTATGTGGACTTTATTTTTTTGATTACAGACAACTAATTTAATTCTGTACTAATCAAGGTGCCAGATCACATAGTTTTAGTATAGTTATTTTTTTTAACATATATTTAAAAAGGAGAAAGTAACTTTTGATTACTGGACTTCCACATGCAAACATATGATGTAATGGATTAATAATAAGAAGGCCAGGTTTGGTAAGGTTTTCCCAACACAATGTTAATATTCCTTACAAGGCAACTTTTTATCCAGTTAATTGATGAAGGTTCAATGATTTGTCCCTTACAACGAATCTAGCCATAATTCTACCAAATAAAAACAAGTGGTCATATAATTGATTATACTGTTAACCTTGAAGGAAGAGATTATAACTTGCAACAGTGTATAAAATATTGCAATCTGTTAATGATTCCATGTGCTACCTAATGGTCTATCAATTCTTATAATAAAATTAGATAAAATTCATGAGTTTATTAGCTTAAAAGACTTCCACTCTGAAAGAGTCCTCTTTCGTAGATTGAGATTTAGAGAATTGAATCAATTTTGCAATAAATCAAGAAAGGAGTCTTAGGCAAAAAAATGGGGGGTGTAGAGGGGGCAAATTATCTCTTTTGACTGCTTACTATAATTGCATTTAGTAAGTAAATTATCAGTTGCTCACTTCAGTGTTTTGGGTAGACTCTGTTATAATATTAGAATGTTTGACATGGTCAGGTTCTGTGGAAAACAGACGGAATCAGAGAACTGTGTGCAAGTGCTTTTTTGGGGGTGTTCTTGGAAACGACACCTCAAAGGCAGTGAAGGAAGCAGGTTTAGGCAATTACATTTATCCTGTAATTCAAGGTCTCAGTCACTCCCATAAGGAGCTCTGAAGTTGAGATGGTACTTCAGGAATGTCAAATTTATAGAAAGACCTGGGCCTTTGTACCTATGCATAGACCTCTTTGAGAGAGGGTGGAACCATGGCCAAGGCATTTCCCCTGGTTGAGGGCACTTGCAGAAGAGGGATTCAACTCAGCCATCAGCAGGCAACATTCCCAGCAGGTAGGAAGAAGAGTGCCTCATCCCAGGTGGACTCTGACCAGTGAACTACAGTATCATTACAATTCAGCACTGCACCTTTTGGATCCACTTGCTTCATATGATAAGTTTACTTCAGATGCAGTTCCTCCAGGATTCTGATTGGTCTCATTTCCTAGGAAAAGTTATAAGAAAAAGGGTAGTGAGACAAATTACCGTCCCCATGGCTGCAGCTACTTTCAGGACTGATTAAAAATCATTTCCATCCTATACTATCAATTCCAGATCAATCATACCTTCAGCAAGTACCTCTGCTGGTCTTGGTGGCTTACCTACTGGGATGATTGAGTTTTTCAGCCCTAAGGGGTCTAAATTACTGGAAACCATGCCCTTCTCAGATCATGGTTGCTGAACATGTCCATTCACTGTCAAAATTTGAGGGGAGACTACCAATAGGAAACCCACTGAATCACCTCGGTCTCAATCAGATTCTTCCCTGACTCCATTGTATAACAACAGTCATATTTCTTCCTGGTAATCAAGTTAATTTCCCCTGCTAATCTAGTGAACAAAGGCACCGAGAGTGACTGGGTAACAGCCATAGCTAAAGGTTTAATGAAACCTTTGCTGTGTTGCTTGGTGAAAGCCTTGCCCTTCGGAGAACTAAAATCTCTAGAACCCTGTAATTTAGAATTGCAGTGACAGACCTACTTCGCAAGTGGATCACTGAGATGATAAGAGGGTCAACTCCTACTTTTACCAGTTTCTTCCAAGATCCATGTTTTCTACTCATTGGGGGCACGTGGCCATTCATTTAGGATGTATCCTGCATCTCAGAGGATGACACCTTGTAAGGTATCATTTCTAAGCCAATGCATCAGCTCTGCCTTCAAAGGGCTTTTCAAGGGGCAGGAATGGGTAATGACTATAAGTGGACCTGAGGTTTTTTGGGGGGGTGATAAAAATGTTCTAAATTAGATTGTGGTCATGGCTGTATAATCTGTAAACATGCTAAAATTCATTGAATTGTACACTTAAAATGAGTGACTTCAATGGCATGTCAATTATATCTCAATACAACTGTTTTTTAAGGTAGTTCTATCGCTCTGTCGGGCCATCAGCTTGTCTTTGGCATGATGTGTGATAGAGCCAGTGACTCCCGTGTTCAGTTCCCACTACCACACTTCCTTGGCTGTAAAGTACATCCCTCGGACATTATGCTGGAGCCTGTATTATGGATCAAACACTCTCTCCACTCTCAGATAGTAATCCTGGCTGAAGTTTTGCAGGTGGGAAAGACAAACCAGAATATGTATCTATTTCTGTCAAGATGATTTCTTCCTTTTCTAGAATAGAGGGGGTTCAATGTATTAAGTTGCCGCAAAGCAGGTGGTAGTTCTTCTAGAAAGATGGTGCCATGTAAGGGACTCGCCATTGGTCTCTGTCGCTAGAAGGTTGAACACTAAGCAATAGAGGTGCTAGACCAGTTTTGGTAAATGAGAGGCCATGATGTTGACTCCATGCATAGCTTCCACTCTTGCTCCCATTGTTAGGCTATTAATGCATTACACTGTACTAGCACTTGGCTGGCTGATGACAGAAGCTGGTGATTCATCTACTTGATTGTTTAGTGCTCCTTTCGTGGTGGACAATGGTTGCCAACATTCAATACAAAGATCTGTACAATTTTTGTTCAATTATAAAATCTGCTTGGGTCCCTGGGAAACTAGGATAAATGAAGCTATAGGCTCTGAGAAACTCCCTGAGGAGAAAAATGGAGTATGTTCCCTGCTGTCTTCACCTCCTGATGATTCAATGAACAAAGAGTTTTTAAGCCTCAGGGTGAGGATCACAAAGAAACAGATCCTTTAAATAGCTTACTTCATGGAAATCTGTGGGTTGGTTTATTCAGCAATAGGTGGGCTGAGTCTGTTTTTCATATCTTCTGCAGAAAGGATATGAGATCAAGGAACAGAAGACCCCATGCCACTGGCTCATGGAAGAAAGTTTCACCTCTCACCACTTGTAGACCCCCACCACTTAATGTTTGACAACCAAAGAGCCAATGAAATAAAAATAACAATCCAACAAATGAACTAGCAGTCAGAGTGTGCTAGAGAGTAAGAATAAACAGAACACATGGCCAGTCCTCAGAACTGCTGAAGGAGACTAGCAACTTTAACAGAAAAATAATAAGAGCATTTATGAGGAGTTCAAGTACAACATCCCTAGAGAAGCCATCAATCACAAGTTGGGTCTGACCCAGGTGACCCAGGGCTTCACTAGAAGGGCAGGGCTCTCAGCAGTCCCTTTGCCACATTTTCAGGTCTTGAACAATTTTTCCCTGAAAAGAAAAAGGAAAAGAAATCTAAATTAGCATGGGAGGAATAAAGTATATCAGTAATTACACTAAGTATTAATAAATTGAGTTGGCTGTTAAAATCAAACTATCAGAGAATATCAAAAACCTAACGCTAGCTATAAGTTGTATACCCAACAAAGTCACTTAATACAGAGTTTTTTTTAAAGATTGACTTCAATACACCCTTTTCAGAACTGAACAAATCTAGTAGAAAATAAAAACAAGTAATATCATGAGGAATGTAATCATTCAATCAGTAAACTTAATTTAATGCAGAGAAATTTTCATCCTTTGAACAGAGAATGTACACTTTTCATATATCCACAGAATATTTATGAAAAAATCATGTCCATCCATAAGGATGAAAGGCTATAAATGAAGTGTAATACAAAAAGATTGAAAGGGATATTCATTAGACAGAACTGATTTATTCTGCTTTCCACAACAGTTCCCACTGTAAGAGATTAAGATCTCAGGAGCTAGAGAGAAGGACAGACCTTAGAGAAGAAACAGAGCCTTAAGCATTTTATTTGTTTCTGTACTCTGCAAACTGCCACCAGCTAAATTGGAGGTGAGACCAGGCAGGGGTGTGGCATATCCCAGAGAGGAACACACACGTGCCTCATCATTTCATCTGGAAATTCAGAGTTGACAACTTTCTACATGGCATGAAAGTCAGAGAAATGAGACACGTGCAAGGGGTGTCAGTACGAGAATGAATAGCACCTGAACAGTCTGGGGACCTTGTAATTCCAGAAATTTGCAGGCGAGGACGTGTAACTATGGGAAAGAGTTTGAAAATTGTCCGAGGAAGAAAAAAAATCAGGCCTGTATGCAGGAATCTCTGTGATGGGAGAAAAAGATTTGTATACTTCTGAAGCAAAGAATGAGGAGTGGACCACCTAGATGGGAATTATTCCATGGCATGAGGGAGAACACCGTTGAGGGAACAGTGAAATCAGTTACTTCTCAAAGGATGCCAGCAAAAAACCAAAATTGCAGCTGATAAGTGGGTATCCCCTCCTAGCTGATGCCTTACTAATTTTTGTGTAAGACTGCCTCTCAGCACAAACACTGCTAACAGAGATAATATCAACCTAGATTATTTTTTCCAAATCAGACAGAATGGGGTTTCAGAACCGGAATTAAAATAGAAAAAAAGATTACGTTAAATTTTACATACCTGTACTTATGACTTGTGAAATTCTGTCTGCTCTACTATATTTTTACAAGATTTTCCACCCTGTATCCCTTGTTCATGGAACTTATTATATCCTTTACTTTTTCCTGTATTCTAAAGAAAGAGATATTTAAATCCAGTTACATACAGGTAGAAAGTTACAAAAAGGAAGAAATATTATTTAATGAGAGAAAAACTTCAAAATACAAATAAGTACTAAAAATCCACTAGATTTATAAATTAGGAAGTCATTTGTGGCCTTGTTAAAAATAACATTTATTGAGCATTTACTGCAGGTAAGTGAGTGTTGAACAATTTACATGGATTATTTTATTTGCTTGACCCACAAATTCCATGAGAATGGTTATAATTAACCCCATTTTGCAGTTGAAGAAACTGAGGTACAGGGAATTAAGGAAGCTCTCTGGTGACACAGAGAGTGACTGAGCCAGGTGTCCAGCCCAGCACTCTGACTCAAGAACCCACACACTTCACCAGCACATCAAATGCAAGAGTCAGCCATCAGGTAGGAATCATCTTGTGCTGCTAAAAACGAAACAAAAAGCAGAGACAAACAAATGAGGAGTTTGAGGATTTTTCCTGTCAAGTGTAGAGGAAGTCTGGAGGCAGACAAACCAGGGATGTAGTAAACTAGAGTGACTTCACTTATCACAAACTGTGCTCTTTTTAACTTTCTGCACCAGCATTCCTAAGGAATGACCCTCATTCTCATGCTCTCAAGGTTTCTGCCACAACTGCCATCAGGCTGGCATTTCAGGCAGGTTAAAGGGAAGAACAAAGGGTGGAAAGAACCATGTGTATTGGAGTCAAGGTGTTGTTTTTTTTTTTTGTTGTTTGTTTGTTTTGCTGTACGCGGGCCTCTCACTGCTGTGGCCTTTGCCGTTGCAGAGCACAGGCTCGGGATGCGCAGGCTCAGCGGCCATGGCTCATGGGCCCAGCCGCTCCGCGGCATGTGGGACCCGGACCGGGGTGCAAACCCGCGTCCTCTAGCATCGGCAGGCAGACTCTCAACCACTGCGCCACCAGGTAAGCCCTGGAGTCAAGCTATTTTAATGAGCTCTTATATCTCATTGGCAAAAACTCTTTCCCATGACCACCTCTAATGGCAAGAGACACTGGGAATTGTAATAGGGAACATTGCTCCCTTGAATAAAATTAGGATTTCTGTTAGTAGGAAGAGAAATATTGTGTATTAGATGGGCAACCAGCAGTCTCTACTATAAGTGGCTTCAGTGGGATAGAACTCAAAATGCGTGAACCAGAAGTGTTTAAGTAAATTATATAGATTTTCTTTTATTCAAAAAATGATAAAAATTTAACTTTAAAACATGGAAATATACATTCTTTTGCCAATCTTTTGGTCTAGGGCCACATCTCTCCTTAGAGTGTGTGCTACCGATTACAGTTCTGCAACAGCTTTCTTGTATTTTTCACACTTATAATACAGTGTCTCTCTTTTCCCATTTCTTTAAAATGAAAAAAAAGAAGCCCATGTTATAATTGAAGTGCTAAATTCTAGATTTCCAGATTTTTCCATCCTTTACAGTTTTTTAAAATTTACATAAATAACAAATTTTCAGTAAATGTTTATTGCTTGCTTTCCAAGGTATTCAAATTACTTTTGTAGAAATAGTTTTCTGTGTGTGCATGTTTCTCGATTCATAAATTAATCAAATTACATAATTATAATAGCAAATGCAACTAACATATGTTATGACACACAAATCAACTCGGGCTAAGCAGAAAATAGGGACGTGCAAAGGAGTAACTTACTACTCTCATTTTGCTTGCCTTGAGTATTAGGATGTTTTATAAGGGAGATGGAGAGTGCTAATTGATCCAAAATTTGTTAATTGGCAGTTGGAGAAGAGAAATTTTATGTAGCTGCATTACTTACCCCTGTGCTAGTTTTTAAGTCTTTGTGGGTTTTTTGGTTTATTTAAATTGAGATATGATTGACATACAAAGAAACATATTTTTAATGTATACATTTTGATGAGTTTGAAAATAAGTATACATCTGTTAAACTGTCGCCATAAACAATGCCATAAACTAAATTGTCACTTCTAAAGATTTCCTCCCTCCCTCCCTCTTTTTTTTTTGTAATAAGAATATTTAACATAAGATCTACCCTCTTAACAAATTTTTAAGCATATAATATAGTAGTAACTATATGCACTGTGTGCACAGTAGATCTCTAGGGCTTATTCATCTTTTAAAACTAAATTTGTACCTTTTGACCAATACCTTCCTGATTCACCCTCTGCTTCAATGAGATTGATTAATTTAGATTCTTGATATAAGTGGGACCATACAGTATGTGTTCTTCTATGTCTGGGTTATTGTACTTGGCATAATGTCCTCTAGGTTCGTCCATGTTAGTCCAAATGACAGGATTTTCTACTTTTTTAAAAGCTGGATAATATTCTATTCTATGTATATACCACATTTTCTTGATCCATTCATCTACTGATGGACATTTAGGTTGTTTCCATGTCTTTATTATTCTGAATAATGCTGCAATGAACATGGGAGTTCAGGTATATCTTTTGAGGTCTTGATTTCAATTCTTCTGAGTATATACCCAGAAGTGGGACTGCTAGATCATATGGTAGTTCTATTTTTAAGTTTTTGAGGAACATCCTTACAGTTTTCCATAGTGACTGTACCAATTTACATTCACACTAACAGTATACAAGGATTCCCTTTTCCCTTTTCTCACTTCCCTATAAGTGTCTAGCAGACACTTATATATATTTTTTTATAATAACCATCTTAACAGATATGAGGTGATATCTCCTTATGGTTTTGATTTGGATTTCCCTGATGATTAGTGATGTTGAGTTCCTTTTCCTATACCTATTGGCCATTTGTATGTCTTCTTCGGAGAAATGTCTATTCAGGTCTTTTACCCATTTTTAAAATTGCGTTATTTGTTTTGTTGTTATTGAGTTCTAGGAGATTTTTAGACGTTTTAGAAATTACTCTTTCTTCCTGTCCTATAAATAAATGTCAGTTGCTCTCTGAAAAGAGCTAAATACCCAAAGATATGAATTGTTAGCTTCTAGAAAAAAATTAGAAATGGTGAAATAAATCAGCTGAGGTATTTATTTCAGGTAAAAAATAATAAATATCTAGAAACAAATGTTAGATGCAAAGATTTTACTGATTTTCAAATGCTTGCTTTTCATGTTTCATGTTTCCATTTTTTAACAAGTTGAGAAATTCACTATATTATGATCATTTAAGAAAATGAGGTGAACAGTGAGTAATACGTTTTGATTAGGGTCACAGAAACAATTCTACCTGCCAGAGCTCCTAAAGGGCTTTAGTTCTCAGGTCACTCTGTCAACTAATGCTAAGAATAGAAACTGAATTATATTTTAACCCTTGTAATGGATATAATCAAACTTCATATGCAGGATAATTGAATTTAGAATTCATTTAATTTAAAGCAGAAAAGGGACAATTGTAGATGTGGGAGTATTCAGCAGGGAAGAGAAGTGATTTGATAATTAACTCCTAAAGTGTGAACCAAAACGTTAGAAATTCCCATGTCTCCTATCAGATTCAACAAATATGTATGTGGTCATTGTGAACCAGATATAATGTGGTATTACTTTCAGATTCCAACTCTGTTTTTCTTGCCTCACTTTGAACTAAATATTAATCAGCTTATCAAACTAGTACTTATTATAAAATGCTTTGCTACATATTAGCCTAATAACTACACTATCAGTTTAATGTGTCTTACACATACTTCATTCTCCCTGCTCCTACCTACTAAACACAAATCCAAATACACTTTACATGTCCCTGTTAAAAATTGCAGATTTCAATTTAATTTTCCAATTTCTAATGGTTACACCGATGGTAATAGATAATTTAACTAATAGAACCTGTTGTGTAGGTTATTAGTTATAAAGTTTCTGTTGGTTCTATATTAGATCATAAAGCAAAAGTATTCTAACCCATTCAGAATGCAGGAGTAAATTTGGATATGCTTACACATATCCAAGTATGCTTTATTTCCTAATCATTCTCTAAACTGTCTGAAAAGAAAAAAGTATATTCAGCTTCCTAGTGATTTATATTTACTGGACTCTAAGTTCCAAATTCTTATCTCATTCCTATATGATTTAGTGACTCACATCAACTGTGGACTAAGTGAATGCTAGCTATCTAAGTGCCTTAATGCATATACATAGGGGCTCAACTGGGCATTACTCACGTGTTGGCACAGAACCAACCCAGCCAGTATATACAGAACACATGCTACCTAAGTGAAGTATCTAACCTCTGCCTGAGATCATTATTTATAAACCAGAATTGTAATAGGTAGATTTGAATTTATAACCTCCAATTCATGGAGATCTTATTATTAAGTGACAAGTATAACTTTTATACAATACAATAGACTACATGTTGCCACTTTACATATGAAATTACCTAAGCAAGATGAGAAAATATTAAAATGAGAACCTATAGAACCAAGGCTTTCATTTATGCCAGTAAATGAAAGAGAATTCCAAAACAGTTTGCACTCCAAGTTTTATATATTCTTCTCTATGTGTGGCTAAGCCTGGTCTCTGGCGTGAAAACACAGATGAAACTAACATGAATTGTCAAAGCTGTTACCAATCAGGAAAAGTCATCTTGGTGATCTAGAGTATTAGTCATAGTGTTTATGTTTTGCATGAAAGACCTAGTAGTCTACACCATTTTACTGATTAACAGATATGAGTGATTTACTTAAGGAAATAATAAACTCCTGGTTTTCCAAAGTTCTTTTGAGTAGTAGACACTTCATATTTGGGGATATTGTTATACTTTGCCAAAATATAAATAAATACCATTCATCTGATATTAAAAACATTGTCTAAAACCACAAAGGAAGTAATCATAGAATAGGCTCTCAGTATCTACCAAGAACTTGGCAACTGGATATCATATAACAGATATTCAGTTCACAATGATTCCCATTCATTTTTGAAGATTATTTTTTTTTTCTCCTTTGAAAGAAAGGAGCAAGCAAGAGCAGTTCAAAGCCTACATCACTCCCTGGGCACAAGGGCCAACTTCTGGATGTTTGACCTGTGCTTGACTTAATGCTCTGATGTTGCCCTCTTGAAATTCTTAATAAATTTTTAACAAGGGACCCCATATTTTTATTTTGTCCCTGGTCCCACAAATTTTGTTACTGGTCTTAATAAGGAGATTGGCTATGGATTGAGGAACAGACTCTGGGCTTTATTTTGTTACCAGGATATAAACGAACATAAGCCCTTTTCCGTAGCTCTATTATTTCACATTCTCCATTAATGTTCTTGCTCTAGTTTCACACACATCCTGCTTCCTGGTCCTCTTTGCTAGTGAAAAAAGCATCGAAAAGTCACAGATTTACCAACCCTAAATGATAAGCAAATTGATATAAAATTCGCTTAACAATACATGTTGTAGGAAGACCAAGTTAATGCCAATTGAGAATACTTTCATTTTTTAAAACCAAGAAAGGATGCAAATAAGATATTTTTCCCGTAAAGAAAACGTCCATATTTTATCAGCAATATTTGTACTAGAGGAATTATAGCATTATGCTTCAATGTCAGAAACACATATGAGTGTACACTTATCTATGGTAAACTTTGTGATTTCTTATTTAAAAATATTTTGAAGACTAATATATGATTAATTTCTTCATATTAGAAAATACCTCAGTATAATAAAACTTCAAACACTTTTAGAACATCTGTTTCTGTGTTTCGAGGGAAGTTTTCTGGTTAAAAATTTCTTGCCTTTTAAACTCCTTCAAATCCAGAAAGAGCAGATGATAATTAACCCAACCCAGGCCATAGTTGCAGGAGGCCTTATTCCCAGATAAGGGAGGTAACTTATTAGTGGTATGATGCCATGAACGCTAGGACCCCCAGAGGCCTCACAATACCTTCCTCTCTCACACACTGTTGCCTAAAATCCTGCGTCTCAGACAGCTAGCTGTCAAACACCACTTGTGATGGTGCCAGGCATTGTGCTAAAAGCTTTACTTATGCAAGTCATTTAATCCTTTCAACAGGTGGATACTATTTTACACATGAGGAAACTGAGGCCCAAAGAGATCAAGTAATTTGCCTAAAGTCACACAAGTTCAAGTCCAGAAAATCTGCCCCAGAGTCTGTTCTTCGGCAGTAGATGTCACTGCATCACACAAGAATTTTATTCCTTTGCTTTTGAAACTCCTATCCGTTAAGGTGTAAATACTTTTGAATGAAGCTGCCATTTATAACTAAGAAGGGAGAATGTGAGAGCAAGTTTGAAGTGGTGGAAGAGTGCATGCAGGGCGTCAACAGAGGCCAAAGCGAGGAGGAAGAAAATGTGACTGGAAAGGAAAGCAGGGGGAGTGTGTGCCTTCTTCCTGTCTAACGCTATCAGGCCAGAGACTGGAGAGCTACAATTTGTTGTCTCCACTCACTTGCAAAAACCTTCCGTATATCCCACCCAGTGCGATGGGATTCATTACTGAGAGGATTTTTGTCATCAGTCAAAGAAAAAAAAAAAAATAGTAACAGCAAACAGGAAGCTACCTAAACAAAATGGAATAAATGATTGAAGGCAAATGACCAAAGTTACCTAATCAATACATTTCCATTAGTTAACCCCCAAATATCATCCTAGCACTTACCATTGGCATCATTGCAATGATACCCAGATAAAGGCATCAGAATCCTCAAGATCCAGCCAGAGGGCACAATTCAGGTCATATTAATGTTCAAAATTCCCTGGCTCTTCATCCCTACCTGTGACCTTGTATTGTTCTTTATTTCTTTGTGGGAAAAATATGTTCCAAATAATTATATACTACTTATAATGTGCCTTTATAAAGGATGTGGCCAATATCTCTATTTTATATACAATAATCATTGAATTAATATTTCCGCTAACTACTACTCTACATGATTTTTAAAATTTTATAATAAACTTTCATTTTCTGTTCATTGAAGACCCAGAAATTGAAGTTATAACTTTTGAAATGAATTATTTATTCATTCTTCCAAATCTTATTTCAATGTCATACCATCTTTCACCATATTCCTTAACAAAAGAGCTTTTTAATTGGGTTACTTTGCTAGAAGTTCAAACATTTATTTGTTGAAAACATTAAAAATATTTATTGAGCACCTGCTTTACATCAAACACTCAGTAGGTATTTGGCTACATTGTTGAACCCAGCAGATGAAGATCCCTGACCTGATGGAGTTTATGTATTAGCCACCAGGAAACTGGGCTCTAATTCCTTCACATGGGAATCATTTCATATTATTTACAGAAATTCCCCTTTTTTAGAGTTAATATGTATCTAGCTCACCATAACAGGTTTTATGGATTAATTTAATGCATAAATGATGTAAATGCAGAAGAGCATTATTTGTATCATTATGTGTCCCAAGACCATAAAATCCAGTAGCAACTTAGTCACAGCTTTGTATAGGATAGAGGTATAGGCTGTCCTACACAAAGCAAAGTGGAAAATTTCTTCAAATACATGTGCATTTTAAGGTCTCAATAGTTGAACTCATTATTTAAACAATATAGGACATCTTCAATGATGCATTTTTGGCAAGGAAAGGGAGAGTGCCAGTAGGAAAATAGAAGGGAATTTCTATATTAGCATTTCTTCAATCTTGTCCTTCAGTTTTCAGTGACCTGCAGCTATAAGTCCACTGTATTCATGCTTAAATGCTTTGGGTTCTCATTTTAAAACATTCTACCATTATTCAACCCACCACTGTTATGTATATTGAAAATACACACTGGCAGAAAATTCTAATATCTAGGTCATGTTTATTATTCACTTCCTTCTGTTGCTTTTCATCTGTAAGCAAATATACAAGGTATAAATCTGCAAACCAAATTCAATAATATTTTCTAACTGTTTTTAATATTTATAAAAGGAGCTGTCATAGGCTCTGTATACATAAAACAATTTATAAAATAAAAAGCATTTACCATTTCCACTCTTAAGAATCTAGTATACATTTTTAACAGTTGTAATACATGGCGAGTTTGACAGACACCAAAGGATACAGCTGCTTATAAAAGACACTGACCCTTGTGAGGGTTGCACGCTGTAACAATTTCTTAGTAAACAGTGCCATCATGTGGTGTTTCATTTTAAAAGGAATTTCAAGATTCATTATACAATTGAACGTTACTTTTAATAATATAGAATAACAAAAATATTATTCTTACAGTATAGCATTACAAAAAACTTTATGGCTGATATTTACTAGGATGCATAAATATTCACCAAAAGGGGTTTATATAAGTAAATACTTTTGTTCACTAAATATTTTTATGTACTAAATATTTTACAATAGTTTTACTTATTTTCATATAAAGGAATCCCCTTTTAAACCTAAACACATGTCACTGAAAAACAAATTGAAAACAATGGTCAAATCATAAGCTAGTTTTCTTAAGTAGTGGGTTCAACTTGGTGTGTAAAGACCATGAAAATGCTTTTATTTTTTAAAAAATTTTTAACGCAAACACGTCCTGCTTTAATATAGTTCAAAATACAAAAATCTAAAAGTAAGGTGTGATTGCTTCATTATGAAAATGCTTTCAAATGTCTTAAAATACAGTTATATTTTTGCTCAACTATTGTAATATATTTTAGAAAAATATGTTTAATCTAATTAGATTTATTTACTTCCTTCTTTATATTTACAGGTTTACTAAGTATTTTAAACTATAATGAAACTAATAGACAGACTAGAAGGAAACCTACAAGAGTATATAATGTTTGTTCTCGCATATGTAGAAGAAAAGAAAAAAAAAAACTTCTAGGAAAGATAAAGCACAATTTACCATTTTTATTTTATTTTGAAAATCCTTATTAGTAGACATTCTTATACCCTACCTAACTCTGTCATTTGACTATTTAAAGAAGTTTCCTCTTAATTTGTCCTCAGTTGGAAATTGAAAAGTAGTCCCCTAACCTTTGTGAGTTCTTCCTCATCTTATTCTTTTCCACTCAGTGAAGTCTACTGTATCACACCTAAATAACACACTAACAAATAATACCTATCCATGGACATGACAAAACTTTCTAAAGAATGTGAGAAAAATGTGCTAAGAAGCTTGAATAACAAAACACTTTATTTTAATTTAAATAAATATATTTTATATATTATGTAAAAATGTAAAATAAATAATTTTGTTTCAATTTAAAATAGCAATTTTGTTTCCCTAAAATGTGGTGTTCAAGCCCCTTACCTCTTCAAAGAAAGGTTTCTTGAATGGTAGCATGCTTAATCAAATACATAGTCTTTTAACTGAGACCCATCTATGTAGGAGAAAAAAGGAACAGAAAGCTTAAACTAAGAAAGAAGGCTTTTTTTTAAAAAAGGAAAATCAAGCTCATTAAAAAATAAAGTAAAAACTGATTTCAAATAGATTTTTAACCTAGTCTAAAGGGAACTTTTTTCTGTAAGAAAATTGCCCAAAGAAAGTGAGCAAATGTACTAAAATCCTATTAATTACTGTATAGTATTTTAACTTTGCAAGTTTTGTTGTTGTTATTAGTCTTATCTTCAGGCACCTCCTATAATATCAGCCAGTTCTTCTATCACAAACAGTTTAGCTCTTAAGTGATAAATTAATTCAGTTGTTACCTAAATCCTGCGGGGAGAGGAAAAGCTGTCCTAATGACTGCTGTAAGTCTCAATCATTAGAAATAGTTTTGTCACTAAACTTAGCATTATTTTCTCCTATGTAGTCAGTAATCTTTAATCTTATCCCTTGATTAATTTTAAGCACAATATTACACAAGGCAACATATCAATGACTATTCTATTTAAAATGAGCTAATTTTCTTTTGCTTGTGCACTAAAATGCTTTTATTTCAGAGTTAAAGTCATTTAGAGATGTGGGGAAAAAGCTTTATTTTCTGTTCTTGAAATGTATAACCTCAAAATCTCTATGTCACTGGATACAGATCAATGAACAAAATTCTACAGGAAAATGTCACTATAAAGTATAGATAGGACAAAGGGGAGTCTCTCTCTTGGACAGTGATTGAATGAAACATCAGAAAAAATTAGAAAAGTTAGTAAGACTACATTAAGTGGATCAGAGGAAGAAATCCTCCCTCCCAACTCTTCATCATAAGAATAGATCAGGGCTTCCCTGGTGGCACAGTGGTTGAGAGTCCACCTGCCGATGCAGGGGACACGGGTTCGTGCCCTGGTCCGGGAAGATCCCGCATGCCGCGGAGCGGCTGGGCCCGTGAGCCATGGCCGCTGAGCCTGCACGTCCGGAGCCTGTGCTCCGCAGCGGGAGAGGCCACAACAGTGGGAGGCCCGCATACCGCAAAAAAAAAAAAAAAAAATAGAATAGATCAGAAAGGGAAAGATTATTCCCAGGAATTACAAATAGATTTGTAATAAAGTTACTAAATCAGAAGTTGTTTTCTCAAGTTCATATAGTAACTGAAGGTTAAACTATTTGATAGAGAAAAATTCCCAAAATTTCTACTTGAGCGTAGATATCAAAGAACATAATATTAATCAATATTAAATGGGTGATTAGCTTAGGAAATGTTACTAAGATAAACCTGGGTAAAAGCATAAAGCTATCTTATGGGTAATACTGAGTTTCCTTAAAGTTTTCATCAATTTTTGAAAAAAATCTCACTTCTTTACCAAAGATATTGATTAGGCATCATTAAGTATTGTATATGATAATATACTAGGTTTTAAAATCTAGTTTCTCAGAAAAAAAGAAAAGTGAGATAAATACTACAGTTATAATGAGCTTCTATTATATTAAAAATTAAAACATTTTTAAAAATAATCTATTCTCAATAGGTAGCAAATGTGTTAGTAACGTGGCTTTTTAATATTACTTATTAACTCTGTTGCATTCAGTTCTTTTTCTTACATTTTGGATACTTTAATATGAAAACCTGAATTTTAGGACCTTTAACCCTACTGACATCAGAATCCCCCAATGATTAAGACTGACCTTTTGCTAGTATTTCAAAAGGAGTGCAACTTCCTAAATTCAAAATATCAGCAATGAGTCAGACACAAATCAGTACAGTCAGTATTTTTAAAGCAGAAGTTGAAAAGTTCTTTTTGTTGAAGGATTGTCTGCTATGTATGAGTGAGTATATTCCATTTTGCTTCATTTTCACAAAAATAGTCTCCAAAAGCTTGGACAATACTAAAGTTTTAGATTTTAAATCTTGCAAATAATGTCTATCTTTTTTAAAAAGTTGCTGAAGCAGGTTTTTTGCTTTTGGTTTTGTTGTTCTTATATAATTCTGCTGTGGTTTGTGTCCTCACAGATTTTCAGAATAATGTAAAGGAAGGGGAAGTAGACAATATTAGAAGTTTTAAACACAAGATACAAATTCAGTAAATGGAAAATAATTACTGATCATAAATAAAAGAGAACTATAAAGAGAATAAATGAAAAACTAATTTTTTTTTTTTTTTTTTTTTTTTTTGCTAGATGCTATTTTTTCCTAAAGGCCCTGATCCTGATTCTGCTTTCTGGTTGTAAGAGAGAGAGAGGTTAGTAAATATTAGGGAGACATTAAGGATGTGATAGCACCAAATTTAGACTTTCTCCTTGACATAATTGTCAGAGGATTAGAAGAGAATTGCACAAAGGAATGACCTCCTTGGTTTGAAGTTCATTTGTGTAACAGCTAAAATCATCCAGTGAACAACCAGGAAACATTGCCCACACACTGACAACCAGTGATCTGGAGCTCTCTCTTTTTCTGAATTTCTACAGCTGTATTGTCACATGTACATCCCATGTATTTTGTATGCAAAGTGTATCTTTGGTGTTATTCTTTTTTAATCTGATCTTTTTAACTGAACTTGAAGACTGCTTGAGAGCAAAGGCCATATAAATTTTTTTAGAATTCCAAATTACGAGAGAATGCTGCACATAAACTTTTCCTAATTAGTATTTGTTCATCAAGTGGCTGTACATCTGCCTTGCCAGAATGCACAGATGGCATGAAAACATATTATTAGTTATGCTTGAAACAGCCCCATAGCAGAGTCTATATCATAAGCAGATTTATTTTTCAAGAGATTACCAAAAGACCCTAAAATACATGTATTTGCTCAAATAAAGCTGACAGAAGATTTGGTGTATATATATATATATATATATATATATATATATATATATATACACACACACACACATACACATACACACATACATATAAAACAGTCCAAATCTCTACTTTTTATTTGGAGTTGGATGTGATTTACCATGTGTCCTGCATCTTTTGACTATGTTTCATGTCATTTGATTTCTTTTTTTAAAAAACATCTTTATTGGAGTATAATTGCTTTACAATGGTGTGTTAGTTTCTGCTTTATAACAAAGTGAATCAGCTGTACATATACATATCTCCTCCCTCTTGCATATCCCTCCCACCCTCCCTATGTAACTCCTCTAGGTGGTCACAAAGCACCAAGCTGATCTCCCTGTGCTATGTGGCTGCTTCACACTACTGATCTATTTTACATTAAGCAGTATATACGAATCCATGCCACTCTCTCACTTCATCCCAGCTTACACTTCCCCCTCCCCATGTCCTCAAGTCCATTCCGTATGTCTGCATCTTTATTCCTGCCCTGTCCCTAGGATCATCAGAACCATTTTTTTTTAATTCCATATATATGTGTTAGCATACGGTATTTGTTTTTCTCTTTCTGACTTACTTCACTCTGTATGACAGACTCTAGGTCCATCCACCTCACTACAAATAACTCAATTTCGTTGCTTTTTATGGCTTAGTAACATTCCATTGTATATATGCGCCACATCTTCTTTATCCACTCATCTGTCAATGGACACTTAGGTTGCTTCCATGTTCTGGCTATTGTAAATAGAGCTGCAATGAACATTGTGGTACATGACTCTTTTTGAATTATGGTTTTCTCAGGGTATATGCCCACTAGTGGGATTGCTGGGTCGTATGGTAGTTCTATTTTTAGTTTTTTAAGGAACCTCTATACTGTTCTCCATAGTGGCTGTATCAATTTAAATTCCCACCAACAGTGCAAGAGAGTTCCCTTTTCTGCACACACTCTCCAGCATTTATTGTTTGTAGATTTTTTGATGATAGCCATTCTGACCGGTGTGAGGTGATACCTCACATTGTAGTTTTGATTTGCTTTTCTCTAATGATTAGTGATGTTGAGCATCCTTTCATGTGTTTGTTGCAATCTGTATATCTTCTTTGGAGAAATGCCTGTTTAGGTCTTCTGCCCATTTTTGGATTGGGTTCTTTGTTTTTTTCATAATGAGCTGCATGAGCTGCTTTCAAATTTTGGAGCTTAATCCTTTCCCTGTTGCTTCACTTGCAAATATTTTCTCCCACTCTGAGGGTTATCTTTTCGTCTTGTTTATGGTTTCCTTTGCTGTGCAAAAGCTTTGAAGTTTCATTAGGTCCAATTTGTTTATTTTTGTTTTTATTTCCATTTCTCTAGGTGGCGGGTCAAAAAGGATCTTGCTGTGATTGATGCCATAGAGTGTTCTGCCTGTGTTTCCTCTAAGAGTTTTACAGTGTCTGGCCTTACATTTAGGTCTTTAATACATTTTGAGTTTATTTTTGTTTATGGTGTTCGGGAGTGTTCTAATTTCATTCTTTTACATGTAGCTGTCCAGTTTCCCCAGCACCACTTATTGAAGAGGCTGTCTTTTCTCCATTGTATATTCTTGCCTCCTTTATCAAAACTGAGGTGACCATATGTGTGTGGGTTTATCTCTGGGCTTTCTATTTTGTTCCATTGATCTATATTTCTGTTTTTATGCCAGTACCATACTGCCTTGATTACCGTAGCTTTGTACTATAATCTGAAGTTCAGGAGCATGATTCCTCCAGCTCTGTTTTTTTTTTCCTCAAGATTGCTTTGGCTATTCGGGGTCTTTTGTGTTTCCATACAAATTGTGAAATTTTTTGTTCTAGTTCTGTGAAAAATGCCATTGGTAGTTTGATTGAATACAGATTGCATTCAACCTGTAGATTGCTTTAGGTTGTATAGTCATTTTCCCAATGTTGATTCTTCCAATTCAAGAACATGGTATATCTCTCCATCTGTTGGTATCATCTTTAATTTCTTTCATCAGTGTCTTAGTTTTCTTCATACAGGTCTTTTGTCTCCTTAGGTAGGTTTATTCCTAGGTATTTTATTCTTTTGTTGCAGTGGTAAATGGGAGTGTTTCCTTAATTTCTCCTTCAGATTTTTCATCATTCATGGATAGGAATTCAAGAGATTTCTGTGCATTAATTTTGTATCCTGTACTCTACCAAATTCATTGATAAGCTCTAGTAGTTTTCTGGTAGCATCTTTAGTATTCTCCATGTATAGTATCATGTAATCTGCAAACAGTGACAGTTTTACTTCTTCTTTTCCAGTTTGGATTCCTTTTATTTCTTCTTCTTCTCTGATTGCTGTGGCTAATACTCCCAAAACTGTGTTGAATAAGAGTGGTGAGAGTGGGCAACCTTGTCTTGTTCCTCATCTTAGAGGAGAGGGTTTCAGTTTTTCACCATTAAGAACGATATTGGCTGTAGGTTTGTCATATATGGCCTTTATTATGTTGAGATAAGTTCCCTCTATGCCTACTTTCTGGACAGCTTTTATCATAAATAGGTGTTGAATATTGTTGAAAGCTTTTTTTGCATCTATTGAGATGCTCATATGATTTTTCTCCTTCAATTTGTTAATATGGTTTATCACACTGATTGATTTGCATATATTGAAGAATCCTTGCATTCCTGGGATAAACCCCACTTGATCATGGTGTATGATCGTTTTAATGTGCTGTTGGATTCTGTTTGCTAGTATTTTGTTGAGGATTTGTGCATCTATGCTCATCAGTGATATTGGCCTGTAGTTTTCTTTCTTTGTGACATCATTGTCTGGTTTTGGTATCAGGGTGATGGCGGCCTCGTAGAATGAGTTTGGGAGTTTTCTTCCCTCTGCTATATTTTGGAAGAGTTTGAGAAGGATAGGTGTTAGCTCTTCTCTAAATGTTTGATAGAATTTGCCTGTGAAGCCATCTGGTCCTGGGCTTTAGTTGTTGGAAGATTTTTAATCACGGTTTCAATTTGTTTACTTGTGATTGGTCTGTTCATATTTTCTATTTCTTCCTGGTTCAGTCTCCAAAGTTTGTGCTTTTCTAAGAATTTGTCTATTTCTTCCAGTTTGTCCATTTTATTGGCATAGAGTTGCTCTTAGTAATTGCTATGATCCTTTGTATTTCTGCAGTGTCAGTTGTTACTTCTCCTTTTTCATTTCTATTTCTATTGATTTGAGTCTTCTCCCTTTTTTTCTTGATATGTCTGGCTGATGGTTTATTAATTTTGTTTATCTTCTCAAAGAACCAGCTTTTAGTTTTATTGATCTTTGCTATTGTTTCCTTCATTTCTTTTTCCTTTATTTCTGATATGATCATTATGATTTCTTTCTTTCTGCTAACTTTGGGTTATTTTGTTCTTCTTTCTCTAATTGCTTTAGGTGTAAGGTTAGATTGTTTATTTGAGATGTTTCTTGTTTCGTAAGGTAGCACTGTATTGCTGTAAACTTCCCTCTTAGAACTGCTTTTGCTGCATCCCATAGGTTTTGGGTCATCATGTTTTCATTGTCATTTGTTTCTAGGTATTTTTTGATTTCCTCTTTAATTTCTTTGATCTCTTGGTTATTCAGTAGTGAATTGTTTAGCCTCCATGTGTTTGTATTTTTACAAATTTTTTCCTGTTGTTGATATCTAGTCTCACAGCATTGTGGTCAGAAAAATACTTGATACATTTTCAACTTTCTTAAATTTACCAAGAATTGATTTGTGACCCAAGAGATGGTCTATCCTGGAAAATGTTCCATGAGCACTTGAGAAGAAAGTGTATTCTGTTGTTGGATGGAATGTCCTATAAGCATCAATTAAGTCCATCTTGTTTAATGTATCATTTAAAGCTTGTGTATCCTTATTTATTTTCATTTTGGTGATCTGTCCATTGGTGAAAGTGGGGTGTTAAAATCCCCTATTATGATTGTGCTACTGTCGATTTCCCCTTTTATGGCTGATAGCATTTGCTTTATGTAGTGAGGTGTCCTATGTTGGGTGCATAAATATTTACCATTGTTATGTCTTCTTGGATTAATACCTTGATAATTACGTAGTGTTCTTCTTTCTGTCATGTAATAGTCTTTTTTTTAAGTCTATTTTGTCTGGTATGAGAATTTCTACTCCAGCTTTCTTTTAATTTCCATTTGCATGGAATGTCTTTTTCCATCCCCTCATTTTCAGTCTGCTTTTGTTCCTAGGTCTGAAGTGGGTCTCTTGTAGACAGTAAATATATGGGTCTTCTTTTTGTACCCATTCAGCCAGTCTGTCTTTTGGTTGGAATATTTAATCCATTTACATTTAAGGTAATTGTCAATATGTATGTTACTGTTACCATTTTCTTAATTGTTTTATGTTTGTTTTTGTAGGTCCTTCCTTCTGTTGTATTTCCTGCCTAGAGAAGTTCCTGTAGCATTTGTTATAAAGCTAGTTTGTGGTGCTGAATTCTCTTAGCCTTTGCTTGTCTATAAAGTTTTTAATTTCTCCATCAAGTCTGAATGAGATCCTTGCTGTACTGAGTAATCTTGGTTGTAATTTTTTCCCTTTCATCACTTAAATATGTCCTGCCACTCCCTTCTGCCTTCAGAGTTTCTGCTGAAAGATCAGCTCTTAACCTTATAGAGATTCCCTTGTATGTTATTTGTTGTTTTTCCCTTATTGCTTTTAATATTTTTTCTTTATATTTAGTTTTTGATAGTTTGATTAATATGTCTTGGCCTGTTTCTCCTTGGATTTATACTGTATGGGACTCTCTGAGCTTCCTGGACTTGATTAACTATTTCCTTTCCCATATTAGGGAAGTTTTCAACTGTAATCTCTTCATATATTTTCTCAGTCCCTTTCTTTTTCTCTTCTTCTTCTAGGACCCCTATTATTCTAATGTTGGTGCATTTAATGTTGTCCCAGAAGTCTCTGAGACTGTCCTCAATTCTTTTCATTCTTTTTTCTTCATTCTGTTCTTGGTAGCTATTTCCACTATTTTATCTTCCAGGTCATGTATCCGTTCCTCTCCCTCAGTTATTCTGCTATTGATTCCTTCTAGAGAATTTTTAATTTCATTTATTGTGTTTTTCATCATCGTTTGTTTGCTCTTTAGTTCTTCTAGATTCCTGTTAAACGTTTATTGTATTTTCTCCATTTTATTTCCAAGATTTTGGATCATCTTTACTATCATTATTCTGAATTCTTTTTCCAATAGACTTCCTATTTCCTCTTCATTTGTTTGGTCTGTTGGGTTTTTACCTTGCTCCTTCATCTGCTGTGTGTTTCTCTGTCTTCTCATTTTGCTTAACTTACTATGTTTGGGGTCTCCTTTTCACAGGCTGTATGTTCGTAGTTCACGTTGTTTTTGGTGTCTGTCCCCAGTGGATAAGGTTGGTTCAGTGGGTTGTGTAGGCTTCCTGGTGGAGGGGACTAATGCCTGTGTTCTGGTGGATGAGGCTGGATCTTGTCTTTCTGGTGGGCAGGATTGCATCCAGTCATGTGTTTTGGAGTGTCTGTGACCTTATTATGATTCTAGGTAGCCTCTACCTAATGGGTGGGGTTGTGTTTCTGTCTTACTAGTTGTTTCACATGGGGTGCCCAACACTGTAGCTTGCTGGTTGTTGAGTGGAGCTGGGTCTTAGGTTGAGATAGAGATCTCTGGGAGAGCTTTCACCATATGATATTACATGGAGGTGGGAGGTCTCTGGTGTACCAAAGTCCTGAACTCGGCTCTCCCACCTCAGAGGCACAGACCTGACCCCTGGCCAGAGTACCAAGACTCTGCCAGCCACACGGCTCAGAAGAAAAGGGAGAAAGAAAGAAAGAAAAAAAGAAAATAAAAAGAAATAAAGTTATTAAAATAAATAATTATTAAAAATTAAAAAGTAATTTAAAAAAGAAGGAACAGAGCAACCATACCAAAAAACAAGTTCACCTATGATAACAAGCACTAAAAACTATTAAAAAAACAAAAACTGACAGAATCCTAGGACAAATTATAAAAGCAAAGCTATACAGACAAAATCACACAAAGAAGCATACCCATACACAGTCACAGAAAGAGAAAAAGGAAAAAAAAGTATTTTTTTTAAAAAAAGGAAGACAGCAACCAAAGTAATAAACAAATCTACCAATGATGAAACAAGATAAACATAAATCAGAAACCAGTCAGTCGCATACAGCAAACCCCATGTCTACAGTTGCTCCCAAAGTCCATCGCCTCAATTTTGGGATGATTCGTTGTGTATTCAGGTATTCCACAGATGCAGGATACATCAAGTTGATTGTGGAGATTTAATCTACTGCTCCTGAGGCTCCTGGGAGAAATTTCCCTTTCTCTTCTTTGTTGGCACAGCTCCTGGAGTTCAGCTTTGGATTTGGCCCCGTCTCTGCATGTAGGTCGCCTGAGGGCATCTTTTCCTGCCCAGGCAGGACGGGGTTAAAGGAGCAGCTGACTCGGGGGCTCTGGCTCACTCAGGCCGAGGGGAGGGCAGGGTACGGAATGTGGGACGAGACTGCAGCAGCAGAGGCCTGTGTGACATTGCAATAGCCTGAGGCACGCCGTGTGTTCTCCTCGGGGAAGTTGTACCTGGATCACGGGATCCTGGCAGTGGCGGGCTGCATAGGCGCCTGGAAGGGGAGATGTGGATAATGACCTGTGCTTGCACACAGGCTTCTTGGTGGCTGTAGCAGCAGCCTTAGCATTTCATGCCCATCTCTGCTGTTCACGCTGTTAGCGGCGGCTCGTGCCCGTCTCTGAGCTTGTTTAGGCTGTGCTCTAAATCCCTTCTCCTCGTGCACCCCAAAACAATGTTATCTTGCCTCTTAGGCAGGTCCACACTTTTTCCCGGACTCCCTCCGGCTAGCTGTGGCGCACTAGCCCCCTTCAGGCTGTGTTCACGCAGCCAACCCCAGTCCTCTCGCTGGGATCTAACCTCCAAAGCTGGAGCCTGAGCTCCCAGCCCCCACCCGTCCCAGCGGGTGAGCAGACAATCCTCTTGGGCTGGTGAGTGCTGGTCGGCACCAATCCTCTGTGCGGGAATCTCTCCACTTTGCCCTCTGCACCCTGTTGCTGTGCTCTCCTCTGTGGCTCCGAAGCTCCCCCCACCCCACCACCCGTCTCCGCCAGTAGAGGGGCTCCCTAGTGTGTGGAAACCTTTCCTCCTTCACAGCTCCCTTCCAGAGGGGCAGGTCCCATCCCTATTCTTTTGTCTCTGGTTTTTCTTTTTTCTTTTGCCCTACCCAGGTACATGGGGAGTTTCTTGCCTCTTGGGAAGTCTGAGGTCTTCTGCCAGCGTTCAGTAGGTGTTCTGTAGGAGTTGTTCCACATGTAGATGTATTTGTGATGTATTTGTGGGGAGGAAGGTGATCTCCATGTCTTACTCCTCCGCCATCTTGTGGGTCTCCAGCATTTGATTTCTTTGTGTTATTTTAACATTTTTATGTCAGCACATCTTCTGTGGTAATCATGTTTTTTAGTTTTTCATAATTATCACTACTGAGATATAATTTATATACAGTAAAATGTACCATGCATTTAATATATAGAACATTTCCAGTACTCAAAAAAGTTCCCCCGTAACCCCTTGTAGTCATTTATCCCATCTCTAACCCTGTGAAACTACTGATATGCTTTCTGTCCTTATAACCTAGTTATGTCTTTTTCTAGAATTTCAGATGAGGAGAACCACACAGTGTGTACTTTTTTGTTTCTGGCTTCTTTTACAAAGTAATAATGCTTTTGAGATTTATCTATGTTTTATGTGTATCAAGTTCATTCCTTTCATTACTGATATTACATTGTATGGATACAACATTTTGTTCATTCATCACTTGTTAAATATTTGGTTTGCTGCTGGTTTGTTTTTTACCTTTTATCTTCTATGAACATCTGTGTTCATCTTTATACATATATGTCCGTGGACGTATATTTTTATTTCTCTTGAATAAATACATAGGAGTGAAATTTCTGGGTAACGTAACAAACATCTGTTTAGCTTTGTAAAAGATTGCCGAGCTGTTCACAGTGGTTGTGCCATTTTCCATTCCTACCAGCAATGTATGAAGGTTTCAGTTGTGCACCTTCGCCACTTCTCAGGCCAGAATAACATTGTCAGTCTTTTTAATTTTAGCATTCTGATGGGGGTGTAGTGTATCTCATTGTGGTTTTAATCTCCATTTCTCTGATGACCAATAATATGGAGCATCTGTTTAGGTGCTTACTCATCATTTATATATCTTCTTTTGGAAAGTCTCCTCAAAACTTTTGCCCATATTTTAATTGCATTGTTTCTCTTGTTACTGTTGAGTTTATAAGCTTTGTATATGTCTGGACACAAGTCTTTTGACATGTATATGTTTTATAAATATTTTCTTCCATTTTCTTAAAGCTGTCTTTGTAAGAGCAAAAGTTTTACATTTTAATGAAGTCCAATTAATTGATTCTTTTCTCTTACAGGTCATGCTTTTTATATCCTATCCAAGAATCTTTGCCTAACACAAAGTCATAATGATTATCTCCTGTGTTTTCTTCTAAACGGCTTGTAGCTTAACTTTTACATGTCTGTATTTCATTTTAACTTAACTTGTATGTGTGGTAAGAGATGAGGGTTAAGCTCAAATGCCAGCACCATTTGGTGAAAAGACTACCTTTTCCTCATGGAATTACTTTGCCATCTTTGCCAAAAATCAAATAAATATGTGTTTGTGGTTTATATTTGGAATATTGATTCTAATCCTTTTCCTAAATAACTATAGTTATGCTAATACCACATTATTTTAATTACTGTAGTTCAAAATCAAGTATCCTAAGTCACCCAAATTGTCCACCTTTTTCAAAAGTCCTTGCATTTCCATACAAATTTTTTAATAAGTGTGTCAATTTCTACCAAAAAGCCCAATGAAATTTTGATTGGGATTATTTTAAATCTATTGATCACTTTGGGGAGAATTATTATCTTAACAATATTGAGTTTTCCAATCAATGAATAAGATATATCTCTCACCAGTTTTAATTAGGGTCTTAATTTCTCTCAACAGTATTTTACAGTTTTCAATGTACATGTCTCAAACACATTTTATACCATTTATCCCTATGTATTTCATGATTTTACATGCTATTTTAAATGCTACAGTAAATCTTATTTTATTTTTCAATTGTTCATCACTATTATATATAAATATAATTGGTTTTTTATATTGATTTTGTATCCTGCAAACTTGCTAAACTCACCTATTAGATCTAAAAGATTCTTGTAGATTCCTTAGGATTTTCAATATATGGTACCATGTTGTCTAAGAATAAAGATAGTTTTACTCTTCCTTTCCAGTCTGTGTCACATATTTCTTTTCTTTCTTTCTTTTTTATTTTTGTTTTTGTGGCTTTATCACACAGGCTTGTTTGGACCTTCAGTACAATGTTAAATAGAAATGATGAGAGTGGCTATCTTTGTTTTGTTTCTGATATAATGTGGAAAGCATCCTGTCTTCTATTATGTTAGTTGTAGGATGGATGGATGGATAGATAGATTGATTGATAAATAGATATATGTCCTTCTTCATATTGTAGAAGTTTCCTTCAATTTCTAGTTTGTTTTCTTTAATCATGAGTAGGTGTTGAATTATGACAAATTCTTTCTCTGCATTCACTGAGATAACATACGTTTTTTCTCTTTTGTTTGGTTACATTCGTTTTTGAATGATAAGTCAACTCTGCATTACTAGAATACATTTCACTTTGCCATGATGTATTTTCCATTTTTTAAGTTGTGTAAATTGCTGCATTCAATTTGACAATATTTGTTACAGATTTTGAATATATGTTCATGAAGGACAGTCATCTTTAGTTTTCTTTCCCTGTGATGTCTTTGTCAGTTTTGCTTTCAAGGTAATATTAAAGTTGTAAAATGAGTTTTGAAGTAGCCCCTCTTCCTTTATTTTCAGAAAGAGTTTGTGTAGGATTGGTTTGTGTAGGATTATTTCTTCCTTAAATGTTTGATAGAATTCATCCATGATGCTATTTTGGCCTGGTTAAAATATTTAGTTTCTTTAATTGAATAAAGATATTTAGGAGTTCTGTTTCTTCTTGAATTAGTTTTGGTCAGTTACATTCTTCAAGGAAATTGCCCATATAATCTACACTGTTAATTTATTGACATAGACTTGTTTGTAATATTACCTTTTTATCCTTTTAAGGTCTGTAGAGTCTCTGGTGATGTTCCTATTTTTATTTCTGATATTGTCACTTTAGTTCCTTTCAGTTTTTTCTTGATCAGTATAGGTAAAGACATCAATTTCATTGATTATTTTGGGAAAAAAAACAAGTTTGAGGTTCATTGATTTTTCTCTATTGTTTTTATGATGTTAATTTCTTTGATTTTTACATTTATTTTTATTATTTTCTTTCTTTTTACCTAGAATTTAAGTTGTTCTTCCCTTTGTGATTTCTACATGCAAATTTAAATAATTTTTAGACATTGCTTCTTTTTAATAGTCACTTAAAACTATATATTTTCCTCAAATCACTGTTTTAGTTTTGTCTCATTGACTTATATATATATGAAATGTAATTTCATTTTCATTCAGTTCAAAACTTTTTCTAATTTCCCTTGTGCTGTGTTCTTTGTCTCATGGAGTATTTAGGCCATTTATATTTAATGTAATATCAATATGGTTTAAATCTACCATCTTTCTCTTTATTTTCCATTTGTCCCTTCTGTTCTTATTCTTTTTGTCTTATCTTTATTTTGGGTTGAGTATTTTATTAGTACTCCATTTTTATTTTCACAATGGCTTATTATTAGGTCTATTTCTATATTTTTTTTTAGTATTTTCTCTAATGTTATAAAAATACACCTTTAATTTGTGATAGTGTATCTTCAGATATTATATCACTTCAAATATAAGAAACTTACAGTAATATACTTCCATTTCCCTTTGTTCTTTACCCTATTGTTGTCATTTTACTATCTTCTTCTACATATATTTTATTTCTACAAATGTTACAAAACCCGCATAACATTGTCACTGTTATGCTTTGGAGAACTAAATATCTTTAAAAGAATTTAAAAATAAGAAAATTATATCTTTTCTATTCACCTATCTGTTTTCCATTCCCAGAGCACACACAGATCTCTATGTAGATCTGAGATTCCATCTCATATCATTTTCCTTCTGCTTGATGAACTTACTAGAACAATTTTTATAATGAAGTTCTGCTGTCAATGAATTTTCTAAACTTTGATTTTGTCTAAAAAGTCTTTATTTTATCTTCATTATGAAAAATATGGATGTCTTAGTCCATTTGGGCTGCTATTTTAAAAAATAACAGACCAAATGTCTTTTAAACAACAGAAATTTATTTCTCACAGTTTGGGAAGCTGGAAATTCAAGATTAGAGTGTCAGCATGATAGAATTCTGATGAAAGCCTTCTTCCAGTTTGCAGACTGCTGACTTCTCTCTGTGTCTGCAAAAGGTAGAAGAAGTGAGGCTCTCTCTAGGGCCTTTTTTTTTTTTTTTTTTTTGGCAGTACACAGGCCTCTCACTGTTGTGGCCTCTCCCGTTGCAGAGCACAGGCTCCGGACACGCAGGCTCAGTGGCCATGGCTCACGGGCCTAGCCGCTCTGCGGCATGTGGGATCTTCCCAGACCGGGGCACGAGCCCGTGTCCCCTGCATCGGCAAGTAGACTCTCAACCACTGCGCCAGCAGGGAAGCCCTGGGGCCTCTTTTACAAGGGCACTAATACTATTCATGAGGGCTCTGCCCTCATGATCTAATCACTTCCCAGAGGTTTCACCTCCTTGGGCATTAGATTTTCAACACATAAATTTGGGGACACTAATATTCAATCACAATGTATATCACAAACAGCATTGGATATAAACTTCTGTACATTCTTTTTTGGCACTTATATGTCGTTTCAGTGTATCTTGGCTTGATTAGCTTCTGGTGAGAATCATGCAGTCATCCTTTCCTTAATTCCTCTGTGCATAATGTGACTATTTTTTTCTTATGGTCATCTTTAATATTTTCTCTTTATGACTAAGTTACAACAATTTATAATGTGCCTTGATGTGATTTTCTTGGTGTTTATCATGCTTGGGTTTGTTTGAGCTTCTTAGATTTGTGGATGTCTAGCTTTCACCAATTTTGGAAGTATTTTGCTACTATTTACATATTTTTCTGTTCCTTTTTTCTTCTGGGACTCTAATTGTGTGTGTGTCTGTGACTGTATGTCTGTGTGTTAGGCTGCTTTGGGGTCACTAAGACTCTGTTATTTTTATTATCAGTCTTCTTTTCTCTGTGTTTCATTTAGAATATTTATATTGCTATCTCTTCAAAATCTTTAATCTTTTCTTCTGCAATGTCTAATTTGTAGGCAATTCCATCCTATAAAAGTTTTATTTTTAAAAGTTCCATTTGTTCATTTTTAATAAGTTCCTTTCTCTCATTATATTCATGTTTTCCTTTAGATCATTCAATACATTTAATACCTACACACATGTGTGTATGTGTATGTATAAAATTATTTTAAAGTCATGTATGCTAATTCCATAATCATTGCTATTCCTGTGTCTGCTTTTATTGACCGAAGTTTCTTCTGGTTAAGGATTACATTTTCCTGCTTTCTTTGACTGTCTAGTACTTCTTCTTTGGATGTCAGACATTATGAATTTTATATTGTTGAGTGCTAAATTTCAAGGTATACCTTTAAAGAATGTTGGGCTTTGTTCTTGTAGGCATTTAGATTACTTCAGATCAGCATGATATATGTCAGGGTTGTTTTTAAATTTTTAGAGTGGGTCTAGAATTACCTTTACTCTGGGGCTAGCTTAGTCCCCACTACCAGCATAACCCTTTTGGGATTTCTTCTGAATGCTCCACATACTCAATGAGACCTCTCTACTCTGGCTGGTAGGAACTCAAATAATTCCTTGCCCTGTGTAAATTCTGAAAGTTGTTCACCATACAGTTCTCCATAAATTTTTCCTTCCCTGATAGTTTTTCTTTACCTCACCAATAAAGTTCCAATTTATATGCACAGATTTGTGTTTGGCCAAAAACTCAAGGGGATTTATTTACAGATTTCCACAGCACTTTCTATGCATAGCAACCTCTTCTCTGTAAATCTTCCCAGCATATTCTAGCCACCTTGGCTTTCTGATCTCTGGTCTTGGTCCCTTCAACCCATTAACCTGTTAGGACCCTCCCCTTTCTGCCACTAGGTAGAAAGCTGAGGGCAGCCATAGAGCTCATCTCACTTTCTTTCCTCCTATCAGGAATTATGGTTCTGTGCTGTCTGATAACCAATATATGAAAACAGTGTTTTTTTCATATATTTTTCCTATTTTCTAGTTGTTTTTGTCAAGAGGGCAAGTCCCATAGGGGTTTTCCATTCACAAGTGGAAAACAAGTGCCTGTGGTAATCTAATTGTCTTGTGTAGGGATACTGCATGTGACTTTTATTAAAGAGACATTTTTGAGGGGACAATTTTGTTGTTGCCTCTGTTGAAAGTTACAGTGCTCACTGGTTTCAGAGAGATTTCACATTAGTTTCTTGGCTCAGAGTTTCCACAAGGATCATAAAGTTTCGGGGCTTTGTGACTGCATTTCCATGCATGGTCCAGGATGAATGATTATAATCTACACCCTTTCCTTGAATAAGAAGGAAGAGCATTTCCAATTGGACTGTATATTTGCAGCCTCTGGTTTTATGCAAAGTGCTGAGGACTAGTCTCTCCTGTACATGATCTACAACCTTGAATCCTGCTCTTCTGTTGCCATTAAAGCCCCAGCCTCTAAAGCATTCACCTTTGTGGGCCACACAGCTCCAGCTCCCTCCTATCACTGCTCGTTTCTGCGTGGTTACCAGTACTTGTAGATTTAACTTTCTTCTTTTGAAACTCAGCTACGTAATTTTACATAGCTTTGGCATTTTAATAGTTTTACTGTAATTCTATGTATTTATACTGAAGAAGCATGCTTTCCAACATCAGCTAACACTGCCATTTTGACCGTAAGTGCTCCAAAATTTTTACATGCTGAAACTGCAAGTCAAGAGATTACAGTATTTGAACAGGATAGAAACTGATTACTAGGAAAGTAGGATAGTGATGCTTTATAAATCAAGAAATATTTTGTTGAGCTTCGAATAATCTTGAATTGAAATTTTCACTCACTGCCTCGAAGCAGAAAGTAAATCTAGCTTGAGTGCTGTAAACATATAGCCCATAGTATTTAGCATATAAAAAATGTTCATAAATGTTTTTTGGATGATCATAAATAGCAGAATTACATTGAAAAATCACTGTTTTCAAATAAATATTGGAAACAAGTAGGAGAAATTTAAAATATAGTTGAGATTTTTAAAAATTTATTATTGGTATATTGAGTTTTTTTTAATATTGAAAATGATTTGCTATTGTGTTTGTTCTATAAAACTATATACCCTTGCCCTCCCCCCTGTCAAATTTAAGAGAGAGCATTTCGTTAAAAAAAAAAAATTCTGAGTAAAACTTTAGTTCATATCCAAATTTTGCTTGCTATAGTTTTAACCACTGGTGAAATTGCCATCCTTTATAATGTTTTTTCTTCATTTTTTGAAAACATTTATTTTTAAAGGATGTTCACAAAAACAAAATTAAATGTCCTTGACAAAAAATGTGGGATTTAAATAGTATTTCCTTTTAATTTTTGTTAAATAGATTAGTTAAAGTGTGGACTGTGTCAGTCATTTTCTCCTTCAGGTTAGCCAGATGCTGATTTAAAATAACACAACATTTCAAAACATTTGGGATCATTACTGCTATATCTGTTTCCACATTCTAGGCCAAATACAGAAATAAATAGACGTTACAAGTATAGTTAGCCAGTATGCACATATAAATGTCTAGTCCATTTATATCAGTCCAAATATGTCTCTCCTAATTTAATTTAAGCCTAAGTGCCTTGAATCAATATAATCAGACAAGGAAACAGATAACACAGCATTATTTACAGACACTGAAAAAACACATGAATGATCAGGACCAATAGCTTAAATTCTGATTAAATGATCAATTAAAAATAAATGGTGACTAAGGGAAAAGAATCTGAAAGAAAAATAGATAAATATGTATGTATAACTGAATCACTTTGCTGTACACCTGAAACTAACACAACTTTGTAAATCAACTATACTTCAGTAAAAATTAATTAATTAATTAAAAAAAAAAAAAAAAAACCAAAAGGTGTCTATAAACTGAGCCTCAGTCATAGAAAAACCAGGATACTTAGGAAGAGAAGCACAAGCTAATTCATACAGATAATACAAAGTTACTAATATTATGAAGTCTGCTGACTTATAAATCACTACTGGGTAATTTTGCAGTAGGTGTAAATGTATCATCTGCCACATTTGTCCAAATTGAATACATGTCATATGGTGAAATAAAATATGAAGAACCACTTAGAAAATTATGGGCTAAATGTTACTGAACTACTTAACATTCTACCTTTTCATTCCTGTAAATCCAATTTCTCTTCAGGCTTTTCTTTCTTCTCTACTAGCAGCATTAATAAAACTAGTAAATTAGTGGGTTGATCTTTAAAAATTAAAAAATTTATGAATCAAAACAATTAATGAGGGCTTCCCTGGTGGCGCAGTGGTTGAGAGTCCGCCTGCCGATGCAGGGGACACGGGTTCATGCCCTGGTCCGGGAAGATCCCACATGCTGCGGAGCGGCTAGGCCCATGAGCCATAGCCGCTGAGCCTTCGCGTCCGGAGCCTGTGTTCTGCAACTAGAGAGGCCACAACAGTGAGAGGCCCATGTACCGCCAAAAAAAAAAAAACCAAACAAAAAACCAATAAATTTCCAGTATACTCATTCACAAAACATTAAGCCATTTTCAACATGACTTTTTAAAGAACCAAATCCTGAAAATGTTTTCTAACTTTTTTTTTTTTTCTTCTGGTGAGACACCTCCCATGAACAGCTCTCCCTAGCACCCCAGAGAGCAGATTTCAGTAAATTTCCAAGGGCTAGTTTCCAGCAAGTCTCACTGGCATGGCACAACAGTAATTCTCTGCCATTCAGTGAGCCACAGATGGGCCCTCTCCAACATCTGGATCTCAGCCCTGAGGGCCTCTCCTTGAACACTTTGGGTACTCTATCTTAGCCCTGTGGGTAGTGTTTACTCCTTATACCTGCCATTGCTATATTTCTTAGAGGTATCTTCTTCTTAACCAATCTCTCATTATTCCAATCCACTGTTATACTTAATCACTCTTTATATTAAACTTTCCCTATTCAAATTATTATGTGATTTCTCTTTCCTAATTGGACCCAGATTAATATAACACTAAACTCCTGAGATAAACATTCACTCTCCTCTACCCTTAGGGGAAATTCAGGGGAAAGGACTGAAAAGCACTTAAAGAAGAATTTCCTCTCAAATATTTTTAGTCACAATTCAAATACGCAGCTATTTAATGCACTTGATTTTTAGACAGTTTTAGATCCATAGCAAAGTTGAATGGAAAGTATAGGGAGTTTCCATAGACACTCCCTGCCCCACCTATGTATGTATAATTATTTTTAACTGGCTCCTAAGAATAATGGTCACTTGTTTACTTTTTTATCCATTAAAATTTTTTGACAAATTTGTTGACAAAAAAATGAGAAGCAGCTCACAATGACTTCAAACCTTCTAAAATTTTATTCTCAAACTTAAAGACTTTCTTAAGATATTTATCAAAAACATGAACAAGAATGCCTTCCACTTTAAAATTAAGTTTGTTAAATATGAACTCTACTACTTATTTGGCAACTAATATGATCATGGATAAGAATGCTGATATAGGTTTGATCGTAGACTCACCACTGTCCATATAACTTTATGTAAATTACTTCTCTGTATTTCAGTTTTTCTGAAATGTAAAATGGAAATAATGATATTGCTTGTTTTATAGGATTTTAGTGATTCTTAAATGAGATGATCCATGTAAAATTCTAAATGATCACAGTTTGGCAAATAGTAGGTTCTCAAAGACATTGGCTGTTGTTATTGCTAGAAATAATATCATTTAAACCTTTAGTAAAAACACAATGAGATTTAGAATAATAAAAATCAAAGTAGAGTAATTTAGAAGCAAATCATTAGGGCAAGAAAATCTAGAAAAACTATTATAAATAACTTTGAGTGATGGCATATTTGGAGACTCAGCTAGTTTTCCAACCAGAAATTGTAATTTTAAATATAAGATATGGTCTATGTATCATATAGCAATATAAACTCCACTTGGCTTTTACTAATTGCTAATATTATCATTTGGACTGAAATGCAATCTGGTATTAAACTGATATCATGTCAATTCTGTTTCTTATAAGTAAATTTAAGTATGTTGCCCTTTAGGCATATTCTGATTGACATGTGGTTGATTTCCTTCTAAAGAACACTTGTTCAAACGTGAGAAGAATTATTATTCAGATCCTGAAACTTAACACTTAAATTTAGAATGGCATTTTAATGACTAATCTTTCTTTTTAAATGGCTGATAAGGAGATACTGTTATGAACAGTGACAGTGAGTCCTTAGACTATTTGGAGAAATATACAGATGACATCCTAAAGTTGGATGATTATGGAAACCCATTCAGAACAGTAGTTAGTAACCTATTTGGAAGGCAAAAGTGATCAGGCCCAACTTTAGGAGGTTTTGGATACATTTCAATTGTAAATGGATTGAATAGACCACAAAACAGATAACAAAACATTTAGGTTGTTTTCTTCAGCTGAAACAGCATAGATCATAATTTTAAAAATTGTCAGACAAAGACCAAGCATCTCCATATAAGTGATAGGCTAGTATGTTCTTGTGTCTTTCCCACCTCTCCACAACCTCCAACCTCTACTTCACGCTGAACTTTGCTGACTACATTTTCAAAAAAAGTACAGATTTTATACATGTTTCTTTTCTTATTTGGTGGAATCACTTCCTATTTTGACAATTCAAGGAGTAAATGATAATGTATTCCATTTCCCTGAAATCAAGGCCTCCATTTTGCATAACACAATGAAGTTTTTAAACAGGAAAAGGAAAAGGAAGAATTTAATTAGTGGGGAAGTTTGAAAATATACTTTAAAGAATATCCAGGAAAGGAATAAGGGCATTTGACATCCTCTAGTGATCTTTTCTATATAACTAAAGCATATGAGAAAAGCAGATGTTACCAATGGAAAGTGCAAAGCTGAAATGCCCTGCAGTTGCCCACCAAAACCAAAGAAAATGGTTCATAGGGGCCAGGATATTCTTCTCTCAGGAGACATCTCTGGAAATTCAAATATATGTGGATAATCCTAGGGAATTGGTTTCTCTGAACAAGAGGCCAGGGATGATGTTAGGACACTGGAATAACCCCAAGTCAATGTTAAACTCAGATTTATTTTCATTAGTTGAATCTCTCTAATTTGCGTTAGATTCTGTAGTCTTGAAATGACCAGGAGCCAGGTGACCCTCGTCTGATTCTGTACTAACCTCTTGTCAGACAAAAGAATATTGGTCTAGTAATTATTTCCTTGTCATTGGTAAGTTATCAACATGGAGAGAAAAGGACATGTGACTACAGCACAATAATACTCTATCGACGTTATTTCCATACAGTTGTTTCCAAAGGCAAAGGGTGAAAGCAGAAAATAATATCTGAAATGTCAGAAACTGAGAATCTGAGAAGCATTGGAGAAATTAACTCCTAACATGTGAAAAAGAGTTGTTGTCAAATATAAGGAATGAGGTTTTAGAAGTTATAGCGAACACTAAAGAAAGTAAAAAAAAAAAAACTATCTGTTATACTTCTCATTTCAATGTGGACCAAGGGACTGGAACAACTCTCTGTCCAAACATGACAGTTTGCCTTTAATGAGAAATACTCTTGATTTTCATCCAGAGCTTTCTTCAAAGGTGGGCTGTGTCATGGTAGGAAGCACTCTGTAATGCTCACCCTTGAAAGTTTGCTCAGATGCTGCCTCATTAGGGAATCTCCCTGACTACCCCTCACCCACCTTCCAAGGAGAGCAGCTACTCCCTTTTCTCTATCCCAATGGACTCCACCAGGGCTAGCTTCATTATGTTGTAACAAGTATATGTTTTCTTCATTCTACTGGGAAATTTTTGGCTGAAGAAAAGTTATCTTAGTCATTGTTCAAATATTTGAAGACAGAATTTTCTTCCTCTCTTCTCCAAACTACACGTATATAATATGTCATGCCATTTCACATAGAAAAGTTTTCCAAGTCCCTAAAGCACCTGCTCACCCTCCTCTGGATCCTCTTTGTTTGGAAAATGCCCCTCATGCCTCATAAATAGCATCAAACATTGAAGTCAAATCTATTTATTTGAGGCTCGCCTACAGAAGTCTCCAGAGTTTATGCAATTACGATCCTTTGGATGTAAAACCATCGTATAAAATGTTTCTCTAAACGACTAAGCATCTTAGATAGTACATAAGATAGATAAGTTATTTAACAGGCACATAAGAAGTAGCCCCTATGTCCCAGGCACTGTGCTAAGAACTGGAGATCCTGCCATATGGACCCTCAAGGAGGCTCTTCTTACATGTAGCCTCCTGGAATGTATTAACGTGTGTCATAAGTAAATGAGGGTTTTATAAACAAATACTTTACGGTCACTCTGAGGTATATCTTTTCCTTAGGACTTTTTGAGACTTCTGATATTCAAATGTAATCTGTGTCTCTCCAGGACTCAAAATATAATATGCATTATTTCCCAAACTTACCTGTTCACACCACAGTGTTCACGATGCATCTGGAAGAAGCAGTGCATGAGAATACTTTGAGAAATACCCTCTAGAGTATATAGACAAGTAAACAGATAATTGTGGTTTAAGGAAATAAGAGCTGTGGTAGCATCACCGGGTGGAATACAAGTACAAAGGAAGGTTCCAAGGACTGAGTGCGTGTGTTACCAAATCCAAGCATGTACTTCTGCCGCAGGACAGGCCAATAATTTGAGAGGTGAGTTGTTGGGGCAAAGAGTAGTGACTTTATTTGGAGAGCCAGCAGACCAAGAAGAGGTGGACTAGTGTCCCAAAGAACCATCTTACCCAAGTTAGAATTCAGGCCTTTTTTGTATTAAAAGGGAATGAGGGTGTATGGTTGGTTACTGTAAACTTCTTGGCGCCAGAAACCTTTGTTCTTGCATCTGTCCATGTAGGTCTGGTCACAGTGTTCCTATAAACCTCCAACAAGACAAATGTTATTCTCTGTTCTGCAACTTTTTATCTGTATATGGATGGAAAAGTGTTATACATTTAAAGGTCAGAGCCTTGAGAATGGGCTATCCTGTATATTTCAGGTTATAGGCAACATTCTTTTAGTTATTAACTTACAGCAGAGGTAATAGAATACAAAGGTTAAAGTAAAAGAAACAGATCCCATATGGAGTCAGATTTGCTCTTCCCTATTACATGAGGGAAAGCTTCTACAAAGAAGTGATACAACAAACGGATCTCTGAGGACAAGTCTGAGTAAATTAAGTGAAAAGGGAGAAGTCAGTGGTGGGCTTTTCAGAAAGAATTTTCAGGCATGGGCAAAGCCCTGAGTGTCTTACTATGCACAGTGACATTCTGTAGTCAGAACTGCAAACACATCTATGTTAGCTGGGACAGGCATAAAAAAAGGCAACACCAGTCCTTCTAAGTGAAAACAAGGCTACAAAAGTCAGAAATCCTTTCTCATCCTGCTCTTCCAAGAAGTACACAAAGCTAACAAGAATAAAAAATAAAAACTTAATAAAAATCTTTGTAGATAAACTAGGAAATATAACCTGAATATAACTATGAATTGACAAAAACAATTATGATTGGTCACAAGCAGTACAGAAGTTCATGATGAGTGGAATTACAGAAAGTGGAGTGTGCCTGATGTTGCAGGTTGTCCCAAAAAGCACCAACAAAAATATAACTTTCTCAAAATGAAAGACCCATTTTGAAATCCAAAAACCATAGTCCTTGTTTGCAGCAAGCGTGCTGGAACCGTGTTGAGCAATGCAGGTAGCAATTTGATTCGGTGTAGCAGAACATGAGTGGTTCTGAAGAAGCATCATGCTGATTAACCCTATTTGCAGGAGTACCCTGCTTCTGTGGCAGCAAACAAGGAGAAATATCCTAAGTGGTGACCCCTCCCTCTATTTAACTGGAGTGGAACCTACAGAAAATAGCTGGTCTAGGAAAATTCAACCCATTTAACAATAACTAAAAGAAATGGAATAAGTACAAAATCAATACAAAGGCAGTATAAGAAAAAAAAAAAATCTCACCAGAAAAATGTCACCAAGAACAAAAGTCAGACAGAAAAAAAGAGTAATTCCCACAATACTGTAAATCATATCATAAAGCTTTAATAATTAAAACAATGTGGCAGTGACACATGAATTGATAGATCAATGAACAGATTGGTAAATTCAGAAAGTGACCCAAATACACACATGAATCTAGTATACGGCAAAGATGACATCTCAAGTCAGGGGGAAATAGAGGGACTATTTAAGCAAATGGTGTGAAAGCAGCTGGGTAAACTTCTGAAAAATATTTTTTTAAGTTAAATCCATACTTCACACCACACACCAACATGAATTTCAAATACAGCAAATGTTTAAATGTTACCAAAGACTGCTAAAGAAACCTTAATTCATACTCCCATTATTAGCCATCTGTAAGGATATTTGATTCCCTAGTACATGATATTTTCAAACTTTCTGATCTTTGCAAATCTAATGGGTAGAAATATGACATCTTATTGTTTTAAGTTAGCATTTTGCTGATTACTGCAGCTTCTTATGTTTTTAATGACCATTTCGATTTCCTCTTCTGTGAAATTGCCTGTTTGCATCTTTTACACGCTTGTTTCTACTTGATTGTTTGTCTTTTTCATATTGATTATTTTAGGGTTTCTTTTTACTTCCTAGAAAACAATCTATTGTTTGCTTTATGTGAGGCAATTATTTTCTTCTGTATCATGGCTTAGCTTTTAATTTTATATGTGGTTTCTTCTGATGTGCACCTGTTTTTTATTTTGATGGAGTCAAATTGTCATTCTTTTCCTTTGTGATTTTTCCTTTTGTGTTTTTTTATATCCACTCTTTGAAAAAGATTGCTTTTGTGTTTTTATTGGTTTATATTTGCCTACTGAACCTCAGGAAGAATACACAATTAATTATAGTAGTTACCAGTGTATGTATGAGGGGGGAGGGGAGGGAAATGGGAAAAGGAGACTACGATAGAAGGCAGTCTTTGCAGACTACACATAATTAATTACACGGTGTTTTTCTTTGAAAGATGATTTTATTACCTATTCAATGGATTATATTTAAAAATCAGTTTATTTTAAAGTAAAATTAATATTAATTTAGTTTTAAAAAAAAAAGCCAAGCAATAAAAACGATGCCTTCGGCTATCTTTCTACCTATCTCAGAGTTTGAAAAGTCACACTTTCAGAGATATGGTGGGGAAGTGGTTCTAGTATGCAGCTGTTTTTATGTGTCAAAATGAACGAAGTTTCCTGAGATATTTCAGAACAGGAATTGTAAATTTTAACATATTTTTTTCTAATGGAGACTATGAAGGGATGAAACAATTTATAGTAAGCTGAAGTAGTGAAAGCATTCCATGCAGTGCAAAAATGTCAACTTCAAAATTAATCTGAATATCACCTATAAAGAAAAAAAAATTTACCATTAAATGATCAGCTGACAACTTGAAGCAGAATATACTGAAATGCATAACATTTTATTATCATATCTATTTCTTGCAATTCAGAAAAACCATAAAGAATATCATCTAAATCTGTAATTTAATGCCTAACACTGTAACACATTTCTAAAGCAAGTTTTAAAATGAGTCAGCCTTATGAGGCTGAGTGACATTTTATCACTGGTTTAAAGGAAAATACTGTCTCTGTTAAGATCTTATAAAATATATAATAAAGAAAAATGCAGTATAAGTTTAGACAAATTTGAGAATTTTATCACCTTAACATCAGAGTGTTAATGCATTTATAGCCACAAATATTTGAACTATCCCATTCATTATGTCAGATGACAAGAAAGGTGCCTGAAAATGGTCTCATTTGTTCATGTAAATTAAATAATGTCAGATCTATGAGTGATGTATTTGTCATTATAGGATCTAGATGTTCAGAGTATCATGGACCAAAACAACATTTGTAACGGTATGAAAATGAAATATTTCAACATTAATGTTTTCCCTGAAAGGATTTATTTTCATGGTTAATTTTTTTCTGTTGGACTAGCTGGCTTAGCATGTTTTCTGCAGAAAAAGAACCTCAAAAACAAGTGTCAGTTTAATTAAGCACAGCAAAGGTAAAGAAACAAAGGGAGCATTAAAAATGGTTCTGAAGAATCTAGGGGCAGGACAGGAATAAAGATGCAGATGTAGAGAATGGACCTGAGGACACGGGGAGGGGGAAGGGTAAGCTGGGACAAAGTGAGAGAGTGGCATGGACATATATACACTACCAAATGTAAAATAGATAGCTAGTGGGAAGCAGCCGCATAGCACAGGGAGATCAGCTTGGTACTTTGTGACCACCTAGAGGGGTGGGATAGGGAGTGTGAGAGGGAGACGCAAGAAGGAGGAGATATGGGGATATATGTATATGTATATATATAGCTGATTCACTTTGTTATAAAGCAGAAACTAACACACCATTGTAAAGCAATTATACTCCAATAAAGATGTTTTAAAAAAAAAAATGGATAGGTGGGTGAGGATAGATGTTACCTGGGAACTATCTTGTGTTAGTTTAGTCACCTACAATTGTAAAGGCTAAATTTGAGTTGTTCTCACTGAAGAGCATAGACGATGAGCATGAATAAATGATCACAGGATGGGGCCAAAGGCGAGGACAGCTGAAACGCAATGAGATACAAGAGCATAAAATAAAGGAAAAAGAAAAGAAAAGGACATTCTCAAGACCTTTTATTACAGATCTTGTGGAAATAATTTGGTTTAGACTTTGCTGACTTCTGTTTTTAATGTTGGCATTTTTACATATTAAAAAACATGTCGTTAATTTCAAGAGGTGAGGGGAGAGCAGGAATGCCCAGTCCTGGTGTCCCCATCAGCACAAGTCCTGCTCCATAAAGGTTCTTGGCATCGAAGGTACTGTGCCCCACCCAGGGCTGCACGGGTGGACATCAACTTGAATGAGAGAAGCAGGCCCAGGAGTGGGAACGGTCATGGACACTAGCCCCGCTACCGTATGGCCAGATATTTTTTTATTTGTCAAGAGAAACTAAAAAAATCTGTATCATTCTTCTGATACTTAAATGTAGAAAAGGCTGAAGGAAACTAGTTTGCAATCTGTGTACTTTAATAATAATGATAGCAAACCCTTATGCAAACTCCCTATGTGCCAGGGATATGTTCCAAGTACTTTACATAACCTCGTTTCATTCTCCTAACAACCACTTGAGGTTTGTTCTATTTTATCCCCATTTTTAAGATGAGTAAACTGAGGCATAGACAAGTCTGTAACTTGCCCAAGTTCACACAGTTGTCAACGGCAGATGTAGGACTTGAAAGGAGAAAGTTTGTTCCACAGTTCACACTCTCAAACACTAAAGCACCCCAATAAGAAAATTTCTCCTTCACAGAGCTGCTTGTAAGTATTTCATTAATTATGGAACTGAATTAACTATTTCTGGCACTATACTGATATGTTTCCATATAATCATTTTTCTAAAGTCATTTTTTAAAATTTGGAGAATTTCATGAGTCACCATTGTTTCTAAAGGGCCCAGTTTGGAAGAGGGGATGTTTTGGAAAACTTAAGCTTGTTACTTATTTGAATATTTTCTAAGAGTAAAACATCATTTTGGAGAATGTATTTTTTATCTTTCAGCTATCACTTCCCATTTTGCTTTTTATTAACTTTTTCATTGTGAAATACTGAACTGAAACTAGAAGCCAACCTAAATAATGACTTCTAAGTTCTTTTAGAAGAACAAATTCATACTCTTTAAAAAATGCCTTTGTTTCAAAAACTAGTAGCTCACCTTATATTATGCTTGAACTCTTTGAATTTTTATACTTTATTATCTCATTCTATATTCATATCAGGATTTATAACTCTAACAATTAAATTATGAGAAAGCAAAGGGGTTAGAGAATGCTTATTCCTTGTGTAGAAAATGCAGACATTTTTGGTATACACCACATGGACCTCAGAATTTCAGCTTATTTCAGTTTCATCTACTACTTTAAGAAATGGAATTTCAGATCACTCTTTGGAGAGGGTTTAATGTTAAGTGGTCTTAAAATCTATATTCAATTTAGCAGTGCCAAACCACCAAGTCAGTCTTCAAAAATTCCAATATATGTCAACATCTCGATTTCTGATAATGTAGTAAAACACTACATAATAAAGTTATATATATGTATGTTTATATACATTTATACATGATTACACATGATGTATATATATATATTAAATAACTCATAATAGTGGTGTGTGTTTACGTAGTGACAAAGCAAAAATAAACAAGTAGCGCTATCTGATAGTGGCCTCAATCAAGACACCCAGAAGCACTTCAGCTTTTTTTTTCTAGCTTTGAGATGTACTTGATATATTACATTGTGTAAGTTTAAGGTGTACAGTGTGATGACTTGATACAAGTATATATTGCAAAATGTTTACCAGAACAAGGTTAATCCATCCTTTACCTTGCATAATTACAATTTTGCTGTTATTGTTATGGTGAGAACATTAAAGCTCTACTCTTACAGCAACTTTCTTTTTCTTTAATTAAAACTTCTTTTTTAAATTTTATTTATTTATTTTTGGCTGCGTTCAGTCATTGTTGCTGCGCACGGGCTTTCTATAGTTGCGGCGAGCAGGGGCTACTCTTTGTTGCGGTGAGCAGGCGTCTCATTGCAGTGGCTTCTCTTGTTGCGGCACATGGGCTCTAGGCACCTGGGCTTCAGTAGTTGTGGTGCAGGGGCTTAGCTGCTCCGTGGCATGTGGGATCTTCCCGGACCAGGGCTCCTGTGTCCCCTGCATCGGCAGGAGGATTCTTAACCACTGGACTACCAGGGAAGCCCTCACAGCAACTTTCAAGTGTACAATACAGAACCGTTAACTATAGCCACCATGTTGTATATTAGATATCTGGAACTTATTATAACTGAAAGCTTGGCCACTGTCTCCCCATTTTCCCCACCTCTCAGCCCGTAGCAACCACCATTCTACTCTCTGTTTCTATGAGTTTGCTGCTTTTAGATTCCACATGTAAGTGAATTCATACAGTATTTATCTTTCTCTGTTTGCTTCATATGAAGGTCCAGTCATATGACTGGACCTTTGCATAATACCCTGAAGGTCCAGCCATACTGCCACAAATGGCAGGATTTCCTTCATTTTTATGGCTGAATAATATACCAGTTATATATATATATATTATTTTATCTGTCAGTGAACCTTTAAGTTGTTTCCATGTCTTGACTGTTGTGAATAATGTTGCAATTAACAAGGAAGTAGAGATATTTCTTTGAGATAGTGATTTTATCTTCTTCATATATATATTTAGAAGTGAGATTCCTGGATCATATGGTAGCTCTATTTTTTTTTTTCTTTTGTATTGGAGTATAGTTGATTTACAATGTTGTGTCAGTTTCAGGTGTGCAGCAAAGTGATTTAGTTATACATATACATATATTCATTCTTCTTCCTATATAGGTTATTACAGAGTATTGAGTAGAGTTCTCTGTGAAATATAGTAGGTCCTTGTTGATTATCTATTTTATATACAGCAGTGTGTATATGTTAATCCCAACCTCCTAATTTATTCCCCCCCACTTTTCCCTGGTAACTCTATTTTTAATTTTTTGTGGAACCTCCGTACTGTTTTCCACAGTGGCTGTACCAATTTACATACAGATTGATAGAGACTCTCTTAAGCTTTCATTCCAAGGTCTATGGCAAATCTCAAAGAATTTACAGATGTGGGTTTTGCTTGCCCTTGGGTGGTGTGCACTGTTTTTAGAGGGTCAACTACTCACCCTGCAATGGTACGGTATAAGCCTGTCCCATCATATTTATGGCCATGTCTCTGAAATTTATATCCATACTTTTCAGATATGTCATTGTAAGGAAGACACCTGAAAAGTCCCTCCTGATAGAATGATCCTCCACCAGGTTCAACTCTTTCCAAAGAAACCTCTCTAGCAGAGTCCATGCTTGGTTGGGGAAGAAACATCCATATTCAGTGTACAGGAAGTTGGTCCTCCATATCTCCTCTAGGAAGGCTATTCCTTTTTCACTATTAAAGTTCTTTCTATCCCTAATATTGACTATGGGCTCACCATTATCTTTTTAAAATCCAGACTTCTGGCTTGCCCCAGCTCCAAAATCCTCCTACTTCTCCTTAGAATAAGTAGGAGTGATTTCCTTAAGTGCCATCATGAAGGGATGTCAAATTCTTATTGTTCCTCACCAACAGAAGGTACTAGGGAGTATTATTAAACCCAAACACATACAGACAATAGAAACTAGTGCTCTGCCCTAGAATTTCCATTCCCTCCCTTACCCCATGCAGTTTCAGCCAGCAGAATGCTCAGCATTTTTACTGTGCTAAAATTTAAATATTTGAGTCACCCCTACCACCTTCTCCTCTGACTTGGCTGTTGCCAGCACTGAGGGTTAAGTAAGAAGTTTGAGGAAGTCGTTAAAAACTCGGTAGGCTTTCAGACCCTCAATTGATTTTCTTCCAACTGAGCTGGGACCATGGAGACGCAGTGCACAGCATTGGACAGGAAGCCAGTCTTAGCTAGGTAGCAGAGAGGTCTTAGATAAAGCAAACAAAGCAGGGCTTTGTGAGGTGACAAAAAGGAAATGAGCAAAGTCACACCCTCAGCCCATCAACCAACAGTCTAGTGAGCAGGAAACGAAAGCCACAAGACCAATGGCCCCCAGTGGTGAGAATATTCCGCACAGGTGATCAGGAGGGAGCTAGAGTTAGGTTCTGTCCTTTTAACCACTTTGACGTATTCTAATTTCCTAGAGCTCTGCTCTAAGGAAATGAGGGAAGGGCCTTCTTACTTTTGAACTAACAGTAAACATAGTATATGACTTGCTAAAGCTCTTTTATAAAATAATATGAATCTGATCGTACAAAGTATTTTCTGATATGAACAGAGAAATCTTTAAGCTGCTGCTAACAACACTATTTACTTTAGAAGCAGAAAAAAATGAAAGACAACTCAAAGATTTAGCTTCTTCCCAGAATCTCTTTGTCCCTTAACAAAGATAAACCCAAGCCTTTGGAAGTTGACTACGTTTTTTCCCTATTCTCAAAATGCAGAAGGCCTTTGTTGATAATGAGGACCACGAGGGAATTTTGAACCAGAAAGCTTCTTGAACATTTAATAATATCTAAACAATAAGGAAATTACATCTAATCTGGACTTTAAGGACACTGCAATCTAAATGTTGAGTAAAGCAAAGAAACAGAATAATTTACAAACCATTAAAAGCTAGATTACAGAATAAATATCTTTGCCATGGACATTTGGGAAAGATAATTATGTGTGTGTGTGTGTGTTTAAAAATAAATTGAATGTCTAGATAATGTTTCATGAAGGACACAGGAAGATCTAATTGGAGTGTAAGCAAAGGATAGTAGCCAAGACATCCTCAATCCCCAGAAGCAACTTAATTAAAGAAAAGAGATAGGAATGAGTAGAATGTATGTGGAGAGAGAATGAATGAAATTAGTCTGGGCAAAGTAGACTGAATATATTAGGGAACAATGTAAAAAAATCATACAGTCAGGTAGTCCCAGACTTGTACATATGGCTGAAGAACTTGAAACTGATAGGTCAGGAAGACATTATAGTTTCTGTAACTGGGGGTGACACCTGGACAGGATGTTTTAGGAATCTGTGTTGGTTGGGTCTGCAGAAAGATGAGTTAATTTATGCGTATCAGCCATGAGGCTAAATCCATAATTCAGGCATATTATCATAAGAATCTGACTAATAGCAGGGTGCTTGAAAAGGAAACAAAAGGGTGAATTTGAGAAATGTTGAAAAAGGAGGAAACCCAAGTCCCTAATAGACTGGTTGCAGAAGAATAAGGCTAGTGTAACAAATATAACTCTAACAGTCCTTTATAAGGAGACAGGCCTATAGAATACTACTAGCAAACTACTGGGAGAAATGGGGAGTCTGAGAAACGGGGCCTTGAGTAGGGGCTGGGGGAGTGCACCCTGATTTATTTTTCGTATCTACTATAATTCAAAGCAGTAACTATTGGCATTCAACATTGTCCTCGGTTGGCATTAAAGAAAGGAACGTTCTAGTTCTGGGGAGCTTTTAATGTAGTTGGGCAAAAATGCAACATAGACCATTGAACGAAACAAACATAAATAAAACTAAGTGTAAAAATGGTGATCATGAATAAATGATGTTTTTATCATTGATAGAACTGAAAATAAAGGAATAACACAGGAAGTGGGGGCAGTGGATTAGAATGCCACAACGGGAAAGCGGAGTACCCATACGCTTGAGAGATGAGAGAGGAGGAGGAACTGAGGTGGAGCCAGCCAGGGAGGGAATCTGCTGAGCTGTCAGAACGCGGCCCTGCGGCTGCCAAGCTGCAGAAGTAAAAGCGATACTAAGTGACAAGAACAAGCAGTTGCAAAAAGCCCGCCTGAAAGGGAGGTTTGCAATGTACAAGCAAATTGCAAGTTTCAAGTTTCAATTACTAACTAGCAAGTAAAATAGAGGCAAGTGGCAGTACTATTTCTCCTGCTTTCTAATATAAACATTATCTTCTATGCACGTGTTTGCTCCGTAGGGATGGAGACCTTGTTGGCACTCCCCTTTCTATTAAAAAAAAAAAAGTTAGTTGTGGCTCGAGGGCTCTAGAGCGCAGGCTCAGTAGTTGTGGCGCAGGGGCTTAGTTGCTCTGAGGCATGTGGGATCTTCTGGAACCACAACTACTGAAGCCCGGGGGCATAGGGCCTTGCTCCGCAACAAGAGAAGCCACCGACAATGAGAAGCCCGCTCACAACAACTAAGAGTAGCCCCTGCTCGCTGCAGCTAGAGAAATCCCGTGTGCAGCAACGAAGACCCAACGCAGCCAAAAATTTTAAAAATTGAAAAATACAAAAAAAAAAATAAAAGAAATGCTAGTAATTGTAACAAGCACTTCTTGAAAAATGCCACTTGTTTGAGTTACTATAGAAAGTTTTACACTTGAGAAAAAATTTTAATGAACTATAAGCATGTACAATTTTGCTTTTTAATCTATAGAGTTCTCTGTCAGGGGAGGAGAAGAGTAAGAAAGTAGCAGAAGACAAAGCAATAAAAACAAAAATTAAGCTATTGTACCAATCAGCACAGAAATGGGATTCTGTTAAGAAATAAAAGGAATGAACACAGGCTAATGATGATGATGTCAGCCAAGCACAGAATGGAGCTTCAGTGTTAGTATCTCAAAGTTGGCAATGGCTACTAACCAGAACATATAACCTAACTTCTAATTAATTGTAGAGTGTATCACAGTGTTCAGGTTAGAAAGTACCTGGGTTCAAATCCTGGCTTCTCCACTTACTGCTTTGAATGTAGTACTATCATTATCTACCTCATCCAGTCATTGTGAGGATTGATTAAGACCCCATCTCTAAGTTACTTAGCACTCTGAGTGGCCCATAGCAAGAGCTTTTCAAGTGTAATATAGTTATTGATACTATTTGGAGAATTTCTTCTTATCTACTTAAATGAAAGGACTACTGGCAAACACCCTTGTTCCCAGTTTCCCAATCTGAAATGAAGATGATATATGTGATAATGAGCCCTTTGGTTCCCTTTGGATGACCTTTGAGAAAGGATTGTCAGTCACTGACATTTTAAGGTTCTTTCCAATTTCCTCTTTCATTCTCTTGGAAGGACATTTTTAGGCCTAATAGATATTTAAAATTACCTTATAGATAATTAATATTTCCTGCACACCATGAGTCATTTAGCTATAATATATTCCACAACATTAGCTGACTACCTGCCATGTTCCAGGAACTGAAGCAGTGATATAGTTTCACATATGATTTCTCTACATGTATCAAAACAATGGATCCCTAGGTAAGAAACCAAAAGCAGTTCAAAATTCAAAGCAATGGTTTGAAGAACACCATTAAAAACTAGGAAACTAACTTTGTCTTAGATTAACTAGTATTTCTTTCAAGACACCAATTTATGTATCTAGATTTTTTTTATAACATGTATGGAATTTCAAGTTATTACATCATAGTACCAACAAATAGATTATTCCATTCGTGTCTCCTAAACAAGCACTAGTATTGTATTGTGTCAATGAATTTTGCATATGTGGAAATATAAGCTACATAGATCCGTACTATAAGAAAGATCTAGACATTTGTCAGTGCCCTCTTTCACCACTGTAACACTGTGCTATTGTTTGTATGTAAAATTACCACCCACTAACTCTTGGGAAAGCACTTTGAGTTGTTTCCAACAACATATTCCACTGAAAAAGAAAAGAAGTGCAAGGAATTTTCAGTGTATATTAAATAGTAAGTTGTAGGAACAAGAAAGTGTGGATGCACTGTGTACTATTTCCTTATTAATTTCTGTCACTCACATCACATGAATTCTCTCACACTTAATCACAAAACATATCCTGACCTTTAACAACTAGCAGGGCTGAAATGTTAACCTTCAACATTTTGCAAAATCCTTCTTTAAACACTTCCTCTGGAAAACACACAGCTCAAACTGCTAAAATTGTCTCCTGTAATAACCACAGCAGGATCCTAACAAACCCACTTTTAAAAACCAAATAAAGCCTTCCGTGGGGGTGGCTCACCACTTCCCCTTTCTTAACATGCAGGAACTAATTTAGCTGAGAAGATAAAGGCAAAAGCTGCCTACAGATGCACAAGGAGACTAGATCCTAGAACATCAAACACCTCAAGTGGCACAGGGGGTCTGCACGTGCTCTATAAAAAGGGCCTTCTCTGACTTAGAATGGCACAGATGAAAAGCAAGGAGTCTGAAATCTGTATATATTAATACAAATGGTAGACAGAAGAAGGAAGAAAGGCACACCAATTAGTTTCAGCTATATTTATGTATTCTCCAGTTAAATAATTATACACCCATTTTCAATTTAATGCCATTATAAAGAGATCAAGAATTCAGGATTGACATATATACACTAATATGTATAAAATGGATAACTAATAAGAACCTGCTGTATAAAAAATAAAGAAAATAAAGAAAAACAATTCAAAACAAAACAACAACAAAAACGAATTCAGAACTAAGTCAAAAGGCCTGAACTCTTTTGGTAATCATTTCAGAATATATGTATACATCCGATCATTATGTTTTGCACCTATGTATAATTATATGTCAATTATGCTAAAAAATAAGATGAAAGCCTCCTTTCAAACTACCAACAATACCTGAAGAGTTAAGAGCCTAGAGTATTATCAGGTGACCAAACTCTCCCCTTTCTTTCATAGAAAGAATTCATGAAACTCATCTCTTCTATAAACCCTTCCCTCTTTCAGAAAGATGGTCATTAGATCCCATCCCAGGTGGTCTAAACATGCACATAACATGTGATTTTGTCACTGAGAACCCCATTAAATGCACTTAGTTCATTACTCATTTATAACTTCCCAACTTCATTTGCTCAATTTTCAGGTCATCTACTTGACTATACATCTGTGGGATGTATTGTGTGGACTCTGGTAGATTATAAACTGTAAGATTATTGGCCACAAACCTCATTAACATATACGTTTTCTAACATCGTATAGTAAGTGTTCTGTAGTTTTTAATGTAATGACAAAAGTGGAGGGAAATACAAATATATAAAAAATGCAGACTCTGGCCATCCTTCCAAGGCTCTTACTAAGAAGTTTGGACTATTAAACAATAAGGATATATCACATTAAGTTTTCTGTGAATTTTTCCTTTAAAAAAATATGTTAGAGAAAAACAGTATATAAGAGAGACAAACACATTAAATCTTATTCTTTAAATTAAAAAAAAAAACATGGTTTAAAAAATGTTTCATTAGCAAAACTTTCATATCTGAATGCAACTTGGCAACATTTTTTAATCTATTGTTACAAATTACTTTTTTTTTTTTTTAAAGAACATGTTGGGGGTAGGAGTTTATTAATTAATTAATTTATTTTTGCTGTGTTGAGTCTTCGTTTCTGTGCGAGGGCTTTCTCTATTTGTGGCAAGCGGGGGCCACTCTTCATCGCGGTGCGTAGGCCTCTCACTATCACGGCCTCTCTTGCTGCGGAGCACAAGCTCCAGACGCGCAAGCTCAGTAGTTGTGGCTCACGGGCCTAGCTGCTCTGCGGCACGTGGGATCTTCCCAGACCAGGGCTCGAACCCGTGTCCCCTGCATTAGCAGGCAGATTCTCAACCACTGCGCCATCAGGGAAGCCCCCAAATTACTTTTTAAAGGTGGGACTTGAATACCATATTGGGAGAAAATGTGCATGAAGGGTGGGTTTGATCACATGTGCTAGACAGAATATGAAGTATCCGCATCTGCATCCTCTCCTTTCTGAAGCCCATATGTATCCAGCACCCCCAGGCTACTTCCTGACTTCTTAGGACACTCCAGTGAAATATATTCCGATGATATATTATTCCATTATATTTTCCTTCTACCTCCCTCATAAAATTTTTTCTGTACAGAATTCCATTGTGTCAAAGTTTGTTTTCTACCTATATACTTCATTTCTCCAGCCTTCACTTTCCAGAACTACGTTTGCCTTTTAGTAGGTGTTCTAAGAGATAACTTCGTAAACCAAGGGGGTTTTAAATCTTTCAAATTGTGTCAACTTTCTACATTACTGACATACCTATTTGGCTTGTGTAGATATTTTCAAACAAGTTAAAAATTAGAAAAACAGCAACAACAAAAATCAAGTGGTTGTTTTACATAGTTAAATAATAGCTTAAGTTTTCCTGTACACTGCCCCTACAGTTTAAAGCATGACAAAACCAGACTATTTTATTTGGTTTTACATTTTTACTATCTCTAGAGTGAACTCTATCAATGCAAATGGCAAAAGGAAAAATTAGGTAACCCTTCTCTTTCCCCCAACCTCATCCTTTCCCCATTTTGGCGAGCGGGGGCAGGGGGGGGCGGGGGGGGCTTGTGGAGAAGTAAAGAACCGTCAACTTGGACTCCTTCTTAGGCTAGAGAAGGGGCCAGTCATTACAGCATAATGTAGTTTCTTTCTTATTCTGGTAGGCTCTAAGCAGGAAAAAACAATTTCTACTCTACACAAAAATAGGTCTCATGCATTTTTAAAATAGCCTCAAGTTCTTCTCCTCCCCATATCCACAGCTTTGCCACATAACTTTGTAGATCCTCCTATCAGTAGGTGGAATGCATTTCTCTACCCCCTAAATCTGGATTAGTCACATGACTTGCACAGCTCGATGGTACTTTAGCAAATGTGACACAGTACAGAGTTGAAAGTGCTTTGCACTTTGGGACTTGATATCCTGATGCTCTGGGAACCCTTTAGCTGCCACATGAATAAGACCCACTACATAAGTATTTTAGATAATGTGAAATGAGCAGGTGTGCTGAATGATGTGGGTAGATGTCCCAGATGATGAGAGACAGGTAACCCAGTGAGCTAACCTCCTGGACATGCGAATGAGGCCATCATCAACTGTGCCCTAGTTGAGTTATCAGTACACAGCAGACACAAGAGCGAGACACAATCAGCTACAATCAGGAGCAAAATTATCATATGACCCCAGCCCGAATCACCAACATGATGATGGAAACAAAAGCTAAACAGTTGCTGTATGAAGCCATTAAATTTTGGTGTGGTTTGTGACTCAGTAAACTCTTTCAGATATACTGACTCCATGGGAAGGGAAATGGAACTTGTTAATTAAGGAAACATTTCATTTCACAGTGCGAGTTTGGACTTTTGCTATTCCTGAAAGTGAATGTTTGTCTTTCAGGGAGGTGCATATGTTTGCCTTTAGCATGTTATAGTTTAATAATAAATGTACCTGCAGTCCACATTGGCTCAATTGTCCAAGGAATAAGAAAACCAGAGACATAAGGGCTTAAATTTCAGCTGTGTCTCTGACCATCCTAATGACCCTAGAGGCTCTTCTCCAGATGAAGACCTCAGACTGAATAAATGGAGGGAGTAGGAGTTGGAGGCAGAGAGTGGGAGCATTCGTGCAAATGGGATAACAGTTGATGAGAGGTGAGTTTGGAGATTATCAGAGAGAACTGAAGAAGATGCTAGAGAGAGGGCAAAAATCTCAGGAAAGTCAAATCAATTAAATACTAGCTTAAGTTTTCCTGTACACTGCCCCTACAGTTTAAAGCATGACAAAACCAGACTATTTTATTTGGTCTTACATTTTTACTATCTCTAGAGTGGACTCTATCAATGTAAATGGCAAAAGGAAAAATTAGGTAACTCTTCTCTTTCCCCCAACCTCATCCCTTCCCCATTGGGAAGGGCCTAACTTACTTAGGTTACTTTCTCTCTGGTACTTTGGGGAAAGTCCTAGTTATCAAGTGTTAAAATATTTCCCATGACATATATACACTAATATGTATAAAATAGACAACTAATAAGAATCTGCTATATAAAAACTAAATAAAATTCAAAAATTTATATATTTCCCATCCTACCGTATCATTCCCTTTTGAAATGATTCCATCCGTACAATAATACAAATTTTGTAGATTTTCCCTGCCTGGTGTGGTAACCTTGAGTAGACTTCAATGAGCAGCTGGGAAAAAAATATATGACCCTAAAGAGGGCTGAAGAGAGACACCTAGACTGTCTTCTCCACCCTCCTCCCCCATATGTTAGAGGAAGCTGACTTCTGAAAGAAGAAGGCAGGAAGAAATCTGGGTTTCAATGATTAGAAATAGATAAAGGTGCCTGAGGTCCAGAATTATTCAGAAGATGCTAGATGAAAAAAAAAAAATCTCTTTTAAGCAGATTGCAGTTGTACCTCCTTTCCTCCTGAAATAATCCATTTGAAATGGTTCTTGGTTACAAGATGGAGAGGTTAATGCAAATGAAATACTAAACAAATATGTAGCTAATTTCATCTTTGAATTACTTAAGCAGCAGTCCTGTCTTCTCCTGAGGCACCATTTTCTTTCTTGTATTAAGAGTTATTTCTGAATACATATTACACCCTCTGGTTCACTGCAAGCTAGTCAAAAGAGAGTCAGGTGCTAGTCATTAATGAATACCGCAAGCACCCAGAACTACACATTATTTTGAGTAGTTGTTCAATATTCTTTTCATTTAGTTTAATGAATAGATGAGTGAATAACTTCCTCAGTATTTACACATTCAACAAATACCTATATGAATGAATTAAATTAATGAGTAAAGTGATTTTACTTCAAGAGTGAAGAGAACTATTGAGAGGTCCTAGATATAGTGAGTAAAACCTAGAAAAAATGAGGTAAGAGGTAGCATGTAAAAACAGGTCTCAAACAATATGCTTAGTCGGGTGCCATTAGTTCAGAAAAGAATCACACAGATATCTAGCTGAAGAGCTTATAGACTTTTGAACTTTATTCACTTCAGTTAGGAAAAAGTTCATTTTAAAAACAATAATTTTAAAATATCTTTCCAATGTTAATTTGAAGGCATTCATACATATTTAGTTTTCTACACTAAATATAGTATTTCCAAGACAAAGTAGAACTATAGGGCACTAAGTTGTAAAACAAAGACAATTCTAGGCTATTTTAAAAGGATAATAAGGAATAGTTTCCAGATAGGTGTCAATTTAATTTACATGATAGGAAATGTGCTACCTTAATTCTCACCTTTCCTCCTCCTTGGACATTCTTGCTCCATCCTCCTTCATACTTTGGGGGAAATCCAAGCATATCACAAGATTATTAGAAAGAGTTCTGAAAATTCACACCTCTGAACAAGACGGGGAGACAATCTTTCATAGTCTCAATATATAAAGTCTGAATTAAGTCATTTAAAAATACATACATAGCAGTCACTTCAAGTTCTCTACAATAATAGCACAAGCTAAATTATCTCTCTCAAACAATCCATAAGCAAAATACAGGAATTTGTTGGTACTTATGCATTTCCCTGTCTCTCTGAAATTATAACCCCAAGCCTTCTGATTTTGTCCCAGTGAGATAAATTCAAAGACCTTGTCTCTTGCCTTTGGCATTAATATGAGAAATGACTCAGACACCTTCTCAAATGTATAGACCTTTCTAAAATGGCACAAGGCAGATTTAAATGGGTATAATTTCAAAGCTGAGCAAAAAAGATTAAATGTTCACACTACAGATTGAACATCTCTGAAGAGATTTTAGGGTAAGTCCCCTTTGAAAATTCTGCCCTTGAGTGATACTTCACTTTTCATCACACATTTAGATTTTCATTTCACTTTTCATCACACATTTAAATTTTCATTTCATTTTTGCTACTTTCACAGAGCATTCTGAAACTGTTTCTCCCCTGAGGTTGCACTTTAACACTGGATCTAATAGCAGAAACCACCTTCTTTCCCCTTATCTTAAACATGAGCACAATCTGAATAAGTTAATTTTATTTCCCTCCTGTTGTGGAAGTTCAGTCCAAATGTCTATAAACAGATTTCCAAGTTATCTCTCCCATATTTAGATTTGAACAGTTCATCCTTTACAAATACAGATTTGAAAACTATTCCCACAAATCCTTTAAAAAAGCCTATTACATTTCATTTTGAATGACTGCAATTTGTTGGAACAGCAAGCAATAAGACTATACATATTTGCATATACACTAAAAAATTATATAATCTGAAAATTCTCTTTTACTAGCAATTTAGTAACACATTGTCACATCTTTCCTGATGGAAGTACAAAATGTAGCCTTTCATAAAATGCTGCATTTTTCTGAAATAATATTTTTAGGTAATAGCTTTTAAGTTTTGAATAACACTAACCATAGTCTAACACCTAGCCCTTTTGTATTTAAATAAAGACCATAATTTCTCCTAAAGAGGCTTTAATGAAATTAGATAAAGTTGCAGCAAAAGAGAGAAAAGGAAAGAAAAAAGAAAAAAGTAAGGAAAGAAGATAAGAACTAAAATAACAGAGTAGTAAAACACAAAAATAAAGAATTCTCTCCCGGCTTAATGGTGTAAGGATAGTACTGTATTTCCAACTGAGGCTTCCCTAGAAGTAAACACAGCAAAGAAACAAAAACCTTTTATGTACGAATATCTCTTAAATTTATGTCTCTGAAGTGAAAAGTAGAGGCCCCACAAGTAGAAACTGTAACTATGACCAATCACAGAGTCACACACTGCCTCGCCTATATTAAAAGCATTTATTGAGCACATTATAGACTTGAAATTGTTTTAGGAGATATCTATGAAAGAGAGTATCATTTCAGGATGGTTTATTATGATGCGAGTTATTCTGAGCAGGAAAAATCATATAGAAAAGCTGTAGACATTAAAAGTCAACAGTGTCATCTACAACAAAGTTGCTCTGAAAAGCAACTTATGCCCTTGTGGTATATGAGGTGAGAAAAAGAATTTACATTTAAGAAAAAAATTTTAACAAAATATACAACAGCTTGAATATCAACAGAAAGAATTAGAATTTGTGTAGAGTTCTCTGAAGGGTATTTAGTTGATCCATTGCTTTTGACATATGGCCTTCAAACTTGTTTTTAACCATGGAAACACTTGTTCAAATGGAAAAAAGAAAAAAAAAAGATTACTTCTGATCCCTAGAGCTGCCCTAATACCTGATAATCTTCCAGTTTCAATCCACGTGCATCCTTAAAAGAAGATCCCTAAAGTCTCACCAGAACAGATGGAGAAAAGGGAAGGGTGAGAGGAAAAAGAAAGAGACGTGCTGGCGATCTTGACTGTCACTGTCCCTGATGACCTTATACAACTCTGGGGAAAATCTCACCCAAACCCCAATCCTATTTTGGGGCCTTAAGAAAAAGACTAAGAGAATCGTAGAGACCTCTATCCTGACATTTTTGAGCCACTGAACCAGCAACTACCTACCTCCAGACTTCTCATTACAAGAGAAAAATAAGTCCTATTGTGTTTAAGTCACGGTGACTAATAGTCATATACCTAACTGATAGAATAGCCAACTACCTGATATTATTCAAAGCATTTTGAGACACCCCTATTGCCTACATCCCTGCTGCCCACATTCCTACTGCATCTCTTGACACATACACTGACACATCACAGCACACATACACACGTATATACACATTCCCCATTCATCAGTTGGCCTAAGCCTGAAATTCCACAATTTAAGACTCACTTCCTTAGCATAAGTTGTTGATCTCATTCAAAATACAAATACCTCTAGAATTAGTAACACTTAAGCCTTAAACATTCATCCTTTCAACAATCGTTTATAGCTTATTTATTGTGTTGCCTAACACTTTTTGAGGAATCTAAAAGTAAAGAAGACACAATCACTGCCTCAAGGGTGTTACACTCCAACTATAAAATCAGTCCTGAAGACTCACATTACAAATAGAGTCTAGGTGCTCAGAAAGATGTGTGGGCTTGTGTCATTGAGACTTGAGGAAGGTAAACCAAATTCATTGTGGTGAGTAAGGGAAGATTTCCCAGAGGAACCTCCATTTCAGTAGCATGGTCAGGACCAGTAAGAGAGTGTGTGTGCATGCGTGTGTGGGGGGGGGTGGGGGGGGTTGGGAGGGGGGGAAGGGTGCAAGGTAAGAGTGAAGGGGTCAACAGAGGGGAAATTTTAGGTCTCTCAGTGTGGAAAATAACGTATATTTCAATCTAACTGGCCCATAGGGTATCCATAAGTATGCTATAGGAGAGGAAACGAAGAGTCTTGTATACAATTTTATGAGTTTAAACTTTATGTTGGAAGTTAAAGAAAGCTACTGAAGGATTCTAATACATGTTATGGTGTGATTAGATTTGAATTTTATAAGATTATATTTTTCAGTAACATGTAGAAAGAATTACATGGAGAAAAGGAGTCTAAAGAAGTTATCTCAGAAACCTAAGCAAACAGTGATAAAGGCCCATGGCAGTAGCAGAGGCTGTGGCAATATGGCTGGTTAGGATATGATTATTGGAAAATACTTATTAGATCAGATGGATAGAGTCTGGTAACCAAGCAGATTTGAAAAGTATAAAAGCAGAGCGGTAGCAAATGCTGCCTAGATTCATCACTTGAGCAATAATAACATTTATAACTCTCCATACTACACTTTTAATAGATTCCAAACAAGTGGAAAAGTTGAGTTTTAAACACAAGCCACTATGACTCCAAAGCCTGATAGATAAACCATCTCTGCCTTCTACCACCAAGCAGCTGACATTGACATATACCAATATTAGGAAAAGGCATTTTGGTGAGGGATGACAGAAAGAATAGATTCACCTCATTATTTTTTCTTTTATGCATATTCTGTAAGGAGGTGAGGTCTTAACATAAAAATTTTCACAGTATTTAAAAAATCTTTTCAACTCACTCTAAGTGAGAATACTTTCTGATGGAGATATTAGACGCTTATAAATAGTATATGGCCAGATGGAAATCCCATAACAGAGATTTAGATATGCCTGTATGGGGTTAAAAGTAAGTGATCAGTTTCAAAAAAAAAATTCTTCTGAAAAATGACAAGTATTCTGGTGCCAGTGCTATTTCATTGTGCTCACTTCTCTCCCTTTCCTCATCAAATCTGAATTTCCAGTCATTAGTCGTTGTGGAATGTGGGATTCTCTCAAATGAGGTTTCAACCTGACACCATCACAATGTCACCTTTCCATAGCTGAAATAATTTGAGGCATTCATATAATAACCAACACTAGAGATGTGTAAATAATCTGCCACAGGCCATCAGTGATTAGGATTGTTTGTCTAAAAATGTCCTTAGGTCAGCTAGCAGGATGCTGTTCTTCTAACCTCTTCACATTCTAGTTTTGTTTTGTTTTGTTTTTTTCCATTAGCTGACTTCTCACAGGATGTGAAATTGACTGCAATGTCACAGAACCATGAAGAACTTTTCAGAATTAATCAAGACCATACAGCCTAGCCCATGTTTCATTCATCCTTAATTCTCAAATGAAGTCCATTGATGATGTTTATAAAAGATGTCTGCATGGCTACTAATGCTCCCTTGTTCCTCAAAAGATGACTTCTCAGTCACAGAACATGTCTTAATTTCTTTTCTTAATCTCTCCTCAAAGTAGGACTACTCGTAAGAAAAGAACAGATAGTTTATCCCAAGAAGAATGGAGGGTATCCTTGACTGTCTAAATTTGCTAATCTCCTGATATGAAATATTTGAAACTGCTTCAGCTGATCGCAATCCATCATACCTATGCAGACAAAAATCACTGACATCGAAAATTAAAATCCTGCACTATTTTATAATGCATATTTTGTTCACTAGACTGATAATGAGTTCTTTTTAAACGTATCACTGATTCAGCCACAAGTCACTGGCTGTCACAAAATGGCAGATTGCTCTTCTGATAAAGTGACACAGCATGAAATATATCTTTGAACGTAGGCTGCTATTTAAATTGTGGTATTGCTTCCTTAGGTGTGAGCTTACACCTAAGGAAGCAATACCATTAATTGGAAAAGGTCTCAAGAAAGATCACAATGTGTTGCGACAATACACTGTCCAGTTATGTTTTCTGGACAAAAAGAATGAAAGAAAATAATGCTAATTTTCTATTCAGTCCATACAAACCGTTAAGTATGTTTTTCATGTGGGTAAATGTTTATTTTCTGGTCCTAGATGTCGTAGAAATGCTGTCACTCTGAAACTGTCTCTGTTTTCCTATGATTTTTCTTTTAGACAGTTCTCTTACTTCAGTTCTAACACTATCATGTTCTTATATTAAATTACTTAAAGATAATAATTACCAATCTTCCAAACACACCTTGGCGCCTGCTCTGCTTGGTGTGATTTCCTTTGGGCAGGAGAGGCCTGGGCTTCTCTCCAGGTGGACTCACCATTCTGCAGTCCTATATGACAAATGGCCTCCCGCTGTAAATGTCTAGATTCAGACTCTTTCCCCAGATTACTTGTTTGGGTTTTTCATCAGTCCCAAAAGAGGAGCACTGTATGTTTTTTCCTGAAAGTCAAATTTAAGTTTTAGCAAAGACAAATGAGCCAGACCAGTTGAATCCGCCCAAGAAATCAATGAAAAGTTCAGTATTGTAGCCAAACTACTTCACACCTCCCTGTTCAATCATCCAAAAGCAGTGCCTTAGGACTTACCAACTCTAATTTGAAATCAATCTTATTCTCTTGCCAAAGAAAACTGGACATGTAGAGGTATCCAACTGGAAAATCAATTTTGGTGAAGATGGCTAAATAGCATGTGATTTACATACTTATCACAGTGGCAATACTACTAAAAACCCATGTAAATTAAAGACATTTCCATTAAAAAATATATAGGTATTAAATGTGTTCTAGTTGCAACAGTCTCCATGTTTTGAATTTTACATTGATTTTCCCTAATTTGATAACAGAATCCCCTACTCCTTTGCAAAGACAAAGATTACCCATGGAATGTCCTCCCAATTCTTTCCTAAGGGATGGAAAACTAACATGAGCAGAATTTGTGTGCATATCTCCTGAGCTTCATCTTGTGGTGAAGACCTGGCTAGCAGCAAACTTTCCTTCTCCCTTTCCCCTAGTCCAGTGCCTCCTGAACCACCAAGGACTCAGTCCAAAATGTCCAGTTTAAGACAAAAGAGAGCTTAAAACATTTCTTCACAACGAAGACAAATTTACCAAGTTAGATTTTTCCTATGTGGGCTTTCATGCAACATTTATCGAGGCAGCCAACAGGCAAGGTCCTGTGTCAGATCCTGTAGAGGAGATAAAGATGAATTGAGTATAGGAACTTAGATCTAGCAGGGGAAAACCCAAGTATGTAAATGACTGCAATAAAAGGGTACTCATCCTTCAGTTCTCAGCTTAAATGTTCCTTCAGAAAGGCTCTCCTAGCCCTCCCTCCCTAAATCTAAATAGGTTTCCCTTGTTAGCCTTTCTCCTGGTATGATTTTGTCTTCCTTCATAGCACTTGCCATAATATGCAATTATATACTTACCTCATATTAATTTGTTTCATATTTGTCTCCCCCACTTAACTGTAAGTTAGAAGAAGGCAGGAATGGCTCCTCCTGTTTGTTTTTCCTTTTTCTCACTGTTACTCGGAACTTTGCACAAATGCTTAGCACAGTGAAAGGGGGGAGGGGGGAATGGATGCATGCAAAAATTTTACTCAATAACCAAAAGTGAAGTATAAAGAAAGTACAATTAATTGATCTGGAGAGACTTGGAAAAATTCCACAGAGGAAGAGAAATTTAGATAACTAAGATTTCAGTATTCAAAAGTGGAGGGAACAAATATATCCCCACTGGTTGCGGGGAAAATGTGAGCAAATACAGAAAAGGAGGAGAGTGCAAGGCATATTTCTGGAGTAGTGTGTTAGATTAGAATATCTCATTTATGAGAAAGGAAGTAAAAAGTCTGAAGGGAGGTGACAGAATAATTGTAGAAGTTCCGGTTGACGTACTAAGAATTTTGGCACTTGATTTTATAACACTTAGTCATAAAGGTTTTTGATCCTATATGTAACTCTGTTTCGTCATCTCAAAAACAGAAATAGCAATGCTAAATAAACTTTAACAAATTGATTTGGGGAGTAATATATCTGATTTTTTTTTCTATTTAAAAGATAATCAAAATTCTTGATATGGTTCATGTTGACTACAAAATCAATCTAATGTTTAAATGGTGAGTGATAGAACACAGTGCTTGACTGGTCCTCTTTCTTCTTGGTCATTGTCTTCTTCACCTGAGATTTTATGAACTTTAGCACAGCATGTTGTGCACCAAAGGTTGAACTGTGTGCCACCAACTTCCCTGGTTGAGTTCAGATGCACTCAAATTAGCATTTGGGAAGTCAGTGTTTCCTTTGATGAGATTTTCAGTAAGAAGCTTTGTCCCGGGCTTCCCTGGTGGCGCAGTGGTTGGGAGTCTGATTGCCGATGCGGAGGACGCGGGTTCGTGCCCCGGTCCGGGAACATCCCACGTGTCGCGGAACGGCTGGGCCCGTGAGCCGTGGCCGCTGGGCCTGCGCGTCCGGAGCCTGTGCTCTGCAATGGGAGAGGCCACAGCAGTGAGAGGCCCGCGTACCACAAAAAAAAAAAAAAAAAAAAAAGAAGCTTTGTCCCATTGGGTGAGGATCTGTTCTCATTTTCACTTTAATGAACATCACTCCCCCCAGTGGGTTAAGTGCTGGGAGGGGCTTCTGTGCCGGGTGGAAGCAAATGGCAAATTCCTGAATTAAACATAACAGGGCATCAAATCCAGCCTTTCCCATCCAGGATAATTAGAATGTGTTGCCCTGCCTACCTGGCTCTGCTACCTTCTGCACCTATGTCTTCTTGATCTTAAGCTTGGATTTGTCCTTTATAATTTTTGACTTTGGGTTTCCAAACTGGTATTTTACTTCTTGCCCGTCCTGACCTTCAAATTCTGTATATGCATTGAACTTTTTGCTTCCTTAATTACTTCTTTGGCCTGATAATAATCATAATTACAGTAAAGGCTAACATTACAGGGCACTTGATGTCTGCCAACCGCTATACACATATTATTGCATTCTTGAAATAATGCTTCATTATTCCTATCTCATAAATAAGAAAATGGAATCTCTAAAATGATAAATAACTTGTCTAGTTCACACATCTGGTAGAAGGCAGAGACAGAATTTATACCAGGTCAGTCTGATTCAAGATCCATTTTCTTTCTGACATTATCACACTAAATTTCATACTCCAGCTTTTTAACTCCTGCACATCCAAGCTCTTCATTTCCTATTTGATGACTCAAAATCTGGGCTACACCTGTGTTCTGCCTTTCTCCAACTATCACTGATTTATGGAACTGTGGAAATAAAATCAGATTACATTTTTCACTTAGTTTGTTGGAAAAACATTGCGTATGGAGTCAGAGACATTGATTAGAATCCAAACTCTTGAATTTCATACACGTTGCAAGTCTTTTGGAAAGTTGTTTATCTGTTCTGAACCCAGATGCCTCACCTATCTCATCTAGAGAATTTCACTAGATGATATATAGCAACACTTTCTCTCTCTGGGGTGTGCCCTCAGCCCCTCTGTGCTAGCACAATGACAGGCTCTATATCTATCTACTTCTGACATCCCACCATATTTGAAATCATATCTCTCATTTCCCTTGTGCTTTCTTGACAAAGCAGTGTTTGTCTTTCTTCTTTATAAGGATGCATTGTGCCCCATTTATAAGAGCCCACTGGAAAATCCTTTCAATACCTCAGAAGGCTTAGCTTCTCCTGAGTAGTTTTTCATTTGTTAGCCCTATAGACACTATGAACTTGTGAATCATGACATTCTTTCTTTGTTTTTGTTGCTAGAAAACTCTGAACCAACTATTAACCTACCTCTAGGGACTATTAAGAATTTTATGACATGCTTTTGTATACTAAATTTATATTCAATTTCCCTTACTATTCATTATTTACCTGTGTTCTTATTGTCACAACCATCCATTCATTCTCTTTATCCTGTATAGGATATGCACTCCTATATGTACCTTAAAACTATTTTTTGAATTGGAGAATGGGGCAGAAATGTTTACTAATGAATGTATGTATACTAATGAATGAACAGATAGGTGAATAGGTAGATTCATAAATAAACAAACAAATAAATATAGTATGCCAGGACTTGCTTTTCTACAGCTACTGACCAAACAGTAAATTTTAGTTTTAATAGATTTGGGTCTTGATTATCCCACCAAAGTTTACACAAGTGTCCAAAAGCAGCATTGTCTTTAGAAAACTGAAAGTATCTTCAATAGTAGAATCATTAAAAATGAGGCCACCAACAGAATAAAATCTGTCTGATATTCATTAGGACATCATTGAGGACAAAAATTGATATGTCAATTTTGCCTGCAAAGTAAGAAGTTCTCTATGTTTTTATTGATGCCAGCCAAACTGAAGGGAATCACAGCATTGTCAAGTGAATCAAACAATTGGCCCTTATTAGGATTGTGATTCAAAAAGGCGTACACATCCATGTATAAAAGACCATTTTGTTAAGAATGGGGACATCCATCGACAGATGAATGGATAAAGAAGATGTGGTACATATATACCACGGAACATTACTCAGCCATAAAGAGGAATGAAACTGGGTCATTTGTAGAGATGTGGATGGACCTAGAGACTGTCATACAGTGTGAAGTAAGTCAGAAAGAGAAAAACAAATATCGTATATTAACACATATTTGTGGAACCTAGAAAAATGGTACAGATGAACCGGTTTGCAAGACAGAAATAGAGACACAGATGTAGAGAACAAACATATGGACACCATGGGGGGAAAGGGGGGATGAGATGAATTGGGAGATTGGGATTAACATATATACATCAATATGCATAAGACAGATAACTAATGAGAACTTGCTATATAGCACAGGGAACTCCACTTCACTGTACAGTAGAAACTAACACAACAATGTAAAACAACCATACCCCCCCCGCAAAAAAAAAGAATGGGGATACCACAGCCTTATAGGAATAATCCATTTGGATTTATAAAACTCTTGATCCAGCTTAGAACTCTGAATCTCATAGAATCACACTTCTTAGATGCTTTTCTCACTCTCCTCTAAAACAAATTAAAACACCCCTATTTCCATTAGATTAGGGGAAAAAATGGCCTTTTCATTAGGACTGGTGTTTAAAGACCTCATTAGTATGAGAACAATATATGTGCTGCTACTAGTGTTATATCAATATTTGAAACCTGAAGAAATTCATCCAGACTTTTATTTTACTCAGAAAATGTTTATCCAGCAACTACCATGTGCCAAGCACTGTGATAGATATTGATAACACAGTGATAAGTAGACAAAGCGTCTGTCCTCTTGGCTCTTACGTTCTATTAACGTAAACCAGTAATAGTGCAGTGAAGTCCAGACAGCACAGATAGTGACAAAAATAATATCAGATACTGATAAAGATTTTAAAGAAAATAAAACAGAGCAATAAGACTAAATTAGCATACAGTCAAGGAAATACTCTATTTAAAACAAAGGTAATCGACATGTACACACTGCTATATTTAAAATGGATAACCAACAAGGACCTACTGTACAGGGAACTCTGTTCAATGTTACATGGCAGCCTGGATGGGAGGGGAGTCTGGGGGAGAATGGATACATGTATATGTATGGCTGAGTCTCTTTGTTGTGCACCTGAAGCTATCACAACATTGTTAATCGGCTATACTCCAATATGAAAAAAAAGTTTTAAAAAAAGGTAATGAACTAGTGGCAGAGCTGAAGAGTCAAATAGGGAATACTTTCCAGAGATTAGCAGAAGAGGAATGTCATTACCACTCCTAGGTGGGAAGGACAAAGGAAGGAGGTTGTGTTAACTAGATTCTAAGGACTGGGGTCATCTGGAAGAAGCAGAAACCACAGTGCACCTGGAATGAGCTAGAGCCACAGAGAAAAAATAGGCATTGCTGGAGACACCACCCCAGAAAGAGAGCGGGAGGAAAATTCCATCTCTGCATCAATGCCACTCATTGGCCAAATGCAACAGGAAGCCAGCTAACAGGCCAGACTAGAAAATACAGCTTGCCATAGTCAGCCCGTGTCCAACAGTCCAGTGGGAGATGGGCAAGGAAAGGATCTGAGGGCAAAGCCTGGGTTTGCACAAAAATGGAGAGTGACCAGGGAGCAGAGGAGCTATTTTCAATAGTAGTCAGTGATGGTCATACTAGGAGGTGGTATTTGAGCAGGATCCTGAGACTGAGAAAGAGGAAGCCATGGGGACCTCTGAGGAGAGCATCCCAGGCAGAGAAAGAGCAAGTGTCAATGTATTAATTTCAGTAAAATGAATCGATTTCTGTGACAGTTAACTTCCAAAAGCCAGAAAAGTACATTAGAATACCAAGCAAGCAGGTTTAAACAGAAAACTGACTTTATTCAGTTAAAGTATAATTATTAAGGCTAAGAGTTGAAATGGTATGTGAAAAAATGGTATATCAGTGAGAAAATAATAGGGAAACATTTAAAAGTTAAACATTTGAGTAAAGTTTTAGAAAAGAAAAAAGAAGAGGGATGGAGGGAAGGAAGGAAAGGGAAAGAAGAGAGGAAGAGAGAAAGAGAAAAGGAAGGAAGGGAGGGAGGGAGGGAGAGGGGAGGGGAAGGGAAGGGGAGATGGGAGGAGAGAAGAGAAGAGAAAAAAAAGAAAAGAAAAGAAGCACCTAAACTTTCCCAGTAAGAGGGAAGGATTAGCAGTGACTGAGGAGAAATAGAAAATAGTACAACTAATAATCCAATAATCCAGTACTTGCTAAAACCCTTATATAAACTATTGCCCTTTTAAGTTGTAGTGATTTAATGCAGAAGGAAATCAGCATAGCATATAGAACAGAAAGGATAATGTCAGTTATTAGCAAAATTTCTCTAGAAAATTATACCTAAAATTCACTGAATAGGAACATATAAGATGTGTGAATATGTTAAACATCAAGGGTTTGCTATATAATAACACAATTTTTCCTCATTTACCCAATTCTTACAGCCTTTCATACCTGTGAAAATTGTCTAGCAACAAAATTGTCAGGTATATGGTCAGAGACAAAGTAAAAATCTTCTATTATTACCTACTGTATTATCTATCAGTAAGCTAATTAACTTAACTAATGAATACTGTAATAATCTCTGAATGTCTTGAAACTTAAAATTCTCTAAAGGTTGGATGATATAAATATTAAAACATTACATTTTTTAAAGAACCAAGCAAGATCAATTAAAGAATAGCCAAATAAATGGAACTATATGTCAGCCTTGTGCTAGAACTAGAGAATATTATATAGAAACAATACCTTAAAAGTGGTGAAGAATTCATTTTCCATCATTTCACATAATTAAAATATAGGCTGAGATAATTTTGTTAACTCACAAGAGAGAAATATTCTACTAAATCTGGTCAAAGATCTGCTTTTCTAAGGAAATAAAAGGAGTTCATTATATCTAGATTTAGGATAAATCTGTTCCTGTAAGCAGAGGCATCTGTTGTTACTACCATTTTTGTGTGTGTGTGAATATGGATTGAATATGAATTTTACTTTCTTAAGCTTCTTTTTCCATTTAATTTCCAAACTCAAAGGTTCTGGAGAGATTTAAAGGGAAGTAGTTCCTCCCCAAACTCGAAAGGCTATATTTTAACTAGAAAGAAGAATAAGTGTAAATGTTGAGAAGCGATGTGCTTCTGTGCTTGTTTAGCCCAGTTTTAATAATTATCATAGTCTTGTATTTGTGAAAACCAAAGAGCACTAGAGCCCTTTGATAGCAGGAATATACCAAGTAAATCTGAAGCATCTGCTGCAGGCCTTGCAGGATGAAATGGAGGGGAAAAGCAGGGGATGTGTTTCTTCCCTTAAAATTAAATGAACATATACCCAAAGAAAATGGCTACTGCGATGGTTGATTATCACAGCTGAAGTCCAGGCTCTTAGCCTGGGCTTAGCTTCTCTATGTATCAGTATGAGATTTACATACACATCACCAGGTTTCATTTCTACAGCTACAGCTTTGGCAGAGAAGTTAGGAATCCTGATATCAGAGGCAATCAGAACTGGGCCGCAGGCCCAGCTATGCATCTTTGCAGCTGTGTGACCCAAGGTAAGCGGTTCACCTTTGCAAACCTCATCAACTTCATGGGATGGTGAGGACAGTAGGAGATAAAGCTTATCTCCCCACTACTGAGGGTTTTTTCCAGGTCCAAAGACCTGCACTGGCTCTCTACATGTTCTATTTGTTCTGCCTCTGGGAAAAGACTTTTCTGATTAGTAAATTTGAAAAGAATAACTCTTCACACTTAGCTCCAAGGAGCAAGCCTGGCCACCAAAGTCATAGAGAACAAAGGTATGTTCTGCTTTCCCATGCCTTCAGTCTTACCTGGGAGGCTTGTCCCAGTTCAGCCTTGTCATGATTGGTGGGTAAGACTTAAAGCCACGTCTTCTAACATCGTCTCTATTAATAATCAGGGTGGGGCTTCCCTGGTGGCGCAGTGGTTGGGAGTCCGCCTACCGATGCAGGGGACGCGGGTTCGTGCCCCGGTCAGGGAGGATCCCACATGCCGCAGAGCGGCTGGGCCCGTGAGCCATGGCCGCTGAGCCTGCGCGACGGGAGCTGTGCTCCGCAACGGGAGAGGCCACAGCAGTGAGAGGCCCGCGTACCACAAAAAATAATAATAATAAAATAAAATAATTAGGGTGATACCCCTCTGTTTCTCTTATTTATCTTATTTCTCAACAAGTTTAGAAGCCTGATGGGGAAGAGGAGTGCTATTTACTAGGTGCACCTTTGGAGATCCCAATATTTACTGCGATTATTTCTACTGTCATTGGTCATTCACTGATTTGGGAAAAGGGAAAGGGTTAAAATTATTGAGTACTCTCCATCACCATTCCTCAGGATTTTATTAGCATCTATTGGATAAATTATAAAATATTGGAACAGTGTAGAACCTTAAAGACCATCTAATCCAATGTCATCTTTATACAAATAGGAACCTTAGTTCTTAAATTGATCACAGTCCTCTAGTTAGTCAGGGACAGAATCAAGACACAATCCAAATTTTCAGACTCCCAGTCTGATCTTCTTCTTGATCCCTACTGTACCCTTGCATTACTCTAAATCAGCAACTCATTCTCAGTTTTTCTTTTGCCCTCTTTTTTAACTAATAAATTTCTCTTTTATTCTCGACTCAGAGTTAGGATTTGGAGAGAAACCAAGCACCTCAGAAATAAGGAGGGGAGAATAAAAAGCTTAGATCACTCAATTTGACTCAAATAGGAAGTACCATATTCATAGTTAATTTTAGTTTTCAATACTAAAATAAAGATTTGCCAGCTCAGCCTTTTACAAAATGTGGTTCTCAGACCAGCAGCATCAGCAGCATCCAGGAACTTGTTAGAAAGGCAAATTCTTGAGCCCAGCCCAAATCTACTGTATTAGTCAGCTAGGGCTTCCATGACAAAACAGCACAGACTGAGGGGCTTGAACAACAGAAATTTGTTGTTACAGTTCTGGAGGTTTAGAGGTCTAAGGTCAAGGTGCCCACAGATTTGGTTTCTCCTGAGGTCTCTCTCTCTCTGGCTTGCAGATGGCTGCCTTCCTGCTGTGTCCTCGTGTGGCCTTTCCTCTGTGTGTGAGCACCTCTGGAGTTTCTTCCTCTTCTTATACGAAAACCAGTCCTGTTGGATTAGGGCCCCACCGTTATGACCATTTAAGCTAATTGCCTCTTTAAAGGCCCTATCTCCAAATACAGTCACATTCTAAGGTATCAGGGTTAGGGCTTCAACATATAAATTTTGAGGAGACACAATTCAATCCATACACCTATTGAGTAAGCAACTGGGAGGTGTGGGCCCAGCCATCTGTGTTTTAATAAATCCTCAAAGTGATTTTAATGCAAGTTAACATGTGAGAGCTACTGTGCTAGCCAGTGAGGACACAATCTCACCATAAGGAAAGGGTAGCCTGGGCTGAAATGCTAAGCTTATCATGAGGATCTACAGATTTTTGAGAAAGGACTGATGCTGGTGCATGAACACACACACACGCAAAAATGTTAATCTAGCAGACTTCGGAACCAGTGTTGTTTTGGTAAGCATGTGAGTATAAAATAAAGGGAGCTCTGATCAGAAAGCCTAACTGTGGAGCTCGGGCTTAGGCAAGGATCTAGCCACCAAGGGCATGACTGTAAGCGTCCATCAAATACTGTGAGTGCCAGAAGCACGTGCAGTAGTGAACAGACTCGACCCTCCAGTATTCTCTCCAACTGGCCTTGGGAAGTGGACGGAACCTTTTGGACTGAGTAAACCACCCCACAAAATTATCTTGGTTCTTAGATAATTCTGGAAGTGATGGAAACTCAAAAGAGAACTGATGCTCTATTTTAACACATTGAAGCCTATCTTGAAATGCAGATGTAAAGAAGAAGGGGTAATACATTAACTATATCATTATTGAAATCAATTAATCTCAAGGAAAAGATTACTCTGCTTCCTGAATGAGGTGGGAAAGGGTTAAAGAGAAGGACATATTTTAGGATTTAAAACCCTAGCTGATGCTCAGAATCACCTGAAACGATTGTCAAAAAATAGATTTCACAGGCCTACCCCTGTCTGACTTAAAAAGAAAGATAGGGCCCAAGCCTCAATGCTGCCTGGTTTTCCAAGTGAGTAGAAAGTTGGAATAACATACAGAATTAACTGAATTAGTAGTTCATCATTATTAAGCAACAGAGATACAAAAATAGGACTCATATTTTTTGTCACATATTTTATGAGACCTGGGAAAAGAAAAGAAGAAAATAAAGTGAGAGAAGCTTATCACAAAATAACTCCAGATTAGAATTTAGATATTATGACATGATATAGGAAATGGAATCAAAATTACTTCCTCTCTCTCTCTTTTCCCTTACCCTACTGTGGCTCTCTACCCGAAGCTGTCCGGCACCTTGACCCATTCACCACAATCAGATAATGTGGTGGATGCCAACACTTGAGCACTGGTAGCATGACACCACACTCATTTTTTAATTACTTACTCTCCTTTGCCAGTTCATATTAATATAATTGCTCAAGAATATAGATACAGCTTTGTCAAAATTTAGAATGAACTTTAAAAAATCTATTTCTTCATAGGGTAAGGATCTAAACAATCCCCTGTGATAGTTATAAAAGAGATTCTAAAAATTAACTCAGCCCTTTATCCCCCCAAAATCTGAAACAAATTTGGCTGATTTCAAAACAAATTAAGTAAAATAATCTCCTTTTGAAATCTTGGAATGATATTATGCTGTCTTCTTGTCATGCATCTGTGTTTCTAAAAATTCCCTTTCCTTTTATACTAAACTTAGTTTACTTTTATATAAAGACCTTGCTTCTGTTACTCATGTTCTAAAAACTGCCTCCTTGTTTTTAAAAAATTAGCCTCTAGATGTATGCAAAATGAGATCATGTGCTTTATCTTCCTAACATCAACAATGATGACCAGAAACTCTGTTACATGGTCATTACTAGTTCTACCTGTAACACAGACCTGAAAAATTGTTGCCCACAATGAGGACATGTTTATATGATGTGCATAATAAGTCGATAAGGTCCTTGCACAGGTTTGATTAGATCATGCAAGCAAAATTACATTGCCTTCTTTATTTCAAACAGCCTCTTCTATATTATCAAGTTTTTTTCATTAGTTTTCACTTTTGTCCTTCTTTTTGCAGCCTTTTCTGCTACTTTCCACCATGCTGACTACTTGAACCATATTTTATAAAAGGTCATCAGCAATAACTCATTGGTATAATTTTCACGTTCATCTGTGGATTCAACTGTGTGGCAGTTGGCAATCCCAACACACTTGATATACTTCCCATAATATCACAGAAAGATTGCCTTTAAATAACTCTTCCATCTGCCTAGATACCAATGGTGAAGAGGTTTCAAATTAATTTTGATAGGTATAGCTAAGAATGTTAATGAGCTTGTTTATATCATATTTGTCTCCCAAACATGAATGTGAAAACAATATAGAGTATACTTATTCTTTAGAATCTCCCCCGTGTCTCCATATAAACTTTGCACCTGTCCCAGATCTTTCTTTGGAGCTTTATGGTCTGTTGGCAACATTATACAGCTACCTTTGTTGGAATTAGAGAACCAATGGGAACATTCCATGTGATTCCTGTGGTTTGTCTGAACACATCTCCCCTTTCCCTGAAAGCAGTTAAGACAAACAGGTGCAGAAGACAAAATGTAGCATTTGCATACAATTCCCATTGATTTATGGGACAATTGTTTATTGAATTCTTCTGCAGACTAAAGAATTTAACAGGGGCTTCTCTGGTGGCACAGTGGTTGAGAGTCCGCCTGCCAATGCAGGGGACACGGGTTTGTGCCCCGGTCCGGGAGTATCCCACATGCTGCGGAGCGGCTGGGCCCATGAGCCAGGGCTGCTGGGCCTGCGCGTACGGAGCCTGTGCTCCCCAATGGGAGAGGCCACGGTGGTGAGAGGCCCGTGTACCGCAAAAAAAAAAAAAAGAATTTAACAGGTGCTGGGAGTTATGAATGAGGTATTCTCTTTGGACCTCAAGGAGCGTACAGTACCAAATGAAAAAGTATAGTGTCACAACATAATTTGTTCCCTTGAGCAACAATTTTAAGCAAAATGTTATACAGGAGATGGGTGAAATGAATGTGGAATCTGTCTTCTAGGAGTTCACAGTCAAATAGGAGAGAGGAAGTAAAAAGTAAAGAAAGCTGGAAATGACAAGTAGCATCGGTGAGGCATAAAGTACACCAGGGATTGAAAGGAGAGCAGCAGCAATATGATCAGGAATGATCAGAGCAGAGCCTCTGTTATTTTAATAAACAATAATTATAAAAGGTTATCAGAGAAATTTCTTTTTATGAGAAGGACCCATGGAGAAAAAAATCCTAAAATGGATATTAAAATTATTTTCCAATATGTATCAGAATAACAGGATACAATGTACTTGATGGTGTATGCTAAATAGAAGCACATTTGCATAGCATCTGATGTGCAGTTTTCCACAGTGCTTTTGTTGGAAGTTGCCAGAAGCCTTCCAGGTGTCAATCTTTTCCCCGGAAAGACATTTTCCATTCCCACCTCTCTACACATAGCAAGCATGACATTAAATGCTAAAAGGCCACTGTCGAATTTTAGTCTAAAAAGGATCCTTATGAATCTGCCAAATATTTTTTAACTCCAGATATAACTTTCATCAGCAAATGTAACATGAAAAATAAATAGGCAGCTGGCTTTCAGGGTCCATGTGTTGAGCATCTGGAAAAATTAGTCTTCTAGAGAGTGCCACGTTACTGTTCTTCCATAGCTAAATCGTGGCCATTTACTCCAAAATATTCAGTGTGGTGCCTTTCTAAATGACAGAGTTTAGTGAATAATTAAATCACACTATTAAAAAGGGAGAGGTATTACATGGTAAAACCAAATGGTCTAATGTAAGTCAAGTTTCATACCTTGCAGTTTGGGTCTTGTACATTTACAGGTTTTATTTTCTCAGTGTTTCACTTTATCCATCAAAACTCCAAATCCCTTAAAGGTTAGTATTAGATTGCCTTGACTTCTACTGAAAGAAGGTCTTCTTCCCCACCCTTTTCACACATCTCACTCTACTTAGGACTGAACAAAAATGAAACTCACAGGAATACAAGGTCAATACTAAGTATTTTATGAGCAAAAGATGAATGCAAGCTATGATCTGAAGAACAGACTTGTATATCAAAAGCTGCTAATCATTCTCAAGACCCTGGAAGTCTGTCAACAAGGAAGTTAAAAAGCTCCCATCCTAGGAGGTATCCAAAATTGGAAGCAGGAAATACACACAGGTATCCGGAGATGAGAATAAGGATTCAGATGTAGGGCAGCTCAACACATTCTGCCAAACACTTCCACCTCACCCCGCACTGTTTTCTGTGTGTGTGGGTCACCAGAACGTCCAGCTGCTTCACTCCACAGCATCACAAAGGTGTCATTCCACCTTTGTGGAAAGGACACACCTCATCCTTTAAGGCCTTGCTAAGAACTCACCTTCATCCTGATTCCTCAGTTAAGTTCCCAATAATCTTTCTTTTCTGACTTCCTGTACCATTTTCAGGTCTATTCTGCACAATTGAAATGAGTATCTGACTATTTGTACTGTTAAATAGCAGTTTATAAAAAGAGGATGAGAATCAGGCTCAGAAAACCTGAGACAAGGCTGGACAGAAGATAAAGCTTAGGCACTTGAGTGGTCCAGCCCTGGTGGAAATTCAGATGCAGGTGGTTGCAAGCTGGAGCTTGGAACTAGTGAAGCATTCTACAGAAGAAACATTCACTAAATACCTGTGCCAAAAGGTAAGGTCAAAGTGGTAGTTCAGAACCATAGATCAGACAAGGCCAGGAGGACAGAAAAAGTGTGGAATATTAGAGCAGGCAACAGACCTTGGAATCCAGAGAGATTCTAAGAAGGATAGATTGTGTTGTGAAGGATAAGTGACACTGTGTATCTAAAATAGTTTTCCATTCTCCCCTAGCAGCCCGAACTCTTTCCATTCTCTCTGAAGAATCTTGCCCATATGACCTCACATGAAATCTTTCTTTTCTGAGTTCTATTTAAAGCCATATCTACTTTGAGGACATAGAAGGTCCCTGCCAGTAAGCCCCTATAAGCAGGGATCATAGCAGAGTACTTTGAGTTTTCTGCTTCTTATTGCCAAGCCCAACCTAGAAAAAAAAATGAATGTGGAAAAATATAGGATTTTTGTACATATTTAAAGTCAGGTTATTTTTAATGTGCTACTAAGGTATTATTTGACACACTGTTTATAAAAGAATGAATATCTCCAGTTTTTTCAGCTCTGGATTCTTGTGTCCTCCCTTATGCTTTGCTGTGTCTGATTGCCTTTATTTCACTTAGATGCCTTGCCCTACCATGACCTCCTGAAAAGTTATCACACAACTATTTTTAAAGAGTTAAATAAATTATAAAAGTATTTCACATATTCCACCTCCACCTGCAGCCACTAGCTGGCATTTCTTTCTGCTTTGAAATAGCAATTTCTGATCCCCAGAGGCTTATCAGAGTGAAACACACTTTCCTTTCTAGTGTATCCAGAGGACTAAATCAGCAATAACTGATTTTAGAAAGTTGTTGACACCTACCCATACCCAATAAAACTATTAATGGTCATACAAAAGTAATATGTAAAAAATTTTAATTTGAATTTTTGATTACCTTTTAGTGAATTAGAAATACAAAATATTGAACAACAAAACACATACCACACATAACGAATAAAATTAATGAGCTAATTAAAATTGTAAACAGACGAATGAAACCCAAAATCCAGTCAATACCAAAGGGAGAGGAGAACACAAACCATGTTCATCTTTCAGGAGATAGTTCCCAGCTAGGCTCCTGCTTGCTTCAAATTCTCCTAACGGACCCCTGAAACCAGAAGGTAATTGCTGCTCCTCCTTTCTTTTTATGATAGAATATCAAAAGTTATTTAGCTGGTTATGTGGCCACAAAGCTAGAGAGTAGATCAGCCAGCCTCCCTTGCAGCTACATATGATCAAATAACTGAGTTTTGGCCAATGGGATATGACTGTAGGTAGTGTGTGACAAATCCAGCTTTAGGCCTTTCTCCATTCCTGCAGGTTGGAACATGATCATGATACTAGTGACCCTGTAGACAAGGACAACTGACCTTATGTAAAAGAACTCACATATTACTATGACTTGAACAAAAGAGATAAACTTTAATCTTATTGAAACTCTTATACTTGAAGGGTCCCTTTGTTTCAGCAAAAGATTAGACTTTACCCTAAACATAACATCCATCGATCTGTATCCAAGCCTCATTAAAAACTGCCCCCTTCTGCCTTACCTTAGTCCAACCCAACTGTATGAAGACTGTCCAAACACACCTCCCTACTGAAAATGGGAAACTAGCTCCAATTATATTAACTGGGTGAAGAAACAGATATAGTTCTCCCTGTATCTATGACTAAGAGCTTAAGTTCCTGGGACAAGAAGAGACCATCAGTTTTCAACAACATACCAGATATTGTTTTAATCAGGATCCTTCTCATTGTAAAATACTCTTACTTGCAGGTTATAAAGCAAAGGAGCTTCAAATAATGCTATAGATACACAGAATCCACAGCAAAGTACAAAGAGGATTCAATGGAACTGATGTCATCAAGGAACTGAGACAATTTATTTCATCTCTCAAGATTCACATGGCTTCTAGTTTCTGCTTCTCTCTGCACAGTTCCTCTGTCCTCTTCCTTCTGTTTGCAGACCAGCTTTCTGGCAAGGAGATCACCAGTTCCTTGGGACTCTCCATTCCTGGTGCTACATAGGGAACAGGGTCTCAAAGAAAGGGATGATGGGCAGAGATACTCCAAAGCAGATCCACCAAAGATAAGTTCTTAAATCTCTTCTTTTTGTTCTTACGAGGCCTCTCCCTTGATGCCCTTCCTCCACCACTACGAAAATCCTATCTCTGATGGGGAGACCTTCTTTCTAGGTCTCTTGGTTCTTTGCCTCCCTGATTCTATGAAACCTCAAAGCAGTCAGGATCTGTGCCCATGCCCTGAGCTAATACAAACACCATCACCCAAAACTGTCTCAGCCCTTCCCCAGAATTCTACCTCTGTATCTTTTCATCTATCTGTGATCTCCCTAACTTTTCATCCAATTAACATTTTAGTTACTGATTTTATCTACACCTGACACCACTGCTCATACACAGGATGTATCACGGGGTATGGAGTAAAGAGTCACTCACTCTGGGTCTCACTCAATAACGCCTCAAATAAACTTCTAATAGTCTCTCTGAATTCTTTTATATGTGTAGTCTTCAGTATACACTTAAGATTTCGTTCATCAAAAAACTTTAATAGCCAATTACTAGATACCTATAGTGTATCACAAATTACTTTTTATTAATTGACCTTTTATATTTTTAATTTTCTTTTTTAATTTATTATTTTATTTATTTTATTTTTTTGGCTGCGTTGGGTCTCCATTGCTGCACGCGGGCTTTCTCTACTTGCGGCGAGTGGGGACTACTCTTCTTTGTGGTGCACGGGCTTCTCATTGTGGTGGCTTCTTTTTGTTGTGGAGCATGGGCTCTAGGCCCGCAGCCTTCAGTAGTTGTGGCACATGGGCTCCGTAGTTGTGGCTCGCAGGCTCTAGAGCGCAGGCTCAGTAGCTGTGGCACACGGGCTTAGTTGCTCTGCGGCATGTGGGATCCTCCCAGACCAGGGATCGAACCCATGTCCCCTGCATTGGCAGGCAGATTCCTAACCACTGCACCACCAGGGAAATCCCACATATTACTTTTTAAATAAAACCCCAAATGATTTTTATAAATAGCATAATTATTATATCATAACTTATGTATTCAAATATTATTTCTTATAATATTAAAAATTTGTTTTAGCTTTTGTGTGTGTGTGTTTTGTTTTAGCTTTTTAAAAACATATTTTGAGGAAAGAAAAAAAGGGAGAGAGGGAAGGGCCTTGCTCAACCTCTGAAAGGCTCACTTGGATTTTATCCCCACACATTCATACATGTCTTAATGAAGTTGGTGGTTGCAGAGAGGTGAGGAAGAAGTAACAAGTCAGTGGACAATACTGGGAAGACTGGCCAGAGAGGTAAAGAGGAGGGAGATTATTTTCAACTGGAAAGGTCATAGGAGGACACAGTACTTAAGTTGGCTTCAGGATATATTTTGTGTAAAGTGAATGATATGAACTTAAGAGAGAGGGATGAAAGGGGAAAAGTATGGGAAGAAAAGAAGAAAGTCATTTGACAGGCTAGGTTCAAGAAACAAAACATTGTGCTCTGTAAACAGACACAGCAGAGGCTTCTCTACAGCCCTCTACTGTTTCATATATTCCACAAGGTTACAACACTCTACTTCTAGAGATTCATTTTGGGGGGACTAAGCAAAGTCCTCAATAGAGTAATATATTAGGTCTGTATCAGTGATGAGAAACTCTGTTGATTGCCTTGTGTAACTGAGAAGGGAGCGAATAAGGCACAGACTATGCAGGTGAGTCTTGCTGGGGTGGGCTGAGGAGCGTTACACGGAAGCCCGTAGTGGAGGTTGAGCCTGGGAGGACAGCCTTGTGGTAAATAGATGAGCTGGAGTTGGGCCACACACACTCTGCCGTGACACACACAAAGGGAAAAGTATGATAAAATACCCTGGTTTTTTTCCTCTATTACTATTTTGTCCTGAGCCATCCTGGAAAGAAAGAAAATGACAAGAAAGGGAATTGAAGTTATAGAGTACCCAAATATGAGATACACAAAGGCACAGACTGTGTCTAATTTGTTTCTGCTCTATCCCAGAGCCTAGAACAGTGACTGACACTCAAATATTTGTGAGGTGTGTGAACAAATGCCTACTCTGTGACGGGCCCTATAGCTTGGAGAAGCTCATTTAAGTCTCACACATAAACACGAACGAGGAAATTGAGGTGCAGAAAGAATAAGAATCTTGCCCGAGGTCATCCAGCCAGGGAATGGCAGGGCCAGATTTCAAATCCTAGTCTAATTGACTAAAGCCCGTGCTATGACCCACCATGAAACACTTCTTCATTAGACAGGAAACCAGACTGTGACTACAGTGCACAATAATCTCAGTTTGGCACAGCTCACTCTGATGATAGCATCATTCAGATGGAAACTGGAGGAACTGGTTCTAAGGAAGGGGGGCGGGAATATTAAGTGAAGCTGAGCAATCAGGCTGACTATATTTTATGGTCTCAAATTTGGTTCGCCTGCCATTTAATTAGGACCAGAATTAGTTCAAAGCACAAATGAGAAGTTATGTTTCATCTCTGCTTCTCTCTTTGGTTTAAAATTCGATAGAAGAAGAACAGAAACTAGTCCTTCATTAAACAAGCAGCCTCAGAATCTATCATATCAGTATTGAAAAGCACCATGTAATTTCTTAGTTTCAGAAATCTCAATCTGCTGCTAATGAAATTCCATGAAGGCTGCAATAACCAATTACTCAGAAATATTTTGGTGCTTTTTGGCAGACTTAAACTGAATTATTTCTATATCTAACCGTTTCTATTAATCATCGCAAGCTCAAAGACATTTATTCTAGTACTCTACAGAACAGTAAATGATAGAAGAATGAAAAGGTAGGATGAATAAGTGGGAGGAAATATATATTAAATAGTACCATTCATTTTGTGTTCATTACTAATGGACATTGGCAGGTGACATTGTGCATTCAGGCTGCTAAGTCTGCTTCTGAATGTTTCTACTGAATACCAGAGCAGTGTGATGCAACAGAGACCAAACTGACCACCAGTCTTGTACCCACCAGTAAAGAACGGAAATGAATCATCTATTTTTCACCCACACTCTTGGAACCAAACATGAAAGGGAAAAAGTTTAATACAAAATACAACTCCATCTTGTTTATTGTCCTGTCCACGTCTGCTAGAACAGTGCCTGGCATGAATGTTTATGGCATAGATGCTTAATAGATATTTGTCGAATGAATGAATAAGTGAATTTCTTCTAGTGTTCCCTCGATCTCAATATAGGAATATGCAGGAAGGCAAGAACAAGGGAACACTGTCGATTACCCACAGAGCTCTTGAGTTTGCTGAGACTGCAGATAGACTTATAGCCAAGATCCACTTAGACATCTAATAAACATCTTGAACTTAACATGTCCAAAACGGAACTTCTCATTTCCTCCCCTGTAAATTGGTCTCCCCCAATCTTCTCTCAGTAAATGTGCTTCCATCTAACCAGAAGCTCAGGGCAAAATCCTAGAAGTGATATTTGATTCCTCTCTTTTCCTCATTCCCCTTATCCAAACCCTCAGCAAGTAAACTCTGCTTCCAAAATGTATCTTGAATCTCATCACTTTACCATCTCCATTATTACCACCCTAATCCTACCACCATTGTCAAACATCTGGACTACAACAACCTCTAATTGGTCTCCTCACTTCTAAGTTTGTCCTTACGCCATTTAATCTTCATCCAATTATGCACCAGGTAATTTCTTAGTTTCAGAAACTATGATGATTTTAATTATAAATATTATTTCACTTCTGTGCTTATAATTCGCCAAAGGCTTCCTTTGGTACTTAGAACAAAAGTTGAATTTGCCATTATTTCCAGGCCATGTGTAGTCAGGACTCTTCACTGTCTCTCTGACCTCATCCTCCACGACACTACCCTTCTGTCTTCACCATGCTGGCTTGCTCTCTTCTGTTTGAACCTTCTCATAGCAAGGACTTTGCAGCTGCTGTTTCTCTGTATGGAATTCCTTTCTTCCAAATCTTCATGTGGCTGATTCCTTCTTATCATTTATGCTTTAGCCCCAAATGTCCCTATCTAGGATGCCTTCCCTGAATAATGTTGCCTCCCACACCAGGTATCACTCCACCTTGTTCTATTATCTCCAAAGAACTTAATGTTATCTGAAATTACATTATAAATATACATGCTTGATTACTGTGTATCTCCTAGCTAGGATGTAATTTTGATAAAAGGAGGGATCTCATTAGTGTTGTTCTTCATCATATCTCCTGGACCTCAAAAAACGTTTATTGAATGAATGAATGAATGTTTTCTGGAAGTCTCTGAGCAGTATTTGTGCTTGTTTGTGATACTTTTGTGGAGTGTTCATTGATCCTTATTTGATAGTATGTCTGCAAGCAGGATGAAAACTATGATTAAGACAGAGTCTTTTTATATTGGTTTTGGAGCAGACTCTCACAGCCCTCGCTTCAGGAAACACTTTTTTTTTTTTTTTTTGCGGTATGCGGACCTCTCACTGCCGCGGCCTCTCCCCCGTGGAGCACAGGCTCTGGACGCGCAGGCCCAGCGGCCACGGCTCACAGGCCCAGCCGCTCCGCGTCACGAACCTGCGCCCCCTGCCTCGGCAGGCGGAACCCCAACCACTGCGCCACCAGGGAAGCCCAGGAAACACTTTTAAACTGCCAGTGTATCACAGAGCCATTTCTGACACATGTATATCAAAAATGAATTTCCTCAGTTCTGTATGTATAGCATTCAATTTTTTTTCTAAGTATTACCCACATCCAGCATGTCCATTATAGCTAAATTATTATTTTAACCACACATTTCCCACTGCTTCTCTGCCTTCCCGCCTTATTTTTACTTGTATTGATAACTTCCTAAATGTAAGTGGTTGTGTTCTAAATGCTGACAGAAAAAAAGAAATTACTCTTTACAATGGCAGAGAGATCTGTTGTTACTTAGCCAAGTGCTTCTTCAAGTAGCTAAGTTCTCATTAGAAAGCCGACTTTCCAGAGTAGTTCAGAGTGTCGCTTAGAATGATCCCACTTTACTGAGCCAACATGTCATATCATGACACCCTGAGGCTACTTGCCCTGGAGCACCACCAAATGACACTGTCCCAATCACCACTAAATAATATGAACCCTGGGGCTTCCCTCCTGGCGCAGCGGTTGAGACTCCGCCTGCCGATGCAGGGGACACGGGTTCGTGCCCCGGTCCGCGAAGATCCCACATGCCGCGGAGCGGCTGGGCCCGTGAACCATGGCCGCTGAGCCTGCACGTCCGGAGCCTGTGCTCCGCAACGGGAGAGGCCACAACAGTGAGAGGCCCGCGTATCGCAAAAAAAATAAAAATAAAAAATAATAATAATAATAATATGAACCCTGAAGCCTGATCTTCAAAGTCTAAGAATGCAGCCTGTAAAATAAATAATGTTTTTAAAAAAACAAAGCTGTTCAAATATCAGTCTTTGATTTTTTTTTGTTTTTTTAACGGAAACTTTTGTTATTTTTTATCAAAAATTACACTGAATGCTAAATATCCACCTTTACATTAAACAAAGACAGTAATGGTAACACTAAAACAAAATACTAAAACCGAACAGATTTCTGGTGGTCATTATTTAATTCTGATTTTGGGGGGTGCTTTTTTGTCACAATAACAGGAATGTACTTATACAAAGGCTCAAAATAGGCCATGTTTTTTAACAAAAAAGTGATGATTCACGAAAGATTGAGTATACATAAACTAGTGATACAAATCTAATAGAATTTGTCAAAATTAGTCACATCTAATAACACATCTGCAGTGCCTTGCATAAAATATCACGTGAAGAAAAGATAACTTTATCAGGCTTGTTCATAGACAATCTAAGTTACCATAGAAAGTATTTCCTGAGACATAAGAAAATGCAATATTTTTCTTCTTGAGCCCTTTCACTTCAAGCCGTGCACTCAATGAAATTGCTGAGGATCTGAAACTGAGAAAATATATTTGTGAAACTTAATACTTTTCTTTTTTGCATCATTCAGGGTGTTACTGTACTTACAACCAACTTGCCCATTCAGTACACAGTTCAGATGAGGGAGACACTTCTCTCTATGGGAGGTGGTAGTGTCTTCAGTGCTACACTAGCTGTTGTCTAACACAGGCAAACATTTTCTGGGTAGTAATTTAATCTTCCTATCATTAGCAAAAGAGGTAACCAGCCCCCCCGGACTACAGGATGGGGATTTCCTCAATGTTTTTTATTTTGATGTTTGGAATTCCTGATGCTACATTCTAGAGCAAGGTGCTCAGGACCCACTGTGCCCAAGACTGATAAAGCAAAAAGATCTATTTATTCTTTGATTTGATACGCAGATACAGTCTTCAAAAACAATGTTAACAGAGTAATAATATAAAAGCAACATTGCATGTGATATCATATAAAAGATAACTATTTGTATTATTTACTCATTTTCCAATTCTGTTCAAATGCAGGGTTTTGCAATAAATTCCTAATATGAGGAGCAAATGGACACTAACACAGAGATTAACCATTTACTGGGATAATTAAGTATTGATGCAAAATATTTCAAGTTACCAATTAGAGGAGTTTTAAATGGGGCTTGCCCCAAGACATGCCTTCTTACTTAGTGTTAAAAATATCAAAATATGGAAGACATTACAGCAGGCTTCAAGGACTTTTAAATCTATTTTGGAAAAACAAAATAAATAAGTGTAAAGTCACCTAAGCTCAGTGACAAATGAGTGGTACCAGCATTAAGTTTTGAGAGAGCCAACATAATAAAGTAAATCAACTACTTTTCCAATTTAAATTATTATTTGATAAAAACTATATGAAGGGAAGTTGGTCAATAACTATCAAAATTAATATTTATAAAAATTAAAACAGCAACACTGCATATAGGAATTTTTGCTATTGAAATACGTCCATCTTTGTACAAAGATATATGTAAAAAAAGTCTTGATTGCTATAAATGTTTATTTCTGAAAAGCATGGAAACAACATAAATGTCTGACAATAGGGTACTGAATACACAAAATAAACTACTATATCCATATAATGTAATAGTATATAGTTATTTTTTAAAGTGAGTTAGAATTGTAACTTATTGTTATGAAGTAATGTCTAAGAAATATTAAGTGAATAAGTAAGTCATCAAACTGCATATAATATGCTAATCAAAGGATATATAAAGAAATGGTTGTTTTATAGATAAGAGATCATGAAATTTTGCTTATATTATTGTGAATATATAGAGATGTCTGGAAGACACACATGAAATTAATATGTGCCTCTGGGGAAGAAGCTTTGGGGCAAGGACCAGGGAAGAAAAAGTTAATTTCATTGTATATCTTTTTTGAATAATTTAAATTTTTGATCAGGCAAATGCATTTGTTTGTCAAAAATACTGGAAAAATTTTAAATATAATCTACATTTCCCTCATTCAATTAGGACTCCAGTTTCAAAATGATCCGAACCAGGTAATGTGACAGTTTTGCATTAAAGAATGGAAATTTATTTAATGGCTCCTTAAAATGTACTGAGCTTTAAAAGAAGTAATTATCATAAAACATCTCCCTAAACAATGTTGCTATATGAGCATGTTCAGTTTATTTTATTAATTTTATGTATACAGATGTTATCTCACAGAATTTATTTCACTTTGAAAGAAACAAATACTGAGACAAGGTATAGTTGACAATATCTTAGCATTAGTTGATGCTTTTTCTTGCAGTTTCTAACCACATACTCTACCTAAATATTTTTCTGTAGTTTCTAAATCTTTTTCTTTGTAAGTAGCAATGATTTTTAAATACTCAAATATTATTTTTAATGATCTAACAGTTATAAGGAAGTATAAAATAATCTGGAGAAGTATTAGTAAGTATTATTATACAGTGAATTCATGTTATTATGGCTGAGTTCTGATCTTTAAGAACAGACTCAGCTGATTTTTTTCAGATGCTCTGTATAAACATACTCCATAAATGATTTATATTGTTAGTAGGTGTACTATCTTCTTTCAACATTGATACTACAAATGTTTATGTGCTGATAGTCATAATAACAAACATAAAAAATTGAGAACAATGATTTTTCACCAATTTGATTCAAGTTGAGAAATTATCACCATTTAATTTTTTATATGAGAAATTTAGATTTAAATATGGAATATTTAATGAAATTAAATTTTAAATATTTAAATAAATATTTAAATGGAAAAGTATTTACAGAGGCATGTAGTGATTACATGTTAGATTCAGAGTTCAGTGAATGAAGTTGTTAAAAGGAAAAATCATTGAGAAATATTCTCTTTTAATGATTTTGGGCAAATAGTAAATATTATACTTATTTCTAAGCATCAAAATAAAAGAAAAGCTAAAGGGAAAAAATTCAAAATTTGAACCACCCTAGGCAACTGACTCCTAGAAGAATATGTAAGAATATTTTAACAACTCTTCCTAAGACTATACATTAAAATACATTTTAAAAATTGTCTACATGATTCTGGTATTTTCTTAATCCCACTGTTTTTGAATAGCCAGTGAATAAAATATTAGGCATTTGACCTTGATAATGGGATATGTTCCATATTTTACATTACCAAACAGAGACAAAGAAAAAGCAGGCAGCAATAAAATGCTCAGTTCCAATCCATTAATTCTTCAAAGTTTGAACTGGCTAATAACACAAACTGGCACTTCTTGTGAGGGTGCAGTCCTGTTTAAATATAGCTACTCTTTTATGGAAAAGAGTGAGTGTGGACACTAAAAATTCACAATCTAGTAAATGAAATACACTTGACAATTAATCCCTCTGGGTGAGGATATTGGGCCAAACTCTGACTTCTGTGCTTGCCTTAGGCTTCTATGAAGGTCAGACAAGCATAGAATTGGGTTGAATGTTCAAAATCCTAGAAACTTTTCTAAGTACCCTAATTAGAGAGGGAGCAAACATAAATTTTCTCTAAATTGGAAGATTCTATTTTGTATCACTATCACCTGAATTCTTGAAACAAATCCTACAGGATGAGGGAAACTATTTAATGCTTTATTTCGGAAGGAAGGAAGGGAGGGAAGGAGGGAGGGAGGGAGGAAGTTGGTTAGTTAGTTAGTTAACATGCTTTACATTTCTCCAGGATGCAATTATATTTATCCTACTGCATAAGATAACTATTATCAGAATCTTCATAAAAAGGGCTTGCCCGAAGCAACATCGGTAATCGCCATTTTTATACAGCCTACAATTTCTTACTACAAACACCTGGAGACTCTGCCGCAGGGCTTTCTCTACCATAGGAGCATGCTCAAGAGGAAGGTCATAGGGAGTTGATGCCCTCGGCAGCAGACCTCAACTGATAAAGGATGGGAGTTCTCCATCATCTCTCAGAGGTCCCCAACAGAAATAAGCCCCAGGGGCCCACAGTGGTAACCTGCTGATTAACATACCCATTTTTGGATTCCTTTCCCCTTTTTTGTCTCACTTCCGGGGCTTCCTGGTATTACCTTTCAAATAAACTACTTGCCCTTGAGTCAGTATTTTAGGGTCTTCTTCTGGGGAAAGATCCAACTTAAGACACTCATTCATTCTTTATACAAGATATTTATTTAGTATATTCTGGGGGCTAAGAAATGTGGCAGGCAATAGGAATCCTGAGGACAAATAAGTGAATGTTTTCAAGCAGGGAGCTAAGTTATGTACTCCCTCAAATTCACATCATAAAAGAGATCAGACCCTCCGTCAACTTCCATAATTAACCCTGCTTATTACCATTCATCCTTTCCTTCAGTCAAGATCAAAGAGTGATCACCTGGTATTTCAGGCATTTTTCTTCTTTACCACATCGTGTTTGGTTTTCTCATCTCTCTGAGCCCCTTTAACATTTCAACCCACTCATTCCATTTAACCATTATAATTCTTCCTGTCTCTCCTACTTCTGCAACATTCTATTGGCTGTTCTTCATGTCAAAACAGTATATCGCATCACAGTAGCCAGAGTGACTGTGTCCCTGTTCTCATTTTCGAAACCTCCTTAATTGGCATTCATTTTGGTACCTTCCCCAATAGGGTGAAAGCAATTTCCCAATATTCAGCCATCTTTAAACATCTCATCCCAGTTCCAGAGTATCATTCTTATGACAAACTACTTACGTATATAGTATTTCATTTAATCCACAAATAGTCCCAAGATAGGGATTATTATCTCTGTTTCATAGATTTGAAAACTGGCTTTCTGCCTCTAAAGTGATGTTTCCACCTGTTCCACTGCACTCACCCCATGATCATACATAAAGAATTTAAATGCATTTTTCTCATGCTATTCTTCCTCGTTTATGAGAACCTGAAAAATGGTCAACATCCAAATATTGTTCTGGTATTTCAAGAATCATATGTTTATATTTAATTCTCATTGACTTATTAAGAATAAGTATCTTCAAATGATATTGGTGTTGGGCCATATTCTTTGTGACTCAGACTCATTGGAGATGTGTCTTCCCTAAATGCAGGAAATACTGCTTACAAACAAAACTTTTCTCTAAGCAAAATACTTTTTACCTAAGAAGTGTCTGATTTGCTCATATGCCAGTTAACGTCTCTGTTTCCTGCCATTAGAATTGTCTTTAAAACGTCTGCACTCTTGGCATCCTGGCAAGGCCACCTCCTCCATCAGTCAGTTCACGTGTCATACTGGTACCTGGGAAAATACTTCTGTAGTAATTTTTCTTTGAGAAAAGCACTATGCTTTTAGATTGTACTTTGACAGGTTGTTTATTTTTGGAGAACCCCAAAATGGGATGTATTTTAAACTTCTACTTGTATGAGTGTTACCCACTGGCAGGCCAGCGGTACCAAAAGAAAAAGACATTATGGGAATATGCTGAGTCTGTCAGGTGCGGAACATCCAGCACATTCCAGGGAGGGCATGCTAATTGACATCTTGGGTCAGTTCCTGATCTTCTCTCAGTAAGTGGCGGACATGATGCCAAAATAATGATTGGAAAATAATCCAATTCAAATCACCTAACGAAAGCAGCAGTGCTATGGTGCTTACATTGAAGTACTGATACATGTTTGGTTTCAGCAGTATTAAGACAACAGGTTTAGAAAGCAAATGGCCAAAGTTAAACCTTAGGAGGAGAATGGAAGGAACCAGCATTAAAGTATTTCTCTTTATCATTTTGTTTCTGTAAATCCAAAAGGTGCTCAGATAGCGGTTTAATTTATTTGCTCCCTAGGTTTGGTGCGCAAAATAACTGGAAACATAGGAGCATCTCTCTGTGAGTCAGTGGTTCCAGACCAAAGGAAGATGCTTCCTTTAGAAATGATCATTCAAAATGATTCAGAAAACAATAGGATATTTTTAGTAAGTCACTTACTCAAAACACTTCAGTCTGACTGCTGGAAGAGCAAATATCAATTTATTCTCAGAGGAAATAGTTAAATCTTCTGGATTGAAATAAGGACTATGCCATTTGAAACTAAATGTAAAAACAAGATCAGGGAGTGAAAATAAGAGCATGTTTGTGCCTTACAAATAAAAAACCACCCAGAGGAAGACCAGGAATGAACAGTAGAGCAAATATAAGGAATAGGATATACAGCTGGCATAGACTATCACTGACCTACTTAAGGAAGACTATTACTGTTATCTAGGGTAGAAACGTGACCTTTAAATTTATTATAAGACTGAGAAGAGAGCCTTATGTAGGAAATGTACAATATAGCTCATCTCCAATTTTCCTTCCTTCAAGTACCATTCTAACCAGTTGCTAAGATGTTTTGAAGGTGCGTTTTAAAGGTTTCCCTTAATGGCTTAGTATTTAGGATAATGGCCATGTTGTTTTCATGAAGTGGAGTACACGAAACCAAGGGATAGCGACACAAGTAAATGCTATTGTAACTTGAAATAGACTGAGGAAATGGGAAGACAGTGAGAACTTACTTCTAAGAATCATTTTTCAGTAGGAGAAACATGTCTATCAACAACAGTGACTATTCATTATGCCTCTAGAACGCTGAGAAAAAGCTAAGGCCAATGGAATAATGTTGAAAGTTAATAAATTTGCAATTATAAAATAGTACATACGACCTGGAGAAGGTAAATAAAAGTTTTTAAAAATTCACAACTCAGCAGCAGTCACCATTAATATTTTGAAGAATTTTCTTCCAGGTTTCTCAGCATATTTCATTGGAATTTTTAAAAATTGAAATAAATTAACATTTAACATCATATTCATTTCAGGTGTATAACATAATGATACAGTATTTGAATATACTGCAAATTGTTCACCATATTAAGTCTAGTTAACACGTATCAACACACAGTTACAAAAATGTTTTCCCTTGTGATGAGAACTTTCAAATATACAATACAGTATTATTAATTATAGTCACCATGCTGTACATTACATCCCAGGACTTACATTGTAACTAGAATTTTGTACCTTTTGACCCTCTTCAGCCATTTCCCCTCCCCCCCACCCCAGTCCCTGTCTCTGGGAACCAACGATCTGTTCTCTGTATCTCTGAGTTTGGTTTTGTTTTTTGTTTTTAGACTTCACATATAAACGAGGTCACATTTGTCTTTCTCTGTCTGACGTACTTCACTTAGCATAATGGCCTCAAAGTCTGTCCTTGTCACAAATAGCAAGAATTTATTCTTTTTTTTTAATTTAAGTAACATTTTTTAATGTTTTTTTATTGTGGTAAAAGTCACATAATATAACACATACTATTTTAACCATATTTAATTGTACAGTTCAGTGGCACTAAGTACATTCACATTGTTGTGCAACTCTCACCATCATCCACCTCCCGAATTTTTCATCTTCCAAAACTGAAATTCTGTCCCCATTAAACACTAACTCCCCATTCCCCCTCCCCACCCCCTGCCCATGCCTACGATAATAGCCATTCTAACAGATGTGAGGTGATGTTTCATTGTGATTTTGATTTGCTTTTCCCTGATGATGAGTGATGTTGAGCACCTTTTCAAGTACCTGTTGGCTATATGTATGTCTTCTTTAGAAAAACATCTATTCAGATCTTCTGTCCATTTTCTAATGGATTATTTTAAATTTTGCTGTTGAGTTGTATGAGTTCTTTGTATGTTTTCAATATTAACCCTGTGTCAGATATATGATTTGCAAATATTTTCTCCCATTCCATACCTTTCATTTTCATTTGTTGATGGTTTCCTCTGCTGTGCAGAAGATTTTTAAGTTGATATACACCCACTTGTTTGTTTTTGCTTTTTTTTTTTGCCTTTGCTTTTTGTGTCAAATCCAAAAAATTATTGCCAAGACCAGTGTCCAGAAGCTTATTGCCTATGTTTTGTTCTGGGAGCTAGTGGCCCAATTTCATTCTTTTGCATGTGACTGTCCAGTTTTCCCATCACCATTTATTGAAGAAACTGTCCTTTCCTCATTGTATATTCTTGGCTCCTTGTCATAAATTAATTGACCATATATGTATGGGTTTTTTCCGGGCTCTCTATTCTATTCCATTGATCTGTGTGTCTGTTTTTAATGCCAATATCACACTGCTTTGATTACTTACAGCTTGGTAATACACAGTCACCCCTTGGTATCTATAGAGGATTTGTTCCAAGGCCCCAGAGGAGATCCAAATCCACAGATGCTCAAGTTCCTTATATAACATGGTATAATACAGTCAGCCCTCCTCATACGCAGATGCAGAACCTACAGATATGGAAGGCCAACTGTAGTTTGAAATCAGGAAGCATGATGCCTCCAGCTTTGTTCTTCTTTCTCAAGATTGTTTTGGCTGTTTGGGGTCTTTTGCAGTTCCATACAAATTTTAGAATTGTTTGTTCTATTTCTATGAAAAATGCCATTATGATTTTGATAGAGATTGCATTGAATCTATAGATTACTTTGGGTAATATGGATATTTTAACAGTATTAGTTCCTCTAATCCATGAACATGAACTATCTTTCCATTTATTGGTGTCGTCTTCAATTGATTTCATCAATGTCTTATAGTTTTCAGTGTACATGTCTTTCACCTCCTTGTTCAGTTTATTCCTAGGTGTTTTATTCTTTTTGATGCAACTGTAAATGAGATTGTATTCTTAATTTCCCTTTTGATAGTTTGTTAGTAGTGTATAGAAATGCAACAGATTTTTGTATATTGATTTTGTATCGTGCAACTTTACTGAATTTGTTTAATTAGTTCGAACAGTTTTTTGGTGGAATCTTTATAATGTTTTCTATATATAGTATCATGTCGTCTACAAATAATGACAGTTTTACTTCTTTCTTTCCAATTTGGATGCCTTTTACCTCATTTTCTTGCATAACTGCTCTGGCTAGGGCTTTCAATACTATGTTGAGTAAGAGTGGCAAGAATGGGCATCCTTGTCTTGTTCCTGATCTTAGATGAAAAGCTTTTAGCTTTTCACTATTGAGTGTTTCAAGCTGTGGGCTTGTCGTATATGGCCTTTATTATGTTGAAATACATTCCCTCTATACCCACGTTGTTGAGTGTTTTTATCATAAACAGATGTTGAATTTTGTCAAATCCTGTGTTTGCATCTATAGAGATGATCATATGATTTTTATTCTTCATCTTGTCAATGTGGGGTACCACACTGATTGAATATCCTGGAATAAATTTCACTTGATCATGGTGTATGATCCTTTTAATGTATTGTTGAATTCAGTTTGCTAATATTTTGTTGAGGATTTTTACATCTATGTTCATCAGGGATATTGGTCTGTAATTTTCTTTTCTTGTGGTGTCCTTGTCTAGTTTTGGTAATAGGGTAATGCTGGCCTTATAAAATGAGTTTGAAAGTGGTCCCTCCTACTATTCTCTTTTTTGGAAGAGTTTGAGAAGGATTGATAATCGTTACTCTTTAAATGTTTGGTAGAATTCACCGGTGAATCCATCTGGTCCTGAACTTTTGTTGATTGGGAGGGCTTTGGATTACTGATTCAGTCTTCGTACTAGTAATTGATCTGCTCAGATTTTCTATTTATGACTCAGTCTTGGTAGGTTGTATGTTTCTAGGAACTTATCCATTTCTTCTAGGTTATTCAGTTTGTTGGCATATAATTATTCATAGCAGTCTCTTATAATTCTTTGTATTCCTGTGGTATCAGTTATATCAGTCTCCACTTTCAATTCTGATTTTATTTATTTGAGTCAACTGTCTTTTTTTTTTTTTGGTGATTTAGTTAAGGTTTGTCAATTTTCTTTATCATTCCAAAGAACCAATTCTTAGTTTCACTGATCTTTTCTACTGTCTTTTTGTTTCTATTTCTGCTCTGATCTTTGTTATTTCCGTCTTTCAACTAACTTTGGGATTGTTTGTTCCCCAGCATATTTCAATATCATAATTGTGATCTTATTTTAAGCATAGTTTTCTTTCCTGCTTTTCACTATTATAACACTAATGTTTCACCATGCTATTGTAAATTTCTAATAGCAGTAAAATATTCCATTGAACTGATGTACCATGTTTTCTTAACAACACTTTATTAATTTTTTTCAGACAGTGCTATGGTAAACATATTTGTTCATGAAGCTTTTTTAAATGTCTGATTTGTCTCTTAAGATCAGCTTCCAGGATTTCATATACTAGGTCAAATACTGTGAACAATTTGAATAATCTGGAAACACAAAGATAAATTGCTGTCAAATATGTTTTTGAATTTACATCCCCACAAATGTGCATGGGAAATTCATATACTTTTCACAGAGATATAGGCCAACTTCACACTAATTCTAAAGTAAGTTATTATAAGGAAATAAAAATGACATTTAACATTAAATATTTTGTTAATGCTTGATATTGCTTTCAAGTTTACTTTAAGTATATTGTTCTAGAATTTCATTCTAATGATACTGCTATTATATGTGTTTTCAAAGAAGGCTTAAATTCATTTTAGAAGATTCAGAAAATTTAATGTCAAATTTATTATTCAATAGTTATATTTACTTTTTACTGCATTAAATTACAAGTATATCTACAACACATATACTCCTATTATAGAACTTAGAGTGTAATCTTTATTAATTATATCAGTTTATAATCGTCATATCTTTGCCCATGTGATCAAAATTATGGTTTACCTGGTATTGTCTTGATTCTTTAATACAACCCCATTACATTATCCCTATGGAGGAAATTGTATTGAAATGATCTTCCATTATGGTCATCTCCATAAAGACTTTGTGTGAGTGTACAGCCTTCTTGAAAACTTTTGAGGGATTATATATGCCATAACCCATATTATCCTTGTAATCACTTAGTAAATAGTTACTGAGTCCTTTCACCATGAAGGCATAGTACTAGGGACAGAGTAGACAAATGCGGAGATACATTGATCCAGTGTGGATATGAACAAGGAGCTATAAACAGTATGTCATGGGTGCATAGAATACACATTTGAACTTACCAAGAGATGAAATATTATTTGAGCCAAGACTTGAAGAATGAGAGGTTGGTCAGAAAATATTGAGGAAACATTACATTCTGTAACACATATGCAAAGACATAGAGGCATTTTTTAAAAAAAGCTTGACACATTCTAGAATCTACAGGAAGTAAATATTAGTAAAGTAAGGGCTGAGCTTGGGAGACTGGGAATAGACACAAAGCAGAACGCATACGCAGGACTACATCATGAAGCCTATACTATTGTATTGTGAAAGGGGTTTAGATTTTATCCTGTAGATAATGGGAAACTATTGAAGAAATTTGCCATGAGAAAAATTTCCTGTCATAATCTTAACTCTTCTGTCTATGTATTGAATATTTGGAGGTAGACGGAGTCTAGAGGTGAGGGCATTTGGGAAGTTATTATATGAGCCCAGAGAGACATTAGTGTCTTCATTAGGGTAGTGAAAGTGGAAGGGAAAACAAGGTAATAAAATGCTGTATTTTATGAGTAATGTATTAAAAACAATAAGACTTAAGAATTGATTGGATGTTGAAGAGATTGTCCTAGAACCAATTTTGTAAAAATTATCTCAGAGATGGATTACTCAGGAAGATCTCATTAATTCATTAAAATTAAGGGAAACGGTCAAAATTTGGTTTGCCTCAAGTCAGAATTATAGAATATTTGTCTGTAAAAGAAATTTTAATATACTTATGCCCAGAAGGTTTGCCAGTCACACTTTGATGGTATCAGAAGAAAAAGAATTAAAGGGAATTTTGGCAGAAATAAAGACTCATGTGGGAAATTTTTGCTCTATCATACAATACTATTCCCAAATTTAAGATGTTATATAAGTTGGTTAGGGCTACCATAACAAAGTACCACACACTGGGTGGTTTAAACAAGAAAAATTTATTTTCTCACAATTTTGGAGATCAACCTGTCAGCAGGGTTGATTTCCTCAGGGGCCTCTCTCTTCAGCTTGTAGATGCCTGTGTTCTCCCTGTGTCTTCACATCATCTCTTTTCTTTGCATGTCTCTGTCCTGATCTCCTGTTCTTTTAGAGACGCCAGTTATATTAAATTAGGGCCCACTGTAATTGCCTCATTTTACCTTAATTTTGTCTTAGAGACCCTGTCACATTCTGCGGTACTGAGAGTTAGGATTTCAACATAAGAATTTCGGGAGACAAAACTGAGCCCATAACAGGTATGGACTGCAGTAATGGTCTTAAAAGGTATTTTCATTTTTATACAATTAAGCGTGAATGTCATATGAAGAAGGTTATGTAAATTAAGAAAATTTTAGCAAAACAATTTTTTACAATTAAAACATGTAAGTTTAATTTATCATTCCCAGTTAATGAATGAGAGAATATCTTCTCAATGCTAACTAATGTGGTGTATTTATTTATAAGTCCTAGTAATAACAGAAAAGAAAGAAAGTGTGAAGACACTTCATTATATTTCAACAAGGTTTATCAAAACTGGTCAAGTTAATTGTGTACTCTACATTTATTTGTCAGAGAAACTGGATTATTATCTGTTCAGCAATGGGAAGCCAACTGGAAAGTTTTTGTAATTGTTGTTCAGATGGATTCACATCCAAAATTTTAAAGAAACTGAGACTTTAAAAATCAAGATTTATAAAGGCTGAAAATGATCACTAGTCAGAGAATGTGTCTATATTGTGCGAAGCAGCCAATACTCACTGACATTAAATGAAACGTCAATTTGGACTTTAAGATTGAGAAGGGCTGGTGTCAAGTGTTATGTTTTAATAGATTTTGGGGGCCCTATTTATTTAACCATTTTCTTTTAAATTTCTATGTTGGAGCAAAACATACTGTGCACTGAAAAATTATAGCTCCCTAAAACTTTCTGTGAGTTTTCTTTTTAAACAAAACCATCTCTATGGATACTTACACAAAATAGATGATAAGACATTCCAAGCAGAGAACATGATCTAATAGTGCTTATCATAGCACCAGGCTAAGCAAGAATTTCAGGTCCTATTCCCAGCTCCTCCGTTTCCTCTCTGCAATCTCAAATTTAACTGCTTTTTAGTTTAGTTCTCCCTTTGTAAGAAAACTGTGCAAAAGAACTGCTATTTGTTTCACAGTTTGCTAGCAAGGGGTTGGGGGTGGAGGGGAATGGGTTGGGGTGTAGCATACAGTAAGAATTCTGAGATTCTTAGAAGTGTATCTCACTCTAAAATATTTTATTATAGTCCTGAAAATCAGCAATTACCTTGTTGCCAGATTATCACCGCAACAGCAAACAATAACAACAAAAAGGCCTAGATGAGGATATGGGGCCAGAAGCTATCATTTATTGTATTCCTACTCTGAGTTAAGTAGTGTGTTAGATTATTTGTATGCCCTACAAATAGAATTTGTAAATTAAAAAATAATTTTATTTTAGTCCTTAAAAAAGATTAGGAAACTAAGGCTCAGGTAGGTTAAATGATTTTCCCAGTTTACTCTGGCCAGCCAACAACAGAAGTAGTATTTTAAAATAAGTCTGACACCCACATCATGCTCATGTCCCCACTGTGTGCCCCAGAGGCCAGGGTGGTCATTTCTGCTGCACAAATGTGGTCAGGACAATCAACAGAGCCATGGAAGTCATGTCTGTCTGGATTAAACAACTCAATCTACAAACCACTTAACCTTACTATAAGGTGGAAAACAGGATTTCAAAAGAAAAGAAGAAGGAGAACAAGGACCCGAAACTGTGTTCCTGCAAATAGGGCAAGTGAGCGATTAAAAATAAATCTTTCATGATTTGCTCCCACAGGCAAGAAAAATAATAGTTTTCAATCCTGCTTAACCCAAAGTAATCTGAGTTATTTAAAGTATTATAACCACTGGTGACAAACCAGAGAGTTTATTATATCCTTTCATAAGCAAGGATTTCTCAGGAAGTGCTTGTGAAAAGGGACATGGTTATCCATGTTACAGTATTCGACTTTCTGTTATGTCTGAAGAGGGTGACCTATCTGCACCTCATGGGTGTTGGGCATTCCACCCTGCACGAGATAGACCAGAAAGTCTATTCTCCATTCTGGCTGGTAAACCAGGATATTTTCGGCCCTAGTGGGCAGTCAAACACAAGTGGAGTCATAAAGCCAGAGAGAAATGTACACACCATCCAGACCAATACTTTATAAATGAGGGCCGTTCTTGAGACACACCAGTAGTTAATAGCAGAATCCCAGATAAGAAAGCACAAGTTTTCAGAAATCCAACTATCCCTCCAAAATGAATGCATCGTTTCATTTGTAAAGTAGGGCATCATTACCTAAAGATAACAGCATCTGCAGAAATACTTACTTAGCAACTAAATCACAAGGTCTTCCTTAGAGCTTCCTTTAGGCTAGAAATAGTCCCTGCTTAGCCAGCTGGCCTGAAAAACTAGCGACAAACATAAAAACCAAAAGAATTGCAGAGCTTATTCTATCCCCACAACTACTCAGAAGAGTATTTGTAGCACTTTTTTGAGACTGAGTATTATAAGGCTAATGGAAAGAAGAAATGTCTGGATTTTCTTCCTTCGTGGCATGTTTTTATACCTTGAAATACCTCCCTTTACACTTAATCAAATGTATAATTTTTTATTCAACTGTTTCTTAAATTTAAGGCTGGAGTTATTTGCAAAACCATGATAATCATGACTTATTTGGTGGCCTCAGTTCTGCCACCAATGAGCCTGGGCAGACCACAGACACTGGGATGTGTCAGTACCACCCATAACTGCAGTGTCTGGGTCCATGGGAGTATGACTTATGCTGATTTCCAGGTGGCCTCAGAGGTCTTAAAAGGGGATACCTTCACTGTCTCGGTATTAAAAACACAGTTTTAGAAACTCCCATTGCTGCTATCCTAATTTTGTCATGTCGTTTTCCTAATTTATTTTACTTGCCGAGAAAGCAAGCATTTTCATATTAATGCTATAGTGATTATAAAGCAAAAAATAAACTTATGTCATATTTATCCCTGTAATAACAAGCTGTATTTTAAGTTTGCACATGAACACATGAAAAGGGGCAATAATTCTGCAACAAGTTATCTGTAAAAAATGTTATTTCTCATTTACTTTGACCTAAACATAGAGGCAGAAAGACTCATCTAACAAAGCATGCTTGAATCACTTATATCATCATATTTTCATGGAGCGCTAATTGTATGAAAGATATTGTCATAGATGCTGAATAAGTAGGAAGATCTGTGAAATAAAACCCCTGTTTCCATGGATTCTAGTCTGATTAAAGTTAATAAACACATACTTAAAACTCAGGGCAGGTCAGTATAGAAAAAGTACACTGCACTTTAGTTGCACAGTTCAAACAATTAGGAATTACATGAGAAAGAATCTTCTGCCCAAAGCAGGAGTCTACAGACTGCAGCCCATAGACCAAATCTACCTGCCACCTGTTTTTTGTTTTGTTTTGTTTTGTTTTTTTGCGGTACGCGGGCCTCTCACTGTTGTGGCCTCTCCTGTAGTGGAGCACAGGCTCCGGACATGCAGACTCAGAGGCCATGGCTCACGGGCCCAGCCGCTCTGCAGCATGTGGGATCTTCCCGGACCGGGGCACGAACCTGTGTCCCCTGCATCGGCAGGCGGACTCTCAACCACTGCACCACCAGGGAAACCCTGCCACCTGTTTTTATATGGTTCATAAGCTAAGATTGCTTTTTATATTTTTAAATGATTGAACAAAATTCAAAAGAAGAACAATATATCATGCAAATGAAACTATGCATTTATTTTGGAGAAATATATCATGACGCTTGAAAGTTGAAAGTATAATTTCAGTGTCCACAAAGTTCTATTGGAACACAGCCATACTCACTCTTTTACATTTTGTCTATGTCTGCTTTCATGATACAACAGCAGAGGTGAATGGTTGCTACTGAGATTGTATGGCCCAGAAAGCCTGAAATATTTACTATCTGGCCCTTCACAGAAAAAAAATAATTGTCAATCCCTGGCCTAGAAGAGCAAGGAAAGCTTTATGACTGACATATGTTTTGAATCAAATCTTGAAGAATAAGGTAGAATTGATACTGGTAGAATGGTGAGGGGGGTGACTTTCAAGAAAAGAATGAGAAAGCATAGCATGAGGAAGACACATGGCTTATTCAGAAGGTAATGAACACATGGACTGCTGGGATAGAAGGCTTATGAAGAAGGTTAACAGGAAATCCACTGAAAAGACATGTCAGATGGACTTGAGGAAGGTGAGGGGGGAAAGAAGTGCTTCTCCCCCCTCCTTCCCTCCAAACCACTTCCATTTTCCTGTGGAAAATAAAAACCAATGAAGGTTTTTTAAAACCGAAGAGTAACATATTCAAAGGAAAGTTTTTTGAACAACTAATTTGATAACAATGTGTGGGATGGATAGGAAATTGGTGGGAAGAGGGGGAGAAAAAGATAAGGGACACTGAGAACAAGGATTTAGATAGGACACCTTTAAACAGTTCCATCAGTAAGGAGGAAAACCATGTGGCTGCCTCATTGATATCTGTATACACAGAGATCCGCATAGAGGACACACTTAACATATACTGCTTGGATAGATGCACAGATGGATTAAAGAAAGGAAGGATGGAGAGAGAGAGGGAGGGAGGGGACGAAAACACATTGATAGATTTTGTCAGTTGATTGAGTGAAGTAAAGAATAAACACATGAACCAAGGTTAGAGTTTAGCTTTAACCGTATAGAGTTTTAGGCAACAAAGAGGCATTCACAAGAAAATGTCTAGCAGCAGTGGGAAATGTGAGATGCCAGCTCTGGAGCAAGATCAGGATGGAGATACGGATCAGAAGCAATCCACCTACTCCTTCCGAGAGTCTGACAGTCCCTACAAGCTTCTCATGAATAATTGGTAGGAGCTTATTATGCTTATATTTATTTTAGGTATGCAACTCCCTAACCCTTCAAGATAAAGTGGTAAAGACAGGATCTTTCACTGTGTCTAGCAGTTTGTAAGGTGGGCTAAAGGTAACCATATTAACTGTAATCATTGGCCTCAGATAGATTCCTATCTTCATATCATTACTTCCATCAATGAGAGAGAGAGAGAGAGAGATGTATTGGGGCACCATTCTGTTATTTGCAAGCAGATGCTTCCTTCTGAAAAATTATGATTGGAGACTAGATGAATGGTGGAAAATACTGGTTTAATTTTTTTTTCTCTCACCCAGATATCTTTTAAATAGAGTCTGGGAACCAGGTTTTTAAAAGTGTGCTTATAAATGGTCTGTATTTATTTGCAAAATTCCCTGGAACCCTTCCCTGATCATGCCCATTTCCGGCAATTATAATTTTAAATTATATTTTAATAGCTAAGTGACTCCAGGAGCACAGAAAGGGGCGTATAACAATTTCACAGTGTGACACACTTTCTATGAGCCACACTGATGACAGAGGATTGCAATGAATAATGTGGCTTTTACTTAGCAAACTTACTCAAAGACATCCGCATAGAGTATCTACAAAAGCCATAGGCAGTTTCCCATTTCCTGATGAACACTGGCCTTTTTTGAAGTACATCCTTAGTCATGCAGTCTAGAAAAGTATCTGTTTTTTATAAGCATCATTATCAGAACAATGGCATGTAGGGAATAAAAAATATCTCCACTAGGGATTTATGTTCATTAAGAACTCAGAAAACACAGGATCTGCACCTGCTACAAGATAATATTGGGCTTGCAAAGAAAAACAAGGATTTCAGCACAAAGCTAAAGGTATTTATACTAGTTGTGATGTTTACTGAACTGAGTCATGAAAAAATTAAAACCCAAATGACTTCTTATAAGGGCACCCAAAGTCCAGAATATCAAGACACTCTTAGATACAAAGAATTTAGATTTGTGCTATTAAGCAATAGAAAAGATACTATAGATTAGATTACAAAAGAAGGAAGGAAGGAACAGGTCCTGCCAGTTCTTGCCATTCATTCTGCCCACATATACATCTTACACTAAGTTTTCTATTTTTAAAAAAAATATTAATTAATTTATTTATTTTATTTAATTTGGCTGCACAGGGTCTTAACTGTGGCATGTGGGATCTTTTTTTTTTTTCCCTAAGTTGTGACATATGGGCTTCTTAGTTGCGGCATGCATAGGGGATGTAGTTCCCTGACCAGGAATTGAACCCAGGGCCCTTGGATTGGGAGCAAGGAGTCTTACCCATTGGACCAATAGGGAAATCTCAAGTTTTCTATTTTTAATTGAGGTAGAAAATGCCTCAGATTGTACTCTCTGCCAATCCTGTTAGGAATAACACTGAGACCCTCAAGGATGGCAATGAGATCCTAAAATGGTTTTCTAGGTCTCTATCTATAGCATGGTTACCATGACATTGTCCATGCAGTCCTCCAATAATAACATAACCCTTTGCACCCCAATCACATAACTGAGGGCCCTCCTGTCAGCTATACGACTGTGACAGTGAAATGTACAGGAATCCTCCGAGCTGCCTACTGAAGCTCATAGCAGGTCAGGGTAGGAATTAAGCAGGATGCATATTTCTGCTCCAGTGCTCTTGTTGTTGCCAATAATAATAACTTGAATTTACATAGTAGCTGTCCTCCAAAGAGCGCATAATGTCCTCATATATATTACTTTATTTAGCCTCACCACTCCCCTATAAACAAAGGAAAGTAAGAATTTGTTGATTGCATTTTAGGTGGAAGAACTGAGAGACAGTAAGTTAACAGATTACCAAAAAATGATGCCAGAGTATGCATGATACCTTATTCTAGATTTCTAATTCAAAATCTCATCTTTTATATGCTAATTTGTAATTATGCAAAACTTATCTCCAGCAGGTGGTGGCTTTTTCTTGGCTACAGGTCCCCTACCCCCACCCCAATATCCCAATATTGGAAAGTAGATTGTTTCTAGGACAGCTTAAGTAAGTCAAAATGGTGTAAGGGAAGAAGCAATTATCTTCAGATAAATTGTGCTAACGGATGAACAAAATAAATGGAGATAAAGCGCAGATGCTCATAGACACAGTTCAAAGCTACGGTGGCTGACTGTTGAGATGCTGAGCGTAGTTCCGGGGGAAGGAGTTTGGCGGGGCCACTCTCGCTGCTCTGGTGCGCACAGCCTCTATAATGGCTGGCCGCAAAACAAATACTGAAGGCTGTTTTCACTTTTTGCCTTTTTTTGTAAAAGCAAAAAACAAAAATAAGTATTAATGTAGGTTTTTCATAAAATCGAAGTGGTATAACACAAACTTTCGAAGAGCAGGGATACCTGTATTTGGAAAAAGCCTAAAGAATTAAAGGTAATTCCTGATTGCAAATTTGAATGCAAATGATCTTTGTTGAGATGTAACAAGTCAAATATTTCCAACCTTGTCATTCTAAAGTCAAATTTCCTAGTGTAAGAAATAACATTTGACTGTAAAATGATTAAGAATTTAAGTCTAGTTGTTCTCCTGTGTCTAGTGACTTTTAGTGTTTAGTTTTCCAATCTTCATGACTGAGCCAACTTTAAAAAAATGAGAGGATAGCCCAGATTTTCTTAAACCCTGAGCAAGTTCTTCAGAGCAAACATAAAATAGAGAGTCAAATTAATTGTTAATGTGCTATTTCAGAGGTCAGAAAAATACTGTTTAGACATGATGATTGAAGAACCAAAGCTGTCTACAAACAGGCACAAAGGCGTCAAAATAGAAACAAGCAAGCGGACAGGAGGTGCTGCCCCGAAAAGGGAAAAGGGGCTGGTGGGTCCTTGCAGCAAGTGTGAGAAGAGAGAGGAGGGTCAGAGGCTTATGACGTGACATATGAAATGAACAGGACATACTGCGAATGGAACTAGGCAAGAAAAGGTGTGTTTAAAAAGAAAAGGCTATGACCGATGCATTTCAGATGCAAAGAGATCCTTCATAGGAAGTCTCCGCAAAGACTAATTTAGTTTATGATTCCTATGATAAGCATTGTGCTGAGTACTTTCCACATATTAACCTCTTTTGATTCTTACTACTCTCGACGTAGGAGTTGCTCTGCCCAGTTTGGAGATGGGAAATTGGGTTAAAAGATGTCACCTGATTGCCACAGGTCCCATAGCTGTTAATGGGTAGAGTCAGAATAAGAACCTAGAATGATCTGCCTCCAAAGTTTGCTCTGGCCCACTTTGTCATGCTGACTAATTTGAAGCAAAAGACTAAAACTCTGAGAAAAACTAACAGGAATTTTTCTCAAGGATTTTCTCTCGCACCAGTTCCTCTACGCTTCCCTTTTTCTCTTGAACTAAAATACTCCCCCATATATTAAGGGAGGGGTGGGTAAGAGAGACATTGACATAGTATACCTATTACTCATGTCTCACAAGAACCTGAAGGGTAACTCTGTCCAGGTAATCGTGAGCAGAGGCGTAATTAAGAATTTCTAGTACCTGAGTGAGCAGCAATATTTATACTCCACCCCAGCCCACCTTTCTTTATTTCAATTCCAATAGAACCAAATATCATCTTATACACACACACCCCAAACCCCAGTAAGTCAAGAATATTCATGGATACCTGTCATGTGCAAATCTACTTAGTAGAAACTGGAGCCATCTCTACACCCTGTTTGGTTGTGTCCCTACGGGGTTCAGCTGTCCCTACCCTAGTACTAGCATCATTTTGCCATCAGTGGAGAGATATTGCCTATTCACATCAGTCCCCAACCAGTCAACAGAATAACTGTTGCCATTGAAAATTAACTGTATCAGTGAAGTTTGCAACAATCTCTAAATTGTTAAGTACAACATTCAAAGCCACTCACAGCCTCCCTTTCTTCCCCTACCTCACCTCCCAAACTTCTCTTCTCACAGCTCACCCTAACATCATCCACATGGAATCATTTTCCAATCCATAAATACATCATGTTCTTTCATGAGTCTGGGCCTTTGAAAATGCCGTTCTTTTATCCCTGGATACCTTTTTCTCTCTGAGCCAATAGGCAGCCCTCTTAGGATATTTTGAGATCCAGCTCAAAAGTCCCCTGCTCTAGAAATCCTCATCTATTTTCAATATTGCCTTCTTCCTTTGTGCTCTCGTGGAACCGTAAAATGCCTCTACTCTAGCATTCATTGTGTTATTCTCATGGCTGTCTCCCCACCTTATCTGTGAATCCCAGCAGTTAGAGCACTATCCAACATGTAGTAAATAATAGATGGTGACTGGATGGTCTGTGAGTGAATGAAGGAATGAACCTAAGAACTTATGCTTTTCCTCAAAAGTCTTACAGTTTTAAGTTGAGACTTGTAAGTTTATGCATGTACTTTGGTGTCACTGACATAGTTATTCTCATGAATTCAAATGGAAGCTGTTAAGGTTGATATTTACCCAAAAGAAAAAAAATCTATTTGAGGTTAGTGGGACTAGAGAACTGGCAAGCTCAAGAGACGCAGCTCAGGAACCACAAAAAGTTGGAGGAATAGGAAGGAAGTGAGTAAGAAGGGCAGCACACTAACTGGGCAGCTGTTATCATCACAGATACCAACAATAGCTCGATTTACATGAAGTTGCTTCATGCTCTCCATTCTTTGCCTGATTTTACTCTCAGTGACAGTGCTTGGCTTCTTGGCCCTTACCAGTAACAAGACCTCCTCCTGCTGAGTCATTTGTTGCAGGTTTCTCTGGCATCATTCCTCAGCTGAGAATGTATTTCCTCTTCCTATTCATCAGTGCTGTTTTCTTGATAAATTCTGTAGCTATTGTCGTTACACTGTGGAAGTTCCCTTTGCCTTTAGAAATTTCATAGTGCGATTAATAAGCATTTTGTCTAAAATGTTTTCATGTTACAGTCTCTGATTTATTCTCAAAACATTATCTTAAAAATAAGAATAAAGAAAGGGGTAAAAAATACTTTCAAGAGCAAGGACATTTGAAATATTAGCTATTCCTGTTAATTGAATTTATATTTGCAACAAAGACTTCAACAGTGTAAGTAAACAGAATTTACTGGGGGAAAATTGAGTAGTAGAAAAAGCTTATTAAGGGCATCTCAATAATCCATTCAACCAACATATGCCTGTCATTCTGCTTTGTGTAGGCAGCAAAGTAAAACAACAGAAATTTCCTAACTTCTACTTGTTCATAATCAACAGCAAAGGTTCTAATTATAATGCAAAGTGAGAAGAGGAAGAATAGAGATAATCTGTGTAATGGGTATAAGTCTCACTTTACAAACTCACATGCACAAGAATTACATTTATTATTTTCTCTAATTATGCTTGATTGTTTTTTTACACCAAGCCCCCATCTTCCAGACCAGCCGAAAATTTGACCTTGTTAACTCTTAGTTCTTTTCCCACCCATCCTCTTACCTGGGCCATTGGAATGGGAAGGAAAAGAGGATGGAGGGTTTGCCCCTTGGCTAGAGGACTCCTTGACCCAGGGACCTTTGACCACCTCTGTGTCCTGCAGAAGAAACAAGAAGCTTTTACATGGCTTTCTCTGCCTCAGTTTCCCAGGCAGCCAGCCTAGAGGGCCCTGCTGTGGAGAGGCAGAATCATGAATTGCTTAAAAAGGCTGACTTTGGCATCACTTGAACCCAATCCTGGGCATACCATACCTGTGTGACCTCGGCAGAATTTTTTCAATTTCCTAAACTTCAGATTTTCATCTGCAAAGTAGACATATATATGTTATCTACCTCACAGAGTTGTTGTGAAGGCAAAATGAGGTAATTTAATATAAAGCATTAGGAACAATACCTAGCATTTTTGTAAGAATTCAGTAACAGTTGTAAGAATTCAGTAACAGTTGTAAGAATTCAGTAACAGTTAACTGCTTTCATTATCGTTGCTGTTGCTGTTATTATTGTTGTTGTTATGATTACCGACACCATCATGCTCAGGGCACTACCAGAAGGAGTAAATGGGTCCTCTCTGCTTCTGGGACCTACAGATCTCTTCTCTTCCTCCTTTCCCCAGGTCAGGGAGAAAGGTCCTGTGCTCTCCACCACTCTCCCCTAGATTCTCCACCTCCAGTCACACACCACTCTATCTTGGTATTTTTCTTACGGTCACCTATCAAAATGTTCTCAATAGGTTATGTAGTTGTTTTGGAGGAGAGAGGAGGTGTTCTTTTCCAAAAACTTCCCTGGCCAAAGAACAGGGAGGAGGAAAAAGGGGAAAGTATAGAAAAAAGCATTAATTTGTATGTCAAAATATAATTTAGCCACTCTGATGCAAAGTGGTATGAGAACGTTAAAACGGCAAAAATTAACTACCCCTGGGAAAAGCAGAGAAAGTCTTAGGTGATCAAAACTGCACCCTAAAATATGACTGCATATTCACTGTGGCAAAGGTTTCCCTCAATCTCCTGTAAGCTCTCTGAGGGAAGGGACAATTTCTATTTTGTTCTCCAATGTATCTGTAATATAACTGGATCCCTGGCATGTCATAGGCATTTAATAAATACTTGCTGGGTAAATAAAATAAATTTCTGTAAGAAGAAATAGCTGCAAAAACCCATGAGCCTTGAAAGAGTTTAGATGTCCAGAGAAGTGCCAGGTAGATGGAAACATAGCTCTAGAGGGTGAGGGTACAGAAAGAACAAACAGAGAAATAAAACATGCTATAAAAGTAACCAGGATGAACTTACTGGTCTCACTAAAAAGTTTACATTTTTTCTAAACTTGAAACATTGATTTGAGCCAAGAAGCAATCACATAGTTATAAACAATGAGGATATGGAGCAAGGTTAGACACAGAGAGAGTTGTTGGAGAACTGGGCAAAGTCTGCAGTGGTCCAGAAAAGGATATTGAATTACTGAACATAATTATCGGCTCCTCTGTAATAGAATTATGCACCCACACCCTTGCAATAGCTTTGTGGAGGGGAAGGCTAAGTGAACTTCAACTTGACATTGGACTTGGCCATGTGTCTTCCTCTGACTGATTTTTTGACTGATGTTTATGGGCATGGCTCAAGCAGAAGCTTGAAATGCACTTGTGCACGTGAGGTAGCCCTTTGAGCTCTGGAATCTGCCAGAGCTGAACTCTGACCTGGGCTCCAGAATGAGACGCATGGAGCTGGCCTGAACCCAACATGCAGCCTGCAGCTCAGAGCCCAGACTCTGGAGTCCAGCCTCACCCAACTTGTGAGAACAAAAAATTGTTCTAAGGTAGCCATTCAATTTTAGATCAGTTTCTTACAGGATGCTCTGGATTCTAAAATTTGAGATTTTTTTTAAACTTGGTGGCCTCCTCTTCACACTGCTGTCTCTGCTGTTGGCAATCCCTGCAAGCCCCCAAAAGTGCTATTTTCAAGGTGATGAGCAGCTTGTGGAATCTTAGTTCCCCAAACAGGGACAGAACACAGGCCCTCAAAAGTGAGAGCGCAGAGTCCTAACCAGTGGACCAACAGGGAATTCCCTTTTTTTTTTCCTCTGGAGTATAGTTGATTTACAGTGTTGTGTTACTTTCTTTTGTACAGCACAGTGAATCAGTTATACATATACATAATCCACTCTTTTTTAGACTCTTTTCCCATATAGGTCATTACATAGTACTGAGTAGAGTTCCCCATGCTATACAGTAGGTTCTTATTAGTTATCTACTTTATATATAGTAGTGTGTATATGTCAGTCCCAATCTCCCAATTTATCCCTCCCCCCTTACCCCCTGGTAACCATTAGATTGTTTTCCACATCTGTAACTCTATTTCTGTTTTGTAAATAAGTTCATTTGTACCATTTTTTTAGATTCCACATATAAATGATATCATATGATACTTGTCCTTCTCTGTCTGACTTACTTCACTCAGTATGACAATCTCTAGGTCCATCCATGTTGCTGCAAATGGCATTATTTCACTTTTTTTATGGCTGAGTAATATTCCATTGTATATATGTACCACATCTTTATTCATTCTTCTGTTGATGAACATTTAGGTTGCTTCCATGTCCTGGCTATTGTAAATAGTGCTGCAATGAATATCGGGGTGCATGTATCTTTTCGAATTATGGTTTGCTCCAGATATATGCCCAGGAGTGGGATTGCTGGATCATACAGTAGCTCTATTTTTAGTTTTCTAAGGGACCTCCATACTATTCTCCATAGTGGCTGTACCAATTTACATTCCCACCAACAGTGCAAGAGGGTTCCCTTTTCTCCACACCCTCTCCAGCATTTATTGTTTGCAGATTTTTTGATGATGACCATTCTGACTGGTGTGAGGTAATACCTCATTGTAGTTTTGATTTGCATTTCTCTAATAATTAGTAATGTTGCGCATCTTTTTTTTTTTTTTTGCGGTACGCGGGCCTCTCACTGTTGTGGCCTCTCCCGTTGCGGAGCACAGGCTCCAGACGCACAGGCCCAGCGGCCATGGCTCACGGGCCTAGCTGCTCTGCGGCATGTGGGATCTTCCCAGACCGGGGCACGAACCCGTGTCTCCTGCCTCGGCAGGCAGACTCTCCACCACTGCGCCACCAGGGAAGCCCTGTTGAGCATCTTTTCATGTGCCTTTTGGCCATCTCTATGTCTTCTTTGGAGAAATGTCTATTTAGATCTTCTGCTTATTTTTTGACTGGGTGTTTGGTTTCTTGTTATTGAGCTGCATGAGCTGTTTATATATTTTGGAGATTAATCCTTTGTCAGTTGCTTAGTTTGCAAATATTTTCTCCCATTCTGAGGGTTGTCTTTTTGTCTTATTTATGGTTTCCTTTGCCGTGCAAAACCTTTTAAGTTTCATTAGGTCCCATTACTTTCATTTTTATTCCCATTACTCTAGGAGGTGGTCAAAAAAGATCTTGCTGCGATTTATGTCAGAGAGTGTTCTGCCTATGTTTTCCTCTAAGACTTTCATAGTGTCTGGCCTTACATTGAGGTCTTTAATCCATTTTGAGTTTATTTTTGTGTATGGTGTTAGGGAGTGCTTTAATTTCATTCTTTTACATGTAGCTGTCCCATTTTCCCAGCACCACTTATTGAAGAGGCTGTCTTTTCTCCATTGTATGTTCTTGCCTCCTTTATCACCATAGGTGCTTGGGTTTATCTCTGGACTTTCTATCCTGTTCCATTGATCCATAGTCCTACATTCTTGGGTGGAGTCCTTAAGGAAGTCTGTTACTTTGTTCCTAGGGAAAAAAAAAAGCAGAAAAGTACCAACTCATTGTTTGGAAGAAAAACCTGAACTCAATGAAATAACTCCAGTGCAAATGCTTCAGAATGGAAAGTTACGATTTAATCATGTAAACAGGGAAATTTTTAAGAAGAGCTTTCAGAGACTGTGTTTTTAGAAAATGCTTCTTTTCACAAACTAGATTTGAGCCATACTATAAGTATCAGTGACTGCATATTTGTAGCATTGTCTGTCTCATTCCCTGAGTATTTGAAATGTAAAGCAAGGAGAGAGAGGATGGTAAGAAGGTCTTACAGGACCAATTCTTCCTCTACTTCATACTATGGGGAGGAAGCTGGACTGGGTAAGGCCAGTACACACTCACCTGGATGACTACATGCAAATGAAACATTACTTAAAGCAGAAAAACCTGTTAGGTTGTGGTGTTGTAGGGTCTTTTGATGGCTTCTAAGGCAAGATCACAGCTTTGTGGATAGGTGTAGATTTTTCCTTGTTGGTAGTATATCTTCTCATTGTCAAACATCTTGGATGAGCTCCAATATGAGGTAAGAAATGAGGATTTAGGGCCTTAGATTAGGGTGAATGGCATCTTCACTTTGGGCCTAGGGATTAGGGTGGGGCTCTGAGTGATGGATATGCTGGGACATTGCTGGCAAGATCTCAGCCAGCCTAAAGCTGGACCAAAAAGAGATCTGAGGTCCTGTCTACTCTAAAATAGCCACTTTTATAGCAATAGTAAAATGACTGTCTTTATTGTACTTTCCTTCCATGATGCCCAAACCTTTAATAAGGCCAATTTAACATTTTAACCTGATCTCAGTTGTCCTCTGGGGAGTTAGCAGAGATCTATCTCATTTATCAGATGGGGGAGAGAGAGGGTCAGGCTTGTAAGAGATCAGAAAGGCAGAAGTGTCTACGGACATACCACCCTGAACACACCCGATCTCTGATCTCAGAAGCTGACCAGAGTCGGGCCTGGTTAGTACTTGGATCAGAGAAAGGCAGCAGTAGTTGTTCTTGAGGACAACGTTGCTGAACCTGCATATTTAGAGTTTTCAGGAGCAGGGCCAACAGCTGAGGCAGCAGTGTAATGAAGAGCTCAATACTTCTGAGCAGATGAAAGGCGGGACCCAGGACAACTCTCAGAAGTCTTACTTCCAGGGATTAGAATGGTAGAGGCTCAAGCTATATTAATTGGAGAATTAAAAGAAAGCACGATCTTATTTTCTAGTCACTAGCTGTTAAAATCTACAACTTTGAATTGTAGCAGTTACTCAATTTATCACTAAATATTTTTCCAATTTATAAAGGACTTTTTCCTTAAAATGTAAAATTAACGCATTCCTATAAGAAAAATTAAGAGCACAATCCAAAATGTAAATTCTCAAAGATAAATATATTGTTCACTTAAAAAAAAGTCTATCTTTGTAAATAATAACTAATTTTTGTGGCAAATAAGCACTGACATGGACATATGGAAAGCATGTAGAGGCTGGAAGTTTTGTAGAGGCCAGTAATAAGAAGTTACCTAAAATAAGATATTTTTTTCAGTGCCATAAACATATTAATGAGACAGAAGAAATCATATTCTTGACTTTTTAAAGATGCATTTGGCTTTTCTCTTTAAAGACTACTCTCCTGAAATGAAAGCCTTAACGTTTGAAATAAAATGTGTACTTTCAAAAAATGTAGAACATCAGTTTTGGTTAATTATTTATAACAGCTTAAAAGAGTTTGATTTCCGTAGTCAAGTTAATTCAAGAACCAGATTGAGAAAAAAACAAGCTTTGCCTCCCCATTCTAAAAAAGAAGATATGTCTGGTGCTTTTGAATGAAGCTTAGGTTTTAATTGATAATATTTAATATTATTTAAAATACTGAAATTTAAAAACTGCTTTTTAACAAAATGCTTGACATTTTACTTATTCACTTCTAACATTTATAAAATAGAAAACATAATTAGACTCATTTTTGCATCTGTGTGGTCCTCTTATTTTGCTTGAATTCTTAAATGAACAAAGATTGGTTTCAGCACAATGTATGTCAAGAGAAAGGGTATCCCCTTCTATAAAGTCTTTGAGAGTAAAGGCATTCATTTGGTACTCAGACCATGGCACTTTTCTGTAGTCCTCCATGTGCATATTGTATACTCAGGATCATCTTAAATATTTTTAATGAAAATGGTAGTATATAAAATATTCTAGTATATAAAATGAAACAAGAAAACAATTTAAGTAGAGTGATTAATCTAATTTTCTGATATACATCGCTGTTCCTCAAAGATAACACAGACTTCATAAAAAGCCATTTAATCTTTCAAATGAGCTTTTAAATCGTTCTCTACGTAATCCAAGCTCTCAACATTTCAAAAATGGTACTGTCACGAAAAGCGACACTTTTGCTTCTCATAAAGTGGAGAAACAACTGTTAACTTGAATTATACGTCTTTAAGATCCTAATACATTTTTCTCTTGAGAATGAATATCACCTTCTTGCTTTCATTCACAATTACAGTCCAGGGCTGCTCCTTATTAATATTTATTTGCTTATTTATTTGTGGAACATATGAAATTAGCACTGATTAGCACTAGTCTGCAGGGCCCTGTCAGAACTATTAAGCAACAGGCCACGGGGACATGACTCCCCAAGAGTGTCAACACTCTTCTGTCTCTTCTATCTAGAGGGAAAGTAAGCAACCTACAGGTACTACTTTAAAAGATCATCATTGAACATCTATTATTTGGTCTTCAAAAACTGCATAGAAACTAAATATTCCCCCTCATGTAGAATTTATAAAAATGCTCCTCCATCGCTTCTTAAAAATATATCTTTTCAAAGCACAACGGTGTCATAAATAGAAACAGCTGGGGAAGGGATATCAGCAAATGCCAGCCAAGAGAACTTGAGTACATACAAATGAAGTGTGTTAAGACTAGAGACTTTTCTATTATTAAGGAAATGGAGTGCCATGAGAAAATGCAAGGAGACAAGAGTAATGGCAAAGTCATGAATCAAATAGTGACTTAAAAGCAAGAGTTCCTAGTTCCCTGGTACATGACACCTCCCTACTGAAGTTTATTCAGTGGGAAATGATGAAATGGTACTATTGCTTCAAAGAAATACATTCAAGATATAGAAAAATGATTTCAATATCAAGATAATTAGGGTGAGTGACATCGAGTATCTATTGCAGTTATTTTAACAACTCGTACTGGTCATATGCCTTCCTTGGCTCACTCATAAGGACTTTCTGTGATGTGTATCTGCCTTACACCAAAATAAAAGTCAAACCTATAAACCTTATGTAGTTTATCTTGTCTGAACTTGCTACACTAGAGATGAATTTTGCAACTATAATAACATTATAAAAATATTAACACTGAAAGAGAACTGTCAGAATGTAGAAGCAGGACCAATGCATAGCTTTGGATCCAGCCTCTGTGATACTCTTGGAACTACTCCCATAACAGTCACTTTTAAAATCTCACAATGAAGGTAAAGTAGTTCTTCCTATGCCTCTGTAATGGAAAGTGAAAGGGACTTAACCTTTAATGAAGTTCATTTTCACAGCCCATCAATCTTCACTTAAGTACCTTGAGAGAAATATGTCTTATTTATGATTCCTCAGTGCCTATCATGACATCTAGTATTTAATTAGTTCTCACAGAAGCTTATTGAAGAGAAGTATAAATGAAATAAGTACAGTGTCTAAGATATTTTTATCTACATATTTCTTTACCTATAATGTAAGGATACACACAGTAGCAAACAGTTAATGAATAATCCACCAGAATTGTGACCAAAGGCAACAAGGTGAAATTTATTTTATTCCCTTGGAGTCTACATTTACAAATCAAGTGAACACTATTCAATGCACCATAAGAATCAAGGAAAATAAAAGTTAGATCAGCAAATTATATCATTTTGGAGTCCTTTAATAATTACTCCTGAAAATTTTAGACTATGTTCCTAAGAAGTTTGAAAGGGTTTTTGTAGTTCAACTAATATGTATAGAATAGAATTCTTTATTCAGGACAGACAATATCACCTTTAGATAGTAATGGCAAATAGGTTTTCTTCGCAACTTGTCAAGAAACAATAAGCCATTGAGAGTCCCAGGACACGTGTAGTTAATGTTGGGTAAAATTTTGAAAAATAAATAAATACCATAACTCACTGTGACTCATCAACTGATCACCATATGAAGGAATATTTATTTTCAGGGATATCCAAGTTTTTTCTCTCTTATTTTCACTGATCCTTTTGCCAGAGTATCACTTCAGTCTTTGGAACTTCTTTTCAGGCTACTGGATCCCTTAAAAATAAAACTTCTTTCCTGCACATGCACACCACACTTCCACCCCTACCTACCTTCCCTACCCGTCCCAACACACACACACATGAGGAAAGCAATAATTATTATTATTATAAAAATATTGACAGAAAACAAGTAGATTGCACACTTAAAAGTATACTGTGAAGAGATTTTATCTGCAGAGAGATTATCCAAAAAGGAACGGATGGGGCATATATTGGAGCCACAGAAGCTTATTGAGAACCCAGGGCTCTTAGCTGCCCGTCAGCCACCACCATAGACTCTGAAGGATGAAGGAAAGGAGAAGTTATTGGAAGCCAAAAGGAGGAGAGTGTATCATCTCAGGCTGCCTTGAGAGGACTAAAGACTTTCGGTGGAGGAACCTAGCCAGCCTGAGGGTAGAAAGTGAATCTGCAGAAGAAAAAGGGAGTTATCTGGCACAGCAACATTGAAAGAAACCTGAGTAGGAGAGGAAAAGTCACTCATCTGCAAAAATGAATGCTTAGTAGATGGCTCTCATCTTCCCTTGGCAGATGGATTTGGGTATGAATAACCCTGGAAATAATGGGATTCTGCTCCCAGGGAATTCTAACAAATATTCATTGATCAGCAGAAACTATGTGTCAAGAATTATTCTAAACACTAGGGATTAGAACATGAATAAAACATGGACTCTGTCCTGCAGAAAGTCAGAGTCTGGAAAAAGAAGTAGGCCCACAAACAGATCATTACCATATTAACATAAAAAGTGCAGTCGATAAAAGAATGTATGAATTCCTTAAGGGAATGTACTAAATCATATGCTTTTTTGTATAACTAGCGCCTAGTAAAATGCCTTACACATAATGAGGCTGAATAAATGTTGAATGAGTGAAAGGTACGGGGCTTGTACCCAGAGGTAAGCTTGGAAGGGCTAGCTCTGCCCTCTGTTAAGTCTTCAGCAAAACTTGTGAGACAGAAATATTTGCAGGTTAACAGGTGTCATTTTACTTTTCCATTTATATAATTTTTCATTGTTTATTCCCTAAAAATATTTAAGGTTTCCTTTTATTTCCTATATGCCAGTGACACAGTCCATCTACCCTATATAGACTGCCTCCTTTCTATTCTCAGTTAAGCCTTGTCCCCTTTCTTAGGTCCCTGCTTTTGCTATATATATATATATCATATAATGTGTGTTTTTAAATTATTCAATATGTAAAATATTTTAGGTGATAAAGAAGGCATATTGAATCATTACAGGGGAAATGGTCTGCTCAAATACGGTGGAACAATTAACTAGCAATTTAGAATGAAGGTAAACTTTTCTACTTCATGCTTCATATTATAATAATTTCAGATTGAGTTAAGGTTTTAAAATGGAAAAAATGAAACAAAAAAATATAAGAAGAAAATTATTACTATTTAAATTCAACTTGAGGTAGGAAGATTTTAGTACAGAAAAAAATTACTATAAACAAGGGTGAAAAATAAATGACAATGAGAAAATATTTTCAATATATGACAAAGTGTTAGTATCCATTGTGAAACAGAGAAGAGGGCATTGTGATTAGGCTTGGATGGTGTCTGGGAAAATAGCGTTTCCCATAATATAAATAAATCCACAGGTGCATACTGTTTCTCTCATATGTTCTAGCCTAGTAAATGAATAGAAAGCATAAGGTAAAATTATAGCAATGCTAGTGAGTGAACAGTTTGAGGACGTACACATCTTTGTGAAGAACTCTTAAATATCAATAAGAAAAAGCAAACGTCTCAGTAGTAACTAAGTAAAAGGCATGGATAAGCAATTGACAAAAGCACAGGTGGACAATAAACATATGAAAGAAAAGCTTATGTTTTTAATCTAACAAATTGAGAATTATTAAAAGAACGATAAAATCCAATTTGGGCTGAAATGCAGGAAAATTGGCGCTCATATAATTTTTTGTCAATATGAATTACTTCAGGTTTTCTACGCAGTAGACATTTATACTACAAATAAAAGATGACCATGATATTGTCAAAAAGAAGCCAGATTAAAAAAAGAAGAGAAAAGAACATTATGTGGCTATTTGATGATATGAAGAAATTATTGTTAATTTGTTAATGATTGATATTGAGATTGTGGTTGGTTTTGTGGAACAGTGCTTATCTTTTAGAGGTAAATGTTGAAGTATTTATGGACGAAATGATAGACCATCTGGATTTGCTTTAAAATAATTCAGGGCTGGAGGAATAGAAGGTATAGATAAAACAAGGTGGCTGTACCTTGATCATTGTTGATAGCACATGGGGATTCATTATACAATTTTTCTAATTTTTATGTGTAAAAATATTCCATAGTAAAAGGTTTTTAAACTGTTTATATACTAGCATCTAAATTTTGTAAGAAATAAGATCACATATGCATTATGCATAGACAAAAGAACAGATGAAAAGTACCAAAAGTTAACAGTGATTTTCTTGGGGGGCAGACTTTGTTTTTATCCCCGTTGCTCCCTCATACATTCTAAAATGAACATAAATTACTTTTATCACCAGTAAATTAAGATTTTTTAACAAATGCATTCAGTGCAGTCACCTTAATCTTAGAAAACAGGAGCCACGGAAGACAAATTAATATCTATATTTTTTAGGAGACTTTTTATCCTTAAATATTTCGCCATTTTTATATTTTTTTCCTTCACTCCACTTGCTTTCAATTTAGGAACATAAGGCATACTGTTTATTGGCTTAGATTCACTTTTCTTTCATAATTTATTTTCTATTCAATCTCTTTTCTTTTTCCTACTTGGTACATCTCAATATTAGGCCTTTATTTTAACTAACCACAATTGTACATTATTAACTAAATCCAACATTTTGCCCAATCATACTTTCATTTGAAACCAGTGAGAAATCACTTATAAGCTGTAAGCAACATAGAGCAAGATTTTAAAAATATGCCTTAAGATATTTCAATTATTCAGGCAGACACCATTGTAACAGGACTTGTAAGCAGTAATGTTAAGAGTTCATCAAAGTAGAACTGTGCTTTAAATGAAGTTTTAAATTAGCAGTGAACTATATTTGTCCTTGCACTTGGAGCACAATATTATAAGACCAGAGAGAAAAGTGAATGTTAAAATAAAATGTTTGAGGGGATAAAGTCAAACCCCCTGCCTCCTCCTCCCCCCACCCCCCACAAGTTTGCAGAATACTTGTTTTGTAATGATAATAAAGATCAGATCATTAACATTATTATCATTACAACACTGTACTAAGTGTATTCCATTTATGACCACTGACCCTCATAACCACCTCTGCAGGTTTATATCAGTATCCCTCTATTACAGTGAAAGAAACTGAGACTCAGAGAAAGATTAAGTATGTGGTTGAAAGTTGCACAACCTGGATTCACAAACTATTTCTATCTTTTGCCAAGGAGAGTGCTCTTTCAATTCCACCACACTGCATTTATGGACAGAGTGCCTTGTGTAGATTGATGGGGAATGAGATTGGAAAATAGTGGAGGCAGGAAAGCATGAGACGTGGCAACATTAAAGGGAGAATAAATACTCATTTCAGCTGTGATGGTTATTCTTATTCTATGTTTTCAGCAGTAAATGTGCACCAAAGGAATGTATAACAACGTATTAAATTTATAAAGACATCCCTCTTGCCATTTGCTGCATACCAGTGTGTACTGGGATGATTCATGGATTCAGAGAATATTAAAACTAGAAGCAACAATAGAGATCATCTAATAGAATTTTTTCCTTCTAAAACAATTCGTTATGAGAGAATATTGTGAAGCGCTCTTTCATGTATAATCTCAATTGCTATTGCTACGTATGATGCAAAAAAACAATTGGGCATGAATTTGAATTTGCTTGAAAACTCCTCCAGTAGCATGCATATGTATACTCTAAATGCAGTGAATATCACATATATTCGAGTAAATAGGTTACAGTGGAAGAAGGGGCAAGACACCGAACTGGAACTGGAAGCCCGGGGCTTTGGTTCTGCTTGGGTTTCTAACAAGTTGTATGACTTTGATCACTTATGCTGTCAGATTACTCACGAGTAAATAGAAGTAATTGGACTGAGTTCCCTTCTCTTGGGTCCAATAAAGGGAAACAACTTTAGAGTTCTAGTATTGAGGATGCAGCTCCTTTGCTTACACACAAGCGTGTGTTGTGATTAGACTTGGAAGTCACCCAGACAAATAATGTTTTCTCAAAATATAAGTAAATCCATAGGTACATACTCTTATCTCCTCAGTGTTCTAGATTAGTAAGTGAATAGGAAACATAAAGGAAAATTGCAGCAATACCAAGCAGAGTGTGAACAGTGTAAAGTAATCCACAGGTTTTTTTTGTATCTCAGTTATGATAGTGTAAACCAAGTAGAAAAGAAATCAGAATGAGCAAGAAACTGACATTCTGGTATCTGAGGCAATTGACACTTGGGAGAGTCAAATACATTGATTTGTTTAAGAAATTGGTTAAAGTAAAAGAAAATAAAGCTATAAAATATTTTTTATATGTCTCCAATCAGGTTTTAAAATTTTTATATCATGTACTATTTTACCTCCATATTTGGTTCTATTGATGTATAAATAAGTGATGTAACTTTAATTATTAATGCTATACATCTACTTTTCTCTTTGTATCTAATTCAGGTAAATCTGAAAATGGCTAAGTAAATAGCTACTCAAATACCTGACTCATGTATACCTGGGGGATTATGGCATTAGCTACCCATTCAAAGTCTTTGAGCGAAATGGCCTCAGTAGAAAACTGTGATGCTATTTTTGTGAGGGCATCACAAGTGGCAGGCACCACTAGGATCTGGAAACCTGAACCTCCAAATCTATGACAGTTATATTTTACTACTCCCACTCAACAATTTGGAGATGGCCCTTATACTTGTTCATACATGCCTCATTCTTGGACTGAAATGGCATGGATAATAACGCAGCAGACAAGGAAAAAATTAACAACAACTATGTCTGCTAAGTAGTGACACGACTTATTTTGAGGAAGAAAAAAGTTAGCACTATTTTAAGACCTGTTTACTTAGGACATTGTGTTTTTCCTTTATTTTGCAATCCTATTCTACTTTAAATACTTCTTCACAGTGTTTTTGTTTGTGTATTTACCAAATCAAATTCTCAAGTGTGTTGTAGATAACTATAAGTCATGTGAACTGCTTTAACTACCTTATCTGATTTATTAGTAATTTTTATCTGTCTTGCTGAGACATATCGAAAGGGCTTATTTTTCAGAGTTGAAAATCAGTATTCAGAATAATCCTCTGAAAATAAAATCAAGCTCTGCGAAATTTCTCTTAGGGCTAATAAATACAAGGAAATTGCAATATGGGTGTGACTGCTTGTTTCATAGATAAAGCCCTCCCAGTAAGCCTTTTGATCTTCCCATTGTGATGAATAGGCTGGCAGTTCCATGAACCATATTGCTATACTCTAGTATACTCATCTAGACTAACTTACTAATACCCAAATATAATAATGTATACTAACAGAGAACCAAGCAGTGCTGGAAATGTCACTGGGCACCACTGTAGACATAAGGGGTAGACAGCAAGGAGCGAAAGAAGAGGAAGAAGTAAGATAAAGGGCAAAGACACAGGTATAATAGAGACAAAAAAAGGAGTAAGAATAGCAAAAAGTACAGAAAGGCATTTAAAATAAAACAACAGAATGGCGGTGATAAGTGTAATGTTCGCTATCATTTAATACTTGGCAATGTGATTTGTCCTCTTATACTTAAATTTGACCTGCAGTCTTTCATCATAAAATCAGCTCATATTAATGATTTATGTGGCATATTTAGAAAAATGATACTTTTGATAGGCTTTTTTGTTGTTGTTGTTATCAGCCCCACAGAAAGTCAAGAAATAGACACATGTAAGATTAATATATTTCTGAGTCACAATCAAGAATTTTTTTATAAGTGTTTCCTGGTTCAACATAAGAATATCTCACGTAGAGCAACTACCAGCATCGTTTAAACGTGGTAATAGATAAAATTTTTGTAAATCAAGTTATATATTTAATATACAAGTAAAATACTTCCTTTAAAAATATTTCCTTAGGGCTTCCCTGGTGGCGCAGTGGTTGAGAGTCCGCCTGCCGATGCAGGGCACACGGGTTCGTGCCCCGGTCCGGGAAGATCCCACATGCCGCGGAGCGGCTGGGCCCGTGAGCCATGGCCGCTGAGCCTGCGCGTCCGGAGTCTGCGCGTCCGGCCCGCGTACCGCAAAAAAAAAAAAAAAAAAAAAAAAAAAAAAACCTTAAAATAAAAACTCCTTTTGTAAAGCGAATAATGAATGCCTGGCTTATATATATTTTATATTTCCATGCTCATTTATTGGATTTGCTAAGAGTATGGTAAACCTGAGTTTTTGCTGAAAGACTACATTTTGCATTCATTTTATTTATGGATACATTCCAAAGTTTATTGTTTTTTTAATTAGTTTATGCCACAAGTGGGCTCAACTTGTAAGTTCACTTTTCCTGCATATCGATTAATATGTTTAATCCCCGTTCTGTGTTTCTACACCAATGAACAGTGTTTAGGGTAATATGAAAACAAACCTTTAATTAAACATAAAAATATTCTAGAGAAGTTCTCAAAATAGTACTGACAGATGTTCAATGGAATGCTCTGTTTTTCTCATAGTTAAAAAGCAATTGATCAAAAAGAGAAAAGTGTGCTTCTTATCCCTTTTGTGCTGTAACTGGTAACATTTTAATTTCCCAAGGCTTTGTTCATGTTCTTTCATGGTTGATGCTTGCATAGATGTTCACTCTGTAATTGAAAACAGGGGATACATACTCCCTTCCTGCCTGGAAGATCCCTATATCACTAGCTTCTTCAGATTATTTCTTGTTAAAATCTTGGATGAATAAAATACAAAAGCTTTGAATTGTGTTGCTTATTATAACATATGTGGTACAAAGGCATCTCAGCTGAGATTTCTGTACGTTTCTGAGATTCTAAAGAAAATACTCTTGATTTTAAATGCTTGTGCCTTTTAGTCAAATGCAGAAATTGAAAGGACATATGAGAAATTTTATGGATGCAATTTGGATAAGATCATCTGCTCCAAATCCCAGAATTAATTATTTAAAAGAAGAAAATAAAGTATCTGCAGTTTCCAAATGAGTAGGAAACTGGAAGGAAACATACCTGTCTATTTTTCTTCACCCTGAAGCATCCAACATCTTAATGGCAGCCCACTGCTCCCCAGAGTGGTCACTATGCCTGGATCTGCCCTACTGATCAATTCTTCATCACTAGGAATTTAATCAGGTTGTGCCCTGAATAGATCTTAACAGTTTGTTTGGAGTATTTAGCAAGGAAACGCAGGTCCTCCCATTTCTCAGGAACCCTCTTCTATCTAAGAAGATTGTCTTTCCTGCCTGGGTGTGCAGCTTGAAAAGGAAAGCGTAGGGAGCAACGAGGTGGGGAGGGCATAGAGGCCAAATTAATTATCAGTTTGTAGTCATATCACTTTATATTTTTGTTCTGTATTCATTTAGGGCATTTCTTAGTATTAAAAATATAGGATTTGCAAGCATAAAGCATAGAAAAGGGAGGAAATGATTTGGGACACAGAATCTTTAAGAAATTCTCATATAATACTACATGAGCAGCTGCTTCTAGCCTTCCACCTTCAAGCAGTCAGTAACACACATCCAGATGAGCAAAAGGAAGAGAATAGGGCTATCATTGTTATTGCCGAGAGAATGTTCACGAGATTGATTTTCCCATCACTGTGAAGTCCACAAAGGCTGTACATTGTGACTTTGCAGCCAACTTCATATCTGTAAGCTTGTGAAGTGGGCAATAACTGCCACTTTTTGTAAATAAGCTGGCAACCTGGCTTCTTTAGGCTTGAGATGCGTGAGTCCAAGTGAATTCTCTTACCTTTAGCCAAAATAATTCTTCCTTCCCTTCAAAAAATAGTGATGCACAAACTTGAACTGGACACGGTCCCTGGTCTTGAAAACTTAATAATTTCATGGGGAAGACAAACATGTAAATCAAATCAGGCAGATAATCCATCTTGAGCTTGAATCAAATAAGTGGAGGGAAAACGTATGTAATACGACATGACCAGTGTGGTTCTCTGGGCTCCTGGGTCATTCCAAGGGCAATATAGTTGGCTGTTGACGCCTATGTCTATACCAAGTCTGAAGATACAGGCCTCTTCATATTTTCCAAACTAGCTCCTAGCCAAGAAGGCAGGAATACTATTAATTTCCCTTTTTTCTGGATAATGATAACTCAGTGTCTCCAGGTGCCATTTCACGTTTATTCATAATTGTTGACCCCAGTCACAGACCTCGTACTTTTTTGTAATTTATTAAGACTTAATTTTTTTAGAGCAGTTTCAGGTTAACAACAAAACTGAGAGGAAAGCACAGAAATTTACTGTATATTCCCTGTACCCACACACATATAGCCTCGCCCATTATCAACATTCCGCCCACGCCCCCAGCCAAGGAGTGGCACATGTTACAACTGATGAATCTACATTGACATCATTATCACCCAAAGTCCATAGTTTACATTACAGTTTACTCTTGATGTTGTATATGCTGTGGGTTTGGACAAATGTACAATGTCATATATCCACTATTATAGTGTCATATACTATAGTGTTACTGCCCTAAAATTCCTCTTTACTCTGCCTACACATCCCTTCCCAACACCCACTCCCCTGCAACCACTGATTTTTACTGTCTCCATAGTTTTGCCTTTTCCAGAAGGTCATATGATTGGAATCATACAATACATAGCATTTTCAGGTTAGCTTCTTTCACTTAGTACTATGCATTTAAGATTCCTCCATGTCTTTTCATGGCTTGATAGCTTACTTCTTTTAGCACTGAATAAGATTCCATTGTCTGGATGTACCACAGTTTATTTATTCACTCACCTACTGAAGGACATCTTGAGTGCTTCCAAATTTTGGCAATTATGAATAAAGCTGCTGTAACATCCGTGTAAATGTTCTATGTAAACCTAAGTTTTCACTCTTTTGGGTAAATATCAAAGAGCAGGATTGTTGATCATATGGCAAAAGTGTGTTTAGTTTTGTAAGAAACCACCAAACTGTGGTGTGGAAATGGCTGTACCATTTTCCACTCCTACCAGCAATAAAGGAGCAGTCCTGTCGCTCCCCATCCCAGGCCACATTTGTTGTTGTCAGTATTCCAGATTTTGGCCCTTTTGATGGGTGTGTAGTGATATCGTGTTGTTTTAATTTGCACTTCCCTGATGATCTTTTTATATGCTTATTTTCCTTCTGTATATCTTATTTGGGGAGATATCTGTTAAGACCTTTCTCAATCAGGTTGTTTGTTTTCTTGTTGTTGAGTTTTAAGAGTTCTATGTATATTTTAGATAACAGTCCTTTATCAAATGTATCTTTTGCAAATATTTTCTCACAATGTGCGACTTGTCTTACTATCTTGACATTGTCCTTCACAAAGCAGAAGTTTTTAATTTTAGTGAAGTCCAGCTTATCAGTTATTTCCTTCGTAGCTTGTGCCATTGGTGTTGTATCTATAAAGTCATCACCATACCCAAGATCATCTAGGTTTTCTCCTATGTCATCTTCTAGGAGTTTTATAGTTTTGCATTTCACATTTAGGTCTGTGATCCATCTTGAGTTAATTTTTGTCAAGGATGTAGGATCTGTCTCTAGATTCCTTTTTTTGCATGTGGAAGTCCAGTTGTTCCAGCACCTTTTGTTCAAAAACTATCTATCTTTCCTCCATTATGTTGCCTTTGCTCATTTGTTCAAGATCAGTTGATTAAATTTATGTGAGTCTATTTCTGAGCTCTCTATTCTATTGATCTATTTGTCTATTCATTCACTAATACCACACTGTCTCGATTACTGTGTCTTTATAGTAAGTCTTGAAGTCAGGCAGTGTCAGTCCTCCAACTTTGTTCCTCTCCTTCAACATTGTGTTGGATATTCTGGGTCTTTTGCCTGTCCGCACAAACTTTAGAATTAGTTTGTTTATATCCACAAAATACCTTGTTTGGATTTTGATTTGGATTGCATTGAATCTATAGATGATGGGAAGAACTGACATCTTGACAATATCTAGTCCACCTTTCCAGATAAATGGAATATCTCTCCATTTATTTTGTTCTTCTCTGATTTTGTTCATCAGAGTTTTTGAGTTTTCTCATGTAGATCTTATACATATTTTGTTAGATTTATACCTGAGTATTTCATTGGGGGGAATGCTTATGTAAATGGTATTGTGTTTTTAATTTCAAATTCCACTTGTTCATTGGTAGTATATAGGAGAGCAATTAACTTTTGTACATGAACTTTGTATCCTGCAACTTTGCTATAATCTCTTATTAGTTCTAGGAGTTTTTTGGTCTATTCTTTTGAATTTTCTACATAGACAATCATGTATCTGCAAAGAAAGACAGTTTTATTTCTTCCTCCACAATCTGTATGTCTTTTTTTCCCCCTTTTTTTGTCTTATACATTAGCTAGAATTTTTTTTTTATTTCTCATAAGATTCATTAAATACCATTCCTTATTTTTTCATGAACCAAAAAGATAGAATATTGATCTCTGAAATTATCGGATAAAAGGTAGTATAGATTAAAAATTTTTTTTTGAGTGTTACTGCTTAGGAGAATTCAAGCTAGGATCTGGCTTACATCATTTATATAACATGTTCTGGTTCATAGATCAGATTTAGACTTTATAAATTCAAGTTCATTAATTGCTAGAGTTTCACCTTTTAGCTCTTTTTTTTTTTTTTTTTTTTTTTTTTTAATGGTACGCGGGCCTCTCACTGTTGTGGCCTCTCCCGTTGCAGAGCACAGGCTCCGGACGCGCAGGCTCAGCAGCCATGGCTCACGGGCCCAGCCACTCTGCGGCATGTGGGATCTTCCCGGACCGGGGCACGAACCCGTGTCCCCTGCATTGGCAGGCGGACTCTCAACCACTGCGCCATCAGGGAAGCCCAGCTAGAATTTTTAGTACAATGTTGAAAAGGAGCAGTGAAAGAGGCAGACCTCTTACTTTTGACCAAGTTTTGTTCTCCTCCAATTCCTAATTTGAAATTGAGCTTTAGTTCCTGAAAATTTCTTCAAGAATGCTATCTTTAGTTCTTCTTTCCAACATGCCCTGTAGTTCTTTTCCACTCTCATACCTGACCTGAATCCCAGAATTCCAGCCCAGGCCAAAAGCACTAAGCTGCTTCTCACCCCAGAGAGCAGCTCAGGAAATTATGGAATGGTTCATCACTTCATCATATAGCCCAAATCATAGAGTATTGGCATGGTGAATAAGTAAATAATAACAACAATAGTAATACTATAACTGAGTTTATGATCTCAGAGATATTTCTGTGATATTGTTAAAACGGGAAAAACACAAAGCCTAAAAAACATTTTACAGTGTCTTATATTGTTAGTATTCCCCTGAAATTTTCCTATTTTGGACCTGCCTGGCCCCTTTGTAAAGTAATTTTTTTTTTTTTTGATCAGCAGACCATCCTCTAAATTAGTTAAGATGTGTAAGGCACGAACTAAAGCTTTTAAACATACTCATATGACTTGAAAATAGACCACTTAGAATTTAGGTGTAAGTGCTGTGCTTGAAATAAAAGAGGGTGATGACTTTCAGCAATATAATTTAAATGGAATAGTGAGTTATCTGTGCACAGCAGCCCAGCTCCAAATACCTATTTGCTAAAAGAGTCCTGACTATCCCACAAAAAATAAGGGCCCATGATCCTCTCTTCAAGGCAACTGAGGTAATAGGACATGTGTTCCTGCTGCTGTTACTGAAACCTGAGACTCATGGGCAGAATTGCTCTTCATTTCCTGCAGGATGAGACAGGGACAGTTTCTCTGGGGGCCTCTAGGCTGCCTTGACTGTGCCCATTCTCCTTCTGTACTATCAGCTTGCCTAGTAACCTATCTGGAATAGTGAGAAAATATAATCGTTTAATTCCCCTTCTACGAGTTTTTCTTCCCTACTGGGCCTAGGGCTTGCTTTGTTCTAATTGCATCATATGAATCTGTAAGACAAATTTTTAAGGATTTCCCCTCTCTTAACATTAATATACCTTGCTGAGATAATTCCTTAAGCCATTATTTGCTGATAACATTACAAGGATGGACTAAATCTGTGCTTCTTAAATTGAGGCACACATTCTGTGATTTACGCAGTAGTATGGTGGGTACCTAAAGCCACAAGGGAAATATATCACATCTACTGGTAATATCAATTTTACTTGGTGAGGAGGAATTTAAAGTCTTACCTCATTGTGACCTAGACAGAACTACATAATCTGTATCTCCTCTCCACTCTTTTTTTTTTCCTCTGACCTCATCTCCGCCTACTCAATCCATCACTCACACTGTTCCTGTCACACTTTGTTCCTTGAGCAACTCATGCTCCTGCCTCAGGGCCTTTGCACTTGCTGTTTACTCTGCCTGAAATGTTCTTCATGCAGATATCTGGATGGATGCCTATCTCACTTCCTTCAGGTCTTAACTGACTTGTCCTTTCTCAGTGAGGACTTTCTTGGCCACTCTATTAAAAATTATACATCTCCATCTTACATTTTCCAATCCTCCATGTTTGATTTACTTTTTCTCCGTAGCACTTACTACAATTTAAAATACTGTACATTTTATTATTTACTTTTGTTATCTCTATATTCCATTAAAATGTCAGCTCCATGAAAGCAGAGGGTTTTTTAATTATAGAAAGGTACACAATAGTTGAAATAATATTATAGTGAACCTCTACTATCACTCAGCTCTAACAATTTTTAATATTTAGCCAATCTTGTTTCTTCAATTTCCCTGACATATTTTATTTCTTATAAGTATTTAGAAGCAAACCTTAGACATAAGAGTTCATGTTATTTCACCTATAAATTCTTCAGTGTGTATCTTAACTGATATGACCATGTTTTTGACATTTTTAAAGTTATCAGAGCACTATCACATTAAATTAATATTAACTCTTTTGTATTATTTACTCTGTTTGTATTCAAATTGTTCTGATTAATAATGTATATTCACATTTGATTTATTTCCACTGGGATTCTAACAAGATCCACACATTACACTTGATTTTTCCTCCTAAGTCTTTCTTTTCCCATGTGCTATACATGTGCTGTGAAAACTTTGTCCCCTAGCATGTCCCACATTCTGGATTTGGCAGATTGCTTTCTTGAAGTATCTTCCCCTTAATATTTTCTAAAATCTAGTTGTTATATACAGAGACTTAATTAGATTCAGGTTCATTTTTATAGGCAAGAATTCTGTGTTATTTCCTGCTGTACTACATCACGAGGCACAAAATGACTGGTTGGCACACCTTAGTGATGCTGAGATAAATCAGAAGGTTAAGGTAGTATGATCCCGATTCCTTCATTATGATGTTTCCTGACAAAATTTTACTTGATGGTGTAGCATCCAGTGATGATGGTTCCCTACATTAGTTATTTTATTCTGGTACTTCTTGTTAATTTATTATCTGGAATTCAGCTTTAAATGCCCATTCTTCTGAACCTCCCTCTTTCACTGATATAAATTTTTGAAGTATTGTCTAGGATTCACATAAACATAGTAGTTAAGGGCTTTTGATTTCTCTTTACTAAATTATGGCAGCCAAGGTGCACTTCTATGAATCCTCCTTGGAAAACATTAAAAACCACTCATCTACACTATGATATCTCTATCTGTGATAATATAAAATTAGTTAATTATTAAAAATTACTGAGACCTTACTATGTGTCAGACACTGTCTTAGGTACTGGAAATACATTGTTGTCATGGACTGTCAGTATATAATAGGATTAATAGAAATTAAAAATGGAAATGCACTCTAGTAGCGAGCATCAAAAATGGCTCCCAGCACATTCACAGAAAGAGAGGCAAGATGAAAAGACAGAGGGCTATGTACCAGATGAAGAAACAAGATAAACCCCCAGAAAAACAACTAAATGAAGTGGAGATAGGCAACATTCCAGAAAAAGAATTCAGAATAATGATAGTGAAGATAATCCAAGACCTCAGAAAAAGAATGGAGGCAAAGATCGAGAAGATGAAAGAAATGTTTAACAAAGACCTAGAAGAATTAAAGAACAAACAAACAGAGATGAACAATACAATAACTGAAATGAAAACTACACTAGAAGGAATCAATAGCAGAATAACTGAGGCAGAAGAACGGATAAGTGACCTGGAAGACAGAATGGTGGAATACACTGCTGCGGAACAGAATAAAGAAAAAAATGAAAAGAAATGAAGACAGCCTAAGAGACCTCTGGGAAAATATTAAATGCAACAACATTCGCATTATAGGGGTCCCAGAAGGAGACGAGAGAGAGAAAGGACCAGAGAAAATATTTGAAGAGATTATAGTCTAAAACTTCCCTAACATGGGAAAGGAAATAGCCACCGAAGTCCAGGAAGCACAGCGAGTCCCATACAGGATAAACCCAAGGAGAAACACGCCGAAACACATAGTAATCAAATTGGTAAAAAATAAAGACAAAGAAAAATTATTGAAAGCAGCAAGGGAAAATGACAAATAACATACAATGGAACTCCCATAAGGTTAACAGCTGATTTCTCAGCAGAAACTCTACAAACCAGAAGAGAGTGGCATGATATAATTAAAGTGATGAAAGGGAAAAACCTACAACAAAGATTACTCTATCCAGAAAGGATCTCATTCAGATTCCATGGAGAAATCAAAAGCTTTACAGACAAGCAAAAGCTAAGAGAATTCAGCACCACCAAACCAGCTCTACAACAAATGCTAAAGGAACTACTCTAAGTGGGAAACACAAGAGAAGAAAAGGACCTACATAAAACAAACCCAAAACAATTAATAAAATGGTAATAGGAACATACATATCGATAATTACCTTAAATGTGAATGGATTAAATGCTCCAACCAAAAGACACAGGCTTCATGAATGGATAGAAAAACAAGACCCATCTATATGCTGTCTACAAGAGACCCACTTCAGACCTAGGGACACACACAGACTGAAAGTGAAGGGATGGAAAAAGATATTCCATGCAAATGGAAATCAAAAGAAAGCTGGAGTAGCAATACTCATATCAGATAAAATAGACTTTAAAATAAAGAATGTTACAAGAGACGAGGAAGAACACTACATAATGATCAAGGGATCAATCCAAGAAGAAGATATAACAATTATAAATATACATGTACCCAACATAGGAGCACCTCAATACATAAGGCAACTGCTAACAGCTATAAAAGAGGAAATCGACAGTAACACAATAATAGTGGGGGACTTTAACACCTCACTTACACCAATGGACAGATCATCCAAAATGAAAATAAATAAGGAAACAGAAGCTTTAAATGACACAGTAGACCACATACACTTAATAAATATTTATAGGACATTCCTTTCAAAAACAGCAGATTACACTTTCTTCTCAAGTTCACATGGAACATTCTCCAGGATAGGTCATATCTTGGGTCACAAATCAAGCCTTAGTAAATTTAAGAAAATTGAAATCATATCTAGCATCTTTTCTGACCACTACACTATGAGATTAGAAATTAATTACAAGGAAAAAAACATAAAAAACACAAACACATGGAGGCTAAACACTACGTTACTAAATAACCAAGAGATCACTGAAGAAATCAAAGAGGAAATCAAAAAATACCTAGAGACAAATGACAATGAAAACACGATGATCCAAAACCTATGGGATGCAGCAAAAGCAGTTCTAAGAGGAAAGTTTATAGCTATACAATCCTACCTCAAGAAACAAGAAAAATCTCAAATAAAAAATCTAACCTTACATCTGAAGGAACTAGAGAAAGAAGAACAAACAAAACCCAAAACTAGAAGAAGGAGAGAAATCATAAAGATCAGAGGAGAAATAAATGAAACAGAAATAAAGGAAACAACAGCAAAGATCAATAAAACTAAAAGCTGGTTCTTTGAGAAGATAAACAAAATTGATAAACCATAACCCAGGCACATCAAAAAAAAAAGATGGAGAGGACTCAAATCAATAAAATTAGAATTGAAAAAGGAGCAGTTACAACAGACACCACACCACAGAAGTACAAAGCATCCTAAGAGAATACTACAAGCAACTCTATGCCAATAACGGACAACCCGGAAGAAATGAATTCTTAGAAAGGTATAAACTTCCAAGAGTGAAAAAGGAAGAAATAGGAAATATGAACAGACCAATCACAAGTAATGAAATTGAAACTGTGATTAAAAATCTTCCAACAAACAAAAGTCCAGGACCAGATGGCTTCGCAGGTGAATTCTATCAAACTTTTAGAGAAGAGTTAACACCCATCCTTCTCAAACTCTTCCAAAAAATTGCAGAGAAAGGAACACTCCCAAACCCATTCTATGAGGCCACCATCACCCTGATACCAAAACCAGACAAAGATACTACAAAAAAACAAAATTACAGACCAATATCACTGATGAATATAGATGCAAAAATCCTCAACAAAATACTAGCAAACAGAATCCAACAACACATTGAAAGGATCATACACCATGATCAACTGGGATTTACCTCAAGGGTGCAAGGATTCTTCAATATGCAAATCAATCAATGTGATACACCATATTAACAAATTGAAGAATAAAAGCCATATGATCATCTGAATAGATGCAGGAAAAGCTTTCGACAAAATTCAACACCCATGTATGATAAAAACTCTCCAGAAAGGGGGCATAGAGGGAACCTACCGCAACATAATTAAGGCCATATGCGACAAACCCACAGCAAACATCATTCTCAATGGTGAAAAACTGAAAGCATTTCCTCTAAGATCAGGAGCAAGACAAGCGTGTCCACTCTCGCCACGCTTATTCAACATAGTTTTGGAAGTCCTAGCCTCAGCAATCAGAGAAAAAAAAGAAATAAAAGGAACACAAATTAGAAAAGAAGCAGTAAAACTGTCACTGTTTGCAGATGACCTGATACTATACATAGAGAATCCTAAAGATGCCACCAGAAAACTACTAGAGCTAATCAATGAATTTGTTGAAGTTGCAGGATACAAAATTAATGCACAGAAATCTCTTGCATTCCTATACACTAATGATGAAAAATCTGAAAGAGAAATTAAGGAAACACTCCCACTTACCACTGCAACAAAAAGAATAAAATACCTAGGAATAGACCTACCTAGGGAGACAAAAGCCCTGTGGCAGAAAACTATAAGACACTGTTGAAAGAAATTAAAGATGATATCAACAGATGGAGAGATATACCATGTTCTTGAATTGGAAGAATAAATACTGTAAAAATAACTAAACAACCCAAAGTAATCTACAGATTCAATGCAATCCCTATCAAATTGCCAATGGCATTTTTTACGGAACTAGAACAAAAAATCTTAAAATTTGTATGGAGGCACAAAAGACCCCAAATAGCCAAAGCAGTCTTCAGGGGAAAAAATGGAGCTGGAGGAATCAGACTCCTTGACTTCAGACTATACTACAAACCTACAGTAATCAAGACAGTATGGTACTGGCACAAAAACAGAAACATAGAGCAATGGAACAAGATAGAAAGCCCAGAGATAAACCCATGCACCTATGGTCAACTAATCTATGACAAAGGAGACAAGGATATACAATGGAGAAAAGTCAGTCTCTTCAATAAGTGGTGCTAGGAAAACTGGACAGCTACATGTAAAAGAATGAAATTAGAACACTCCCTAACACCATACACAAAAATAAACTCAAAATGGATTAGAGACCTAAATGTAAGACTGGGCAGTATAACACTCTTAGAGGAAAACATAGGAAGAGCACTCTTTGACATAAATCACAGCAAGATCTTTTTTGATCCACCTCCTAGAGTAATGGAAATAAAAACAAAAATAAACATATGGGACCTAATGGAAGTTCAAAGCTTTTGCACAGCAAAGGAAACTGTAAACAAGATGAAAAGAAAACCCTCAGAATGGGAGAAAATATTTGCAAACGAATCAATGGACAAAGGGTTAATCTCCACAATATATAAACAGCTCATGCTGCTCACTATTAAAAAACCAAGCAACCCAGTCCAAAAATGGGCAGATGACCTAAATAGACATTTCTCCAAAGAAGACATACAGATGGCCAAGATGCACATGAAAAGCTGCTCAACATCACTAATTATTAGAGAAATGCAAATCAAAACTGCAATGAGGTATTACTTCACACCATTTAGAATGGGCATCATCAGAAAATCTACAAACAACAAATGCTGGAGAGGGTGTGCAGAAAAGAGAACCCTATTGCACTGTTGGTGGGAATGTAAATTTTTACAGCCACTAAGGGGAACAGTATGGATGTTCCTTAAAAAACTAATAATAAAATTATCATATGACCCAGCAATCCCACTACTGGGCATATACCTAGGGAAGAACCATAATTCAAAAAGACACATGCACCCCAATGTTCTTTGCAGCACTATTTACAATAGCCAGGTCATGGAAGCAACCTAAATGCCCATCGACTGATGAATGGATAAAGAAGATGTGGTACATATATACAATGGAATATTACTCAGCCATAAAAAGGAACGAAATTGGGTCATTTGTAGAGACGTGGATGGATCTAGAGACTGTCATACAGAGTGAAGTAAGTCAGAAAGAAAAAAACAAATATCGTATATTAACACATATATGTGGAACCTAGAAAAATGGTACAGATGAACCAGCTTTTGGGGCAGAAATTGAGACACAGATGTAGAGAACAAACGTATGGACACCAAGCGGGGAAAGCAGCAGCGGGTGAGCATGGGGTTGTGATGAATTGGGCGATTGGGATTGACATGTATACACTGATGTGTATAAAATTGATGACTAATAAGAACCTGCTGTAAATAAAACTAAATAAAATTAAAAATTTTTTTAAAAATGGCTCCTAATGATCTCCACCCCCTGCAATTAATACCCTTGTTAATCCCCTCCCATATTATACCAGAGTTGGTCTCTGTGACCATTGAATATGGCAGAAGTAATAATATATCACTTCTGAGATTAGGCTATAAAGGACAACTTCCATCTTGGTTGCTGTTTCTCTCTTAAATCACCTGGTCTGGGGGATGCCAGATATCATGTTTATGACAAACATGCCTTTATACATTCAATTGAGCTCAGTAACCATGAGGCTTAGATCTTAAAAGACATGTGAAAATAGGAGATAAGGCCCTGCCTGCACAAAGTAGGAAATTAAAATTATACCTGTTCATAAAGCTGACACTTGAAGGTTCTCAAAAAAGAGGGGGTTCATAGAATTTGCTCACCAGATGTGCCCTTATCCTCGTTTGGAGTTTGAACTCAAATTAACTGCAAAGTCCAGGGAAACCATCCCCCCTGCCAAAAGAAAAGTAAATAATTAAGTAAATAAATGTATAACGTCCTAGATTATCGGCTCTGACCAATATCACTCATAAATATCAATACATAAATCTTAAGTAAAGTTTAGCAGTTAAAAGCCAAAAGCACATTTAAAAAATAATATATCAGCACCGAGAGAGAGAGATTCTAAAAATTCAAAGATGGTTATATTAGAAAATCAATAAATAAAATCCATTACATTATAAGACTTAAGGAGAAGTATTATGTGATAATCTCCATTGATGCCAAAAAGGTTTTTCATAAAGTTCAACACCAGTTCTTGTTAAAATCATTCAGATTGTTTTTTTCCATAACATGGTTTACATATATGTATAAAAATGTGCATATACACACATATCTCAGCACATATATACAGATAATACATGTATAATACTTATGTGTAATATATAAATATATAATTTTATGCACATATATCAGTATATGTACACACACATATATTTATATGTATATACACATGTATGTGTATATGTATATATGACATAAGCATATATAAATATATGTGCATATATACATATTTGTGAGTTTATATAAGTATTAGTATCATAGTAAAAGTAAAACGTTGGAGTTACTTGCACTTAACTCAGGAAAATGACAAGAATGTGCATTGTCATCACTGCTAGTTAATATTTTTAACATTATATTTGAAGTGTTAGTCAATGTAGCAAAAAGGAAAAAGATGTATAAAAAAATGTGCAAAATTTAGAAGGAGAAAGCAAAACTATCACTATCTGTGGTTGTTATATTGTATAACTGAAAACCCCCAAAGACTTTACTGTAAACTATAAACAATAAGAGAATCAGTAGGGTAGTGAGGTATCAGATTAATATATCAATAGTCTGCATATATACAAACAGTAACCTCATGGAAGATAAAATAGAAGAAAAGACTCAGTTTAAAAGAGCAACAAAAATATTAAACAACTAGGAACAGTTATTACTAAAATAAATTGAAACATAACTTTTTAAAAAATATATCATTTATAGTACAAAAACTTAAGTACTCCTAAAAAACCCAAAAGTTGATTTGAATGAATTGTGTCATTCCATGTTTTTAATGGAAAAAAAATTATAAAGATATTAATTCTACCTAAGTTAATTCACAAATTCAACCAAATCTCAAGAGGAATTTTTTAAAAAACGGCCATAGTGATACTAAAGTTCACACAGAAAAATTAAAAAGTAAGAATGGCCAGGAAAACTATTATAAACAAGGGTGGTAAGGAGCAGCTAGCCAAGCAATATATTAAATTATATCATGAAGCCTTGATCATTAATATAGTGTAGTAATGATACATGAATAGACACACAATGGAACAGAATATAAAGGTCAGAAATATACTCAGTGTACATAAGAATTCAGTGGCATCTTAAATCAGTGAAATAAAGGTGGACTTTTTATTTCATTTTATTTTTTTTGAATTTTATTTTATTTATTTTTTTATACAGCAGGTTCTTATTAGTTATCCATTTTATACATATTAGTGTATATATGTCAATCACAATCTCCCAATTCATCACACCACCACCAACGCCCCCCCCCGCCCCCGCCGCCTGCCAGTTTCCCACCTTGGTGTCCATATGTTTGTTCTCTACATCTGTGTCTCTATTTCTGCCCTGCAAACCAGTTCATCTGTACGATTTTTCTAGGTTTCACATATATGTGTTAATACACGATATTTGTTTTTTTTCTTTCTGACTTACTTCACTCTGTATGACAGTCTCTAGATCCATCCACATCTCTACAAATGACCCAATTTTGTTCCTTTTTATGGCTGAGTAATATTCCATTGTATATATGTACCACATCTTCTTTATCAATTCACCTGTCGATGGGCATTTAGGTTGCTTCCATGACCTAGCTATTGTACATAGTGCTACAATGAAGATTGGGGTGCATGCGTCTTTTTGAATTATTTTTTTCTTGGGGTATATGCCCAGTTGTGGATTGCTGGGTTGTACGGCAGTTCTAGTTTTAGTTTTTTAAGGAACCTCCATACTGTTCTCCATAGTGGTTGTATTAATTTACATTCCCACCAACAGTGCAAGAGGGTTCCCTCTTCTCCACACCCTCTCCAGCATTTGTTGTTTGTAGATTTTCTGATGATGCCCATTCTAACTGGTGTGAGGTGATACCTCATTGTAGTTTTGATTTGCATTTCTCTAATAATTGGTGATATCGAGCAGCTTTTCATGTACTTCTTGGCCATCTGTATGTCTTCTTTGGAGAAATGTCTATTGAGGTCTCTGCCCATTTTTTGATTGGGTTGTTTGTTTTTATAATATTGAGGTTCATGAGCTGTTTATATATTTTGGAGATTAATCCTTTGTCCATTGTTTCATTTGCAAATATTTTCTCCCATTCTGAGGGTTGTCTTTTTGTCTTGTTTGTAGTTTCCTTTGCTTTGCAAAAGCTTTTAAGTTTCATTAGGTCCCATTTGTTTATTTTTATTTCCATTACTCTAGGAGGTGGATCAAAAAAGATCTTGCTGTGATTTATGTCAAAGAGTGTTCTTCCTATGTTTTCCTCTAAGAGTTTTATAGTGTCCAGTCTTACATTTAGGTCTCTAATCCATTTTGAGTTTATTTTTTTGTATGGTGTTAGGGAGTGTTCTAATTTCATTCTTTTACATGTAGCTGTCCAGTTTTCCTATCACCACTTATTGAAGAGACTGTCTTTTCTCCATTGTGTATCCTTGCCTCTTTTGTCATAGATTAATTGACCATAGGTGCATGAGTTTATCTCTGAGCTTTCTATCCTGTTCCATTGATCTATACTTTTGCTTTTATACCAGTAGAAGGTGGACTTTTTAATAAACGGTGTTGAGATAATTGAGTAGCCAAGATAAGTTTAAATCAATACCTTACACTAAGATAAGTTCTCAAAGGATATAGTATTTAAATGAAAAAGCAAGATCACAAACATTCAGGAAGCAGCATAGGTAATTTTTTAAAATATTTATTTATTTTTTTGGCTGCATTGGGTCTTAGTTGCGGTTTGCGGGGTCTTTGTTTAGGTATCTTTTGTTGCAGTGCAGGCTCTTCATTGTGGCACACAGGTTTCTCTCTAGTTGTGACACCCAGGCTTCTCTCTAATTGTGGTGTGTGGGTTTTCTCTCTCTAGTTGTGGCATGCAGGCTCCAGGGCACATGGGCTCTGTAGTTTGCAGCACGCAGGCTCTCTTTGAGGCGCATGAGCTCAGTAGTTGTGGTGCACGGGCTTGGTTGCCCCGCGGCATGTGGGATCTTAGTTCCCTGACCAGGGATCAAACCTGCATCCCCTGCATTGGAAGGTGCATTCCTTACCACTGGACCACCAGGGAAGTCCCAAAAGCATAGGTAATTTTATTTATAACCTTTGAATGAAGAAGGCCTGTCTAGCTATGATTCAAATTCCAGAAGCCATTGAAAACTGATAAAATTATGCTCCATAAAAATCATCTTTTATAAGGTAAACAAGGAGCATAAGTCAAAGGCAAATTACAAAAGTAGGAAAAAATACATGTAATTCAGACCCCAGAAAAAGAAGTAACTGCTCTTAAATTTTTTTTTAAAAGGTTGAGGGACAGGCAAAATGCCACAATGGAAAAAATGGGCTAATGGGCAAAGGATAGGAACAGACAATTCACAGCAAAAGAAGTAAAGTTTGCCTTTAAACATATGAAAAATGTCTGTACATCAAAAGACATGATAAAATTTATTTAAAAACTCAATAAAATATCTACAGAGAGAATTTGTGCTCATCCTCAAATTAATGAGAAAAGGATGGACAACTCAATAGAACCAAGAGGCAAAATACTTGAACTGGCAATTCACAGTAAATGTTAATCACCAGTGAGAATATGAAAAACTCCCACTTCAGTACTAATCAGGAAAATGCAAATTAACACTATGACAGCATTTTACACCCATCAACTTGTCAAAAATTAAAAGCAGTTGCTACAAGTTGGAAATAACCTAAACATCTATCAACAAAAGACAGATCTTGGGGATTCCCTGGTGGCAGAGTGGTTAAGAATCCACCTGCCAATGCAGGGGACACGGGTTCAAGCCCTGGTCCGGGAAGATCCCACATGTCACAGAGTAACTAAGCCCGTGCGCCACAACTACTGAGCCTATGCTCTAGAGCCCACAAGCCACAACTACTGAAGCCTGCGCGCCTAGAGCCGGTGCTCCACAGCAAGAGAAGCCACTGCAATGAAAAGCCCGCGCACGTCAGTGAAAACCCAATGAAGCCAAAAATAAAAAAAATTAAAAAAAAAAAAGACAGATCAAAAAATAGTGTTATATTCAAACAAAGAAATACTCTAGGGGCTTCCCTGGTGGCGCAGTGGTTGAGAGTCCGCCTGCCGATGCAGGGGACACGGGTTCGTGCCCCGGTCCGGGAAGATCCCACATGCCGCGGAGTGGCTAGGCCCGTGAGCAATGGCTGCTGAGCCTGTGCGTCCGGAGCCTGTGCTCCGCAATGGGAGAGGCCACAGCAGTGAGAGGCCCGCGTACCACAAAAAAAAAAAAAAAGAAATACTCTAGAACAATGAAAATAATATTGAGTGAAAATATAAGTTTTCACAACAGTATATGGAATTTTAAAACGTCAACACCAAATATTGCTTTGAGACACACATTTATGTAGTAAACATGTAAAGATATAAATAGGAATGAAAAACACAAATTCAGGGCTCAGGAGAAAAAGAGAAAAGAGGGGAAATGGATTGGTAAATATAATTAGGGATCCAACTGTATTTATGATTTTCTATTTCTTTACAGTTTTTATATGTCTGAAATATTTCAGGAAAAAAAAGGAGATTAAAGGAAAAGAGAACACAAGCTTTTTGAAATCAAAACAAAACTCAATTCCAACCTCATCCCTGCAACTTCCTGGCTGTGGGACCTTGACTAGGTTTTTGATTTCTCTGAACTTCAGCTTCCTCAAGTGTAAAATGAGGATATTAATAATATGCCTACTTCCTGAAACTGTATAGCAGCAGCTAGCAAAGTAACAAGCACGTGATATGCACTTAATGTATTTGATATTTTCCTGAATTATTTCACTAAGGACAATATTGGTTAATAAGTGTGTATATGTATTGACACATTGCAAATGTGTGTGAATATGTTTGTGTGTTTACAGGGCATATACTTAGTTTTTTTGGAGCACAGCACTTGGGTTCTTAGAATTTTACTATCCTTTTTTACATATTACCCTTTTATTTTGCACTTCCTGTTTTAATTTTAAACATAACAGGGACAATTTCTAGACAATCAATAGAACAGCTGCCAGGGGAAAAAATAGAAATGAAATGGCTAAATGATTGAAGGTTGACACTTAAAAGAATAGTTTTGCCGTTAACAGTTGTGTATCCCAGAAATAAAATATCTGATAAATACATCATAACAATGACCAAAATTGCTATCCAATACTGAAAATTCATAGCTAGAGAGCTGAGAACTATTGAAAAACAGTGACAAAATTTCAGTATTGACCTTAATTTTCGAAATGGGTTATAGTCAGTGTGAATCGGAACAGGGAAAATAATAATAAATCCCCTACAAAGTCTAAATTTTATGCCATTTAAGGCATAAATGAACACTGTGAAATATTCTTTAGCAATCATGTTAAGCTTTCAAAACATGTTTTGGAAATTGAACAAGTAAATGGCAATGTTCTCCTTTAGCTCTAATAATCAGTCTGTTCTTTCTGTTCTTGTCCTGTGATCTTGATGTACCCACAAATACCACACTGAGTCCCCCTCACACACATATACACACATCCACACCCACACCCACACCCCCCCACACACACACACACATCAGTCTTTTGTCTCTCCTCCTCTCAGTGGTGTAGTCCTTTTCTCTTCTCTATGTGATGAGAGAGCTTATGAAATTAGAAAGCCTGGGTATCATTCTGTGAGGTCACATTTGCTGAATGTGACACATTGGATAACTTTTTGCCTCTCTGAGCTTTAGTTTTCGTATTGTAAAATAGGGATTAAAGTGAGCTTACATCTATCACAGACCTTTAAGGAAAATTTCTGAAGCGTCATCCAAATGCACGATATTATTATTTACTTTGAGAAATACTGTGACCTGAGTAGTAAAAAGGACCAGTTTCTCGGTAGTTTTTCTCCCAGAAAACAAAATAAAACCTTGGTCTGTTTGGCTTTCTGTTTCTGTACCTCCCAGCTACAGCAAAAGTAGATATGTATGAAAATCACTGTGTTGCCTTACTTAAGCTGATATATACGTCCCAGTTCATGTGGATTACATAAACCTTCACTTATTAATTTAACAAATAATAATTGAGTACCTTTTGTACCTTGTACATGTCAGGCACTGTGGTAGGTATTTTGGACACATCTGTGAAAATAAACAAAGATTCTTGCTCTCTTGGAGCTCAGCATTCAACTGAGGTGGAGGATGTAACAGATAATAAGTATTGAAAATAATTAATATTGACTGTATGTTAGAGGATGATAGTGCTATGGGAAAATGGAGTAGAGCAGGTAGAGTGGCTTCAGAAAGCTGTTGGGAAGGGGTTGTCAGCTGAGAGAAGGAGGGGGCTGGATACATCATCGGTATGTGTCCATGAGAAAGTGACTTTTGAGCAAAGACTTGAAGGATGAGGGAATTACTCAGGAGAATATCTGGAGAAGAAAGTTCAATGAAAGGGAATATGGTCTGCTTTCCATATCCCTGGGTTTAGCACCTGCATTCAGTTCAATCCATAGTTGGTTGAATCCACAGATGCCAAAAGTGGATATGGAGGGCTGACTGTATTCATTGTTCTACTGCCATTTTATATAAGGAACTTGAGCATCCGGGGATTTGGCATCCATTCCTGGAACCAATACCCCACGGACACCGAGGAACAACTGTCCCGAAAGCCAAAGCCCCAAGGTGGAGCTTTCTTGGCGTGTTTGAAACCACAACTAAGCTCTTCTGTCTGGAGGGGAGTTCAGGGAGAGTAGCAGGAAAGGAAATTGGAAAATTACATCTCCCCTCAAACCACCTTACCTACAACTCATGACTCTTATCAAAACTTTCAAAGATAAGCTTCTTTATTCTGTACATTTTTAAAGCAAGAAACCTTCAGTTTTTGTTCCAATGCCCAGAATTATTTCAATGAATATGTGACTATTTCTTATGTGTTACCCCTTACTGGTAGAAGAACATACTTGGTGTCCTGCCATTTACTATTCTCCTTCAGCCCTTTCCCCCTTTATGACTATAATCATCTCACACACACCCTACATTTTCTTTAATAGCTGCTTCCAGTAGGTTATAGTTTGCTCTCCAGGTTTTATCCCTACTCAAAGTCTCTCAAAATGATTATTCCAGAGGGAAAACCTTCTCTTTCCCTTTATGCCCTTCATCCAGCTGCCCAAAGAAAACACCTGTTAACCAGAGAGAAAACTTAATGGGTCCTCATTCCTGTTTCATTACAAGGGAGGGAAGAACATGACGAACCCAAGTCATGGATCACATAAAGTTAAAAAATAAAATTTATATTTATTAGATAAACCTGTTCTGTATTTTGACAGGTTTGCACTAGGAAAGGTTTAGATTTTTTCTGAGAAATTTTAATAAAACATAAACTGTTTCCACTAAGATTATCTTTAAAAATTTAGACTATCTGATCTTTAGGGCAGGATTTTTTGAAGAGTTGTAATTATTTTTTAACACCTCTGTAATACATCATTATGCTGTTTTATAGCACATTTGGGTAAGAACTATTTTTATTCATTTTATCCAAATCCCGTCATCATATACATTGGCATTAAATGATTTTGTTTATGATTCTACTTTTAAGTAGCTGAGTGTCAGAATAACAAAAATAACTTGAAAGAATGTTTTAAGGAAAATAAACAAAGAGAAAACAAGCCTTCTCCAGTGTGGCAGGTTTCTATGGATGCAATCCTGTATATGGTAGAAGATCATGTCACTGCGGAATTTAGTATAAGGAGGGCATTTGAGAGAGCTTGCCTTCTTTGCTAAGTCAGGGTCATTAATTGGTACAATTCAAAGAAAGAACCCTGAAACTTTATAGTCATCTATTCTTACCTGACTTGCTACCACCAGTATGTTTAATTCTGATTTATGCACTCTCCTCCCTCTGTGTAGACACATTTCCTCTCCTGGAAATGCTATATTTCCTAATGGCAATGGGTAGAATCGTCACTACTTTCCAACCCTCTCAGCAGTAGCCAGACATTGTTTCTGATGCACTACCCTCCCAGAGATCAAGCCGATGGTTTCTACTTGTTGGCAAAACCCAAGGTTTACATTGTGTGTGGGTCACCTTTCAGGTTCCCTTGAGAAGAGTAAAATGGATCTGGCCAAAGCACACATGCTACAAAGTTCTCTTCTGCCCGTTTTCAAGACTAGCATGATTCTTCTTTGACCAAAATGATCATATTAACCAGTCAGTCAATGATAAAGGATAGAGGAAAATAAAAAGTGCATATCTTGAAAGCGAAAGGGGAAAAAATAATGAAAAAATATTAGCAGATTTGACTGTATAATGAATTTGTCTTTATGAAACTAAATTATTTCCATATATCAAAAATATCATAAATACATAAAGTGTGTCTCTGGAAAGAAGTACAAGAAATGTGTTTCAGTGGTTGTCTCCACTGAAGGAAACACTAAGAGATTAATTTTAAAGACAATAGTCTACTTCCTTGATAGTAGCACAGTGAAATGGGCACTCTAATAAACTGTTAGTGAAAATCTAACCTGAGCATACCGTCAAAAAAGCAATTTGCAATCTCAATCAAGGACTTTAAAATTTCTTATGCCTTTTGTCCCAGTAATTCCATTTTTTAAGAATTTATTCTAAGAAAATAGACTAAAAAATAGAGGAGTGTTTTTATGCAAAGCATGTTACTGAAATATTTTTTATAAAAGTGAAAAGGTAGGAAAACTTAAAGGCCCCAAATTAGGTAATCCTTTTCCTATTTCCTGATTATTTTGCACAGACATTTACTATAGCAGCCATCATACTAGGTTCTTTTTATTTCCACGGATATCTCCTTAAGAAGCTGAGTGCTCAGAGTGGGACAAAGAATTTTCATCTCTTAGATTCCATAGCCTGCTATAATATAATAATTGGGGTCCACTAAGCTCTCAGTTAACACTTGTAAAATTAGTGAAACTTCGTGTCAACCATGCAATTCATAATGATCACTAAGATCATTATTTCTCCCCACCTCCCACTGCCTACACTCCCGTAAACATAATGAGAATAGTTCAATCCATCTGTTAGTTCAGCTAAATTAGACTTTCAAAAACAAACTGAATTTAGGGATGTCCTTTTGTACATATAGATAGAGCTATTGGCACAGCCATAAACAAACTGAATTGTATCTCAGTGTATAACCATGTAAAATGTTTCAAGTCAGATTTAAAATTTGATATGAATATCAATGCTTGGAAAGCCAACAGATTCTATGTCAGAGGGATCCCAGAAGACATGTGAAACTGCCACAGTGTGAAATAAAAATTACAGAGTTTAGAAGTAAATTTATAAAAAAAAAAAATTACAGAGTTTAGAAAATCAATGTCATATATGCATATGTACATACCAAACTTCAGGTAATTTTCTATACCTTAAAAGTAATTGTTTTTAATACAATTAAAATAACTACTAAGCTGTTCTAAAAGGCATTCTATTAAATTTAAGCCTCCTAGCTGAGCTCAATCACATCCCAGGGCAATGAGAAAAATTGCAGGCCAGTTCACACAACGCTGTTGGAAAACTATTTTAGACTGTCATTTGGAAGTTGTCTGCACACAGAAGAGTAACAGCTGCAATTCACTTCAATCCAATTCTGCTCTTTGCAATTTACTCTAAGATGTGCCAATCTTCAGTAAATTATATGAGGAGGGAACAATGCAATCATTATTTACCCAAATTGTAATGCATTCCTATCTTACTCCAGGAATAAAATTCAATAAATCAATAATTGGAAAGGTTGACGTGTGGAGGATTAAAGTACCCACACATGCAACTTTTATTCAGGGTTTTGTAGTGGGAAGAGGTAGAAAATGATTTCAATATTAAAGAATTGGAATATTAGTGGAGTTTTTTTAAAGCGTGAAGAATTAAATCCACTTAATTTCTGAGAATCTCTCAATGTCATATAACTGGATAATGTATTAAAAAATACAAGAAAAAATAAATGATGGGAAAGAAAGAGAAAATTTCCCTTAAACAACTCAAGCAATTCCTCTAGGAAGGAGAAAATAGGAAAGGAGGGAGGGAGGGAGGGAGGAAGGGAAAGAGGGAGAGAGAGGGAGGGCAGACAGAAGGAAAGAACTTTTATAGCACCTAAGCCACCATCTTTCAGAGTATTGACTACCTCCTGGCCAGGTGGGCAGCAGACAAGCTCATGGCCACCCTGAAGGCAGAGAGTATTGCACACCAGGAATATGAACCTAAAAGTAAAAAGCCCCAGAATTTTGAAACTCAGTTTTACTATTACCAGCTGAGACCATCTGTTCAAAATAATTTCTTTTAAGTCTCCACTTCTACATATGAAAATAAGCTTTGTTCATACCATAATACCTTATAGGGTAAAACAATATATTTTCTGCTTAACAAATGTTTTTCTAAGTGCCACTCAGTAAATAACACGTTTCCTTCTATCAGAGCTACAAGGGAAGAAAAGGTGCATACCAATCAAAACTATTTCCAGTTGCAAACTTTATTTTCTGAATTCTTCAAAGATTGGTGTTGGCACTTTTTAGATGAATGAAATGCTTGTAGCTCCAGGAATCCTGTATCTGAAGCTGAGTCTTAATTAAGGACTCATATGAGTCTAAGACTCCATGTAGAGAGAGCAACTGAGTTTTATATCCTAAGGAGGCTGTTTGAATACACAGTTGAGCCTTGAACATCACAGGGATTAGGGGGTGCTAACTCCCTGCACAAAAATCCAAGTATAATTTATATTTGGCCCTCCATATACTCAGTTCCCCCATATCTGAGGTTCCTCCCGTATCTGCTGTTCTGCATCTGCAGATTGAACCAATCGCAGATCGTGTAGTACTGTAGTAAGTATTTATTGAAGAAAAGTTGCATATGAGTGGACCTGTGCAGTTCAACCCGCTGTTATTGAATGGTCAGTGGTATTTCCTTGCATTCAGGCATTCAGATAAAGTTTGTAATATAATTTTTAGATAATGTAGGTTGGAATATATTAAAGAGGTGGATAATTTAATATGACTTGGGAAAAATGATAGCACTCATAACCCATGTTTCCAGGCCATATTGGCCTGAGGCAACAATTAAAGCATTGTGTCAGAGACAGAGTAAAGACAACATCGAACAGCAAAATGAATGGAACATTTTTCCACTGGTCAATCCTTCATCAGTTCATTCATTCAACAAACATTTTATTGAGTATTGTATATGAAACAAACACTCTGCTAGGGCTAGGCCCGTGAGCCTGCATGTCCGGAGACTGTGCTCCGCAACAGGAGAGGCCGCAACAGTGAGAGGCCCGTGTACCAAAAAAAAGAAAAAAAAAAATTGACAAGACATAGTAATGAATCGGATATGGGTACAAGGCACAAGGGGTAGTCGAGGGTTTTGACAACTGGACAGAGGAGAATGCCATTCATTTGGAAAATACTGGAAACTTACAATGAACCCAGTGGGTAATATTTATTGAGCATTTACTATGCAAGTCATTTTTCTAAATCCTTTACACATTTCATAAAATGTATTCTTTACAACAACTCTATGATATAAGTATTATTACTGTTTTCTCCATCTCAAAGATGAGGAACTGAAGCAAAGAAAGATTAAGTGGCATGTCCATTTACACAAAGAAACAAGTAATGGTCTAGGTTTTGAGTCTGGGGCCAGGCTTTTAATCACTTTACTATGCTGCCTCCATGTTCATAAATGTCTCCAACTGCCCTGCCCCCAGATTTGTTGCCCTTGGGTTGCTCAAACAAAAGGAACTTCTTGTCCTTTCCACCTCATGGCTTTCATTCTCTGGTGTTCACAACAATAGCTTCCTAATAGCTAAGTTGCTATCAATTCTCCAAGCCAAAAAATATTTCTATCTCTGTGTTGATATCACCCTTCTGGGCCTTAAATTGGGGTTGAAGGAGGCAGAGAAAAATATTCCAAATTGCATTGCTAATAATCAAATATAGGTTTATGGACAAAACAGATGGTCTTAGTCTGCTCAGACTGCCATAACAAAGTACCGTAGACTGACTTAACCAACAGAAATTTATTTATTCACAGTTCTTGAGGCTGGAAGTTCAATATCAGGGTGCCAGTATGGTCAGGTTCTGGTAAGGTCTCCCTTCCTGACTTGCAGATGTCCACCTTCTTGCTATAACCTCATGTGGCCTTTCCTCAGTGTGTGTGCTGGAGGAGAGAGAGAGAGAGATTTTTGTTCCTTTTCTATAAGGCCACTGATCCTTTTAAAGTAGGATACCAGCCTTATGAATTTTTTTTAACATTGGTTACCTCCTAAAAGCCCTATCACTAAATACAGTCATATTAAAGTAAGGGCTTGGGCATATGATTTTGGCAGACGGGAAACAATTTAATCCATAGCATGAACCCAGGGATATTCTTTTTTCTTTTTTTTAACATCTTTATCAGACTGTAATTGCTTTACAATGGTGTGTTAGTTTCTGCTTTATAACAAAGTGAATCAGCTATATGTATACATATACCCCATATGCCCTCCCTCTTGCATCTCCCTCCCGCCCTCCCTATCCCACCCCTCTAGGTGGTCACAAAGCACCAAGCTGATCTCCCTGTGCTATGCTGCTTCTTCCCACTAGCTATCTGTTTTACATTTGGTAGTACATATAACTCCATGCCACTCTCTCACTTCGTCCCAGCTTACCCTTCCCCCTCCCCATGTCCTCAAGCCATTCTCGTTGTCTGCGTCTTTATTCCTATCCTGCCACTAGGTTCTTCATAACCTTTTTTTTTTTTTTGATTCCATATATATGTGTTAGCATACGGTATTTGTTTTTCTCTCTCTGACTTACTTCACTCTGTATGACAGACTCTAGGTCCATCAACCTCACTACAAATAACTCAATTTTGTTTCTTTTTATGGCCAAGTAATATTCCATTGTATATATGTGCCACATCTTCTTTATCCATTCATCTGTTGATGAACACTTAGGTTGCTTCCATGTCCTGCACATTGTAAATAGAGCTACAATAAACATTGTGGTACATGTCTCTTTTTGAATTATGGTTTTCTCAGGGTATATGCCCAGTAGTGGGATTGCTGGGTCATATGGTACTTCTATTTTTAGATTTTTTTTTTTTTTTTTTTTTATTTGAAGTGGGCCTCTCACTGTTGTGGCCTCTCCCGCTGTGGAGCACAGGCTCCGGACGCGCAGGCCCAGCGGCCATGGCTCACGGGCCCAGCCGCTCCGCGGCATGTGGGATCCTCCCGGATCAGGGCACGAACCCGTGTCCGCTGCATCGGCAGGCAGACCCTCAACCACTGCGCCACCAGGGAAGCCCTATTTTTAGATTTTTAAGGAACCTCCATACTGTTCTCCATAGTGGCTGTATGAATTTACATTCCCACCAACAGTGAAAGAGGGTTCCCTTTTCTCCACACCCTCTCCAGCATTTATTGTTTGTAGATTTTTTGATGATGGCCATTCTGACTGGTATGAGGTGATCCCTCATTGTGGTTTTGATTTACATTTCTCTAATGATTAGCGATGTTGAGCATCCTTTCATCTCTTTGTTGGCAATCTGTATATCTTCTATGGAGAAATGTCTATTTAGGTCTTCTGCCCATTTGTGGATTGGGTTGTTTGTTTTTTGATATTGAGCTGAATAAACTGCTTGTATACTTTGGAGATTAATCCTTTGTCGGTTGCTTCATTTGCAAATATTTTCTCCCATTCTGAGGGTTGTCTTTTCGTCTTGTTTATGGATTCCTTTGTGGTGCAAATGGTTTTAATTTCATTAGGTCCCATTTGTTTATTTTTGTTTTTATTTCCATTTCTCTAGGAGGTGGGTCAAAAAGGACTTGCTGTGATTTATGTCATAGAGTGTTCTGCCTATGTTTTCCTCTAAGAGTTTGATAGTGTCTGGCCTTACATTTAGGTCTTTAATCCAATTTGAATTTTTTTTCTATATGGTGTTAGGGAGTTTTCTAATTTCATTCTTTTACATGTAGCTGTCCAGTTTTCTCAGCACCACTTATTGAAGAGACTGTCTTTTCTCCATTGTATATTCTTGCCACCTTTATCAAAGATAAGGTGACCATATGTCCATGGGTTTAATCTCTGGACTTTCTATCCTGTTCCATTGACCTATATTTCTGTTTTTGTGCCACTACCATACTGTCTTCATTACTGTAACTTTGTAGTATAGTCTGAAGTCCAGGACCCTGATTCCTCCAGCTCCGTTTTTCTTTCTCAAGATTGCTTTGGGGCTTCCCTGGTGGCGCAGTGGTTGGGAGTCCGCCTGCTGATGCATGGGACATGGGTTCATGCCCCGGTCTGGGAAGATCCCAAATGCCGTGGAGCGGCTGGGCCCGTGAGCCATGGCCACTGAGCCTGCACGTCCAGAGACTGTGCTCCGCAACGGGAGAGGCCACAGCACTGAGAGGCCTTCGTACCGCAAAAAAAAAAAAAAAAAATAGATTGCTTTGGCTATTCAGTGTCTTTTGTCTTTCCATACAAACTGAAATTTTTTGTTCTAGTTCTGGAAAAAATGCCATTGGTAGTTTGATAGGGATTGCATTGAATCTGTAGATTTCCTTGGGTAATATAATCATTTTCACAATACTGATTCTTCCAATCCAAGAACATGGTATATCTCTCCATCTGTTTGTGTTATCTTTGATTTTTTCATCAGTGTCTTATAGTTTTCTGAGTACAGGTCTTTTACCTCCTTAGGTAGGTTTATTCCTAGGTATTTTATTCTTTTTGTTGCAGTGATGAATGAGATTGTTTCCTTAATTTCTCTTCCTGATCTTTCGTTGTTAATGTATAGGAATGCAAGAGATTTCTGTGCACTAATTTTGTATCCTGCAACTTTACCAAATTCATTGATTAGCTCTAGTAGTTTTCTCGTAGCATCTTTAGGATTCTCTATGTATATTATCATGTCATCTGCAAACAGTGACAGTTTTACTTATTCTTTTCCAATTTGGATTCCTTTTATTTCTTTTTCTTCTTTGATTGCCATGGCTAAAACTTCCAAAACTATGTTGAATAATAGTGGTGAGAGTGGGCAACCTTTCTTATTCCTGATCTTAGAGGAAATGGTTTCAGTTTTTCACAATTGAGAACGATGTTGGCTGTGGGTTTGTCATATATGGCCTTTATTATGTTGAGGTAGGTTCCCTCTATGCGTACTTTCTGGAGAGTTTTTATCATAAGTGGGTGTTGAATTTTGTCAAAAGCTTTTTCTACATGAGATTATCATGTGGTTTTTCTCCTTCAGTTTGTTAATATGGTGTATCACATTGATTGATTTGCGTGTATTGAAGAATCCTTGCATTCCTGGGATAAACCCCACTTGATCATGGTGTATGATCCTTTTAATATGCTGTTGGATTCTGTTTGCTAGTATTTTGTTGAGAATTTTTGCATCTATGTTCATCAGTGATATTGACCTGAAAAACTGTAAAAAATACAAACACATGGAGGCTAAACCATATGCTACTAAATAACCAAGATATCACTGAGGAAATCAAAAACTACCTAGAAACAAATGACAATTGAAACATGATGACCGAAAACCTATAGGATGCAGCAAAAGCAGTTCTAAGAGGGAAGTTTGTAGCAATGCAATCCTACCTCAGTAAACAAGAAATATCTCAATTAAACAAAGTAATCTTATACTTAAAGCAATTAGAGAAAGAAGAACCAAAAAAAACCCAGAGTTAGCAGAAGGAAAGAAATCATAAAGATCAGATCAGAAATAAATGAAAAAGAAATGAAAGAAACAGTAGCAAAGATCAATAAAACTAAAAGCTGGTTCTTTGAGAAGATAAACAATATTGATAAGCCATTAACCAGACTCATCAAGAAAAAAAGGGAGAAGACTCAAATCAACAGAATTTGAAATGAAAAAGGAGAAGTAACAACTGATACTGCAGAAATACAAAGGATCATGAGAGATTACTACAAGCAACTATATGTCAATAAAATGGAAAACCTGGATGAAATGGACAAATTCTTAGAAAAGCATAACCTTCGGAGACTGAACCAGGAAGAAATAGAAAATATGAGCAGACCAATCACAAGCACTGAAATTGAAACTACGATTAAAAATCTTCCATCAAACCAAAGCTCAGGACCAGATGGCTTCACAGGTGAATTCTATCAAACATTTAGAGAAGAGCTAACACCTATCCTTCTCAAGCTCTTCCAAAATATAGCAGAGAGAGGAACACTCCCAAACTCATTCTACAAGGCCACCGTCACCCTGATACCAAAACCAGACAAAGATGTCACAGGAAAGGGATATTCTTATTTAAGAAAAATAATACAGAATCAGTACAGGCCTCTCAAAGGCCCCTGAAACTGTACTTACAACAGCTTCACAGTAATTCTGCCTCTGTTTAGGAGGCCCATTAGACTTCCATTCAGATCTAACTTGGAGGGGTTGGGGAAAGAGTGCAGGGAACTCGTTGAAAAGAAGACTTGGGAAGACTTATCTTAGTACAGTGAGCATGACTGAATAAAGCAGGAGGCCACCCCTGCAGCAAATGTTGACAACAGCTGCTTCTGGATGCTTCAGAAACCCCAAGCCCTCAATTGCAGTGATGATCACTAATGTCCATTTCAAAAATGGAGGCTAAGAGGACTTGCTCAATATCACAGATGCAGTACCTCCTACGGACTCCAGAAATAGTTAGAACAGGTTTTGAAGTGAGTTGGAAGGCCAAATATAGCAGGTGGGGGTATCTGCCAGAGAAGGCACTGAAACTGTGATTCTCCATACCCCATTCCCGAACTGGTGAATCCTGGGGGCACACGAATTACATCCCCTTGTGACCTCACCCAAGTTAGCATGACTCTAATTCTAATAGTCAATTTAGACTAAAATATTCTTCTTCCACCAATGTTAAACTCTAAGAGTCAGTCTCATGCAGAGTATTCATGTATTCTCATTTTTAATAGCATGACTCTAAGCACATCCCCTCTATGAGGATGACCAACTGTCGTGGTTTGTCCAGGACTGAGGGGTTTGGGGGGGATGCAGTCCTTTCAGTGCTAAAACCTAACAGTCTGGGCAAACTGGGACACCTTGTCACCGTAAGTCTAACTCCTACTCTAAGAAGATAGGAGATTCCTCCTGGATAGGACTGGAGAAAATATTGCCATCACGTCCCCAAAACAGGGTGCCTGAACCCAGCAGGTAATTCTTAGTTCTGATTTCACTCAGAGGCAGATCTTTCTTCTTCTTTAGACTACTGAGAGATAAAGAAAGGCTATTATTTGCAACAGTGTGGAACTCAGAGCCCTTGTGTCATTTACAAAAACAGGTGGCTGTCCAATGGCTGTAATTTGCTGATTTGATTTTTTAAGAAATTGCATTAAATATTATTTATTTTGATTACTGAGTTTGGGATGCCCCTTAAATTTTACTCCCGAGGCAAAGGTTCATTTGCTTCCCTTTACTCTGGCTCTGCCAATAAGCAACAGACTTAGAACTCAGGTTCTAAATGGTTCCTAGCGGCCAGTAACTGACCCCCAATAGTACAGTCCCCAGTCTCTCCCATCACTTGAATCAAACCCTCAGTCAGACTAACCTGAGGTCCCACCAGCCTGCTGGGTGGACTCTGTGATACTCAAGCATGCAGTGGGTTAACAAAGTTAGGCTTATGTTCTGGGGCCTTTTCCATACTGTGTTAAAATCAAATGATGGTGATTTGATTCTTGGAAAATAGATATACAGTGTATACTTTTAATTCCACAGCAGAGATGGATAACCTGATGCAGAAGAAATCATGGTGTTAGGAAGAGCACAGCTCTTAAAATCAAATGAGGTCTCTGACATTAACAATTATAGTATCTTGAACAAGTTAATTAACTTTAATGAACCTCAGTTCTATCAACTATAAAATAAAGATAATATCTACCGCATAGAATTGTCTGTGAGGATTACATAAACTAATATATACAAAGTGTAAATCAGGCACCTGCACAGAATGGCGATGCTGCAAGTGCTGATTCTCTTTCCCTCTTCACGTAGCCTGCCTGGATTCCTCACCACTTCGCACCAAAATCATTTCTGTGACTTTAACATTTGTGGATCTAGAATTTTGTCTTAAGAAGTATACTAGACATATTTTCAATGTTTTAGAAAGAAAATAGTTATTTTGTCATTGGACTATTAGGTTCAAAGTATAGTTTGTCTTGTATTCCCCTGAACTGTTTGATGTTTGAAAAGTAAACAATCAGGCTAAAGGTTTCTAAAATCCAACATGATTTTTAAGAAAATATTTATTGAGCACAGCAGTTTTCCTCTCCAGGTTCCCTTGATAATACTGGTTCTCTACTTCAGACTTCTAAATGCAAAACGTTGAGATTGGAATGCTGTGTTCAGTGCTCTCAACCAAGAGCTCCCCTTGGGCAAAACGACTTCCTCCCTCACGCTCTCGTCTGTCCATGGGCTCACCGCTTCTACAGTTCTTGCTTCCATCAGTTACTTCTCTGTAAGTTAAAATCTTCCCATCATCATCATGCGGCGAAAAAACCACTCATAGAACAATCTCAATTATTTTCCAACATTAAAAAACAACAACAACTTGATTGAGAAAGTACATGATAAAAGAGGGTAGTAGTAAAATAATGAGGGCAGCTTCTCTGGCTACTACTTTATGCAGAGTCTAAGGATATAGGAGCAACTGTACTTTTTTAACCTCTTGTTTTATGCTACAACAATATCTTAAAGAACACTAGATCTCAAAACAGACCATCATCTATGAATAATATGTACGTTTCAGTGGGGAATACAACGTTCAGAATCTAGTTATTTGTTAGTGGTTCATTTTTTAATGAAATGCTATTATCATTCCAGCAACTAATGGAAAATACCCCAAGACCTGGTGCCATCAGATGCATTTTAGAAAATTACTATTTTACTGTTTTATGAGAACTATTATGCTTGTTTTAATTGATGGGGCTTACATTAACTCATCAGAAAATAGATATTTTAAAGGACCTAGTGGCAGTGATGTTTGCAATGTTTTTTCAAAAAATTAAAATGTCATCAGCTGTCAAATAGCTTGTGTGTGTGTGTGTGTGTGTGTATGTGTGTGTGTGTATTGTGACATGCATAAGAGTCTTCGTTTTATCTTCTGACCTTGACTTAATCACAGAGGCTGGAAGAAATCATAGAGATCTTCTAGTCCAACACCTCATTTTATAGACAGTGAACATTTTAATGACTTTCCCAAGGCCAAAAAGCTGGGCTGAGGCAGATCCAGAGCTAGGGCCTGGGTTTCCTGGTTTCCAAACCAGTGCTTGTCCCAACCAACAAAACTCCACTATTTTTCAATGGCATCCTTCCATCTTCCCGTCCACAAATGTATTTACAGGATAAGGAGAATGAGCTACTCACATCATAGTCCCCTTCAGGAAAAAGTGGGGCTGAATGATAGCTTCAAAGTGGAAGGCTTAAGACCTGAATTCTAATAAAACAGATAACATAAGATATAAATATCTGTTGAAATTTCAGGCAAGAAGAGGCGCTCCTGTCTCTTTTTCTTGTCCTCTTTGGGAAACAAAATCGAAAACAAAACAAAGAAAGGAAAGAAAAGAAAAAATTCTAAATTTCTTGAGTTTCAGGAAAAATGCTCTATTAGTGAGTCAGACTTTCAAAATAATGTTAGCAAAGGAAGTGACTGTCAATGTGTGGGAGAGATTTTTTTTTTAGAAGTCACATTAAAAAAATAGCTCTGTGTGTACAGTTCTGAAACATTCTTCCTCCACTCTTAAAGCCTTCCTCAAATGTCCAGGCTGCCTTGGACTAATTTAGATTTACTTTGCTTTTCCACCTCCTGCTTCATGCATCCCAAGATTCAGCCCAAGAACACTATTATTTTCTTCCAATAGTCCATATGTACCTTAAAACTTCTGCAAGTTTGCCATTGCTCTTTTTTTTGCCTGAAATGTCATTTCCCTCCTTCTTCTCCATTTGCTAGAATCTTAAACATCCTTCAACACCTGATTTAATATCACCTCCTCCTTAAAGCCTTGCTGATCTGCAAATTTATAATTAGTAACTACTCCCCGTAACTCTTTGGTTGTACCTCTTTGAGATATTAATCCAGTCTACCTTGTTCTGTAGAACACCTGGGTGCCTTCCCTGCTACATTCCAATCTATGTGAGGCCTGGGAAAATATCTCATTTTATACATGCTAGGGACATGCTGTATCAGGGAGTCCAGAGTCAAATGAACAGGCCCTTGGCTTCAAGAAACTATCTAATGTCTAGCATGGGGACTTAGGTTATATTCCCCTGTCAGAAAGCAGACTTTGACAAAAGGATTTGGATGCTAGTAGTTTATTTGAGAAGTGAGGAGTGAGGAAGTGAGACAGTAAAAGAAAGAAAGCCAAAAGGGACACATTATTAGTGATCAGGTTTCCGTGGAAACAAAGAGTTGGGATTGCCAGGGGCTGGGATGTAGGGCAAGCCGTGTGTGTGGGGGGAATGTTAGTCAAAGGATACAAACTTTAGGTTATAAGATGAATAAGTTCAGTGGGTCTAATGTACAAATCCTGACTATAGTTAATAATACTGTACTGTACACTTGAAATTTGCTAAGAGTAATCTTAAGCATTCTAGACATTCTCATGACCAAAAAAAAACCCATAGTAACTATGTGAGGGGATGGATGTGTTAATTAACTTGATTGTGGTAATCATTTCACAATGTCTATGCATATCAGATTATCTTATTGCACTTTAAATATGTACAATTGTATATGTCAATTATACCTCAGTAAAGCTGGGGAAAAAATAATGAACAGGTTTCCACTGTGGGCAGTCAGGGCCCAGTCCTGCTGGGGACCCTCTGAGAAACCATGTAGAACATGCCTGAGATGAGGGACTGAGGTATAAAGCCCACAGTTCTGCCCTCCTTGTTTCAGGGTTGCTCCTAGGGGGTTAACTGCAAGTCACAGCTGGCCAGCCCGGTATTCCTCCCTGTAGCCAGAGAAGGCCCTGGGGCAGAGACACAAGAGCTCGAGGCCAGGAAGCTGTCGCAGGTATTGCTTATCCACCACAGCTGCACATGACCTCAGGGTGGGCCAGAAGGACACAGACAGAGCAGCAACAGCATCAGCTGCGGGGCCATAAATGGTTACTGTTGAGTTTACTTAACCTGTTTAGTTCAAGTAAATCTAGTTACTACCCTTAATGATATGTAAATGCTGAGAAAGTATTGACTTTACTCTTTTCTAAGGAAACTGAAGGTGTTTTTCTCAGTATAATTTCTTTACCAAACCGAAGTATGTATCAGATTTGATTTTCCATGAATTACTGAGTTATAAAAAATTTTTAATCTCATGAAGAAATTAGATTGTTCCTGATATAGGCTACTTGCCAAGAGTAGGTTTGGAAACTGAGTCTTGTCAGCAATATACTCTTCATTTTCCTTGAGACTTTATCTTTCTCTTTTTTAAGAGAAAGATGGTAATTATAGAAACATTATAAAATACATAAGAGGAAAAGAAAGATCAAATAATTTATTGGTTCCACTAAATACCTGTACAGAAAAAATAACATAATATCATTCTGACGGTAGGTCCCAAGCATTTCCCCTTTAGTAATAAGATTATCTACTAAACCGTGCCTCAGCTATGTTATATTAGTGGTAAATTTATTATATTATTAAAGGCTACACTAATTACCTATCATTTTTAAAAGACTTCTCTTCTTATGCATTATCAGCAGCCTAGAGAAAACATTGCTGCTTATATTGCAGACATGTAGAATTTTTAAAACTATTCGTTACTGAGTTCTAATTATTCTATACTATGGTAAGAGATTATAGTTGACCTGATGGTAATATTTGGAACATGTTAAAGCTTCATCCTGGCCTAATACATGACTGTTTTTTTGAATATTCCACAGATTTCTCAAAAACATTTTGTAGCCTCAGCTTTTTGAAGGGTATGTTTGTGCTACCTTCTTCACATTAAAATCTTGAGGATTTCTTAGGTAACAGTATTGTACTACACTTTGCATTTACATGTATTAACCAAACACTATAATATTGTTCAATGAGTGTACCAGTTTTGTCAGTTACGATGCCCTTAGAGAGGTTTTAGGTAGAATCTGTTCTCCTACTCATTACAAACTTGAAAGAATAAATTTCTCTGAATGTCATCCAGAGCATGTTGAGACAGATTTTTCCAGGAGGACAGCAGAATAGGGGAACTGTATGTTCAGAATATATGCATAGAAATGCAATCCCTTCAATCCTAGTGCACACTGTGGGGGATGCAAGGAACACACTCTGTCAGAAGGATACCTCTGACAAAGTATACTGCTCAGAATTGAACCCCAAATTCACAAAGAGTTCCTCAGTATTTCTCATGAGGCCAGCTGTATTCTTCCTGAAGCTCCCATGTTCCCTTAAAGTTTGCAAAGAACACAGTATTGATAAAGAAAGTTGTGAATATAAAAGAAGACATGTAGTCCTAGCATCTTCTAGTCATTCTCAAAGGGGATGACACAAAAACTATTTGGTAAATAATCTGTAACCAAAGTATGCCATCTGTTTAAAAAATGTATTATTGGCAATTTTCAATAGATTTCGCATTACATTCTCTGAAGAACTAAGTACTTAAAATCCAGAAATGTTCTTGTAGCTATAAGAAAAAAATATTAAAGAATATATAAAAGAAATGAACTTGGGTCCTTGTGCAATACATCTTTTGTGATACAGAGACCACAAGTGGATTGTGAAAAAGACTCTTTAAGTAGTAATGAAATTCAGCTCCTACAGACAGTCAATGACTTTCTATTCTTTCTGGGAAGAAAGTCTTTGTAAAACTTGACCTTGCTGGAGCTCTGAGTATGAATCCAACACTGGAGTCTTTTCCCAGGGTTTTAGCCACCCAATTGTCTGTAAGACAGAAAGCCCTATATTTAATGCTGTTATCTTGCATACTTTAGCTTTCTGTCACGAAAGATCACCAATTGTATACCGCCTCTCCTATTGATGTTAATATTAGAAAATGTGCTTCTCTGAGAAAATATGTTTGTTCCATGTTCAGCTAGCAGACTCATAACTTTGGGACAGTACCTGTGGTTAAACTGAGATGTGGCTATAGTAATTTTGCCGGGCAGAGAAATTTTTCACTCAGGATAACAATGAGACATTAGATGACATTACTTCACAGTTTAAGAAACTGATTTCCTATCCTTAAAGAGTTAATTACTACAGTTTACCAAGAAATCCAAATTCCAAGAAAGTGGTTTATAGATTAGAACAGTATCATCATTTTCTAATGTAAACTCTGAAATACATTGCCCAAGGCCTAAAGAAGTTAGTATCTGTGGCTTTTGGTGGTGTGTGGAAACATATCCCCCAATTTCTTAAGTACATTTGTATACACACAAACACACACACACACACACACACACACACACACACACACACACACACACACACACACAATGCCAAAATGGAGAAAAGGGAATTTTCTTTTCTCCTCAAGAGCAGCAGCTAATTTTTTTTAATATCATGAGACGGAGAGAGAGAGGCAAAGAGAACTGGTTATAATATAATCTTTCCCCCTTTTCCGTAATATTTTACTATTACTCTGAGTTTAAGGAAGCTATGCAATTCCCTTTCTTCAATAGCTGATAATCCAAGCAAAGCCACATTTAGGGGACAATCTCCTGGACCTGTTATTAAGAACATCAAAAGTAGTAATTTGATTCAGACTTAAAATGTATAAAATATAGAGTTGCAGAGGCAAAAACAAAAGATTTATGCTGTCATTTGCTTCAATCCAATGAGATAAATTAAAAACATCTTGAATGTTTTCACTTGTTCTATCTAAGCTTTCAAGGGTGCTAGAATGCTATTGCTAAAACAGAAAAATTCAGATGAAAAGAATTTAAATTTGTTTCCTAACATTGTGATGAAAGAATAGTCAGGCGTATTTTCATTCATGAGGGAAAAAATGTGACTAAAAATAAGATGTATCAACTATTAAATGCTGCTCTAAGTTACATTTAGTAGTTTAGAATATATACATTCTTACTGGCTTTTAAAATTAACACTGGAGGACTTCCCTGTTGGCACAGTGGTTAAGAATCCGCCTGCCAATGCAGGAGACACGGGTTCGAGCCCTGGTCCGGGAAGATCCCACATGACGCAGAGCAACTAAGCCTGTATGCCACAACTTCTGAGCCTGTGCTCTAGAGACTATAAGCCACAACTACTGAAGCTCACACGCCTAGAGCCCGTGCTCCGCAACAAGAGAAGCCACTGCAATGACAAGCCCGCACACCGCAATAAAGAATAGCCCCGCTTGCGGCAACTAGAGAAAGCCCGTACGCAGGAACAAAGACCCAATGCAGCCAAAAAGAAATAAATAAATGAGTTTATAAAAATAAATAAATTAAATTAACACTGGAAATGTTAGAGTAATATTTTTTTAATTACCCATTTCATCCTTAAAAATAAACTTATGAATCTACATTCTATATCCTAGAGGCTAAAAGTCTAGTGATTTAAATAATTTGGCTAATCTAATGTGTTCTGTGTTCCAGAATATTCTGCTTCAGTTTTACTTGTAATATTATTTGATATACTCTATACTCTCAGAATACACCAAAAATTTATATGTATTATAAACAGGTATACTGGAAACAGAACGTGTACACACATAAAAGACATTTCATCCAGCCAAGAAATAGTCACTGAGCATTTACCATGTTCTAGGCACAGTGATAGATCTCTTCAAATAAATGTTTATTTAGAGAGTATCTTCATCTCATCAAGTAATTAGCTATTATACTTAAGTATTTAGTATGTATGTGTATAGGGAATATTCCCTACACACACACACACACACACACACACACACACACACACACACACAGAATGCCAAAATAAAACACTTTAAAATTACTTAATTACTTATATTTTATTATTTTTCTGGAGAAAACCTATGCTGTTATAATTTATTTCAGATAGATAAAGGCTTACTTAAGAAGGGCTTACTTTTCTATTACAAAAGTGCATTTTTTATTCAATGATTTTTTTAAGTGATAATATCAAATTCACATATTACACTGGTGTGGCTTTAAGACACAAACACAAAATGTAAAAGATCTGCTTATTAATATCGTTAAGTCTAAGCTCAGTTATTCAACAAATATTTATTTAATCCTTATTCTGTTCTGGGAATTGTTTGAAGCCCTGGAAATGCAGCAGTTAACTAAACAGAGATCCTGCCTTCATGGAACTTAGCACTATTATGCAATGCTGTGGAATCACTCTTGTAGTTTTCTGGATTATCTTTATCATATGCTCTTAGAACTTCGATTATGCATCTTGCAATCAGACCATATGTCATACTCCATGGACTGTTAATAAATATTCATCAAGGAGTCTAATAAGTCTTAGAAAGAGAAAGCCTTCCATTCTTTTTTTGTTGAACTATATACATGATGATCCAGATTGATGTCTGTGAGTCAGAGGTATTATTTAAGTTGTTAGTTGGTTTTTATAGAACTGAAATTACATTATGAGTCTTAAAAGTAAAAGAATCAGTTACCAAGGTAAGAAAATGAGTATTGAAAGCATTCCTACGTGCTTGATTTATTTTCCAAGTAGACTTGTAAAATCTTTACAAACTTGTCATCTTTATAAAGCCATTACTAATTGTTCCACTTGCAAACACAGAATTAAAAGCAAGGCTTGTGACTCCAACACTATTACAGTAGCAGGAAAAAATGCCCAGCCATAGGGCTAGAAACTGGGAATTGGCTTTGGTTTGAGCAATGATAATTATTCTACTGACATCTAGAAGTAATATATACCAGACTTTATCTTACTCTTACATAAAATGAATCACTATAATTAATAACATTTTTAACATACCAATATTACCATGCACTGTACATTTCATATACATCATCTTTTTTCTTTACAGTAAGCCTCTCTACAAGATGGGCGTTATTCTCCCATTTTGCTGATGAGGGAACTGAAACTAAGGGAGGTGAAGTGACCTGTTCAAAACCATAGAGCAAAGACAACATTCAGGATGCGCATTTTGAACCATTGGATCATTTGCCCCCAAAGTACCAAACTCACTGGTAACTATTTAGCCTACCAAGCACACTAAATCAGGCCTGGATGTCAAAGTAGAAAGTCTGTAGTACAGCATATAATTCAGTCAACTGGAGCAACACAAATGATTTGAAAAAAATTTTAATTGTATTAGTGTCTGAGATATTTTAGGTAGAAGCTACCTATTTCCTCAGCTTTCTACTTTAACTGTTCTTCACGTTAATCCATAAAAGGAATGAGCCTGAAAACACAGATAATCACAACTAAGCCCTTAGTCATTGTTATTTTATTATGAATGTACTTGGAGATAACCTTCTCTTGAATTCTTTGAGTTAGCTAAACAGTCCCAGAAAATCCTATAATGTGACCAATGGTCTAAATTAAATACATACATACATACATACATACACACTATAAGCCAGATTTGTGGTATATTAAACTACAACCAAGTACAGCTGAGTAATTGGATGTACAAACAGTTTCCAAATTCCACTCCTCCCCTTCCCTACAGTATCTTGCTCCCCTACTTCAGAAAAATAGTTTACTCAAGATGAAGTTACAGTTTAGCATGACAAATACATAAAAGGGAAAGAGGCTACTTTTCCCACTGCCAGTGTCTTTTGGAGGTGATCCTAATACAAATTGTGTTTTTGGGGTGGCTTATACTTGCAGTGCTTTTCTTAATTATGAATAAAAATGCTCAATGGGCAAACAGTGGAATATGTAGAAATAGTTCTCATTGAAGTCTCATGTTCTAGATGGTGAGAAACAGCTGGAACTTAGGATTGACAAATAGACATTTAAGGTAATGAAAAATTTGGCAGTATACTTGGCCATAGTATACATTCAAGACAGCAATTTTGAAATCCATCTGCCTTATTTTGTAAGCAGCCTTTGATGGAGCTGTTTCCAAGTGGGTGAGATTCATTTAAATAATTTCCTCCACCCAAAGAACCAGACCTTGACAGACATGGACTAAACGAATCTAACCTGTTTTCGAATATCAGGATCTACTAGAAAGCCAGCCAACCAAGAAGAAATAACTTTCTAGTGTAGGAGAAACAAAATCACATAGAGCAGAGCCAAGGGAAAATGTAGTTAAGGAAGATCAAATTGCTCTCAGTCAAAAGTAGGCTGAGGGCTTCCCTGGTGGCGCAGTGGTTGGGAGTCCGCGTCCTGATGCAGGGGATGCGGGTTCGTGCCCCGGTCCGCGAGGATCCCACGTGCCGCGGAGTGGCTGGGCCCGTGGGCCATGGCCACTGAGCCTGCGTGTCCGGAGCCTGTGCTCCGCAGCGGTAGAGGCTGCAGCAGTGAGAGGCCCGCGTACCGCAAAAAAAAAAAAAAAAAGTAGGCTGAAATTGTAGAAGTCCCAAAATCAACGTTTGATTAATGGTGTGGAAGAGAAGAGGACAATGAAACATGTATGTGGGAAGAGAAAAAAATGCCTTTTTTTTTTTTTTTGCGGTACACGGGCCTCTCCCGTTGCGGACACGCAGGCTCAGCGGCCATGGCTCACGGACCCAGCCGCTCCGCGGCATGTGGGATCTTCCCGGACCGGGTCACAAACCCGTGTCCCCTGCATCGGCAGGCGGACTCTCAACCACTGCGCCACCAAGGAAGCCCAAAGTTGCCTTTCTTTAAATTGTTTGGTGAGTCCTTCAGAGGTAAGGCCTGGCTGAATGCCAAAAGCAACAAGAAGAATCTCTGGCAAGTATTTTGCCAACCCATACCTGAAGGCTAGTACTTGTGTGATGGGACCGTGTTGGGATTAGCCTAGTGGCAGAGAGTGCTCCTTTATAAAACAAAAACAAATAAAAAAAAAGTATGTTTGAGGCAGAAGTAGTGCTAGAACTGGAAATTCTAGACTAAAATTAAGAAGAGAAATGATACTTTCATTTCCACTTTCCAATAAATACTAACATATAGACCTTGACAATATCATTAGATGGAATCTTTCAAAAAATTTGAGAGAAACTGAGCCTATGGAAAACATGAAGATATTTTCATATAAACTCTGAAATCATGGGAATATAGCAGGTGAAAAACAAAGATTCTCACTGGTGTATATTTATGATGCTAAATTGCCCTATCCAAGAAGAGGTAATGTCTTTCTTTTTGTTGTGGGGTCTCTCTCTCTCCTTCTCCCTCTCTCTCAGCTTCAGGACAGTTTTGAAGTTTCTCTTTAAACTTTATATCTAAGTGTCTTTTATTTTTGTTACTGTAAGTGGGTTTTTCTCTTTCAATATATCTTCTAACTGGTATCAATTTGTGTTTGTGAAGGCTATTTACTTTTGTGTGCTAATCTTATATCCTGAGAGATTATTTAATTTCCTTAATGTTTGTGTTAGTTTTATCTTTGGTTCTCTAGGTTTGGAAAGTTCACTATCATGTCTTCTACAAAATAATGATAATTTTACTTGTTTGCCACCCATTTTTTATGCTTTTAATTATTTTCATTTTTCAAATGACTATGGCTCATGACTCCAGCACAGCTATAAATAGTAGTGGTGGTAGAGGGCATGTTAGCCTTACTTCTGACTTGGAAGACACCTAGTGAGTTCTCATTATGTAAATGTATATATAATAGGTTTTTTAAATAAGTATTAAATTGTGTTGAAGGTCTTTTATCATTTATGGAGATAATTGTTTGATGTTTTTACTTGAATTTATAATATGGTGAATTACATTAATATGGTTCCTTATTTTCTGGAATAAATTTTACCTGGTCATAAAAAAAAAAAGAAAAAAAAAAACAAAGATTCTCTGCCTTCATTTAGGGGATAAAAAAGACATTGTCTAACAGAAGAGAGGGTATATATTCCACTATTCAGAATCCCAATTCTTTCTCCTATTTAGAACCCAAGATCTTTTTAACTCTAGTATTCATTTTCTCCTTGTCTTGCAATAAGATGAATTTGGATTTGCTATATGTAAATGACATGGATAGTTGCCTAAATAATGTTTCTTAAGGAGCATTAGAAAATCCTCTCAAAATTTCTTCCATGGGCCCAATACTCCATCATTATAGTCATCCCTTGGTTCATTGGATTGTCATTCCTAAGGGTACACAGTAGGGGTACTGTGTACCCCTTTCCCATATGATGTGTACACCAGATCACATTCCATAGTAGCAACTATCTGAGAGGAAATCCAATTGGTGCTAATCTCCTGATAAACATTGATTAGAAAGAAAAGGAAGACAGAAAATGGACTTTGGAGACTTGATCACTAGAGAGACTGGCTCCAAAATCAGGGATGAAAACACATATGCACAACATCTAATAGGCCTGAAAATATATTTCCAGCCAACAGAATTGACCTTAACCTCACTTTTAGCTTTACCACTAAAATTATATTTCAGATGTTATTGCAAACTGTTCGAATAGAGGACATGAAAACTGAGACCCAGAAATGTTAAGTGATGTGCCCAAGTTTACTAAGAGGTTTGTGGCAGAATCCGCTCCAGACAACTAGGTCAGCTTTCTTCCTGTTATTCTATGCCAGTGTTGTTTACTAATCTTCAGTCATTTCTATTTCCTTGTTACTTTTTGCCTCATCTTACTATCACTAGTACTATCATATTTTTCTGAAATTTATTCACTGTTCTTTACTTAATACATTTATATAAATAAGAAACTTTGCATCATTACCACAAATAGAAAACCAGAACCATTTGCCATAAATAGAAAGTAACAGTAAATATTAATACAATGTAATAAAAATAACAAAACATGGTAATATATTTTAGCTATTATCTTACCTGACGAAAACTCTGTCAGAGCCTGCTCTGCCTTGTTAAAATGGAGGATTTGAGAAACTTAGATTCAGATTAACACCAAACTACAACTTCCTCCTTGATATAATCACAAGGATTGAAAGATGTTTGCAGAGAAAAATAACGTTGTCCTCATGTGACTCAGTGCTAGTTAATGCCATATTCATGAATTTTATGTCATGTCTGGTGCCTCTTAATATCATCTTGGATGTTTTCAGTGGTAAATGTCCCATACTTCCAAAAAGACACTGCTTAACGGTACTCTAGATTGATAAACTGAGTTATATAATACTTAAATTTCATAGGATAATGCTGATTGAATTCCAGGTCCAAAAGACATATTAATTACCTGATTTGACTTATTTGGTGCTGACTTAAAAGTTTCTTAATTACCACCTTAGAGGGCTTCAGGAATTATACTAATCTGATTGTTTGGATAATCAGCATCTTAGGAATTGATTTGTGGCCCTCAAAGCACCTAGCGTGAGGTGCTGGGGGAGGGCCTGTTCCAGATGCCTCATCCTGATGGGGTCATGGCTACTGACCAGGCCATGGTCTGGTACAGAAATATGTTCACATCCCATGCTCTCAGGAACTGGACTTTGCTGGGCTCCGTTTTCTATAGCTGGAAACAGCACAGCTGCTAGATGACAAAACAGTAAAAGTAAATGTATGTCTCGATAACTGAAATACTTGACTACCCAAAAAAGTTTCCTATGGAAGTAATCACTAAATATAAAGGACATTTTTTTTCCAATGACTTGCAGGATACTGAACTACTTGGAATTATGGACTAAAAGCCCTAATACTAACTCTATAATGATTACTAATTTCTGGAAATGAGCTCTTTAGTTCAGCATGTAACAGAGCCAGCCCTAAAAGGCATCACCTCTCAACTCCTGGGCCAAATATTGGCCAACCTTTCCCCACCCGGAATCTGCCTTCTATTCTTGTGTATTAGTGAGTACTCATTCAGTTATAAATAAAATGAAACTTTGTATCTCCTCCAAATTATAATAATAATAATTAGCATAGTGAAGAAACATATAGAAGCTTGACTATACTATTAAGAGATTTACCTTGGAATCAGAGACCAAGTTTGAACAGTTACTTAGCTCTACCACTTAATAGTTATGAGAGCTAGGAGAAATCACTCAACATAGCATATTTCTGCATTAAGAAATTATGGATAATTATACTTTACTCATGGATTATTATGAGAATGAAATTGAGTTAACATTTCAGGTTAGTTGGATTTGACTAAATATTGGTTAAATTACTTGATGTGTTCATTCATTAAAACTTCACCGATTCTTTAAAGTTCTTATTCTGCCACAGCAATACTGTAAATAGCTTTTTTGTGCTTTAGCTCTAAAAATATACTTTACTTTATAAAAATTAAGCATATAAGTAGATTTAAATATTTAAATAGGGGAACTATTTTAATTAGGGGAACTAAAATGTTGAAACCCACTCTTCAAACATATTATGTTTATTGTTATCATTCATCTCTTACTAAATCTCATGACCACTTTTCCAAACAGAATTTTTTAAAGTAATTTTACTTGACTTTTGAAAGAATATGACTTGTGAACAATAGACTAATAAACAGACTCTACAAAAGTAGGTGGTTACACTGGGATAAACTCTACAAACAAATTGCTGAATTCATCTTTGTAAATAATATAACTCTCAGCAAACTCAATCTTTTCAATAATACATATTAAGGGATTAGAGACTATTCCTAGCACAGTTACAGATTTGGGAAAATAGAAAAGAGTACTTCAGGATGTCCTGAGAATGTTGAATATATATGGGAAGGGGAGGTAAATAATATGTATATGTGGAAATAAGTTGGACCAATCATAGAATAAAGAACATCTAGCCAAGTATAGTGTTACAACTGAGTAATGATTTTATTTTCATATCTTAATTATATTATAGTTGTCTTTCTGATGTTTGGTATTTGGGCTATAAAATATTTCTTAAAATGAATTGTAAAACTATATTTTCATACTACAGCACCTCAGAATAAAACCCTTATAAAAATCAAGAAATCTACCAATACCTTTTTCCCATGTAAACAGCTTTTTTTAGATAACCATGTTTAAGATTGGAGTCTAATTTTAATTTTCTCTTTGCATCAACTCTGCTGTTTAAACCACCTCTACTGTGTTTGTTTGAATTCCAAAGTTGAACAAATATTCCTGTTACGTTTAAATATCTAGAGGAAGGTGTGTTTCTCAAAGTGTGTTGTTGTGACTGTTTTTATTAAAATCAGCTGGGACGACTGGTAAAAGGCCAGTCTCCTGGGCTCCACCACGCCAATCCTACTGTGGTAGGCAGAATAATGACCCCCTAAAGATGCCCACATTCTAATCCCCAGAACCAATGACTATGTTATGCTACACGCAAGGGAGAATTAAAGATGTGGGTAGAATTAAGGTTGCTTGTCAACTGATCCTAAAGTAGGAAGAGGATCCTAGGTTATCCAGGTGGGTCCATTGTAATCACAAGTGTGCTTAAAAAGTAGAATAGGAGGCAGAAAAGGAAAATCAGTCTGAGAAAAACTATGGAAGAACGGTACAAAGCAATGCACTGTTGCTGGCTTTGAAGATGGAAGACATGGCCATGAGCCAAAGAATGTGGGCAGCCTCTAGAAGTTGGAAAGGGCAAGGAAACAGACGTTCCTCTAGAGCCTCCAGAAGGGAATACAGTGTTGCTGACACCTTGATGTTAACCCAGTAAGACCAGTGTTGGACTTCTAACCTACAACACTAAGAGATAAATTTGTGTTGTTTAAGCCACTAAATTTGTGGGAAATTATTATAATAGCAGTAGGAAAATAATATACCTACCAAATCAAAATCTCTGGATATGAAGTACAGGAATTTGCTTTTTTTTTTTTTTTTCCCTGTACGCAGCTCTCTCACTGTTGTGGCCTCTCCCATTGCGGAGCACAGGCTCCGGACGCACAGGCCCAGCGGCCATGGCCCACGGGCCCAGCCGCTCCGCGGCACGTGGGATCTTCCCGGACTGGGGCACGAACCCGTGTCCCCTGCATCGGCAGGCGGACTCTCAACCACTGCGCCACCAGGGAAGCCTAGGAATTTGCTTTTTTATCATTCTCCCAGGTGATTCCTTTGTACTCTAACATTTGAAAACCTAACTCTAGTTTTGAGTTATAACACTAGACTTGAGTCCTTTTTTAAATGTTAAAGATATTTTTAGGTCCTTGTGCCTGCGGTGAGCCACAGCCACCCCTGCTGCTGCAGGAGACCCTCCAACACTAGCAGCCATGTTGCTGACAGGGTCTTTGTATTCCGGCAGGGTGTCAGGCCTGTGTCTCTGAGGTGGGAGAGCCAAGTTCAGGACATTGATCCACCAGAGACCTCCCAGCTCCACGTAATATCAAACGGCAAAAGCTCTCCCAGAGATCACCATCTCAACGCTAAGAACCAGCTCCACTCAACAACCAGCAAGCTACAGTGCTGGACACCCTATGCCAAACAACTAGCAAGATGAGACCACAACCCCACCCATTAGAAGAGAGGCTGCCTAAAATCATAATAAGGTCACAGACACCCCAAAACACACCACCAGACACGGTCCTGCCCACCAGAAAGACAAGATCCAGCCTCATCCACCAGAACACAAGCGCCAATTCCCTCCACCAGGAAGCCTACACAGCCCACTGAAGCAACCATAGCCACTGGGGGCAAACACCAAAAACAACAGGAACTATGAACCTGTAGCCTGTGAAAAGGAGACCCCAAACACAGGAAGTTAAGCAAAATGAGAAGACAGAGGAACACACAGCAGATGAAGGAGCAAGGTAAAAACTCACCAGACCAAACAAATGAAGAGGAAATAGGCAGTCTACCTGAAAAAGAATTCAGAATAATGACAGTAAAGATGATTCAAAATTTTGGAAATAGAATAGAGAAAATAAAAGAAACCTTTAACAAGGACCTAGAAGAACTGAAGAGCAAACAAACAATGATGAAAAACACAATAAATGAAATTAAAAATTCTCTAGGAGGAATCAATAGCAGAATAACTGAGGCAGAAGAACGGAAAAGTGACCTGGAAGATAAAATAGTGGAAATAACTACCACAGAGCAGAATAAAGAAAAAAGAATGAAAAGAATTGAGGACAGTCTCAGAGACCTCTGGGTCAACATTAAATGCAACAGTATTTGAATTATAGGGGTCCCAGAAGAAGAAGAGAAAAAGAAAGGGACTGAGAAGATATTTGAAGAGATTATAATTGAAAACTTCCCTAATATGAGAAAGGAAATAGTCAATCAAGTTCAGGCAGCACAGACAGTCCCATACAGGATAAATCCAAGGAGAAGCATGCCAAGACACATATTAATCAAACTATCAAAAATTAAATACAGAGAAAAAATATTAAAGGCAGCAAGGGAAAAGCAAAAAATAATATGCAAGGGAATCCCCATAAGGTTAACAGTTGATCTTTCAGCAGAAACTCTGCAAGCCAGAAGGGAGTGGCAGGACATATTGAAAGTGACGAAAGGGAAAAACCTACAACCAAGATTAGTCTACCCAGCAAGGAACTCATTCAGATTCGATGGAGAAATTAAAACCTTTACAGACAAACAAAAGCTAAGAGAATTCAGCACCACCAGACCAGTTTACAACAAATGCTAAAGGAACTTCTCTAGGCAGGAAACACAACAGAAGGAAAAGACCTACAATAACAAACCCAAAACAATTAAGAAAATGGGAATAGGAACATATATATTGATAATTACCTTAAATGTAAATGGATTAAATGCCCCAAGGTAAAGACATAGACTTGCTGAATCGATACAAAAACAAGACCCGTATATATGCTGTCTACAAGAGACCCAATTCAGACCTAGGGGCACATACAGATGGAAAGTGAGGGGATGGAAAAAGATATTCCATGCAAATGGAAATCAAAGGAAAACTGGAGGAGCAATTCTCATATCAGACAAAATAGACTTTAAAATAAAGTCTATCACAAGAGACAAAGAAGGACACTACATAATGATCAAGGGATCAATCCAAGAAGAAGATGTAACAGTGGTAAATATTTATGCACCCAACATAGGAGCACCTCAACATAAGACAAATACTAACAGCCATAAAAGGCAAAATCGACAGTAACACAATCATAGTAGGGGACTTTAGCACCCCACTTTCACCAATGGACAGATCATCCAAAATGAAAATAAATAAGGAAACACAAGCTTTAAATGATACATTAAGCAAGATGGACTTAATTGATATTTATAGGACATTCCATCCAAAAGCAACTGAATACACTTTCTTCTCAAGTGCTCATGGAACATTCTCCAGGATAGATCATATCTTGGGTCACAAATCAAGCTTTGGTAAATTTAAGAAAATTGAAATCGTATCGAGTATCTTTTCTGACCACAATGCTATGAGACTAGATATCAATTACAGGAAAAAATCTGTACAAAATACAAACACATGGTGGCTAAACAATACACTGCTAAATAACCAAGAGATCATTGAAGAAATCAAAGAGGAAATCAAAAAATACCTAGAAACAAATGAAAATGAAAACACGACCACCCAAAACCTATGGGATGCAGCAAAATTAGTTCTAAGAGGGAAGTTTATAGAAATAGAATCCTACCTCAAGAAACAAGAAACACCTCAAATAAACAACCTAACCTTACACCTAAAGCAATTAGAGAAAAAAGAACAACAAAAAAAACCAAAGTTAGCAGTTAGTGCTCTGAATCACCTCTCCATGCACACCCTGAAACAATGGTCCCTTGCCTCTTTGGCAGCTCCAGACTTTTTCCCGGACTCCCTCCCGGCTAGCTGTGGCGCACTAGCCCCCTTCAGGCTGTGTTCACGCAGCCAACCCCAGTCCTCTCCCTGGAATCTGACCTCCGAAGCCCGAGCCTCTGCTCCCATCCCCCACCCGCCCCAGAGGATGCGCAGACAAGCCTCCCTGGCTGGTGAGTGTTGGTTGGCACAGATCCTCTGTGCGGGAATCTCTCTGTTTTGCCCTCCACACCCCTGTTGCTGCTCTCTTCTCCATGGCTCCGAAGCTTCCCCCCTCCTCCCACCCCCCATCTCCGCCAGTGAAGGGGCTTCCTAGTGTGTGGAAACTTTTCCTCCTTCACAGCTCCCTCCAGAGGTGCAGGTCCCGTCCCTATTCTTTTGTCTCTGTTTTTTCTTTTGCCCTACCCAGGTAGGTGGGGGGCTTCTTGCCTTTTGTGAAGACTGAGGTCTTCTGCCAGCGTTCAGTAAGTGTTCTGTGGGAGTTGTTCCACATGTAGATGTATTTCTGATGTATTTGTGGGGAGGAAGGAGATCTCCACGTCTTACTCCTCCACCATCTTGAAAGTCTCTACTGAACAATTTTTACTAGGATTATTAAACTTTTTTAAAAGGATTCAATATTATGTATTCTCTATTCAAGTGCAATAGAATTTAAAGGAGAGAACAATTAATGTTAGTTGGAATAAATGGGAAAGATTAAAGGGATTTTCAAGGACAAGTGGGATTGAACATAAAGTGCTAAGAGTGAGAGTATTTAGAAAAGCAAATATACACTATTAAGAACTGAAGTGTTGCATTTTGAGGGACTGTGAAACTAACTTGATTAACATGTGGCAGGAGTGCTGGTGAAGCTGTGAAAATACAGTGGCGATAGTAGGGAATTCTGGGAAATAAATTCAGATGGTTAATGATTATAGAAAGTTTTGCCTGCCAAAGACTTTTGCCCAAACTGTGGACAAATTGTTGCTGAATGGAATGCTGTTGGGTGTTTCTCAGCATGGTAACCTGATAAAAGTGGTCTTTAAGGGACATTGATCTGCCATCGATATGTATGATAAATGAGGGAAAGAGCCAAGGCAACCACTCTGCAGGAGGTTTTAGAGTAACTTATGCTTACAGTGCCTAAAGCTGGATTCAAAAAAATGGCAGATACTAGACTAGAGTTGGAGACATTAGTGTGTACTCAGGTTTAGCTTAATATAGATACAGGTGGATACATATAGAAATATTTATAGATATGTGTATATACATAGACTAGTATACATACATATATTGCCTTTCTTTGTCAGTTGAGAGGTTCTAAAAGCAACAATATCCCAGCAGCAATGGGCACACCAAGTGCCCAAATCTTGGTTTCTAATACCATTATCCAATAAAAGGAACTTGGACTCCTTGGAGAAATGGTTAATTCAATAGCTATGGCATTATGATAGAAAGAATAATGCGCCCCGCCCAAGATGTTCACATCCTAATTCCCAGAACCTTTGAATGTTATTTTAAATGGCAAAGAGGCATTAAGGTAGCAGACAGGGTTAAGGTTGCTGATCAGCTGACTTCAATATGCAGAGATTATCGTGTATTTTCCAGGTAGGCCCAATGTAATTTCAAGGGTCATAAAATGTGGAAGAGGGAGGCAGAAGAGAAGAGCCGAAGAGATGACAGCATGAGAAGGATCCAAGGTGACATTGCTGGCTTTCAAGATGAAGGAATGAGGCTGTGAGTCAAGAATGCCACCAAACTTTAGAAGATGGGAAAGGCAAAAGAAAGAAAGAAAGAAAGAAAAAAACAAATTCTCCTCTAGAGCCTCCAGAAGGAATGCAGCCCTACCTATACATCGATGTTAGTCCGATGAGACCCATCTTGGAATTCTAACCTCCAGAATTATAAGATAATAAATTTTGTGTTATTTTAAGCCAGTAAGTTTGTGGTAAGTTTTTGCAATAGTAGTTTGAAACTAGTACCACCAAAAATATGCAAGATGACCCTAGCACATCTTAGTGTCAGAAAGTAAGGAAGTGTTACAAACTATAATGGAAAAGAATCAAAAACCAAAAAATACATATATATATATATATATATATATATACATACATACATATATATATGTGTGTATTATGAATCACTTTGTTGTACACCTGAAACTAACACAATATTGTAAATCAATTATACTTCCATAAAAAACAATTTTTTTAAGAAAGTAAGTAGGCATTTAAAACACACACACACATCAAGGAAATATGTCAAAGGGGAATAGGAGCTAAGTAGAAGATCTCCCAATGGCTGAAGCTGGAACAATTTGAACAAGAAAATTAATAACATAGTATAGTATTATAACTCTAAGTATAAAATAAATATCCATGAGTCCATGTTGATATAAATTAAATAAATAAATGGGAAGACTATCCACACTCCATGCAGAATTCCAAATAATTCTTTAGATACTCTGTCTTCAAGGGGAGCATGACTACCTACTCTTTCAGTGTGGGCTGCACGTAGTGACTTTCTTCCAAAAAATATAGTATAGAAAGGGGGAAAAGAGAGTAACTTGATAGTGGAGAAATCTGACTAACCCAACCTCACCTAGATGATCAAGGTTAACACTAACAGTAGTTTAGTCATGTTGACAGCATCTACTTTTTTTTTTTAACATCTTTATTGGAGTATAATTGCTTTACAATGGTGTGTTAGTTTCTGCTGTATAACAAAGTGAATCAGCTATACATATACATATATCCCCATATCCCCTCCCTCTTGCGTCCCCCTCCCACCCTCCCTATCCCACCCCTCTAGGTGGCCACAGAGCACTGAGCTGATCTCCCTGTGCTATGCGGCTGCTTCCCACTAGCTATCTATTTTACATTTGGCAGTGTATATATGTCCATGCCACTCTCTCACTTCGTCCCAGCTTACCCTTCCCCCTCCTGTGTGACAGCATCTACTTGTGATGTGATGTGATGTGATGAGAATAGCACCTTACTTTGGTAGTCTTCCTTTCCAAAACTTACCTCAGTCTAATCATGAGAAAAACTTCAGACAAACCCCAGCTGAGGGGAAATCTACAAAATACCTGACCAGTATTCCTCAAAACTGCAGGGTCATCAACAACAAGGAAAGTCTGAGAAGCTGTCACAGCCTAAAGGAGCCTAAGGAGACATAAATGTAACGTGGTATCCTGGATGGGACTCTGAAACAGAAAAGACAGGTAAAAACTAAGGAAGTCTGAATAAAGTATGGACTTTAGTTAATAGTGCATCAATATTGTTTCATTAGTTGTGCCAAATGTACCATACTAATGTTAAATGCTAATAATCAGGGAAATTTGGTATAGAATATAATGGAACTCTTTGTACTAGCTTTCAATATTTCTGTAATTCTAAAGCTATTCTAAGATAAAAGGGTTATTTTTTAATGGCAGAGAGACTTTATAGGAAGAACTGTTTTATGCAAGATTTTAGAGGAAGTAAAATCTGGGTTGGTGATTAACTGAATAAAGGAGATGAAAAAATAATGAATGAGTCATAGATAAGGCTTGAATGGCCAGGAGAATGTAATGCCAGTGACAAAGAGGAAAAATGAGAGAGGAAGCTTGCTGGTGGTTAAGCAAACGATAAATTCGGGACATAATAAATTTGAGACAAAAGTGGATAACTCAAGTGTAAATATAATCAGTAGCTGGAGATAAAGAATTTGATGTTGGGTAAAAGTTCATGAATGGAAATGTGAATTTAGATTTAATCAGTCAACGAGCAGATATACATAGAGCAAATGCTTTTAAGGCCTTGTATGAAGAAAGGGAAGGGAGTGAATACTAACATGCAAATTATTGGAGAGTCAAGGCTTATGTCTACATAGAGGGAACAACAGAAAAAAGTGCCTGTGTCAAATAAGATAGGAAAAATAAGCAGCATTTAAGAGTTTAATATAGATTCCCCAGCATGCACACTTTGTTAGTGTAAATGAGATCTCTGAGGAAACAGATGGTGTTATAAACTGAATGTTTGTGTTCCCTCAAAATTCACATGCTTAAGTCCTAACCCCCAATGTTGATGTATTTGGAGGTGGCACCATTAAGAAAGTAATTAAAATTAAATGTGGTCATAAAGGAGGGGCCCTGATCCAATAGAATTAGGATCTTTATAAGAAGAGACACCAGAGAGCCCTTTCTCCACCCGCCTTCCCCCTCCCTGGGTACACACCAAGGAAAAGCCATGTGAAGGCATAGTGAGAAGACAGCCATCTGCAAAGAAGGAATAGGGCCCTCATCAGAAACTAAATCAACTGAAACCTTAATCTTGGACTTTTAGGCTCCAAAAGTGTTAAGAAAATAAAATTCTGTTGTTTAAGCCTGTGATACTTTGTTATGGCAGCCTGAACAGACTAATACAGATGCTCATAAGAGGGCAAATGAGGAAATGTGAATAAGAGAGTGGTAAGAAGAAAACCAAGATAATGTAATAGCAAGGAAGCCAAGGAAAAAGACTTTATTTATTCATAAATATTTATTGAGAATTTATCTTGTTCCAGACACTGTATAAGACATAATACATAATAAATAATGCACAACTCCTACCTACATACAAGTTATATTCTGTGATGAATCACAAACAAGGAATAATAGACAAATAAATAACCAGATAGAGATCATAAGTACTCTGAAGGGAGATGCAATAAAGAATAACTACATATGATGCAGGTATGTCTTGAATAGTCAAGGAAGAACTCTCTGGGGAGATGACATTTAAGCTGAGACCTAAAGAATGAAACCGAGCTAGATGTGCAAAATGCTGAGGTATGAGCTTTGTAGGCAAAGAAAGCAGGAAGTGCAAAGGCTGTGGTGTCAAAACGCACTTGGGGAATTTGAGGAACAGAAAAGAGGCCAATGGGATTGGCGTATTGTAATCAAGGGAGAATGTGATGGAGAGATAGATGAAAGCCACATCATACAATATTGTAGGCCAACCTAAGAAGTATGGCTCTATTTCTAAGATGCTGAGAAGCCATTGAATGGATCTAAGGAACAAGAGACATGGCCTGATTCATGTTTTTAAGTGATACCTCTGATTAGAATGTGAAAAAAATATTTTTGAATAAGAACAAGATGGGAATCAAAGAGACCAGTTGAGACCTATTTCAAATTGCACAGAAAAAAGATTATGGTGGCTTAATTTAGGATGATGGTATATAGGTTGAGGGAAGTGGCAAAGTCAGATATTTTTTGGTCATAGAAACAAAAGAACTGGATGATGGTTGGATGTGGGGAATTGCAGAAAGAGAGGAATTAAAGCTGATAACTAAGTTTTATGCAAGAAAGTGGATGAATAGTGGTGCCAAATGCTGAGATGAAGAAGAGTAGGTGAAGATAGATTTGTGAAGAAAATCAAAATCTCAGTTTGGAACATTGGGCAAGAAATTTAATTTTGAAATCCGTTAGCATACTTTAGTCAACCCTCTCTGTCCATGGGTTCTGGATACAGGGATTCAACCAACCATGGATGAAAAATATTCAGAAAAAAAATTCCAGAAAGCCCCAAAAAACAAAACTTGAATTTGCTGCTCTGGCAACTCTGACATAGTATTTACATTTTATTTACAACTATTTACATAGCATTTACATTGTATCAGGTATTAAAGTAATCTAGAGATGACGTAGAGTATGCAGGAGGATGTGTGTTGGTTATATGCAAATACTATGGCATTTTATATAAGGGACTTGAGCATCTGAAGATTTTAGTATTCATGGGAGCTCCTGGAACCAATCCCCCATGAATACCAAGGGACAACTGTAAAAATACTTAAATCTATGAAAGTGAATAAGATCACTCAAGAAAAAAGTTCTGACATTTGAATTTGAAAGAGGACTAGCTCTGAGCTTTGGCAAAGAGAAGGAACAACAGTGAGGTAAGAGAAAAATCAGGAGAGTGTGGTGTCAGAGAGCCAAGAGAAGAAAAGATTCCAAGGAGGGTGTGTCTGGCTGTGTCATATGTTATCAAGGCATCTAGTGAGATGACAGAGGAGTTAAGTTTGGCGATATGGAGATTGTGGGAGATCTTGACAAAAGGAGTTTCAGTGCAGAGGTGGAAATGGAAGCTAAATTAGAATGGGGTGAAGAATTAATTAGAAGTAATAAAGAGGTGATAGTGAGCAATGATAACATGTTCCACATGTTTAACAGAAAGATACAGAGAAATTAGGCAATATCTGCAAAAGAATGTGAGATCAACAGAAGTGTGTTTATTTTTTTAACATGGGACATGTTAGTATGTTAATTGGCATGATCCAGTAGAGAGGGTGAGAGGTAGAGGAGACAGATGTAGATCCCAGTTCACCAGAAAGCAAGAGGAGATTAAATCCAGAGAAAAATAGAAGGGCTTGCACTTGATAGGGGCAGGGGTATTTCTTTCATTGGAACCACAGGGCATAGGTTCTGTTTGGCTAGATTTAGGGTGGGAAGATGAGGAAGTTTGCCATTGACGCATCCTATTTTCTCAGTTAAGCTCAGGGAACAGGTGTTAAGGGTAAAGAGAAGGTTTAAAACAGTCATCTGAAAAAGTGAAAAGCAAATTTACTAGGAAAACATACAAGAGTACTAGGCAGGATTGAATGGGCATTTGAAGTTTTGGTCATGAATTTCAAGTACTATCAGTCAGTCTTGCTTTATTCCATCAATGTTCACCTACTGAAGTGCAAGCAAGGAGAGGGGTCTGTAGATTGGATTACAGTGGGTTAAAGAATTGCAGCAATGGGAGAACAGGATGAGTGAAATAGAGCAGGAGGTGATGGTCATAAAGTAAGATACTTTAAATAAAGGAGGTGGTTTATTTACTGATGATGACAAATTCCAGTGCTCATGTGAGTAGGTGGCAAAGGTGGAGTTGAGGAAAAGAGTGAAGGAGAGGTCAAGGAACAGAGAGGCTTAAGTTTAGGGTATTTCATCCACATGGTTCTTACAATCACTAAGAACAATGACAGGAATTAAGATATACAGGAAGGCAGTGAGTCAGTAGTTGAAATCTTAAATGAATGAGGAGAAATGATTAGGAAGGTAGCTAGGAATTATCACCAAGAAGTCATAGGTAGTAAAGCTAGATAGGAACCCACAGAGTACATGTTCAGCTAAGTTTATAAGTCTATTGTCCTGAAGACAATGCAGCATGGCTCTATAAAGAAAAATGTATATATATACTATTACATAACCAATAATGTTTTCTAAAGTGAGTGTCTTTATTTTTGTAAATCACATACTCCTATCAATCAAGAATTTTGAGCATATACTATAATATTTATTTATTTATAAATTACATATGTGCTACTCTGAAGATATTTATTATGAAAGACATTTTAAAGGATGAAATTTATATGAAATAAACTATACTTAAACCTATTTCATTATTACTATTATAAAATCTTTTTGCTCTCACTAGAAAATTACTATTAATCATTTTATAATTGAAAATATTTTTTTACATCCTGTAAAAAATTTTTTTTTACATCCTGATTTAAACTTTGTAACTGAGTGATCTGACAGTCTGGTACTAAGTTTAGTTTATATCAGTATATGTTTTAATGACTTTCCTAACTGAAAGAGAAACTTCACAAAAATATTTATATCCAAATGAAAGAAGTTTTTTGTTGGCTGTGTTTACCAAATTCTGATACTCATTTTTTAATCTCGTCTACCAAGTATACAAATATTTTCAATAATTTTATATAGTAAATTTCTTCTTATTTTTTTATTGAAGTATAATTGATTTACAATGTTGTGTTAATTTCTGCTGTACAGCAAAGTGAGTCAGTTATACATACATATACATTCTTTTTTTGTTTGTTTGTTTGTTTGTTTTTTGCGGTACGCAGGCCTCTCACTGTTGTGGCCTCTCCCATTGCGGAGCAACAGGCTCCGGACGCACAGGCTCAGCGGCCATGGCTCACGGGCGCAGCCGCTCCGCGGCATGTGGGATCTTCCCGGACCGGGGCATGAACCCATGTCCCCTGCCTCGGCAGGCAGACTCTCAACCACTGCGCCACCAGGGAAGATCTACATTCTTTTTTTAATATTCTTTTCCATTATGGATTATCATAGGATACTGAATATAGTTCTCCGCACCATACACTAGGACCTTGTTGTTTATCTGTTCCATATATAATAGCTTACATCTGCTAATCCCACCCTCCCACTCCACCCCTCCCCCAACCCCCTCCCCCTTAGCAAGCACAAGTCTGTTCTCTATGTCCATGAGTCTGTTTCTGTTTTGTAGATAGGTTCATTTGTGTGATATTTTAGATTCCACATATAAGTGATATCATATGGTCTATGTCTTTCTCCTTCTCTCTTACTTTGCTTAGTATGATAATTCTAGTTGCCTCCATGTTGCTGCAAATGGCATTATTTCATTCTTTTTTATGGTTGAGTAGTATTCCATTGTGTATATGTACCACATCTTCTTTATCCATTCATCTGTCCATGGACATTTAGGTTGTTTCCATGTTTTGGCTATTGTGAATAGTGCTGCTATGAGCATAGGGGTGCATGTATCTTTTTGGATTAGAGTTTTGTCTGGATATATGCCCAAGAATGGGATTGCTGTATCATATGGTAATTCTATTTTTAGTTTTCTGAGGAACCTCCATACTGTTTTCCACAGTGGCTGTACCAACGTACATTTTCACCAACAGTGTAAGAGGGTTCCCTTTTCTCCACATCCTCTCCAGCATTTGTTATCTTTAGAGTTTTTAATGATGGCCATTCTGACCAGTGTGAGGTGGTACCTCATTGTAGTTTTGATTTGCATTTCTTTAATAATTAGTGATGTTGAACATCTTTTCATGTGCCTGCTGGCCATATGTATGTCTTCTTTGGGAAAACGTCTGTTTAGGTCTTCTGCCCATTTTTCAATTGTGTTGTTTTTTTGTTGTTGTTATTGAGTTATATGAGCTTTTTGTATATTTTTGAAATTAAGCCTTGTTGGTCACATCATTTGTAAATATTTTCTGCCAGTCCATAGGTTGTCTTTTCATTTTGTTTATGGTTTCATTTGCTGTTATAAAAGCCTGTAATTTTTTTTTTTTTTTTTTTTTTTTTGCGATACACGGGCCTCTCACTGTTGTGGCCTCTCCCATTGCGGAGCACAGGCTCCGGACGCACAGGCCCAGCGGCCATGGCTCACGGGCCCAGCCGCTCCGCAGCATGTGGGATCTTCCCGGACCAGGGCACGAACCCGTGTCCCCTGCATCGGCAGGCGGACTCTCAACCACTGCGCCACCAGGGAAGCCCAAAAGCCTGTAATTTTGATTAGGTTTGTTTATTTTTGCTTTTATTTCTATTGCCTTGGGAGACTTATCTAAGAAAACATTGGTACAATTTATGTCAGAGAATATTTTGCCTATGATCTCTTCTAGTAGTTTTATGGTGTCATGTCTTATGTTTAAGCCTTTAAGCCATTTTGAGTTTATTTTTGTGTATGGTGAGAGAGTGTGTTCTAACTTCACTGATTTACATGTGGCTGTCCAAATTTTCCAACACCACTTGCCAAAGAGACTGTCTTTTTCCCATTGTATATTCTAGCCTCTTTTGTTGAAGATTAGTTGACCATAGGTGCGTGGGTTTATTTCTCAGCTCTCTATTCTGTTCCAATGATCCATATGTTAGTTTTTGTGCCAATACCACACGTTTTTGATTACTGTAGCTTTGTAGTATTGTCTGAAGTCTGGGAGGGTTTTGTCTCCTGCTATGTTCTTTTTCTTCAGAATTGCTTTGGCAATTTTGTGTCTTTTATGACTCCATATAAATTTTAAGATTATTTGTTCTAGTTTTGTGAAAAATGTTATGAGTAATTTGATAAGGATTGCATTAAGTCTGTAGCTTGCTTTGGGTAGCATGGCCATTTAAACACTATTAATTCTTCCAATCCAAGAGCATGAGATATCTTTCCATTTCTTTGAATCATCTTCAGTTTCCTTTATTAATGTTTTATTGGTCTCAGCATATAAGTCTTTCACCTCCTTGGTCAGGTTTATTCCTAAGTATTTTACTTTGGGGGGTGTGATTTTGAAAGGTATTGTTTTTTTACATTCCCTTTCTGATATTTCATTGTTAGTGTAAAGAAATGCAACTGATTTCTGTATGTTAATCTTGTATTCTCCTACCTTGCTGAATTCATTTATCAGTTTTAGTAGTTTTTGTGTGGAGTCTTTAGGGCTTTCTACATATAGAATCATGTCATCTGCATATGATGACTGTTTTACCTCTTCCTTTCCAATTTGGATACATTTTATTTCTTTTTCTTGTCTGATTGCTGTGGCTAGGACTTCCAATACTATGTTGAATAGAAGAGATAAGAGTGGGCATTCTTGTCTTGTTCCAGATTTTAGTGGGAAGGCTTTCAGCTTTTCATCATTGAGTATTATACTGGCTGTGGGTTTGTCATAAATAATTTTTATTATATTGAAATACATCCCCTTTGTACCCACTTTGGTAAGAATTTTTATCATGAATGGATGTTGAATTTGTCAAATGCTTTTTTTACATCTATTGAGATGATCATGTGGTTTTTGTCTTTTATTTATGTGGTGTATCACATTGATTAATTTGCATATATTGAACTTGTGAACTTGTGATGAATCCCATTTGGTTGTGGTGTATGATCTTTTTTATGTGTTGTTGGATTCAGTTTACTAATATTTTGTTGAGAATTTTTGCATCTATATTCATCAAAGATATAGGCCTGTAATTCTCTTTTTTGGTGGTGTCTTTGGTTTTGTTATCGGGGTGATGTTGGCTTCATAGAATGTTGTTAGAAGTGTTCTCTCCTCTTGAATTTTTTGGAAGAGTTTGAGAAGGATTGGTATAGTAAGTTCTTCTTTGTATGTTTGGTAGAATTCACCTGTGAAGCCATCTGGTCCTGGACTTTTGTTTGTAGAGAGTTTTTAAATTACAGATTCTATTTCACCTCTAGTATTCAGTCTGTTCAAGTTATCTATTTCTTCTTGATTCAATTTTGGTGGGCTATACGTTTCTAGAAACTTGTCCATTTCCTCTAGGTTGTCTAATTTGTTGGCATATAATTGTTCATAGTACTCCCTATGGTTTTTTGTATTTCTACGGTATTGGTCGTTATTTCCACTTTTTCATTTCTTATTTTGTTCATTTGGGTTCTCTCTCCTTTCTTCTCAGTAAGCCTGGCCAGAGGTTTGTCAGTCTTGTTTACCCTTTCAAAGAACCAGCTCTTGGTTTTATTGATTTTTTTTCTATTGTTTTTTTAATCTCTATATTATTTATTTCCTCTCTTGTTCTTTATTATTTCCTTCCTTCTGCTGACTTTAGGTTTTGTTCCTCTTTTTCTAATTCTTTTAAGTGATAGGTTAGGTTGTTTGAGATTTTTCTTGTTCTTTGAGGAAGGCCTGTATCGCTATGAACTTCCCTCTAAGAACTGCTTTCACTGCATCCCATAGATTTTGTATGATTGTGTTTTCAATTGTCATTTGTCTCAAGGTATTTTTAAATTTCCTCTTTGACTTCATCATTGACAGTAAATTTCAATTTACATTGGTATCAATCAGCTTTCCTATAAACCAATCAAAAGATATATTTTAACATTTGTAGCAAATGAATTTAAAACTCAATAAATTATTTGAATCATTTAGAATAAGTTGGAAAATTCTTTTTTAAGTGTGCAGATAAAGAAGCTTTATAGGTGCTGTACTTAATCATTTTCAGCCATGATATCCCATAAACATGGAAAATTTTGCAAAGATTTGTATTCAAAATTCTCTCCCTATAACACACATTTCTCTCAAAAATAAGTTGATTTTTCACTAACTGCTAAAGTACTATTTTTATCTTTAAGGAACAAATTAAATATAAGCATTTTTTTTCTAAAAAAACTTCTGGGTAAAATACATACTTGGAACAATTGTCTTTTTGTGATGAAAAATGACTTACTCATCTTGGCCTCATCAGTCCTTGGGACCTTTGTGCACTTACTCCAGCAGCTAATGCAGCAACATTCTTTGTGGACTTCAACCAACTTCACACACATACAAGCTAACAGTGCCTCTCCTCCAGCCCTGGGACTCTCTTCTGATGCTGAAGCATAAGAAGCCACAAGACTGCTTGGCAGTCATGCAAAAGTCAGAGTGTGGGGGAATTAAAGCCCCACAGGCTGAACCTTTGTATTAGTTAGAGTTCTCCAGGGAAACAGAATCAATAGTATATATGCATATATAAAATGATATTTATTATAAGATATTGGCTTGTGTGATGATGGGGCTAGGAAGTCCCACAATCTGCTATTTGCAAGCTGAAGACCTAGGAAAGCCAGTGGTGCAGTTTGAAAGCCTGAGAGCTGGAGCCCTGAGTCTGAAGTTTTGAGAGCCAGGATCGCCAAGGGCAGTAGAAGATCCATGTCCCATCTCATGTATGCATTCAGGCAGAAAGTAAATTCAACTTTTGTCTCCATTTTGTTCTTTTCAAACCCTCCACAAATGAGATGGTCCCCCCAACCCCAACACTGGTGAGGACAATCTGCTTTAATTAGTGCACCAATTCAAATCTAATCTCTTCCAGAAACACCTTCACAGAAACACCCAGAAATAATGTTTAACCAGGTGTCTGGACATCCAGTGGCTAGATAAGTGGACAGATAACATTAACCATCACAATCTTTCATTAAAAGAAGGAGGCCAGAAGACTATTACTTCCTAATTTGTCTTCCCAAGGGATGATGAAGGGAGGATAAAGTCACTTATACTGTTTCATGGAAGATGATCTCATAGACTGAGCTGTGGCATTTGATACTAATGGTGACAAACTTGATAATGCAACTTTGTATTGGCTCTTTCTCATTCCCTGCCACACTCCCCTGTTCTGTCACATGACACTATAACACATAAACCTTCCCTTCAGACTCTGAACCTAATGTAATATAAATACTTTTCCCTGAGATAAGTTATGAACCTTTTATTGTATAAAATATATTCATGGTAATACTTCTTCTAATTATATACTATTTCAGATAATATAGGAGGTATAACCACCTGATCTATTCAGCCAAAAACATATAAACTGCTTTACGTGGTAATATGATTTTACACAAATGTGGGTGCCAGTGTAAAATCTTCCACACTGTGGGACTCTTTCCTCAGTCATACCTCACATTATGTAAGTAAAGTGTGAACATCTGTCAGAAGGTCTGATTTTAGTCAGATACATATATATGTATCTCCAGTCAATCCATATATTAAACATAAGTAAAGTTTAATATCTCTATCTGTATTGAGTTGACTATGCACCCCTTCTTGGGGACATACATCTCACTAGGGAGATAAGTGTTCTAGAAGTTACAGTCAATGTCTCTATTGTAACAGTTACCTCCATGATAGTAGTGAAGTCATTAGTCATCTATTCCCCACAAAGAAAGAGTTATAGCCACATAGGTGGGAAAAATAATATTCAGAAATTGCCAAAATTAATTTTAATTGCTTCCTGAAATGATACAAGGCAATGCTTTTTAGAGCAGAGGATTATTTTCTTAAACAGTATTTACTAATTTCTTACTCAACATCTAAATATAAATTAATTGTTCATTTTGAGATAAATTGTTCTATCAAAGATTTTGTGTATCATCTACCACTAATTTCATATTTTAAGTATAGATATTAATTCTGAGCCTCAATTGAAAATATTTGGCATTATACCCGGACTTATTCAAATTATATCTCCTCTGATATTAGTCATCTCCTGCTCAACTCATTTATACTTTAGCATTTAAACTGATATTTTCTGTTCTATAAAAAGTAATATTATTTCACAAATTTTTAAGAATATGTGTTTAGTTCATAATAAGTTTTGCAGACATTAGGGAAAGTTTACCTCAGAAAACAGGCAAAATTCTAACAGCTACATACTGGCTAAAGATCAAAAATCACATATTAAGTAAATACTGTTGTTTAAAGTTATAATTTAAATACCAGTCATAATTAAGTATATTAAAAAGTTTGATGTTTAACTTAAATAATTGTATATCAACAGATGACATTCCAATCATAACCTCCAATTAGAAGGAATATTATGTAGATCTTTTAAAAAATGTTCATTTGTTCACTCTCATCTTTCTAGTCTAAGATGACTGCCCTATGCAGCCAGTCATAGTATTGTTTTTACAAGTAATGTACTATTCATTATAACATTTATAAAGCAAACAAACTGTTTTCAGATTAACCCTTCCAGAAAGATGGTTCATAATTAGGCCACTCTCTTAGCGTGGGTTCGCCGGAAACCATGGCCTGGTAACATCTTATGGGCTATTACTTTATCTTAGATTCCAGTTCCAAGGAAGCAAGAGTGAGAAAAATAGGATGTGAGGCAGAGCGTGTTAGGAAGAGTGCATTACCCAGTTGCCATTGTTTGGTACTGAGCACAACTGATTGCTTGTCATAGGACTGTCTTCCAAGATATCATATAAATCACTTCTTCTCCAGACACTCCATAAAAGAAGGGAGAAGAATTTACACGCCAGCTCTTATTTCCCATTGCAAGAAGTTCTCTGCACAGGAAATTACTCTGTTGCTCTCCCAAGCTGGGTCTGCCTGGGTTATGAGGGAGTCCTATAGCCTCTTATGATTCAGAGGCAACAGGGAAGTCCTGGTGTAGAAGGTGAGAGGCAAATGACACAGGCTTGAGGAGAAGTGATGTTGCATTGTAGCCCTGAGGAATTGGTTATGTGGATGCAGCAGAGCACAGCCTATAGAGAGTTCATGACAACAGCAGTGGCTGGGGTAAGACAAGAATGTTTGAGGAAATGCCAAAGAGTTATCTTATGGAGTTGCCAACTGTGTGTCTATTTTCCTCACTTTAAAAAAAAAATTCAAAAAGTAACACAGACCCAACATAGAAAAGGAATATTTTAGAAAGAAAAACGCAGCCAAAAATTACTATTTATGTTTAGTTGAATTCTCTTCCAAAATTGTAGTTTCTTTATATTGCTCACATAATGGATATCTAACTTTTTCTAAAACTATTTACTTAAGTATATAAACATACAGTCTCATGGTAAAATTTCAAAAATACAGAAAAATATAGCTACAAGTGAGAAAGCAACCTTCATTTCTCTAGCCTTCTTGCCCCAAACCCTCACCCTTGTCCAAAATAATAGTTTGGTGTAGGATTCTATCAAGCCATTTTCTATATATATACACGTATATATATACACACACATATATATACATATATACACATATATTATATAAATTATACACTTTATTTTTTAATAAGTAAGATTTTATATACATAAATAGTCTGTGACCTGCATTACTCAATTACATCTTTGATATATTTCCATGTTAGAATACCTCAAAATATGCCAATTTTTTAATAGTTTTAAAGTATTAAATAGTATGAATACATGTAATGAATGTAGCAGTAACGTTTTAATGAATATTTGTGAAGTTTTCATTTTTTCACCATTGCAAACAATTCTCAATGAACATTTTTGTATGTGTGTCTTTATACACATTATTTTTTAAGAGTATGGGTTCTGACAAATCCCAGGTCTCCTACTTCCTAACTCTGTGTGACCATGAACATGTGGAAAACCTCTCTGGTCCTCAGTTTTCTCGTTTGTAGAATAAACAATAGTAGTATTTACCTGATAGATAGTTGTTGTGAGAATAAGTTTGGAGCATTCAGAAAATTTCTAGCATGTTGGAAGCATCCAATTTGTGTTAGCTATTATTACATGCAAGTATTTCTGTAGATACGTTTCTTAAGTAGGGTGGATAGTTAAAGGGTATATGCATTATACCTTTGTATAGATACTGCCAAGTTACCCTACAAAAAAGCAGTACCAATTTAAACTGCCGTTAACAATGTATGAGAGTGCCCAAGTCCATACATCTTGTCAGTATTGGATATTATCACTTTTAATTTTTGTCAGTGTAATGAATAAAAAAATACTTTATTCTTGCATATTCCTGATTACTGGTAAACGTGATCATGTTTTCATAGCTATTAGTCATTTATACTTCTTCTGTGAATTGCTTGTTCATATCCTTTGGCCATGTTTACATTGATTTGTCTTGATCTTATTTGTTTGTGGGTCTTTTTTATATAATATAGATATTAAAAATTGATATGTATAGTGCAAATATTTCTCTTCAGTCAGTGGTTTGTCTTTTAAGGTTTTTTTCAATGGTTTCCTTTATCTTGCAGACATTTTAATTTTTTAAAAAATAAATTTATTTATTTATTAATTTATTAACTTTTTGGCTGCGTTGGGTCTTCGTTGCTGTGTGCGGGCTTTCTCTAGTTGCGGTGAGCGGGGGCTACTCTTGGTTGCGGTGCGTGGGCTTCTCACTGCGGTGGCTTCTCTTGTTGGGGAGCATGGGCTCTAGGTGCACAGGCTTCAGTAGTTGCAGCACGCAGGCTCAGTAGTTGTGGTTCGTGGGCTCTAGAGTGCAGGCTCAGTAGTTGTGGCACACGGGCTTAGTTGCTCCGTGGCATGTGGGATCTTCCCAGACCAGGGCTTGAACCCATGTCCCCTGCGTTGGCAGGCGGATTCTTAACCACTGCGCCACCAGGGAAGTCCCAGACATTTTAATCTTATGTGCTCAAATCTACCAACATTTCCGTTATGGTTTCTGATTTCTGGGGCTGGCTTAGTGAAGATTTCCCTATGTAAAAATTATGAAAATAGTTACTTATATTTTCTTCTAATATATTTATATTCATTGGTTTTATTTAATGCTAATTTGTCTTGAAGTTTTTTGTGTGTATGGACTAAGCTTCAAGATTTTTAATTGTTTCACTGATCTATTAATATATTCACATAAACAATTCTCCACTTCTGCTTTTCCTTCACTGTTTTTTAAATTTTTTAAACAATTTTTTGTTTTTATTGAAGTATATTTGATTTACAATATTGCACTAGTTTCAAGTGTACAGCATAGTGATTCATTTTTTTGCAGATTATATTCCATTATCAGTTATTACAAGATATTGAATATAATTCCCTGTGCTATACAGTAAACCCTTGTTGCTTATCTATTGATATTTTATGTTTAGTAGTTTGTATCTCTTTATCCCATACTCTTAATTTGTCTGTCCACACTTCCCTCTCCCCTTTGGTAACCATAAGTTTGTCTGTGAGTCTTTCTGTTTTGTATATAGATTTATTTATATTATTTTTTAGATTCCACATATAAGGGATATCATATAGTATCAGTCTTTGTCTGACTGATTTCACTAAGCATAATATTCTCTAGGTCCATCCATGTTGCTGCAATGGCAATATTTCATTCTTTATTATGGCTAAGTAATATCTCATTTTATATATATGTATATATATACATACTTATGTATATATACATACTTATGTATATATACATAAGATTTATATATATATATATATATATATATATATATACACATTTATATATATATAACACATCTTCTTAAGCCAATTGTCTGTTGATGGGCACTTGGGTGACTTCTTATTAAAATAATACATTCTCAATATAAAAAGTTTAAACAATAAGGAAAGTTGAAATAAAAACATCACTCCAGTTCCCACTGTCAACAAATTTTCATTGAGTGCCTACTTTGTACACTGAACTAGACACTGAAGATCTAGCAGTGAATAACTCCAATAAATTTTCCTGCCCTCATGGTACTTATATTCTACAGGGTCAAAAATCATATTTAACATTGGAATAAAAATCATCCCAGACATCTCTTTACACAAATATATACAAATGAGAGAATAGTTTGATAGAGAGAAGAAGTATGTTATAATGGGATGACACAACCTGTTTCAAATAAAAATATTAAAGTTAATTTTATTGGAATTTACCAAAGGTGAAAGGTCCTAATGTGACTGAAACAATTAACATCAGATAAATGTTTCTTGATCTCCAAAAGATATTAAGGGTTTTTTTAATCACTCTAGCTTGAGGAAATATTAAAATCATTGAGTTTGAAGTCATTGTGTATTTTTTTAATTCCTTGTTTTAATTTTAGCCATTTGTTGATTGACTCCCTAATAATAAATAGAGGAAACCAGCATGCTTAAAAGCTTCCTCCTGTCTCCTTTTTATCATCTCCCAATCCTATTGGTATTTATTCCATCAGTTTGAATAATATCTACCCTCTGTCCTCTGACATAATATCCACATTGCTTAGTCTTAGTTCTATATTTAAATGGATTTAATATTCACTAGAGTCCTTTTATCACAATTTCTCCATTCCTGAGTTGTATTGTAATTTTTTCTTTTTTTTTTTCTTTTTTTGGTTTGGCTGGATTTATTTGAATCACAACTCTTCCCTGGGTCTCCAGCCTGCCAGCCCTACCTGCAGATTTGGACTTGCCAAACCTGCACAATTGTGTGAGCTAATTTATTTAAAAGTTCTCTCTCTTTCTCTTTTTATGTATATATCCTGTTGATTCTGTTTCTCTGGAGAATCCTCACTACTACAGTAGTAGGAATTCTTTCATTATTTTCTTCTCATAAATATTTCATGGTTATTCTCATATTCCAAATGAAATTAAAAGTTATCTTGTGAATTTCCATAAAAAATACTATTAGAATTTTTAATTGGATTACATTAAATTTGTATATTAATTTTTAAATAATTGTTACAAAAATTATTTTTTCCCTCCAGAAATAAGGCAAATCTTCCCAGTGATTCAGAGCTTTATGTATGTTGTTCCAAAAGTTTTGTAACTTTCTTAATAGAAATTATACATATTCTCTTCTTTACTTTTATTCTCAAATCATAAATATTTCAAGCATACTGTCAAATACGTAGAATAGTATAACAACCATATACTCAGAATTCAGATGTAAACAATATAAATGTATTCCCATGCTTGTTTTAAATTTTTATTTAAATAAATAAAACATTTGAATACACTTGCTACTCCTTTGGTGGTTGTCCCCAAATTCCATTTCCTTCACAACATTACTAATCACTAGTCTGAAGTTGATATTCCTTCTTACCCATATTTTTATGCTTTCTAGATAAATATGGGAACCTAAACAATATGAAAATTAGTTTGTATGTTAAAATTTATATAAAAGGTTTGACATATTATATATATTATCCTTTTGCAACTTGTTCTTTTGATTCAAAAATACATTTTTGAGAAATATCTGTATGGATACATATAGGTCTAGTTCACTTATTTAACTTGACCTGTATCATTCTATTCTGTAAATATTAAAAAATGTATTATTTGTTCATTAAGGGACAATTAGATTGTTTGCAGTGTTTTATGATCAATGTTGCATTGTGGACCTTATGCATATCTCCTTGTACACATGTGCAAGATTTCCTGTAGGATATAAAATAGATATCCAATTTCCAGTTTTTAGGATAAGAACATGTTCAGCTTTACTATATATTGACAAATTGCTCACCAATGCAGTTTGCCAAATAGGGTTGTTATCCAACCAAGCTTAAGTCAACTCGCCCATGCAATAAAGCCAATCTACTGACACTAGATTGTGGTGAAGGAAAGTGCAACATTTATTGCAGGGCACCAAGCAAGGAGTACAAGGAGCTAGTGCTTAAAAGACCCGAACTCTCCTATGGCTTTCAGGGAAAGGTTTTTAAAGACAGGATAAGGGAGAGGGGTTGTGGGGTGCATGATCAGCTCGTGGACATTTTGATTGGTTAGTGGTGAGGTAGTCTGGAGTCAGTATCATCAGCCTTCTGGTTCCAACCCGTCTGGGGTCTAGGTGCTTGTGGGCAGCACACAGTTAAATTCTTCCACCTTGTGGGGGTTTCAGTATCTGCAAAACAGCTCAGAGGACATGGCTCAGAATATTATCTATATCCCTTGAGGGGGAACTAAAGGTCTTGCTTGACTGTTTTCCTTTCTTTCTGCATTTTCTCATTTCTCTGATTAAAATTATTTTTTGGAACTTGGGGAAGGCCTAGGAGGCTAAAGTTTTTCTGCAAACAACAGACAGGTAGAGGAAATGGGGAGAGGCAGGGTCCTGTCCTGGGAAGGCCCCATAGGGTCCTGCTCAGTTACAAGATGGCATTTGGCTGCATGTGTAAAAGAAACTAACTATAGCAACTGATATGTTTGCAATTCCCTTTGTCTTTATTCTTGGTGACAGGATAGTTGCCACAGCTCCAGCCATCATTTTTAAGTACAAATAAGGAAGTAGAGTGGATAGGGCAGAGACAGCAAAAGTTTGCACAGAAACACCACCAAAATATTTCTCCTTATGTCTCATTGGCCAGAAAAGTTTCACACAGAGCTGCTATCTGCAAGGATGGCTGAGAGAGAGGGGAAAAGTCATGTCTGGATCAGACTAGTCGTGAGTCATCATTGGGACCCTACCTCTTTTTGTTCTGGACAATATTGTGTGTTTATTCTTTAGGAAGAAAGGGATGAATATTGGATAGGCAGTTAACAGTGTCTGCTATAGTAGTTGCTCAAATTCATGCTTTTATTAGCGACTTTTTGGTTGTTTGATTTGTGGATATGTATGTGTGTGTGTGTTTTACATGCTAACACTTTAAGGCTTTTTTTTTTCTAGTTAATTCGAGTTTTGTATATCTGTTCTGTGTTATAGGTAAACTCAATTGTTCACACTGGCATTTTTCTGACACTAAAATAGTTGAGCATTTTTTCATATGTTTATTAGCCATCTGGGTCTCTTCTGTGAACAGTGTTTATGTCTCTTTTGTTATTCTTCATCTGTTTGAGGAGCTCTTTATGTAGTCTAGACATGAAGTATTTTATAAATTGTATACATTGTAAATAACAAGTCTGTGACTAGTCTTTCAATTTTATTTTGATGTCTTTATTGGAACATAGATTATTAATTTAATGTTATCTAATTGTCAATATTTTCATTTTTGTGCCTGGTTTATGAAATTCTTCCCTATCCTCAAGTCATAAATTCTCCTCTATTGTTCTAAAACTTTTAAAGTTTTGCTCTTTACATTTAAATTTCATTCATCTGGGTTATATTCTCAGAAATAGTGTAAAGCAGAGATTTTATTTTTTCCAATGTAGTAAACAGTTATCCCAGCATCATTTATTGAGTAGGGTTTTTTTTGTTGTTTTTTGGGGGGTTTTTTTAGCCCTGAATTGTAATGTCATGCCTGTCATATACCAAGGTCTCACATATGTGTGTCTGTTCCTATCTCTGGGTTTTGTTTTATTGGTCTATAAATTTATTCATGAAACAACAACACAGCTTTACTAATTTAACTTTAGGATATCAATATTTAGTAGGGCAATACCAGTGGCACATTTACGCATTGCATGGGAAAACATTAAGTCATTGTATAAACCATCGTACAAACAGCTGACATACAGATATTCTATTGATTTTGGTACCTTGCTCTTATATTCAGGAACTCTGCTTAACTGTCATATTAGTTCTAATTGTTTGGTTGTGGATATTATTGGATTTCTGTACAAATAATCTTCGAATAATAAATATTTGATTCTTCCTAATTCATACAACTGTTATTTCTTTCTTATTTTATTTCACTGGTTAGAAACTCCAGAGCAATGATGATTACTGGTGGAGATAATAGGTATTATTTGCTCATTCCTAATACTAATGGGAATGTTATAATGCTCAAACATTAATCCTGGGATAAACCATCCTCAACAATAATGTACTTTTTAAAATACTTGTCTGATTCAATTTTTCAACACTTTAAGATATTTGCTTGTGTAGTCATAACGGAGGTTAAGCTATCATTTTTCTTTCTCTTACTTGCTTTTCTAGTTCTGGTACCTAAAATACATTAACCCCATAAAAGCAGCTGTAGAATTTCCCTCTTTTTCTACTTTTTAAAAATTTTTCTGCACAAAAAAGGAATTTTTCTGTCCTCTGAAGTATTGGTAAAGCCTGCCTGTAAGATTTTCTGGACTTGGTGCCTTTATTTGCTATAGATTATTGTCTGCTAACTCACTTTCTCTGGTGGTTGTTTCATCAGATACAAGTTTATTCCTTTTGAGTTAATTTAGGTAATCTAAATTTTTATAGAAAATTTTCCATTTGAGTTAGTCTTAAAATTTTCTTTTATAAAATTTAACATATAATTTTCTTATGATCTTGGTATTTTAATTTGTACTATACCTGTAATTATTTTATTTCTATTCTTAATATTATTTATTAATGTCCTCTCTTTGCATTATTGGTCATTCTTTCTGATAGTCTTTTATTTTTATTACTCTTTGGGAAGATCCAGCTTTTAGTTTATTGATCAATGTACTTAGTCAAGGACCCAGTCATCTTTCTTCTTGTGGCATACAATCTTCATCATGTGGTCTCCACGGTCACCCCAAAATGGGAACAGAAAATGGAGGATGGGGCACATAATTATTTCTGTGTACCAGGACTAGAAGTGGCATAGGTCATTTCTGTCCACATCACCCCAACCCAAGTGTAAGACATCTGAGAAATGTATTTGAACTGCTGGTCTGGAAGAAAAGGAGAAAAGGAACGTTATGTGACCATTTCACTCTTAGTTCTACATGAAGAATATACTCATCTTCTCTCCAGGGAAGACAACCCAAAGTGCCTTCCAGTCAGTGCATTCTAAGTCCAAAATATCTGAGGAATGTGCAGTCTTCTCCAATACGTGACTATTTGGCTTCTCCTAAAATGGAATCCTATGAATGAAAGACAAGCTTATCTTCACCACCACTCCCAAACACACAAACACACATCTAACATAAAATAATGGATCACAAACAGGATAACTGTGATAAAAACTCTGATCAGTATGGGGGAAAATGGAAGACATGTAGCAATACATAATGCATATCTGTCTTCAACAACAAATCTCAAATATCACTGCAGAATGGAAGAGTCTGAAAGGTCACACATCAAAAGAGTTAATATATCAGACCTAGAAGTGGCAAATGTAATTGGATATATTCCATTGGCTAAAATTCAGCTACACTGTTCTAATAAAATTATAAGAAGCCTATGGAAGGATTTTAGCTGCGCACCAAAAAAGAAGAGAAGAAAATGAATATTGATAAGCTCCAGCAGTCCTTGTCTTCACAGTGAATTGATCCTTTTATCATTAAGTAGTCAGCTTCTTTAACCCTAATAGTGATATAGCTACAAAGTGTTTCTTCTAATATCAATATTACTCTGCCAGATTTATTTTGGTTTCTTTGTGTAACCTTTTTCACCCCATTATTATCACCTCATTACTTTCAATTTGCTGAGATTATTATATTTTAGGTGTGTTTCTTGGGGAAAAAAAAGTATAGCTTAAACTTAGGTTTTCAAAAATCTAGTCTGAGAATCTCTGTATTTTTCAGGTGAAGATAATCCATTTTCAGTTTTACAAGTTTGGTGCTAGGAAACAAATATCTTCAAAGGATAAAACTGTCTTTTAAGATTTATTGCAAAATAAAGACAGTTATCAGGAAAAAAACCTAGTTTACCACTTGCAGACCCTCCTTAAAAGAAATGCTAAGGTATATGGGATGTAAGAAGCAATCTCTGTGTTTTAAAAAAACGTGGTAAACATGTTGATAAATCTTATTAAGCACTGTAAAAAATGACTAATCTTAAAGTGCTTAAAAACAAGGAGGACTTAAAATACAGTATAACTAAATATAGGAGTGGGATATCAAGCTTAAAATATTTCAAAGTAGTTGACTTTGGAGGGAACAGAAGAAAAATATTTGTGGAAACTGTGGGCTACAGGAATAGGTTTGGCAACTACTAATAAAGAGAGAAGAAAGTCACAGGAGTATTTTTGGATGAAGCACTTTCTCTAGCAGGACATGAATCAAAGTAATTCTAGGTAATATAGTAAGGTAGGCTAACAGCTCTGAAGAAAGAACTCAAAGTGTACAATGGCTCAAACACAATAAAACTTTATTTTTCTCACAGTAAAACCGACCAAGACAGCTGCAGGTTCCTGGGTGGAGATGAAAGGGATTCTACTCCATGCAATCATTCAGGGACCCAGGCAGAAGAAGGCTTTTCCATATCTTCCACGTTGAGCATCAACATCTATCCAGTGAGGAGGAAAGGAGCATGTTGTGCCTTTCTCAATGCATCATAGCAGGAGGCAATGATGCTGTCGTGTCTCAAAGTAACATCATCAGTATGAGACGTGTCAGCATCATGAGCCTCCTGCTATGAGGCAATGAGAAGGGCACATCACTTCTGTGGTGAGCTTGCCAAAAATGCCTAATCTGAATGTAATCCTAAGGAGACGTCAGATAAACCCAAACTGAGTCACATTCTTCAAAATATGTGACTTGTACTCTTCAAAAGTGTCAAGGTCATCAAAGACAAGGATCTCTCAGATTGGAGGAGACCAAGGAGACATGACAACTAAATGTAATGTGTGATCAATTAATGACATTTTAATAAGATCTACAGATTAATTAATAGTTATTAATTTCCTGCTCTATAATCATCCTGTGATATTAACATTTGAACTATCTAGGTGAAGTAAATACAGAAATTCTTTGTAATATTTAATAATTTCTTATAATCCTGAAAATTTTTCAAAATGAAAAAAAAACTTTTAATGAATAAGCAAATTAAGTCCCATCATGCTTCCACACAGATGGACAGCTGTTGTCTGACATAAAAAGTTTTGTGAAGACCACTCAGGTGCCACTACTCTTTGTTTTTCATCCTATATCTAGAGTATCATTAGATTAGCTGTACCCGTGTGGTATTTTTTAATAACTAGGGTGACCCCTACCCTTTCTGGAGTGTAGCTAACACACACGTCTACCTGAGGATATAAGTGTTTAATCCCTAACAGTCCTGCAATAGCAGGCATCCAGATCACGAATCTAACGTGTTTGGAAGTTCCCACACTCTCTCAGTTATGCCTCCGGTATTCCTCTCAGACTCTTTAGTGTCTGGAGAGACAGGGAAGTCCAGTCTGCCTCCAAGCATTAGCTATAGAAGAGTGCAGTATAGAAGCTGGGTGACGTCTTGGGTTTTTCTAATGCCTCAGATTCTAAGGTCGTATTGTCTCCAGCAATCTTGACTGGTCCTAATCCAGGATTATATTCAGTTAACAGAATTTTTACCTGAACTAATCAGGGTCCTTTGAGTTAAAGGACATGGAACAGTTGAGATTAGGGATAGAGTGGACCAGTGCTGTTGAGCCCAAGATGAAATGGGAACACATCGTTTTCTGTATAAGTGATACAAGCTCAGAGAGGAGGCAATAGTGAAGACTCTCAGGTGGAAAGGATGGGCCACAAGAAAAGAGTTGGCGACTTTTCTCATTTATTAAAAAAGAAAATCAGAAGTGTATTCTCTGATGGGGCACTTTGTCTAGGGTACTGAATTTAGTTAAGGTAAACTAAACTGACTAAGACCTGTAATAATTTGACCCCAAATTTATAATGGTTCAAACATAATGGAAATTTATTTCTCTCATACATAAACAGACCAAGGCGGCTGAAGATTTTTAGGTTGCATTGTGGTTTATTTGCCCCACCACAGTCATTCAGCACTTCAAACTGTAGCAGACTTTGCCTACTTCCACTTATGCCTTCCAAGATCATCCTTTAGCAAGTGAAAGAGGAAAGGAGAATGTAGGATCACATGGACCTGGTCTAAAAATGACACACCACACTTTCTTAGATTCCACTGGCTAGAATTCAGTCGTATGGACATACCTAAATGCAAGGAATGCTGGGTAGTGCTTAGTGGTTTGTCCTAGAATAAAAGGAAAAGGTCATAGTGAGCAGAGGTTGTGCCTGTGCCAAAGACTCCCATACACGCATCAGCTTTGTAAACAACTAAATTTTTACCATTTCTTTCTAGGCGCTATATATATATATATATCAGAGTCTTTGTTCTCTAGAAGACTACAGGGATTATAGATGTTGGGATACTGGAAGCATTCTGTTTACTCCTACTCTTCCTAAGGTATAGCTTTTTTTTATGACAGATGGGGAGGAGGTCAAAGTACAAAATATGTGTAGTCCTTAAGAGAGTTGTCCTCTCTTAGAAGAACAGACCATGAGAGGGTATTGGTGTTTGCATTGGATTGCAAGCCCCCCAAAGTTGGTTCCTCTTCACTACCTTTTTCAAATTCATCCTTCCTATCCTTCTGTAATGAACTTGGATGTTGTGTGAAGTATTTTAAGCATCATGAAATCAATGTGAAGGATTCATTCCTTGCAAGATCCATCAGATTCCCTTTGTTTTGTAGCTGCTCCTTTTGATTTCTTTCAGTTGACACTAAGAGAGACAAAGCAAAGAAATTCATGCAAAGAAATTTCTATGAAAATGCAAACCCTTCACCACTTTTGGAAAGAAGATGAATACAATTTTTTAATAATGCTAACCTCCAAGCATTATCCTTATAAACGAAATACAGCGTGCTATAGTAAGAATACAGGCAAATTATGGGCTGTCTATATATTAAGATACTAAATGGAAACAAATTCATTTTTGCAACTATAGCCACTCTGTCTTGACTGTTCCATTCTTCAATCCAAAAGTGTATGGGATTCCAAAAGTGTATTGGATTCAGAATTAGAAGAATCAGTTCTAGTTCCTGTTCTGCCACTTAGTAACTTGAATTTTGGCAACCTAATTTCTCTTTATAATGTATTCATCTGTAAAATGGGGATAACAAGAACTGCTTTGCCTCACCAGGATGTTATGAAGTAGAAATGAAATACAATATACGACAATTTTATAAATCACTATACAGATTACATTTTTACATGATCACTAATGGTCTTAGGATCAGAGTGACAAGGATCTGATCCAGGGTGTTTTCTTATTTCTGACATTACCTCATGCTCTTGGCCATGGTTGTTGACCTTCAGGGCATTGTGCCAGAGATACCTTTTTGTGTTTTTATTCCGTTCCTGGTTTCCTGCTAGGATGTGTTTTTTTACTTCTGTTTTTTAAGCAAAATTTCATTCTTTAGCAAATGCACTTCAGTTGATTGTAGTTTTTATTTTTATACTACCAGAGCTCTGTCATTTGTAAATCTATTTTATTAAATTTAAAAATCAACTCATTTCAAAATGATTAAATAATTTTAAAAGACTAATAGAAATACTCCAAAGGTTTTGCAAAAAAAAAGGAAATCCATTGCTGCATCTTAATTACAAAATATTTTTGACAAAATTTGGTTAATATGAAAAGAAAACATTATAATGAAGGAAATGACTAAATTTCATGTGATCAATGGTAATACATAAAAATATGTACATATATCTAATTATTTATTATAAGGAAAAAAATATATGAAAAAGCAGTAAGTTTTCCATGCCCACAAATGTTCCTTTATTTTCAGATCACTGCTGCAAAGTTACTGGTTTACTCAGACTTTCCCTAGGAAACAGTCACCATCTGCCTGATTAGTCTGTTTCCTTGGTATCCTGCCCATTCTAGCTATTTAAGTTTCTGCTCTATTTCGAGAAATGTACTCATTAGGATGGTCACATCTGTTATCATTTGAAAAGAAGTACACATATTCAAAAAACATATAATAGAGTCTTGATATTTTATTAACTATAAACAGGAAAATCTCCTTTCAACTATCTTACCCTTAAGTGCTAACAAAGGAGGACATGATCTCTAAGGTCCCTCTCTCAAATTCCATGAATCTGAAATAAAAAAGGAGTGCTCAAATAGTAAAATGACAACTTATACATTTTCATTACGTACATATTTATAAGTACATTAAAAAATATCATCTATTAAAGTTATTTGACTGAATACTAGCAGAGAATAACATGTAAAACATCTATATTGGCCTATTCTGATGACAATTTATATCTGCTTATCTCCTAAAGCTTCTGAAATGGTAACATACTAGTATCTTACATATATATATATATATATCCTAAACTTTCTAGAAATGTATGCTTCACATGCTTCATGTGATATGATATTTTTATATTGTTTTCCTCTAATGTGTCCCATGTAATTGGTCACATAGTAAATATCTGACTCTTAGTTAGAATTCTTAGATGACCTTCCAAGATTCCCAGCCCCTGATGTACACATATCTTCTTCCACTTATTCAGTCAAAAACCATGTGTTGGTTTGAAGGGATTTTACAGATGTAATTAATGTCCCAAATCAATTGACTTTAAGATAGGGAAACCACCCTGGTGGGCTGGACCTGATCATATGAGTCTTTAATAACAGAGTTTTCTCTGCTGATCACAGAAGAGGAAGTCAGAGAGACACATTTTGACTGGTCTACAAGATGGCAAAAGCCAGCTGTGCATAAGGCCATGTAGCAGGGAATGGTGGGCAGCTTCTAGGAGCTAAGAGCAGCCCACAGCTGAAGGCCAGCAAGAAAGCAGGGTCCTCAGTCCTGCCACCACAAGGGGTTGAATTCTGTCAACAACCTGAATGAGCTTGGATGGGAACCTGAGCCCCAGATATGAAGTGCAGGCTCAGGCAACACCTTGACTTCAGCTCAGTGAGACCCTAAGCAGAGAATCCTGTCATGTCGTGCCTGGACTTCTGACCTACAGAGCTTACAAGTTCCCTTTGATCTGGCCACTCTTATGACCTCCTTTTTTTTTTTAATCAAGAAAGAAGATCTACCACCCTTGGCAGATATATTTTGAGCAACTTTATATGTAGTAATTGGGAAGAAAAGTCAAAGAACATGTTATGAAAGTGACAGCATGGTACAATGAAAAACATTAATAAAACATCAAGGCAGAAAGAAGAGTTGCTAAACAACATTCTGATAGGGGTATGTTTCCCCTTGTCTTGGCCACTGATTACGAGAAGATTTTCTTAATTGAATTATTTAAATATAACAATACCTGGTTGAGTTCTTTAACTGTGATGTTTTTTGTTTTTTGTTTTTTTGGCTGTGTTGGGTCTTCGTTGCTGTGCACAGGCTTTCTCTAGTTGTGGTGAGCGGGGGCTACTCTTCGTTGTGGTGTACAGGCTTCTCATTGCAGTGGCTTCTCTTGTTGCAGAGCATGGGCTCTAGGCTGCACAGGCTTCAGTAGTTGTGGCACACGGGCTCAGTAGTTGTGGCTCGCAGGCTCTAGAGCACAGGCTCAGTAGTTGTGGTGCGTGGGCTTAGTTGCTCCTTGGCATGTGGGATTTTCCTGGACCAGGGATGGAACCTGTGTCCCCCTGCATTGGCAGGTGGATTCCTAACCACTGCACCATCAGGGAAGTCCTACCTGTGATTGTTTTAAAGGAAAAAAAGATTTGTTAAGGATTTCTATTCTATACAGAATAATACTTATATTCCATTAAACAGTTAATATAAGTGTATATATATATATATATACTTTATTTAACAGTATATATATATATGAATAAAGCATATTGACTATAAAGGCTAGTCAATGGGGTCCTCATCAATAAAATACTGAAAGCTATCATTAAGGACAGGTAAAAAATAAATTTTGTTCTGGTCTCTAAATTTCTCTTTTTGTACCATTGGTCTTCCATTGTTTCACTTTCAGTTAACTTCCTATCTTGATCCTATCTTTCATTATACAGAAATACAAACTGCTCTGGTTTTATTAGAATAAGTTCAATAGTTGAAGAAAGAGTGTTTGGGGTGTAACCGGAGCTGTTATTCAGTTATTTATGCTCTATTTAACAATATCTGTTCTGATCGGTTGCCATCCATGCATTACTAGTAGTTAAATATATTGACTGCAGTTACTTGGATATTAGTACCTTCAAATAAGCCTGGCCTAAAAAGGTAAGTTATGAAAATAATATGACATACATGAGAGTACTTTGAAAAAAGTTAAAAATATCATGTAAAACAAGATATTACTATTATTGCATTTAAATGTATTATGTTGTCCCATAGTACCAGAAAACGTACTTACCTTTCACTTTGTGGAAGTCTAGGATTAAAACAGGCTTGCTTTAGAGATTCTGAAATGGAACTAAAATATCCCTGTCATGATATCAGAACAAAGTGGACATAAAGGCAAGAAGTATTGTTAGAGATAAAGAGGAAATTTTATAACAATAAAGGGGTTCATCCACCGGAAAAATACCATAATTCTAAATCTGTATGCACCTAAGAATATATATTTAAAATATATGCAGCAAAAATTGACAAATCTCAGAGGAGAAATATACAAAGCCACAAACATAATAGGATACTAATAAAACTCTTTCAAGAGTCAATAAAAAGAGAAGATAGACTATCACTGTGGGTATAGAAAATTTAAACAACACAATGAACAAATTTGAGCTAATCAGCATAGATAGAGCACTGCATCCAACAATGTCAGAATACAAATTCTTTTCAAGTGCCTATGAAATAAAATAAATAAAAGGCACAAAGATCATGAATAAATAAAACTGCCATTGTTTGCAGATATGATTGTGTACACAGAATATCCAAAAGACAACATACAAAAATTAATCTCAGATGAATTGTAGAGCTAAATGTGAAAGATAAATTATAAAGCTTCTAGAAGAAAACATAGAAGAATATCTTCATGTCTTTGGAGTAGGCAAAAGTTTCTTAAATGGGACACAAAAGATGATAAACTAAAAGGAAAAAAGATGTTTGGCCTTCTTTAAAGCCTAAAATTTTTATTTACCAAAAGACACCATTAAGAAAGTAAAAAGGCAAGCTATAGCATGGAAAAATGTATTTGCTGTTTATATGTTTAACAAATACCTCATATCTAGAATACATAAAGAACGTATACAAATAAAAAAGAAAATGATAATCCAATTGGTAACTGAGCAAAAGACTTAATAAAGCACTTCACCAAAAATAGCCAATAAAATGTGAAGAAGGTAAACAACTTAAATATTTGTCAGGGTAATGCAAATTAAAACCATAAAGTGACAACACTCTGTGTCACCAACATTGTTAAAATTACAAAGAGACAATATCAAGTGCTGGTGAGGATGCAGAACAACTGGAACACATACATGCTGTTAAGAGTGTAAATTGGAGCAACCACTTTAGAAATGTTTGGCAGCATCTACTAAAGCTAAATATATGCATACCATATGTTCTAGGAATTCCACATCTTGGCATAAACTCAACAGAAATGTATATACATGTTCAACAAAAGACATGGGTAAAATGTAACATCACTATCTATAATAGCCAGAAACTGGAAACAAGCCAAATGTCCATCTACAGTGGAATCCATAATTGTATGTTCATACCATAGAATAATATATGGCAATAAAAATGAATGAACTACAACTACAACAACATAAATGAATATCACAAACAAAATGCTGAGTAAAATAATCCAGATATTAAAGAGAATATACTCTATGATTCTATTGATACAAGTGTAAAACAGGCAAAATGAATCTGTGATGTTGCATTCAAGTTAGTGGTTACCACTGGGATAAAGGGTGTAGGAACTGGAAAGGGGTTTCTAAGATTCTATCATTATTCTATTTATTGACCTTGTCACAGGTTACTTGGGAGTGCTCATTCTGTGAAAGTCAACTGAGCAGTACAGTTATTTGTACACTTCTATGCATATGTTATATGTCAGTAATATTTTATTAAAAAGCAAAACTAAAGCACCATCCGTCTCACCAGCAAAAAAACCTCAACAGAATAGCACTTCACTTACCTGTCTCTATGTACCTGAAAATGTAGATTAACTGAAAATTAAACTTAAAATCTTGTTAAGCTGGGAAATGCAAATCAAAACCACAATAAGATATCATTCTCACACCAGTCAGAATGGCTATCATCAAAAAGAACCCAAAGAACAAATGTTGGTGAGGGTGTGGAGAAAAAAGAACCTTCATACACTACTGGTGGGGGGAATGTAAATTGATGCAGCCACTGCGGGAAAAACATTATGGAGGTTTCTCAAAAAACTAAAAATAGAACTATGTGTAACCATGCAATTCCACTCCTGAGTATATATCCCCAAAAAACAAAACAAAACAAAAAAACCCCACTAATTTAAAAAGATACACATACCCCAGGGTTCATAGCAGCATTATTTACAATTGCCAAAATATGGAAGCAATCTAAGTGTCCAACAGATGAATGGATAAAGAAGATGTGGTACATATATACAATGGACTACTACTCAGCCATTAAAAAAGAATGAAACTTTGCCATTTGTAACATGGATGGACTTGGAGGGCATTATGCTAAGTGAAATAAGCCAGACAGAGGAAGACAAATACTGTATGATATCCCTTACATGTGGAATCTAAAAAATAAAACAAACTAGTGAATATAACAAAAAAGAAACAGACCCACAGATATAGAGAACAAACTAGTGGTTACCAGTGGGGAGAGGAGAGCAGCGAGGGGAAATATAGCGGTAGGGGATTAAGAGGTACAAACTGTTAGGTATAAAATAAGCTACAAGGATATGTCGTACAACACAGGGAATATAGCCAATATTTTATAATAACTATAAATGGAGTATAACCTTTAAAAATGGTGAGTCACTATATTGTACACCTGTAACTTATATAATATTGTACAACTATATACTTCAATAAAAAATAAAAATAATAAAAAATTAAAATATACTCAATAACTATTAGAAAATTGTTTAAAAGATTGTTAAGCCTATTGCTAAAACTTCAGATAAAACTATATAAGCACTAAATATTCATTTGAAATCAAAAAGCATGCTACTGATCTATAGATATTACACATATACACACAAACATTTTCACTCCTTTGTAGTACCAGAGATGATTGTTTATAACTAATTAATATCTGGACATTAATTTATACTTTAAACATGTGACTAAAGGTATTATCAATCAAATTATGTGATTAACAAATATTGAGGAGAAGGTTATGGTTGTCGGTGATAATTAATCTTCTAATAGGATGTTCTAAAAAATTAAAATGATAGTAATCCAGAGGCAATTCAACTACTAATCTATGCCAGAGGCCATAAAGTCTAAGGTTTGGATAATTAAGGACAAAGAAATATATAAACTGGGGTAATCAGTGCCCCAAAATTTCAAAAGTAGGATAATGATACTAACATTTAATATGCAAGATAAAGAAGCTGGTGGATTATAATAGGGTTATAGGTCCTGTGTTAGTTTTCTATTATTGCATAACGAATTGTCACAAATTTTGTAGCTTAAAAAAGGCACAAACTTTTTGTCATGGTTTCCGTGGGTCAGAAGTCAAGGTATGAGTTAACTGCATCCTCAACTCAGGCTCTCACCTGGGTGTCAGATGGAGTTCTGATCACATATAAAGCTCTGGAATCCTCTTCCAAGCTCACTGGTTATTGGCAGAATTCATTTTCTTGCCATTGCAGGACCGAGTTCCCTGCTTTTTTGCTGGCTGTCAGCTGGGACCTGTTCTCAGCTTCTAGAGGCTGCCCACCGTTCCCTACCACATGGTTGTCTCCACAATATGGCAATTCTTCAAGGTCAGAAGGAGAATTTGTCCCTTCAGTCAGCTTAGGTGGAGTCGTATATAATATAACCTAATCAAGGGAGTAAATATCTTGTCATATTCATAGGTCCTGCCCATACTCGAGAGGAGGGTCTGTATACCAGGGAGAGTGGATCCTAAGGTTCGTTTTAGAATCCTGCTTACGTAGGCGCACATTAATCACATATGAATTTCCAATATAAGGAGCAAATTTAATAAGCCACTCTGTCATGATGTGAAGATTAGAAAAGAATGTGAGAGACATATTTAAAGAAGGAGGAAGAGGAGGAGAAACAGTGATGGCTCAAAGTTAAAAACTACATAGATAAAACAACGCAAACATAAAATGATATAAATTGAACATTATTGTCCTAAAGTACAGTATACAATTTTAAAATGAAAAGAAACCCATTTGGGTTACCAATATTTGTACTTTTTACCCTAAAATAGTTCGTTTTAAGAGAAGTAACCCATACAAGGGTGTTTTTTAATATCTTACAAAAAGGATAATTCTAGAGATCATTCACAAAAAAATAGGACGAATTTTGTTGTAGCTAACATATCTGTGAAACATAAACTGTCATTGAATTTGTTTAATAACTACAAGCATTTACACATATCTTAAATTGTAGTCAACATTTCTAAAATAAAATGCAACATTTTCTTCCCTGAAACTCCTGTTCCTTCCTAATTTGGCTATTTCCATTCATGGCATCACCATCCTCCCAGTCACTAATAATAGAAACTTCAAAGTTATCTTCCATGCCCTTCCCTACCTTATCCCCATAACAAATAGAGTCAGTACGTTATATCATTCCCCTCATTCATTAAATAAACATTTACCAAGGACCTGCTGTCTTTAGGCACCATGCCAGGCATCAAAATTGGCACAATGAGTAAGTCATAACTCCTGCTACTAGGACCTCAGGGCCCAGTATAGTGGTTTTACAATGTTTCCTTTAATTCCCATTGTCCCTGCTCCTGATTTATGTCAAAAACCTCCGGACTAGTTGCCTTGCCTCTAAATTCTCCTTTTATCTAGTTTGCTCTGCATACTGCTGCCAGATGAATCATTCATTCATTCAGTGACCCCTCTGTTAGGCACCTGTCTAAATGCGAAGACTACAGCAGTGAAGAAGACAGCCAAAGTCCCTGCCCTCAGGGAGCATATGTTCTAGCAAGTAGGAGGATACATATGTAAAAGAGTGTATCATTTAATATCAGAGAGCCACAATTACTCTATAGGGTCTCCTTCACTGTGTCACCCCATCTCAATCTTCATTTGCTTTTAATGCTTAAAAAATAAGTCCTTAACTTTTAGGACCTTCCTCAATGTGCTTTTTCCTCCTTTTCACTGCTCCTTTTTACAAATCATCCCCTTTAGTTAGGCTAGCCTTCTGACTTCATTTTACAGCTTACAAGCCCATGCCTACATTCCCTCCCTCTCTTCTGGCTTCCTTCTTCCCTCCACCTAATTCTACCTAAACATTCTCTCATTCATTACAAAATCTTTCCTGACTGATTCAACTCAAGGTGCTTTCCCTCTTCTGACCTACCCATAGTATTAAAGCTCATATTTTCTGGTAATATTGTTAGTTGCTTTTTTGCAAGTATATATGTTTCATATTTCCACCAGGTCTCCATCTCCTTTAGGGTAAGAACTGTTTCTTTTGTGTCTCAGAATCTTCAATACTAATTTTGTTGAAGATACAAATGAACATTTCTGTCTTTCAGAATTAATCTCCTATCCAATACATAGTCCCTTTAGACAGTGGTCATTGTCAGATAATTAAATCATTTATATATAATTTTTCCTCACAAAAATGGAGGGGTACTTCATGTAAAGAAAACAATTACAATCACTAATACAAAAATAAGAAATTTGTGGGGAAAAAGTCTTGAAAAATTCCTATAGAAAGTCTATAAAAATAACAAGACCTCTGTGTCCAACCTATTTTTGTATTCCCCAGAGTGCATTCTTTCCAGAATTTTGTCATCTCCAAAGCACCATCACTTTGACACCCTAGTCACTCACCCCATAATAACTAGCTATATTGAGCACTAACTATGCTCCAGACATTGTTCTAAGCATTTTATGAATAGTCTTCAAATCTTACACTCATCCTAAGATATCCACTATTACCGCCAAGTCACATAAAGACAGACTTCTGTTACCAGCAATATGGCAATCTATATCTGAAAAACCTCCAAAAGAACACACCAAAAAATGCTTGATAAAATATAAGAAACCTCCTTTTAAACACATAACTGAGCTTGCAACAAAGTAGAGGAAATCCCTAGATGTCAAACGTGAAGAGAAAACTAAAAACTATAGCTCAAAGTGTGAACTGATGGTGGGGTTGTCTGAGGGAGGACACAGGAATGGTTCTCACTCACTATAACATAGATATGGGGGGGACAAGGATTGGGCCAGGCAGGGTTGGGGGTTAGAACTGATCCTCTGCAAAAAGATGGACTCACGGCCATCCAGGGAAAGGGTGATGTAGAAAAAGTTAACCCAGTAACACTAAGAGACAGAAAAGCATGTCATCTCCCTGCATTCTGCTTGAGAAAATAGCCTCCCCAGAATTTACCTCAGAACAGCACTCAGATTTGAGATTAGAATTTTTACTCTCTGTAGGGCCTGGAAAACTTTAAGCCAAGAAATTCCCAGCCTCAGTGCCAACTCCCTGCCTCTTATTTGTCTAAGGTCCACTCTCCTCTCCCTGTGTGTCCATTAATATCAAAGCTAATAATACTCATAGGGGGACTTGCAGAAGCAAACACAGAATCAGTCTATAAAATTTCTCTATCCTTGGTAATATTCTTTGCTTGGAATCTATTTTATCTGGTATTAACATAGCCACTCCAACCTTCTTTCCTTTGGTTAGTGTTAGCATTGTATACATTTTTTTCTGTCCTTTTACCTTAAAACTGTCTTGTTATTTAAAGTGGGCTTTTTGTAGATAGTGCATAGTTAGGTCTTGCTTTTTATCCAATCTGTCAATCTCTGCCTTTTATTGTAATTAGGTTTCTTAGAGTTGAGGAGACTCTACAGGTCTCTAGAACTCTCTCTCTATGCAGCTCTCTCCTCGATACTATGCTGTATAAATTCCAGTCTCCTTGGCCTTTCACATTCCCAGTTCTACCTCTTTACCTCAAAAAACTGCCAGGCTCCTCTTGTGTGACCTTTCTCTGGAAGCCTTCTTAATTGTGGAGCTCACCTCATTCATTTCCTATCTCTCAGAGGTCATTGTCTTTGTTCTTAATGTCTGTTGTCTTTAAAAACTGTTGCTCCATATATTTTGTCCAGAATTTTAGTTGTTTCAGGCAGGAGGATAAATATAGTCCCTGTTACTTCATCTTGCCTACATGTAAAAATACAAACTATTCTAGGAGCATAAGCATAGATATGGGGGGGACAAGGATTGGGCCAGGCAGGGTGTGTCCATGGTAGAAGGACACACCATGTAGGATTACCACAAATAAAGTTCTCATTACGATGCACTCATAATCCAAAATTTCAAAACACATGAGGAAATAATCCATCATGTGTTAGTCAACACACACAAGAAATAGCATGCTTATATCCCAACAACTTTAGAAAGTAGAATTATTAGATATTGACTACAACTTAAGTATGTTTCAAATAATTCATGATTTTTTTAAGTAGAAAAAATGACATTCTCAAACCGTATCAGGCAATTTTGAAAAAATACCAAGTGGAACTTCTAAAACTAAAAAATATAGTAATTTTAGTTATATATATAGAAATAGAAGTTTGTTAAGTTTGATTTGCTTAAAATCACCCTACTTGTATATAGTGAATCTGAAAACAATGCCTGTGATCTTTTTATTATACTGAATCCTGAGTTTAGTGGGAAAATGAGTGAGCAAAGAGGGCTTTCCATATATAGTCTCCTTCCAGTCTTTTGATTTTATATTAACTAATATTTGAGTCATTGATAATGAAATTAACATAACATCTTTATAATGGTGGCCTTAAAAAGCAGCGTTAACACACGTGCTTTAGGCTAATGTGAGTGAAGCTCATTTTATAGAACTGAAACTTGAATAAAACTGGGACTACCTTATTTCAACTTCAGACCCATATCAACTTGGAAACACATCCAAAATAAATGTAGATGTAACTCTAAAAGCAAATTATGCATATTCTGATCACCCTTCAAAGGTTCATTATAACCTTCTTTACACATCTTGCTTTCTCCCAAACTACTTTCTCTGCCTAATAAAATGAAACAAGCAACAATAACAAAACACAACTCTGCTCCCCTCCGTATTGTTTTCTCTCCTGTCTATTCCTTCATTATGATGCCATTTCTTTATTATATAAAAATCTTATTCCAGTTCCTCTCATTTACATCTTTGTGACATACTTGAAAACAATTTTGATGTTTAATTTTTTATTTTACTTGGTCCCTTCTACCCCACTGTCTCCCTTTTTTTGTTGTTTTCTTAGATAGAGATGAAAATAAACATTATTTAGCTTTTGGTTTGAATCACGCACAGGAGGGATTTGGCTTAGCAACAAACCATACCACATTCAATAACCCTTGCCTCTTGTTCTTTCAATTAACATTTTTGCAGAAGTGAATCCTGGTAAAAATGAAGCTATATGATTAGAAAAATTTAAGTGAGAATTCACTACAAGCGTGGCTTTAATGTACATCATGCTATTTGTCTTAGCTCATTTCAAATCAAAGAGTATTTGAATCTTAGAATTGAAATGGAACTTAGAGGAGATATATATATATATATATATATATATATATATGTGTGTGTGTGTGTGTGTTAATTGCTTTATTTATTTTGGTTCTTAACTAATCTAAATGCCATGCTGATTTTATTTTAGATTCTCAATTTGCCTTAACGAGTCAAATGTATTGTGAAGAGAAAGACCTAAAAGAAATAATAAATAGCTACAAAACTATGACATAATGTCCTAAAAGTTGGGGTGTGATATTGACTCATAGCATCTAGTCAGTCATACTAATGGAGTGTTGTAATGTAACAGTGTAATGAAAAGACCTTGTGTTTTCAAGAACGTTTGGTAGATGTCTTCAGATCCATTTTGTACTGTCCTCCTTTCAGGCTTTTCCTTCTTCTGGGCTGGGCAAGTGTTATTTCCAAACGCTTGGGAAATGATAATTTTTTATTTCAGTTGTTGGTTGATATGAGTGCATCTCTCTGAGGTGAGCCCTTCTCAGCTCTTGCTGGAACCGCCTCCCCCATTGTTCTAAGGATCTTTATACAAAGTGAGTTATAAATGACTAATCGAAGTTTAAAATGTTACTGTTTTTTATTCTATTTCTATGGAACTTTTCAGTTGTACATCAAAGTAGAATGAATAGGATGATAAACCTCCAAGTACCATCATCACCCAGCTTCAACAAGTATTCACGTTTTGCCAATTTTATAAAAAATTATGTTTTCTCAAATCTATTTATAAAGATGCATAACATTTTAAAGGATCTCTTCCTATAATCTATGTGCCTAACTTAGATCAAAACTGTAAATGGGGGGCTTCCCTGGTGGCGCAGTGGTTGAGAGTCCGCCTGCCGATGCAGGGGACACGGGTTCGTGCCCTGGTCCGGGAAGATCCCACATGCCACGGAGTGGCTGGGCCTGTGAGCCATGGCCGCTGGGCCTGCGCATCCGGAGCCTGTGCCCCGCAACGGGAGAGGTCACAACAGTGAGAGGCCCGCGTACCACAAAAAACAAAACAAAACAACACAAAACTGTAAATGGTTGTATTCCATCTGTAAAGAGAATCGTGATCCACTCAGAGGAAAAGGGGATGCATGAAGCATATCTCCACTACAGAAAGCAGTGAGTGATTCCTTCTTTTGTTAAAAAATACAGTGTTTAACTACAAAAAGCCCCTGTTTAATTTTCAAAAAATGCAGTGCCAGAAATCTTTTTGACACACACAAAAATTTTCAACAAAATTTTGGATAAATCAATATATTTCACATATATTTATGGAAGTTTCTCTTTTCCTCCTTGGTATTTTCACTCTAAAGAGGATGTTTGTATGAGGTGGAAGAAGGAAGAGGCATTTTGAGAAGGTCGATTTTGATCTCCCATTATCCAAACTTTTAAATATAATAAAAGTTTTCCCGAATGCCAAAGATAATTATAATATGAGAGGCTTATTGGTACTTCCTCTTTTTAATAATACCTCACTCTGAGAGTCAAAGATGTTTTTAAAGCAGTGTAGGTGTGTAATGGGAGAAAAAGCAGACAGTAATAAGTGCAGAAAAAGGAGGAAGTTATATTTAGAGAGAGAGAGAGAAAAAAAAGGTGGATGACTACTTCACTCCTTATTCCAAAACAAATTCCAGATGAATTAAAGATTTGAACAACATAGAAACTGAAACCATAAAAGCACCGGAAGATAATTTGGGAGAATTTCTAAAAATAGTCTTATAATGAAGGAGGTTTTTTTAACAATGACAAAAATCTAGAAGCCATAAAGAAACCCATATGGATCACGTGGCTGTGTTTAGTTGTAAGGGTGTGTGGGAATTAAGTTTCTGTCAAATGGGAACAGGGTTGTTAAAGACTGCTTGGAGCAGTTAGGATTCGTTGCGCAAGAGGGCTCATTGCTCTCCTGAAGAATTCATGATTCAATTAGCAGGAAAGGAGGTGGGAAGAGGTTTGTGGATAAATAACTAACAGGATCTGCCATAATCACTGTGTCCATTCCCTGCAGAATCCTTAAATTTTGTCATAATATTTCCTGATCTTATCTTCTCCTAATATTTTAATTACAGAGGTAAAAATAAATGCTACTGTATCAAAAAATTAACCAAAAATATAAGTTATAAAATATGTGCTATGATAGAATATGAGACTAACATAAAAGTTTTAGATAAGTACTAATGTTATAACATGGAACAATGGAGGTCTTAATTAAAGAAAATATATTTACCTAGTCTGTATAAAATGAAAGAAAATGTTAATATTTTATCAACTTAACCAAAAAAGAAAAATTTCAAATCAATTTAAAAATAATTACTATAAGGAAGAACAAATTGTTTCAGATCAAAATGAATTACAGAAAAGTAATTCCTTTAATAAATCTCAGAACTCTTCTTCATATCAGATGAATAATATAATATGAAACTTTTATAGCTACAAAATATAGAAAAGAAAACAAGTATAACCATATAATCTTCCAATAATTATTTAACTAGTTAAATTTATTCCTGTGATGTTATAATGATTGGTTTAGTAGAACATTTTATAAATCTAAATATATTTACATCATCTAAGAACAAAGATTATATAAGCAGCATATTGTCCATGACTTCAGTCAGAAAGCTCAGGAAATAAGCTCATCAATATATAATGCATTTAAGAAACTTCAGGCCAAAATCATCTCATGGTTTGGTTAATGCCAAGTCTTAAAATTCTGTTTATTTTACTTGAAGAAAGCACAATTTTAAACAAATCAGACTATGTGAATAAGTCATAAATTTTTAACTACTAGGAAAATAACATGGCACTGTACTTTTCAACCTACTATGTTTGTTTTGATTTTTCAGCAAAAAAATTCTTGACCAGATTTTCTGGTTTGTTCAAGCATTCCAAAAAGTATAGAAATTTAATGGATATCCTTTTTATTAGGTAAGACATAAAAAATATTTATACCAAATATCAAAGTACAAATTCAGAAACCCTCAATAGCTTTAGGACTTATTAATAAACAAAGTGAATGGAGATATGGCAAAATTGAAAACATAAAATCAGTTTGAAAACCAAGGTCTAAAAGAACAAAACAATCTAGATTCCAAACAAAAATTAATTATCTATGGTATCTATTACGATTGCTCAAAATCTGTAGAAAATTAATGCATCTTGACCTACCAATGGCTCTGTAGACACTTATGTAGATAAATCAGATTTTAAAGCCTTTTCATTCTTCAATAATCTTCATAATCTTATGGAAGATATTTTTTGTTATTCTATATGGTAACAAAAGCTCATTTATAATTCAGATTTTAGGCTATATAAAGTTGCAGCATTCTCAATCCATTAACATAATCCTAAATCACCATTACTTTTCACTATATTTGATTCTCTTCATTATAAGCCCATCACCTTTATCAGTCAACTTTGCTTCAAGAACAAATGATCCTAGTAATCTGTTACTTAAAATAACAATGGCTTATTTCTTGCTCACATTACATGTTGGCCAACAAGTTTGCCTGTAGTTTTACTCCATGTATATTTTCTTATTCATATTCTGGGACCTCGACTGGAGGAACAGTCTCTGGGTAGAACACTCTGCTTATTGGCAATGAGAAAGAGCAAGATTGTTGGCAGAAATATCCAGTGGTATGTGTCGCTTCTGTTTACACATCATTGGCCAAAGCAAATCACATGACCAAACCTGCCGGTGGGTCAGGAAACTATACTTCACTGAGCAGGGGGCACTGCAAGTCCCAGGGCAATGAGTAGGGACACATAATCCCTCTTACAGATAAGCAGGGAGCAACTCAGGAGGAATATAATCTACCAGTCCTATTCTCTTAGGCTTAATATATTGGAGTCATTAAAAAAAAAGGAAAAGAAAAGCCTTTGTCTTCTTTGCTTCTCACACCCAGTCAGTTACAAACTTTCTTTAATTCTTCCCCTGGAGTATTGCTTGATTCGGAGATCATCCTAATAAGGATCTATAATCCAAGACAAGTTAGAGAATACTAAATGGGAGCATGGTTGCTTTGAATGGGCTCCAACAAATAGCTTCATAAAAATTACATCTTGGTCTACTGAAAGAATTTACAGGTGTGATAATGGATTCCCTGATAAGCTGAATGAGTTGTTGTAATGATTACAAGAGAAACCAGAAGATAGATGTTGGATATACGTTCTGATTAGAAGAGTACTGTAGTATAGGGTGACTTGGCAATTAGTTTAAACTTGGGAGCTTTGGTTTTCTTATTTACTTAATGGGAATAGTATTATTTCCATAAGTTCACTGACAGGATTAAATGAGATGAGATGTAATACAGAGTAGAATTTTAAAATATTAGCTCTTTCCTCTATTAAAAAAAAAACTTTCCAGAAATGTGTAATAAATATATCAGTGCCTAACAAAACTTTAGAAAACATCATTAACCAATTGTCTTGAGTTTAGAATGAAAACAATGATTAGTTATGTTCACCAAGAAGAAATTCATAACAAAATATATGAAGCTCTCCTTTGTTTTATTTTGGGTTTTTTTTGATAAAGTTATTAAATTGATAGATGGAAAAATGCTATAGACATTCTTTTTGAAATTAAAAGGTATTTTTCAAAATCACTTGTAATATACATAGAAATAAGATAAAGGTAGGTTAAGAGGATTTATTGCTTGTTGAAAAAATACTCCTAAATAGTATTTAAAAATGGATTCATGTCCACACAGAGAGGTTTCTGCTTTGTAGTCTTTCACTGTATTATTGATTTGGATTTGAGTGATGATATACATGATTTGCTTTTCACATATTTGGACACTGTTCCTGCCAGAGTTCTCCAGAGAAACAGAACTAATATGAAATAGAAAGATGATAGTTATATAGATAGATAAATAGATAGATAGATAGAAAGATAGATAAATAGACCTAGATATCTATCTATATCTCTCCAAAGAGATCTCTCTATAAATCTGTATTTATCTCTATCTATATAAGATATATGATGTGATATGATATATATGATGTATATATGTGTGTATATATGTGTGTGTGTATATATATATATATCTCAGAGAGAGGGATTGAGATTTTATTTTTAGGAATTTCCTTACATAATTGTGGAGAAGGCAAGCTAAAAATCTATAGGGCAGGTCAGCAAGCTGGAAACTTGATAGGGGCTGACAGTACAATCTTGAGGCAGAATTTCTTCATCAAGAAATCTGCTTTTGCTCTTAAAGCCTTAAGCTGATTGGATGAGGCCTACTCACATTTAGAGTACTCTTCTTTATTTATAGTCAGCTGTTAACCACATCTTCAGAATTCCTTCACAGCAACACCTAGACAGTATTTAAATAACTAAGTAATTAAATAACTAAGTATCATAGCCTAGCCAAGTTGACACATAAAATTAGTCAGCACAGATACCAAAAATGTGGAAGAAACAGTCAACATATTTTATTACATAATGTGGATTTTTAAAAAAAATCTTGAAAGCTTGAAATATTAAACCTAAATTAAAAGAATGCACCAGATTAAATTCTATGAGTTGCATAAACACAGCACTGGGGAGACTTCACTTGGTGAGCACTCAGAGGGAAAATATTTCAATAGTAATGACTCTAAACTCAGTGTTTTTCAACAATGGGTGTGAATTGCCAAGAATTCTATTCATTCCTTCCATTCTTCCTTCCTTCTTCCTTTTTTTTCCTATTCTTCTCTCTTTCCACAGAGATTTGTTGAGAACTTACTAGGTGGCAGGCACTGCCCTAGGCAAGCAGAACATAGCAGTAAATACAGGCAGAATTCCTGCACTCATGAAGCCTATGATCTATTTGTGGAGGTAGACAAGAAACAAGTAAACAAATGAAAATATGCCATAACTTCAGGCACTGAAAAGCACTAAGAAGGAAAGTCAAACAGTGTAAGTGGAGGTTTGTTGTGGTTAAAGTAGTCAGTGCAGGACTTTATGAGGATATGACATTTGAGCAGACTTCAGGGAAGGGAGGAAGTAAGACAGGCAAAGCTCTGTTGAAGAGCATTTCATGCAGAGCGTATAGTAAGTCTAAGGACTCTGAGATAGTAGACTTTTTGGTATATTCAGTAAACAGCAAGACATTCAGTGTGAGAAGACTACAGTAGAGGGGTAGAGGTGTGTGGTAGGTCTTAGGGTTATGAGAGAGGAAGAGGTCATGTCATGGAGGACCTTACAGATCCTCCTGTGAGGAAGAAGTTTGCATTCTATTACGTGTGATAGGAGGATCTTAAAAAGGGATGTGAGGTGACTTGATTTACATTTTAAAAAGGTCGTTCTGGCTAATGTGTGTAGAATAGGCAAGAGGAGTAAAAGTGGAAACAGGAAGATTGCTAGAAGATTCTATTATAAAAGTCTAGGTAAGAGATGATGGTAGCTTAGACTGGGGTGTTAGCAATTAAGACTGAAATGTAGTTAAATACAGGGTATCTTTTGAAGGCAGAGCTGACAGGACACGCAGATGAATTAAATGTGGGATGTGAGAAAAAGAGAGGAATCAATGATGTTATTTAGGTTTTTGGCCAGTAAGGGAGCGGAGATACCATTTGCTACATGAGGTTACTGGGGGAGGAGCTTTTATGCATAGGAAATTCAAGAGTTCTTGTTTGAACATGAGATATTCAAATGGAGCTGCCAAGGGACAGTTTGAGCTAAGAGGAGGTGCTGGGGTTGGAGATATTAATTTGGGAGTTATTTGCATATATATGGTATTTAAAGTCATGGATCTAGATCAAATTATTTAGGAAGAGTAGTAGACAGTGAAAAAGCCAAGGGTACTCCCGACATTTAGAACTTAAAAAGGTGTCTTGAAGGACTTATTAGTTATCTTCAAGTATTATAAGGGCTCTATGTTTAATATAAATTTAGAAACATGAATCAGGACTAATGTGAGGAAGTCAACAGGAGCACATTTCTGTTCAATAAAGGGAACGACTTTTTAACACTTATAGCTAATGCCATATCTTATGAACATGGAATCACTGCAAATGTTCATATTTTCAACAAGTCACAGACTTTCTAGAAAGGCCTTTTGTATTGGGTAGGACTTATTCTATATAAATTCCAATGTCTTTTTCAAGATTTAAGACTCAATGTTCATCCTTCAATTTTTGTTTTCATGATGGTTTTCCTTATTCAGCAATCTTCAGAAGGTGCCTATTTGCCTCAAGATAAAATCCAAATGCCTCTGATTAACTTTTAAAAACTTCCTTGACTTTGCCCTAACTTACAACTTCATCTTCCTTTGTGATTATGAATTCCCTGCTCTAGTAAGGCTGCTTCTTCCTTCTCTACCACAGAAAAATGTTCATCTTGTCTTCTTACCTTTTCTTATCTCCTTGCCTGAGAGATCCAGTCCCTTTTCTTTCACTATTAAAGGAGTTAGAAACTCAAGGAAAAGCTTTGCCCTTTTTCTCTAGGACACAATCTATCAGACTCTTCTGAACTGCCATTGAGGTAATATAACATGTTAACTCATGTTAACAATCACATATTGAATTTTACATTGTAGTGTGTTATTATGTTACCACTTCATAAGTGCATATCTCATACTCTCAACAAGAATTTTATTCATTGTAATAGATACAGTTTATTGAGTTCCTACTTTGTTCCATTATCTTCTTATCTCAAATCCTCATAAAAACCTCCAGAAGGTAGGGTGTAGAAGCTCTCATCGCCTCACCCACATTCCCTTGTCACTCACCATTCTAGTGCATGGCCATGGAATCTCCCTGGTAACTCCCAGCTTTGCTTTCTCTCACCTGTGAGCATGGGACATCTCAGAAGTACAACGAGTTAAAGAATCTAGGAGCAGCCTTCATCAAAGGTGGAAGGGAGTTGGGGGATAAGTACCTCAGCTTCCTCACTCCTCATGTAGTATAACTCTGAGGTGTGTTTAACAAGATTTCCCCTAGTTCCCCATCGGATTGAGCTCGCACCCCTTGCCCACACTGATTACCTATTTGATGACATACCCTTTATTGGCTTCCTTCCCTTCCCTGTCTCACTTCCCTCTGCAGTGGAGTTTCTTGTGATGATCTCTCAAATAATTTATAAACCAATTCTAGTCTTGGGGTCTGATTCTGGGGGAACCCAACCTCACAATAGGTATTGCTATCCACACAGGTAACAGATGAGAAAACTGAGACTCAGAGAGGTTAAGCAACTTGACCAGAGTTATAGAGCTAGCAGTGGCAGAGGAGGGATTTACATACAATCCCTCTGTCCAAGCAACTCAGGTTTGGAGCTGATTTACTATCTGTGTTATCATACTGTAACGCTCTGTGAACACTCAACAAAGAATCTGTCAAGTGACTATAAAAACCATAAAGATTTCAAGTCAGTTTAGCTTTTCTTTCCCTAATATCATTTATCTTAGTGTTAAATGCTGCATTTATTTATTAGATGATTAAATGTTTGCCTCACTCTAAATTGTATGATCCATGAGAGCAAGGACCATGCCTATTTTGGCTCAGCGTTGTTTCCTTGGAACTTAATAAATATTTGTAAGTGGAAGGAAAGATGTAATGGAAGCCATGAGTAAGCAGGAATCCTGAGATAGAGAGGTGTGGAGAGAGAGGTGGTTGGGGGTGGTTGATACTGGGGGCAGAATCAGAATCAGTGGCTGTGTTGAGCAGAGAAATAGAACGAAGGAGTGACAGGGCTCCTGAGCCATGGGAATGGTGGCACCGCGAAAGGAGATAATAACATGGTCCCCATTCTTCAGACATGACCACAAGCATGGCTGTTAGTGATCTTACAGTTCCCTATGAGACTAGATGTTTCGTTGGGGGACAGTTTGTTTCTCCTACCTTACTTCCCCAGAAATCCTTATAATAAACCTTCATCACTTAAGGTGAATTGACCACACCTTTGGAACTCAAAAGCTTACAGATCTGTCTGTTGAAGATAATAATATTGTCATACTTTTTCAGAGTTGTGAAAGAGACAGTGCACAAGAGAACACTTTGACAACTTTAAAAGTTTCTATCAATACAAATATAAGGCATGAATTTTGTACAACTTTTAACAAAACAAAACATATTATCAGATTATTTCTTCACAAATGCCACTGTAATACTCATGATAGTTTTTCTTGAATTTTTCCCATTTGGTCATCAATGAGCTATTTTATGTCCAATGCATAACCACTTTTGCTTCTATCCTATTATTTAGCTGAAAATACATGTTAAAAAAAAGACAAAATATATTTGAATCAAGCAATAAATAGTCCTAGAAAGTCACTCCCTCTGGTCAGCATTGCTCCAGTGATAATATTCATGTCTGGGAAATGGGTTCTCATCCCAGCCACACCATGACTAACACTGAATAAGCTTCTTAGCCATTTGTGCTAAATAGCCTTAGTTAGGTCATAGAATAGGATAACTGAAATACAAAATGACTCCAGTATAACAAACAACATGCCTATATTTAACAGAAATAAATTCTTCATCACAGTGGTTCTCAAACCCTGGTGTAAGTAGTGCGAAGCCCCTACCCTTTGGCATTCATCTGTTCTATGCAGGCAGTGGTCTCTCACTGCAAACACCAGTTCCTTTCTACCTGTGGGCTTTCTCTAGCCAGGGGAGATGCTCAGGCTGCACACAGGGCAGTCTGGAGGTGTTGGAAAGGAGATGCTTTCAGAAGCAGCCCTCAACCAATGACAAACAGGAGCTCAAGAATAAAAACCAGTTTCAGTGTCCTTCAGGTGTGTCAGCTCTCAGAGGAGTTCTGTGCTATCTCCCAGAGCTCCCCGGTAGGATCGAGCCCCAGCTGCTCTTAGCAGTGACCAGATCCTTAACACATCTTGTATTAACTTCCTTCCCTTCCCTACTCTCCTTCTGAAATTTCCTAGGATCACCTCCCAAATAAACAACTTAACACTCAAGTCTTAGTTTCAGAGTCTGCTTCTGGGAAAACCCAAACTAGGATACCTGGTCTGCAAACCAATGCCAATTTTTAAAAATCCATGGAAAAATGAAAAAGAAGGATATAATATACCATGCACATTTCATGAAGCTAAATTTATGTAATTCAAAAGACTTTTGCTTTTTTGCTGAAATTATTTCCTCCCCCTTTCTTTTTGCTTTTTCCCTCTCTCCCTTCCTTTCTCTATCCCTGTCCCCTATTCCCCGACCCCGCTTTTCACTATTTCTGCTAGAAATGTCTTTTCCTTTTATGAAATAGAGTTGTAGGAAATGATAGTTAATAATAACAAAATACTCCTCACTTCACAAAATTCATAATTCAGTAGTCTCTCAATTTTGTTGAAGGTTTAGTAGTCTGTAAAATCCAGAAATCTGGAAGTTACTGCTGTACTACATGTTATATTTCATTGTTATTTTCACAATTAAAGAATGAAGAGAAAGTTAAAATATTAAAAAGTTGTGTTAAGATAACAAGTGAAATTGAGTTCTTCAAAAATGTGAATTAAGAAATAATTATAGTTAGAAATATCTTAGAAAGGTAGTTTTAGTTAGGTAAAGTTACATTACTCACAATTTCTTTTGATGTATATAAAACTCACCTTATTTTATCTGTGATTATCTCAAGGCTCTATTTAACCCTTTCATTGTATAGTTACTTTAAAGCCTATTAAAAAGGTTTGTGTATTTGATGTACTAACTAAATTCAGAGATGAATGGGTTACTGGGAGATTCTCAGGTAGACCCAAGAATGCAACCTGAATTCAGAGACTTTGCAAGATTCCTAAGGTGAAGAGGCCAAAGGTTAGTTGGATTCCATGACGGTGTTTCAGGTGGTATTTAAATTGTTACAGACAGAGGCAAAGAATGGGAGTGTAATGATGAGAAGAATGTGAACTGGAGTCCTATACCACCTTGAGTCCCCCATTTCCCTTGCCCTGAAACCATTCCACTTCCTTTTCTCTCTTACTTCTAGCATGGAGCACTATCATGTAAAGGAACCTGGTGCAGAAAGGAAAAATAGAACTATTCCTGGTTAGAGGAAACTAGTAGGCAAAGAAAAACAGACTAGAATTGATGAAGGGGGAAAATTTCTGATATAGAATAATGAAAAATCAGCAAAATAAAGACCAAAGGATAAAAATAACCTAAATAATAAAAAATACAGATATTTTTCTACTCTTCTTTTAAGAGAAGGGATATTTAGATCTAATTGATCTAAGCTCCTTTAACCATATGTAAGTTTAAATGTTTTAAGAGGGCTCCCAATAATTTTCTTTGAAGTTTATTTTACTGCCTCAGAGATTGTACTATAATTTCTCCATGGTGTTTATAATTTTCATCAAGCTTAGTTATTATACCACATACTGTAACCTCTGCAGAGCTATTTACTTTTTCATCAAAATAATTTCCACTAACCTATATCTCCTCAATGTTATTTGCTCAAAACATCTCCCTAATAAGGAAATTTGTGCTCTTGAAAATTTTAAGATGAGGTCAACAAATGCAGTAAGGATATTAGGGGTTAGGAGTAAAGGCTTCTTTTCAAAATTCTGAGGTCAATGAAACCTTTTGACACTCTTTAGAGAAACTTGGAAGCCTATTTGTTTAGCTGAGTATGCACTAGGGCATGAAACACAATAATACTCATCATGACTTCTTGCTTAGTTTTCCCTTCAGAAACTACTCAGATATTTGATCTAAATTCCTTGAGTTTCTCTAAAATTGTATTACTGAGTCAGAGTTACCTTTTCACATATTGAGTTATCAAAACTGCAAAATGTTTTGGAATGTATTACATTCATATTTGAGTGGCCAATAAAATCAGAATGAGCCAAATTCATTTTTTAAAAAATTGTGTTCAGGTTCTTTTACCTGTGTCTTTGCCCAGCATTTCTGATTGTTTATTCTTCATTAAATACTATGTTTAATTCCATATCTGGAATAACTTTTCTTAAATCACAGATATCAAAAATTGTTTTACTAAAAGTAAAAGCTATTTTGAATTTTCCTCTTTTCTTTTGTATACTGTTTTTCAGTGCCTCCCTGTTTAATATTATCTGTGAATTTAATTAACAGACTGTTTACTTCCCTTTGTTAACTAATGTTACATAACACCACATCTAACACCAGTCCCTGCAGAAACCCTGTAATGCCCCTCTCCAAATAAATATTTCATAGGTTTTTGTTCTTTTAAAATTTTCTTCAGTTTTTGACTCATGAAACTTCAAGGAGTGTATCTATGTCAGGAAATTCAGGGGCTTGGAAGAAAAGGAAAGGGAAACACAGAAGAAACTGAGAGAGAAATTAGCAGAAAAACAAAAACAAAAACTTGAGACTATAGAGACTGTAAATGAGAGATGGGCAGGTCAAGGTGAATAGAGAAAGAAAAAAGGCAATAGACAAAAATAAAGGAGGTAAAACATTTAGCCCTTTTGGAAAAAATTTAAAGTCAGTGAAGATAGAAGACTGATTTGAGATTAAGGAAATACACAAAGAATAGTAAAGATCAAGGCCTAGATCCATCCAATAAATGGAGTATATAAAAAAATTTGAAAATATCTCATCAAAAATATTTGGTAATCTCTTTAGATGAAAATGACAACACTACTCTAAGACTGAATATAATGTAAGGTATTGGTATTAGGTTGATACACAAATAGACATAGTAGATCCCACTGGTTGAGCAATTGATGTCTAAAGATGTGAGCTGATCTAATCCAGGATTTGTTAAAAGAATGGAGACCTGTTCAAAGCAGTTGGCAAGGATGCATAGCATTGGGCTAGGCAGTAGGATAGACTACAGGTTGTATCTGCAGTATACCTTTGTAGTAACTAGAAAACAATATAAATCAGTATGTAATTGATGTTGGACTACATTAAATATTGGCCTTTAGATGCTAAAGAATTTTCAAAAAAGGGGAAGGACATAATTCCGCAAATTAGAGTAGTGAATCTTACCTGGAATCTCAGGAAGAATACCTATGGTGTGTGAGCACTTAGAAAATATCAGTGATAACCCAGAGCTGGTGATTACCTACCAGTCCAATGTCCTACTTTCAAAGGCTGATGATGGTGTTGCATACCATTTTCTTGTTTAGCGTACTATAATATAGTGGTTCTTAAACTTAAATGTGCAAATCTTGGAGGGCGCGTTAAAACACAGATTACTGCATTTTCTGATTCAGAAGGTCTAGGGCTGGAGGGGTCCAAGAATTTGCATTTCTAACAAGTTCCTAGGATATTGCTGGTCTGAGACCACTCTTGTGATTAGTCAGTCCATCTTCACTCTCCCAGGTAGTACACTGCATAAGAGGTGAGCAGAATGAAGGAGTCCTTAGGATTACTGGTAATCACATTGTCACTGATTTGGCAAATAGGGTTATGGAAATAGACATTTCTAAAGGAAAATATCTTGTGTGCACCTTGCCACCTCGTTTACTGGTCTTTTCCTTTTTCCCTTGGCCTCTATTTCAGACCCTTCCCATCCTTAATGTGCTTCTTGTTGGTTTGCCTATCCTTAGCAGAGAAAATACTGATCTCAAAGATCAATATTTAATGGTATTTAATGTGGGATTCCTCCTGGGAGAATGCAAAATATAAGAATAATATATTAATCCAAAAGGGCAAATCAGATACTGGAATTTCAAAAAATGGGAACGATTCCTCCACCTATGTTTATACATATTCCAGTAGAAAAGACAAAACAAAACCATTCTGTTCGGCTATATATTAAGAGTGAAATTTCAGTTTATTGATAATTTTTGAAACCATACATAATTGTAACTGACACTTTGGGACCTTGACATCTGCCAGTTGAAAGTGCTCTGTGCATTCACATGTACATCGTGGAGTATGCCCTGCCGTGTTTTGCACACAAACGAGGACAAAAGGGCGTTGATTAGTGATGTCTGGGGCACCTCTCCTCTCCACACCTTATTAGTTACCCAACAGACTTACAATGGCAAGGTAGTGTGTGTGAAAGAGAAAGAAAAAGAGAAAGGGAATAGAGGGAGAGAGTGGGAGAAGAAAACAAAACGTGTACGGTGGTAGAAATCTGACTTCAAACAACCACTATTTCTACTAAAATTCTTAGCCCTCCCCATATGGCCCCCCCCCATTATCCATCTCGCTTTGAGTTTCAGAACCCAGTTTTTAAAATTTCATTTTATTTTTTAGCTTGTAAGAGTCATATAGTAATTTATACTATGAAAAGAAAACGGAAACAGTAACAGTACGGTCTCGACCTTCCAAGCGGGCCGCCCCCTCCAACCCCCCACCTCCGAGGGCCTTGAATGTCTGGTTTCTGCGCCGCCGGCCACGGGTGTTTGTTCTACCGGTCAGGAAGCAAGGAACTGGCTTCGCGGCATCTTCCTTTCCCTCTCCCCGGTCCTCCCTCGTCAACCCCTGCTTGTCTCTCCCGTCTCTCCTGTTTTCACCGCGCTGAGCGGCCGCGCGCACTGGACCCACTCCTCCCCTCCTCCGCCTCACCGGCCCTTCAAACAAAGCCCAGGGAGGCCGGCGCACGAGAGATGCGGCCGCGCCGCCACGCGCTCCACCCGGAGCCGGACAGCGAGCGCGGCCGCGCACCGCGCGTCCCCGCCGCTTCCTTCCCTCCCGACTCTTCCTTTTCCTTCTCCAGGCCCAGCCCCCCAACCCCCGCGCCGGGAAGGCGCCTGCGCAGAAGCTGCCCTCTCCCTCCTCCTCCCCCGCCCTTCCTTCCCTCTGCTCCTCCTCCCGTGCCCCGCCTTCCTTTCTCTCTCGTCGATTTCACTGAGCGCTCCAGGTTGCGAGCAGTTCAGTCCGTTTTCCCACTACCCCGCCCCCCTTCCTCTTTTCTCCCCACCCCTCGCGTCTCAGCCCCGTGGAGGATGAAGCGGCTGCAGTGGCCCCAGCCCCAGCAGCGGCACCGGCGGTGGCTGCGGTGGGGGTGGCCGGAACTGGGGTGGTGAAGAAGCGGTGGCGGCGGTGGCCGTGGCGGTGGCTGAAGGAGCAGCAGCCGCCCCAGCCGCTTCCCCTGTGCTTCCCTTCCTCTTGAGTGCAGCCAGGAAGTTTTTCGCTTCTGTGCATGTGTGTGTGCGTGAGTGTGGGTGTGTAAGGTGAAGATTTGGGCGGCGTTTGTGCAGGCGTTGGTTTTTTTGCCCACTTCTCTTCCCGTAACCCGGGTAGCTCCCGAGCCTGGGCTGTGGCCCGAAGAGGGGGCGCGGCGGCGGGCTCTCTCCTTTTGTTGTTGTTTCCTCCGCCTGGGGAGCTGAAGAGGGGACGCGCCTGGGTGGGGCGGCTCGGAGCCCGGGCCTGGTGGCCCCCGGGGCTCCCGGGCGGGCAGGGTAGGGCAGAGTAGAGCGGGCTTCAACATGATGGCGGCCGAGGCCGGCAGTGAGGAGGGCGGCCCGGTCACCGCCGGGGCAGCAGGAGGCGGCGGGGCCGCGGGCTCCAGTGCCTATCCGGCAGTGTGTCGGGTGAAGATACCCGCCGCCCTGTCTGTGGCAGCCGCCCCCTTTCCTGGGCTGGCGGAGGCTGGAGTGGCCGGGACTCTGGGTGGCGGAGCCGCTTTGGGGTCAGGGTTCCTGGGACCCGGGTCTGTGGTGGGGGCACTGGGGGGAGCCGGACTGTCAGGGGGAGGTGCTGCTGCTGGCGTGGCTGGTGCTGCCGCCGCCGGACCTGGCGGGGAGATGGCTTTCACCAAGGGGACCACTTCGTTGCCTGCTGAGACCTTCGGGGCAGGCGGCGGATTCCCTCCTTTGCCGCCGCCTCCTCAGCTGCCCCCTTTGGGCGCGGGCCTGGGAACAGTGGACGAAGGTGACTCTCTGGATGGACCAGAATACGAGGAGGAAGAGGTGGCCATCCCGCTGACCGCTCCGCCAACTAACCAGTAAGTCAAGACCGGTGTTTTGGGGGAAGCTGACTCCTGGAAAGAAGTGGGAAAACATGCCTCGTTCTTTCAGCTGTTACTCGTTGTGAAAAGTTTTGAAGCTTATGGTTCTGTGCATAGGGATTTAATTTGATCACTCATCTTCCCTACAGGCACACTCCCTGGCGGCTTGGTATATTTATTGCTCCTCTGGGAAGATGTAAAGTTTTAAAGATGGGAAGCATGGGAAAATGTGTATCCAGTGAGAACCGGATATGGTTCTGCCCCTTCCAAATTGAGGTGGCGTCCTGGGATTCAGCTGAGCTTGCAGCTACCAAGGCAGTCGTAGTCTGTATTAACCTGGTTGTGTTCCCTGTTGAAGCTAGGTGACTAGTGAGAAGCTTGGAATACAAGCATTTAAATGAGTATTGTGTTAATATCATTCGCAACATGCATTGGTCAGAATGCTTTGTTTTTGTTGCACTGCAAATCCCAGCTTCTGCCTGTTGAAAGCATTGCGATGCAGAGAAGTCTTTGGATCACTTTTGAAAACGTGGGTCAACGAGAAAGGAAAGTTCTGTTAATTACAGGTGTGGTTAAGGGCTCATAGTCCAACAATATTTGTAACTTGTGCCGTAGAATTCCCATTTATTAATATTAGTGTAATTCTTCTATAAGTTGAAGCTTTCTAAGCACAATATTGGAGCAAAACAAAATTAATAGTGTGCTTCCCTTTAACACTTTGTTGGTGGCAAATACAGTATTCTATTTGAAAATTAATTTTGACAGTCTACTGCGGAATATATATGACAAATGACTTTTCTATATATAGTACCTCCCCCTTGTTCTCTTCATAAGTGAACTTAGGTATGTATTTATAAAGCTGGACCTTGGTGAGAGGAAAATGTTGATGGGAAGAGGTAATAGTAGGTAAAATTTGCTTTATAGATCCCTCATATCTGTCTTAATTTTCCTTTAGAATGTTGACAACCTTGGTGAGTATCAGAAGAAGAAAGATTTGGTTTCTGTGTTGACAATCACTCTAGACAATTGCAGGTTTTTTTGTTTTTTCGTGGGTTTTGTTTTCATTTGTTTTTTGTTTTTTTGATAATCTTTGGAAGATTTAAAAAGGACTTAACGAATTAGGACATTTTTGACTTAAGGCTACATCTTTTGATGGAAAAGTAAAGTTAGTCTTACTTAGGTCAGCCATGGTTTAGGGGTGTTGTATTCCTTTTATGTTATTCATTGTGAGTTCAATTTTTTGGTCTGATTTCATACCAACTTATCATTTCACATCTGTGTATTGCAGACTTTTCTGAAGGTGTTCTGAGGGTGTTAAAAATTTAAAATATACTGCACTGTTTACACACCTTCAAGCCTTTTTGAAAAAATCACTTAAGTATTAAGGTTCCTGTGGTTACGATAAAGTGCAACTTTTCATTATGAAAGAATATAGGCTTATGCCAGTTATTAACTAAATTGAATTAGGCATATTTAGTATATTGCAGTTTTAAATATTTATAAAGGTAGAATTTATTTTGTAGAGCAATTTTAGCTTCACGGCAGAATTGAGCAGAAAACACATAGTGTTCCCATTAAATTTTTAATAATAAACATGAGTGAGTATATAGGAAAAATTATGTTTCTGAGAAGTCCATTTGAAATTTTCATCATTATTGTTTGTATTTGGGAATAAAAATATTATTTGTGTGACTGTGTATATGAGAATTGTACCTGTTCTAAAAGGTATCCTCCATTTCTAGTATGTTTTTTAAATTTGCCACTGAGAAGTACAAATTTCCCTCTTTTCTTTATCTTAGATATCAACCCAAAGTCACTGGAGGCAATACAGTGTAGTGGTTAAGCGTGCAAATTCTGAAGTTAGACAAGATTTGGGTTGGAATCCTGACTCTGCTACTAACTAGCTGTGTGATCTTGGAAAGGTCAGTTTCCCCATCTGTAAAATGGGGACAATAATGGTGTCTCCCTCATACGGTCGTGTGTTTTTTTTTTTTTTTTTTTTGCGGTATGCGGGCCTGTCACTGTTGTGGCCCCTCCCGTAGCTGAGCACAGGCTCAGCGGCCATGGCTCACGGGCCTAGCCGCTCCACAGCATGTGGGATCTTTCCGGACCGGGGCACGAACCCGTGTCCCCTGCATTGGCAGGCGGACTCTCAACCACAGCGCCACCAGGGAAGCCACATATGGTCGTTTTTAAGGTTAATGAGAACCCCCTGAACATATTCAGCACAGTATCTGGCACATAGTAAGTGTTCAATAAATTAGTAGTCTCGCCATATAATATATAATTTTATTGTCATTAAATTGCCTACTAATTCTATTGCTATAGGAACTCCCTTACTAATAACTATTTGAGAGAATGTTTTGAACTCCGAAGGCCTGTCTACCAAGATTGATTATATCAAAAATTTTATTTTAAATTCATAAAGGCTTCTAGCAGGCTAAGCAGGTTTAGAGATGGAATTCAAGTGTTTTCTATAAATTCCTATTTTTAAATAAAAGGAAAAGCCTTAACGACTTTGTTAAATAATGTCAAATCTTTCATAAAAGTATTGAAGAAATGCTTTTGGACTAATATATGATTACTAGTGACTGGTCACCTTAGTTATTGATAGCATGATATTAAGGAGGTTCAGGTCATAGGATCGAGTCCACAGTGGTTTGTTAGATAGACCAGGGTTCCCTGGTCATGGAGTTCAACCATGTGTCCAGCTGGTTCAGTGCTGTTGGTCACAAGAGTCAAGTGACAATATGTAGATAGACCAGTGCAAATATAATAACACTATTAGTATTTTGTACCTTGTTTTTCTGTGTGCATGGTGAATCATTAGTCTCATGTTTATTACTGAGCATTTTCATTAGTTGGGTTAAGGCGAGAAAAGTTTGTAGAATTATAACTATTACATGTATTTGAATATTCTTTTTTTGTGTGTGCAAAGTTTGAGGAAAAAATTTTAAAAAGAAAAAAAATTCTCCCCATATATTTTTATGCTATAAAAGGTTCTGTATCTAAAATTGCTAACAAAGTGTTTTTTCAGTACAGGTACTCCCTGTATTGTTATGTAGCTGCTTTTCGTGGTCCTTGTTATTTCTTTCTCTTTTCCCCAGGGGTGAGGGGTGATAGGAAAGGAGAATAGTTCCCTTAGTCCACCATCAATTATGTACAGAGATTTTTAACTATGAGCCTGCAGTAGCAGGAGGCTCTTGGGCTGAATCCAACTGACAGATATATATTGCTTGCTCGTAGTGTATTTGGAGCATTTAGTGATTACTTGCCACCATTTAAAAATAGGAAAACTTCATGTTTAAGAAGTCTCGATTTCTAGCATCACTTGAGAAATCAGAGGAGTTGGCTCTACCTGGTTGCTGTTCCTGCTTGAGAATAGATTTCTAGAGCTGAGTAGTGATTGCCCCATTTAGGTGAATTCTGAGCTCTACAGTTAACTGTGGTTACTACCAGGCCTGCTTTGCCTTTGATGTTATTTGCCTGGCATCTGGCTTAACTAGATCTTACCCTGGACCTAAAACGCAGGCTTTCTCAAGCCTGAAAGTAGAAGAAAAAAGAAATAAGGAATGTAAATAATACCTTTCTTTTACTTAAGAATCATCTTACTGTTTCTACAAAAATAAAATCATTCTTAAGTCAAATCATTGTTAAATGTTAGTACTAAGACATGTAGCATTCATTAACTTTGTCACCGATTGCATTGTAACTCTGGGTGAGTCATTATTTCTTAATAAAAATGGGGGTGAGAATTGAAGAGATTAGTTATGGACAAATTGGTTCCTGACCAGGACCAGATATTTTTGCTATATGAGTAGTAGAGCAATGTAGTAGGAGCTTAATTTAAGGGATACAACAATGAGTAAGATTCCCCTTTTCTTAATGTCTCTCTAGTAGAAAGTTAAGTTACCAATTACTGTCAATTCAGGCTAGCTTAAGATAAATATCATGAGTGAAGTATGAGCAAAGGGTCATGGGTGTTAAAAGAATAAGATATTTATATAATTAGAATCAGTAAAGTCTTAGAGGAAAAGTAGCAGGTATGTTTTCAATGCTGCTTAATTTATTCTGAACAAGAGGTAATTGGTTCCTATGCCCTTTGCCTAAAGATTCTGTCAGGTAGAAAAGAATTACAAATTAATGAATATAAACTTTTGACCTTTAGTGAGGCGTCTGTCCTACTGAACCCTTTTTTTTTTTTTTTTTCCGGTACGTGGGCCTCTCACTGTTGTGGCCTCTCCCGTTGTGGAGCACAGCCTCTGGACGCGCAGGCTCAGTGGCCATGGCTCACGGGCCCAGCTGCTCCGCGGCATGTGGGATTTTCCTGGACTGGGGCACGAACCCGTGTCCCGTGCATTGGCAGGCGGACTCTCAACCACTGTGCCACTAGGGAAGCCCCTATTGAACTCTTAATTATTTACCTGTGGTCTGGGGTAGGTTGAAGGGGGTGCCTACAGTTAACTGAGAATACACAGCACTACCAAAGGCTTGAATTGGTCTGGATCATTGATTAGCCACTCTAGGGAAACCAGGCAAACATTATTGACAGAGCCAAAAAAAAAGACCCAAAAGCCAAAACAACAGCAACAAAAAAACCTGACAGGGATAAATTAGGAAGAAGCAGGGGAAAATAAAGAGGTCTTTTGGTTGCTTTGCTCCCTATCTCTTTACTAGCCATTAGGGAAATGAGAGAATGCCTTTAAGAGCAGCTCAAATACTCCAAACAGTACCTCGGTGGGGGCAGGTGATGGAACTTAGAGCGATTATTGTCAGGTATTACTGATGACATTTCTTGGTTGCTTACTACCTAACAGGAACTGTTCTAATTGGTTTACATGTGTTGTTGTAGTTGCCTACTGCTTCACTCCAAAACTTAGTTGCTGAAACATTTATTTGCTCTTGATTCTAAAATTTGGGCAGGGCTTGTTGGGGACTGCTCCATGTGTCACCTGTTGGCTATAATGTCCAAGGTATCTTTTTAACTCATAAGTCTGGTACCTCAGCTGGGATGGCTGGAACAGCTGGTGGATAGCTGGGCATCTGTGTGTGTATGTGTGTATCTGTGTCCATGTCTCCCCCCACCCCAACTTCTCCATTTCATTAGCTTGAACTTCTCCACAGCATGGCAGATGGGTTCCATGAGGGAGCATTCCCAGAGGACAGGCCTCACCTGCCAATACTTATTAAACCTCTCTGTTCTTCATGTTTGCTAACGTTCCAATGGCCAGTGCTAATCACGTGAGTCAGTCTAGATTTAGTGTGGGAGTGGGCTATAAAAGGGCACCAATATTAGAAGGTGAGATTTCTTGGGGGCATCAGAGTAACTGCCTACTGCATGTATTATTCATTTACAAGTAAATATTAGATAATATTAGAATACTAGTGGTTAGGGAAAGCATGGGAGAAAGGGCAAGTACTTTGAAGTTTTTCCCTTAGGGTCTACATGGTAAATTGTCTTTCATCGAATGGTCCAAATATCCCCACAATATATTTTGCTTCTGACCACCATTATCTTAATTTTAAACCAAAGATACTGAATATGGATGTTGGTTATGGCTCATTGTTTGACTATGCCAATGTATGTATGGTAGGTGTGTTATCTTGAAATCACGTGCAGTACATTTCAGTTGTGGGCTAAATAAAAAATAGTTGTTATCAGGTAAAATGTATGGATAACTTCTCCATATGTCTAATCACATCTCAATGGGATTTGGAGTATGCTTTTAGGTGTTCCAGTGATTACATGATTTTGTGAGTAAAACAATGAACATTGCGGGGGGACAGAAAGAAATATAAAAGAAAGTACAATGTAGCTGGACAATAAGGCATTAATGATATAGAAATAAGATGATAAAATTAATCTACGGACACATTGTACTAATTTTTCAAATTAGAGGATAGTTTTGGAAGAGTTGAAAGAATGAGAGTGTATGAAAGTGATTTTGAAATTTTATACTGTAATTCTCTTTTACTAAAGCTTTATAGAAAGTTAAATTATCTTTTTGTAGCATCAGTATTTGATGTTATAGTAGTTCCCCCTTATCCACGGCTTCACTTTCCACGATTTCAGTTGCTCTCGGTTGACCATGGCTCAAATATATTAAGCGGGGCTTCCCTGGTGGCTCAGTGGTTGAGAGTCTGCCTGCCGATGCAGGGGACACAGGTTCGTGCCCCCGTCCGGGAAGATCCCACATGCCGCGGAGTGGCTAGGCCCGTGAGCCATGGCCTCTGAGCCTGCGCGTCCAGGAGCCTGTGCTCCGCAATGGGAGAGGCCACAACAGTGAGAGGCCCGCGTACCACAAACAAACAAACAAAAAATATTAAGCAGAAAATTCCAGAAATAAGCAATTCATGAGTTTTAAGAATTGTACACCTTTCAGAGTAGTGTGATGAAATCCTGCTCCATCCCGCCCAGGCATGAACCATACCTTTGTGCAACGTATCCTGCCATCACTTAGTGGTCCTACCTTGGTCGACAGATTGACTGTTGCACTATCACAGTGCTTGTGTTCAAGTAAGCCTTATTTTACTTAATAATGGCCCCAAAGCGCAAGAGTAGTGATGTTGGCAATTCGGATATTCCAGAGAAGCTGTAAAGTGCTTACTTTAAGTGAAAAGGTGAAAGTTTCCTACTTAAAAGGGGATGAAAAAAATCATATGCAGAGATTACTAAGATCTACAGTAAGAACGAATCTTCTATCTGTGAAATTGTGAAGGAAAAAGAAATTCATGATAGTTTTGCTGTTGCACCTCAAACTGCAAAAGTTATGACCACAGTGTGTGATAGTGCTTAGTTGAGATGGAAAAGGCGTTACATTTTACAGAAAGATATTTTGAGAGAGACTACATTCATGTAATGTTTATTACAGTATATCGTTATAATTGTTCTATTTTATTATAGAACATATAATAAATGTTATTGTTGTTAATTTCTTACTGTGCCTAATTTATAAATAGGTATCTATATATGGGAAAAATAGAGTATGTATGGGATTCGGTACTAATTTGAGGTTTCAGGCATGCCTGGGAGTCTTGGAATGTATCCCCTGAGGATAAGAGAAGACTACTGTGTAATCAGGAGAGTGATATGCATAGATACATAGTATTTTAGTAAACGAGGAAACTCTTTCATTGACCATTGCAGAAGCAGACTCTGGTAGAGTGACTTGCTTAAAAGGTCAAAGAGCTAGGTGGATCTGGGACAGAATCCAGTTCCCATGATTTTTTAGATATGTTTCAATTTGAGTAATATTTAATTAATTTTTGCGGGGGGAGGAAGTGGAAAGGCAGAGGCCTATTATTGAGTAATCATTTACTATATTCTAGGCAGTTTACATAGGTTATCTCATTTAATTCTCATAACTATACAGTGAGAATAGATATTATCCACATTTTTTTTTTGTTGAGAAAACTGATAGAACTGGAATTCTCATGCAAATACTTTACTTGTTCCATTCCAGTGCATATAATACACACATATATACGTGCACCCATACAAAACTTAATATACTCCAGGACTGGCTAGTCATGGGGTGTTGGACTGAATTATATCTCTCCAAAATTCATAGATTGAAGCCCTAACCCCCAGTGTGACGGTGAATGGAGTTAAGACCTTTAAGGTAGTAATTAAGGTTAAATGAGGTCATAAAGGTGGATCCATAGTTCTATAGGACTGGTGTTCTCATATGAAGAGGAGGAGACAAATGGGAGCACATGTGAACAGAGAAAAGACCATATGAGTTCACAGTGAGAAGGTGGCTATCTGTATATAAGCCAAGGAGAGATGCTTCGCTTAGAAACCAACTCTGTTGGCAACTTAATCTTGGACTCAGCCTCCAGAACTGTGAGAAAATACATTTCTGTTGTTTAAGCCATCTAGTATATGGAATTCTGTTATGATATCCTGAGCTGACTGATACACTGCATAAACCTGCATCTTTAAAAATGGCTTTGGAGGATTTGGAGCAGATTAAATGCTCATTTACTACTTGAGAAACAGGGTCTTCATGCTTTTATTTCCTATTTTTCACTGTAGGAAAGAAAACGTTTCCTTATACTTTAGCTTCATTCTTCATGAGTTCGTGACTTAACATCTCCTCTTTTGGCTATACTTGTGTTGAAAGTTGGAAAGCATTTAAATGCATGTCTGATTATTATAGTGTGAAAAGATCCTACACAAGATTGTGGGTGGTAGCTGTAGAAAACCTATGGGTGAGACATTACTCCAGGAGATTTTCTGTATTCACTCTGTGTTCATTGTTGTAACATTCAGTGTTACTTTTAAAATTCTTCTCTTTTATGTATCTGTCTCTAGCTAAGGGAAAGACCTAGAGATATCCCTCTCAATTCTTTTAAGTCTTCTTTGTAGGTATAGCCCACTACACTGGGTTCACAGTTAAGATACTTGTATAATAGTAGAACCATACCTCTCTTCCATCCATGTCTATCTACCTAAATATTGATTTATCTCTCAGATTTTCCAATTAAACTTCTTATTTTGAGATAATTGTAGATTCATATTTAGTTGTAAGAAATAATAGAGATGTTTCTTTCACCTATTTTTCCAGATATATGGCAATATCTCGTGATATCACAACTAGGAGTCAATTTCATTGATATAGTTCATTTATTCAGATTTCACCAGTTCTACATACACTGTGTGTGTGTGTGTGTGTGTGTGTGTGTGTGTGTATGGTGTTTATTTAAATCTATGCGGTTTTATCACATGGGTAGATTTGTATAATCATCACCACAGTAAAGATACAGAACAATTTCATTACTCCCAGGATCCCTTGTGTTGTCCTTTTATAACTAAACCCACCTTTCTCCATCTTTAACCTCTGGCAACCACTAATCTGTTCTTCATTTTGTCATTTCCAAAAGACTATATAAATGGACTCATACAGCTTGTAACCTTTTTTTTTTGGTCAACGTCTTTACTGGAGTATAATTGCTTTACATTGCTGTGTTAGTTGCTGCTGTATAACAAAGTGAATCAGCTATACGTATACATATATCTCCATATCCCCTCCCTGTTGCGTCTCCCTCCCACCCTCCCTATCCACCCCTCTAGGTGGTCAGAAAGCACTGAGCTGATCTCCCTGTGCTATGCAGCTGCTTCCTACTAGCTATCTATTTTACATTTGGTAGTGTATATAGGTCCATGCCACTTTCTCACTTCATCCCAGCTTACCCTTCCCCCTCCCCGTGTCCTCAAGTCCATTCTTTACATCTGCGTCTTTATTCCTGTCCTGTCCCTAGGTGCTTCAGAACCATTTTTTTTTAGATTCCATATATATATATGTGTTAGCATACAGTATTTGTTTTTCTTTTTCTGACTGACTTCACTCTGTATGACAGTCTCTAGGTCCATCCACCTCACTACAAATAATTCAATTTCGTTTCTTTTTATGGCTGAGTAATATTCCATTGTATATATGTGCCACATCTTCTTTATCCATTCATCTGTCGATGGAGACTTAGGTTGCTTCCATGTCCTGGCTATTATAAATAGTTCATACAGCATGTAACCTTTTGGAATAGCATTTGTCACTGAACACAATTCCCTCAAGATTTATTCAAGTTCTTGCTTGTATCAATACTTTGTACCTTTTCGTTGCTGAGTAGTATTCCATGGTATGGATATACTACAGTTTGTTTAATCATTCACTCATCAGAGAACATTTGGGTAATTTCCAGTTTTAGCTATTATGAAAAAAAGCTGCTATGAACATTTGTGTTTATGTTTTTGTGTGAACATAAGTTTTCATTTCTGTCAGATAAATGTCCAAGAGTGCAACTGCTGGATCGTGTAGTAATTGCATATTGAGTTTTATAAGAAACTGCCGATCTATTTTCTAGAATAGCTGTATCCTTTTACATTCTCACTAACAATTCATGAGTGATCCTGATTCCCTATGTCCTCACTACTAACCATTTTTTATTTTAGCAATTCTCATTGCCTAGTGATCACTAGATGCCTAGTGATATCTCATTGTGGTTTTGTTATGCATTTTTCCTAATGATTGATGATATTGAAACTTTTTATGTGCTAATTTGCTATCTGTATATCCTCTTGGGTGAAATGTCTGTTCATCTCTTTTGCCCATTTTCCAGTAGGATTGTTTGTTTATTATTGAGTTTTAAGAGTTCTTTATGTATTCTAAATATTAGTCCTCTATCTGATAATGTGGTTTGCAAATATTTTCTCCTATTCTGTAGCTTGTCTTTTTCTCCTTTTAACAGGGTCTTTCACAGAGCAAAAGTTTTTAATTTTTATGAGGCTTAAGTTATTAATATTTTCTTCTATAGGTTGTGCTTTTAGAGGCAAGTCTAAGAACTCTTTGCCTAGCCTGGATCACAAAGATTTTCTCCTATGATTGTTTCCAAAAGTTTTGTATTTTTATGTTTTACAGTTAAGTCCATGATCCATTTTGTTTTCTTTTTTATAAAAGATATGGTTTAGATTGAGGTTCATATTTTTGCCCAGGAATATCCGATTACTCTAACACCATTTGTTGGAAAGGCAAATATCTTTCTTCCATTGAATTGCTTTTGCACTTTGATAAAAAATTAATTGGGCATATATGTGTGGGTTTACTTCTGGGTTCTTTATTGTATTCTGTTGGTCTGTATGTCTCCATTTGCTGATATCACACTCTTGATAACCGTAGCTACATAGTAAGCCTTAATATTGGGTAGAGTGATTCTCTTTTCAGTATGTTTTTAGCTATTCTAAGACATGTCTTTATGTATAAATTTTAGAACAAGCTTGTCCATGTCTACAAAAACTTTGTTGAAATTTTCATAGGAATTGCATTAAACCTATAGATCAGTTTTGGGAGAACTGACATCTTTACTATATTGACATGGTATGTTTCCATTTATTTAGTTCTTTGATTGCTTTAATCAGCATTTTGTAATTTTTAGTATATCAATCCTGTATGCCTATTGTTTAATTTGTACTTTTTTTTTGGTTTTGTTTTATTTGGAGCAGTTTTGTAAATGTTATGTTTTTAAGTTTCCACATGTTCCTTGTTAGTATATAGAAATGCTGATTGATTTTTGTATGTTGGTCTTATATCCTGTGACCTTGCTAAACTTACCTTTTAGTTTTAAGAGACTTTTTACAGATTCCTTGGGATTTTCTACATAGACAATCATGTCAACTGCAAATAGGGGCTGTTTTTTTCTTTCTTTCTGATCTGTATGACTTTTATTTCTTTTTCTTGTCATATTGCAGTGGCTAGAACTTCTAGTACTATATTGAATGAGAGTGGTGAGAGCAGACATCCTTGCTTTGTTCCTTGTCTTAGGTGGAAAACATTTAAATGTGTTTTGCCATTAAATATGATGTTAACAGTAGCTGTTTTGGGGGGAGAGTGGATAGATGCTCTTTATCAAGTTGAGGTTGATCACCTCTCTTCCTAGTTTACTGTGAGTTTTTACCATGAATGGGTGCTGGATATTTTCAAATTCTTTTTTCTGGGTCAATTTATATGATCATATGATTTTTTCCGTAGCATGTTAAGATGGTAGCTTACTGATTTTTTTAATGTTGAACCAGCCTTGCATAGCTGGAATAAATCTCAGTAGGTTATGGTGTATAATGTTTTTCAAGAATTGCTGAAACTCAGGTTTTTGATGTGTTGAGAATGTTTGTTTCTAAGTTCATGAGAGATATTGGTCTGTAGTTTTCTTGTGATATCTTTGTCTTGTTTCAGTATTTGAATAATACTGGCCTCATAGTATGGGGTAGGAAATGTTCCCTACTCTTCTGTTCTTTGGAAGAGTTTGTGAAGTATTGGTATTAATATTTGGTAGAATTCTCTAGTGAAAACATCTCAGCATGGGATTTATTTTTTTTGGAGATTTTAAATTATGAATTCATTTTAAATGGTTATAGGGTTATACATCTTATTTATATTATTTTGGTTGGATTTTGGTAGTAAGTGGGTTCATTTCTTCTAATTTGTCTAACATAGCAGCATAAACTTGTTTGCATTATTACCTAGTTACCCTTTTGATGGCTGTAGAATAGTGATATTCTCTTTTATTCTTGAGACTTGAATTTGTGTCTTAACTCTTCTTTGTTTTGTCAGTCTTGTTAAAGCGTTATCATTTCTATTAATTTTTTCAAAGGTTAGCTTTTTGTTTCATTGATTTTTTTTCCCCTTATGGCCTTGTTTTAAATTTCATTGATTTTTGCTCTTATTTTTATTCTTTTTTTCTGATTGCTTTGGGTTTATTTTGTTCCTGTTTTTCTAGCTTCTTGAGGAAGGAATTTAAGATGATTGATCTGAGACTTTCCCTGTTTCCTAGAGTAAGCATTTAATGCTATACTTTTCCCTCTTAACCCATCTTTAGCCATATTCTGCATCTTTTGATATGTTGCCTTTTCATTTTCACTCAGTTCTGTGCTTCTTTTTTTTAACTTTACATTGAGACTTACATTTTGACTCATGAATTATTTAGAAGTGTGTTGTTTCATTTCCAAGTGTTTTAAGATTTACCAATTGTCTTTCTGTTATTGATTTCTCGTTAGAGTCCATTATGGTCAGAGAACATACCCTTATGATTTCAGTACTTTTAAATTTGTTGAAGTTTGTTTTATAGTCTGGGATTTGGATATGGTCTATCTTGGTGAATGTTCCATGGATGCTTGAAAAAAATGTGTATTTGGCTGTTCTTTGGTGGAATGTTCTATATATGTCAATTAGATTCTTCTGTTTGTTTTGTTCAGAACTTTTAAATCTTTCCTCATTTTCTGTTTAGTATTTCTGTGAGTTTCTGAGATAGGAGTCTTAAAGTTCCCACTATAATTTTGAATTTATCTATTTTTTCTTTCAGCTCTATCAGTTTTTGCTTCATATACTTTGGGGCCCTGTTGTTTGGGTGTACACATTTAGGATTGTTATGTATTTCTGGTGGATAGATCCTTTTATCATTATCTAATGTCCCTCTTTTGTCTCTAGCAATTGTCTTTGCTCTTAAGTCTATCTAATAGTAATATAGCAACTCTTGCTTTTATTTTGTTTACCTGTACATTTTTCCATCATTTTACTTTCAATGTGTCTTATTTTAAGTGATCTAATTATAGAGAACTTATAGTGGCGTCTTTTTTTTTTTTTAGTTCATGCTGTTAATCTGTCTTGGTGTATTAAATATTTATGTTTACAGTAATTATTAATATTTTAGGGCTTAAGTCTGCCATTTTACTTTTTGTTTTCTGTTTGTTCTCTTTCTCATTTCTCTTTTTCTCTTTTCTTGCTTTCCTGTGGGTTACTCGAACATTTGTTAGGATTTCATCTTGAAGTATTTATAGTGTTTTTTCAATATATCACTTTGTAGATACTAAAATAACATATGTAATTTACCACAGTCTATGGGTATAAGCATTTTATCAATTTGAGTGAAGTGGGGAAACTATTCTTCCACTTAGATCCCTTTACCTTCCCACTTTGTAAATATTGTTCTTTTGACTATTTCTTCTACATACATTGGGCAGCTTTTCTGATGGTGTTAATATTTTTGTTATTGTGGTAAAATATACATGACATAAAACTTATTTTAATCATTTTTAGGTGTATAGTTCTGTGGTATAAAGTACATTGTTGTTCAACCATTGTCACCATTGTTCTCCAGAACTTTTCCATCTTCCCCAGCTAAAACTGTACCCATTATACACTAACTTTCCAAACCCGTTTTCCTCAGCCCCGGCAACCACCATTTTACTTTCTGTTTCTATGAATTTGACTACTCTAGGTACCTCGCATAAATGGAGTCATAGAATATTTTACTTTTGTAACTGACTTGTTTCACTTAGCATGTCTTCAAGGTTCATCTGTGCTGTAGCAGTTGTCAGAACTTGTTTCTAAAGTCTGAATAACATTCTAGACTTATTGCACATTTTGTTTATCCATTTATCTGTTTGTGGGCGCTTGGGTTGCTTCCCCTTTTTGGATATTGTGAATAATGCTGCTTGAACATAGTGTATAAATATCTGTTTTAGTCACTGCTTTCATTTTGGGAATAGGAATTTTTGGGTCATAGGGTAATTCTGTGTTTAAGTTTTTGAGGAATTGCCATATCATTTTTGATAGCAGCTATACCATTTTATAGTCTCACTAGCAATGTATGAGGGTTCTAACTGCTCCATATCCTCACCATCACTTGTATTTTCTTTTTTTTTCTTTGTTTGTTTTTTGGATTTTTTTGGAGATGAAATAGCGATCCTGATGGGTGTGAAATGGTTTCTCATTGTGGTTTTGACTTGTATTTTCCTAATGAATAGTGATGTTGAGCATCTTTTCATGTACTTATTGTCCTTTTTTATATCTTCTTTGTAGGAATGTCTCTTTTCAAGTCCTTTGTCCATTTTTTAATCAGGTTGTTTGTTTTTGTTAAGTTGAAGGAGTTCTTTATATATTCTGGATATCAGTCCCTTTTCAGATAAATGGTTTGCAAATATTTTCTCCTGTTCTGAGGGATTGCTTTTTCACTCTGTTGATAGTGTCTTTTGATACACAGAGGTTTTTAATTTTGATGAACTCCAGTTTTTTATGCCTGTATAATTTTTATTCCATTCATCTGTTATGGTTTTAAAACCTCTTGAGTAGAAAGGTAGTCTATTGTATTTACCCATATTTTTGCTTTTCTCATTGTGCTTTCTTCTTTCCTGATGTTCCAAGAGTCCTTGTTTTATCAATTGAAGAACTTCCATAGCCATTCTTGAAGGATACATCTGGTAGTGACAAATTCTTCTAGTTTTCCTTTGTCTGCTGTGTCTTTATTTCCGCTTCATTCCTGAAAGATAATTTTGTCAGATACAGAATTCATGGTTAACAGTTCTTTTCTTTCAGCACTTGAAAAATTTTTTGTTACTTTCTTCAGACCTTTGTGGTTTCAGATTAGAAAACTGCTGTCATTTGAGTTGGTGTTCCCTATAGGTAATGCATCCTTTCGATGTGGTTGCTTTCAGGATTTTTCTTTGTCTTTCGTTTCAAATATGTATGTCAAGGTGTAACTTCTGTGGGTTTACCTGTTTGTGGTTTGCTCACTATAATCTGTAGCTTTACATCTTTCTCCAAATTTGGAAGTTTTCAGCCATTTGTTGAATACTCTTCAACTCTACTCTTTTTCTCTTCTTTTCATGGGGCTCAAAATGATATGGATCTAGATCTTTCATTATTGTCCCATCCATCTACGAGACCTTGTTGTTTTCAGTGATTTTTCTTTTTTGTTCATATTGGGTGAATTCTGTTGATCTGTCCTCAAGTTCACTGATTCTGTTCTCTATAATTCCTACTATTGAGCCCATCTAATAAGTTTTTGGTTTTCTTTCTTATTGTAGTTTTCAGCTCTGTAATTTCTTTTTGGTTGTTTTTTTTTATATTTTCTATTTCTTGGGTTGAATTTTGTCTGTTTCAAGAGAATTTGTAATTGATGGATGGAAAATTTTTATGATGGCTGCTTTACAGTCTTTGTCAGATAATTCCAATGTCTGATTCATATCAGTGTTGGCATCTGTTAATTGTCTTTTTCTCATTCAAGTAGTGATTTTTTTGGTTCTTAGCATGATGGATGATTTTTGATTGTGTGTTGGGCATTTTGTCTTCCATGTAATGTTTTTAAAATCAGTTTGTCCTCTAAGTATCATTTTTTTTTTTTAATTTGGCTGCACTGGGTCTTAGTTGCAGCATGCGGGATCGTCTTTCGGTTGTGGCATGTGGGCTGTTTAGTTGTGGCATGTGGGCTCTATTAGTTGCACCATGTGGGATCTAGTTCCCTGACCAGGGATTGAACCTGGGCCCCGTGCATTGGGAGCACAGAGTCTTAGCCACTGGAACTCCACCAGGGAACTCCCCCCATAAGTGTGATTAATATATATTTACTGTAGAAAATTTGGGGACTATTGAGAAATACAAAGAAAAAAATCACTTTTCTATTGCCAAAGATAGTTCCTGTTATGAATAATACATAACATTTATCTGAAAGGAAATATGTACAGGTATGCTTTGGAGGTATTATATTGCAAGTTCCATTTCAGGCTACCACAATAAAGTGAACATCACAATAAAGCAAGTCACAGGAATTTTTTTGATATTCTATTGAATTAATTTTAATTTATCCATATTAAAATTACGTTTATGGTGGTGGGATGAATTGGGAGATTGGGATTGACATATATACACTAATATGTATAAAATAGATAACTAATAAGAACCTGCTGTATAAAAAATAAAGTAAAATTCCAGAAAAAGGTACAGAAAATTATATATGAATTCAGAGAATACAGCTGATCATTAAAAAAAAATTATGTTTACACTGAACTATAGTGTCTGTTAAGAGTGCAATAGCATTATGTCTAAAAAATACACATACCTTAATTAAAAAATACTTTATTGCTAAAAAAAATTAACCATTATCTGAACCTTCAGCAAGTCATAGTAGTAACATCAAAGATCACTGATCACAGATCACCGTAACAAATCAGTAATAAGGAAAAATTTTGAAATATTGTGAGAATTACCAAAATGTGACACAGAGACACAAAGTGAGCAAATGCTGTTGGAAAGATGGACTTGCTCCATGCAGGATTACCACAAACCGTCAATATGTAAAAAAACAATTATTTGCAAAGGACAATAAAGTAAAGCACAATAAAATGAGATATGCCTGTGTATATCCCCATCCCCTCAAATATAATTGTAGCTAACACTTTCACAGATGAGGAAATTGAAGTAAGGAGAGTTTTAGGTAACTTTCCCAGATCACAAAACTACCAAATGATTCAACGCAAACTTTTGATTCCCGGGTTTGTGTGTTTAACCACTGTGGTACAGTCTCTCTTGTTCTGTTTTTTTTTTTTCTCCTCCTGTACCACTTCAGAAAAATTGTTTCAGTAGGAGAATGAACTTATTTTGGGAAGGATAATCAATAGGTTAACAGCCCTCTAAAAGGCATTTTGAATAGTGTTTATTTTAAGTAGTTCAATATATATGTCTATAGGTACTTGAATGTGTTTATATACATATATATTACACATATGTGTGTGTTTGTGTGTGTGTGTGTATATATATATACACACACATATGCATTTTGGAAGATTATCTTAGGTAGTAGAGAAATGAGTTTTGATACCTCTTGTTAGGCAACCACTTGGGAATATTTAAATAAATGAATACCTCCTTCCATTTGAATGGGAAGCAATAACAGGCTTTTTTTTCTTTTTACAGGCTTTTATCTTCCTTGAAAAGAAAGTTGTGTTTTTGTTTTTGTTTTAAGTAAATCATTGTTAGCTTCCTTACTCATTTATTGAGGAACAAATTGTGTAGAAATTCTTCCACGCATTATTTCACTTAGGTGACTGTAAGGTCACCCATCACATGTATGTAGTGAGCTTGGTTGTTTATCCATATCAGCGAGTTTTAGGGTAGCTGTCTAAGAATTGATTTAGGGGAAATTCCTAATTATTGGGTTAAATAGTGACTGTATGAGGGCTTAGGAATAACTCACTACCTTTTAGTTTCTACCTAAGAAAACGAATCCAGTTATCTAAAGTGCAATTGCTACTGTATGTATTTACTTATGGGACACAGCAATGGTAGCATGATGGTAAGAGAAATTAAATATCAAGAGAAATTAAATCTTCAGCAATTCTTTGGAATCCTATTAGAATTCTCTACATTTGTCATTGCTGGCAACTAAAGATGAGTTAACGATGTGGTTTGATGTTTGCTTTTAGTCATTACATAAATTTGACTTTTCATGGAATTCAGGAAAAAGGAACACACTGACAGGGGCTGTATCCTCTAGTTAATAGAATTGATGAATATTATCCTCAGAATATTTTCATCATGAAACCATTTTGAAATAATTATAAAAGTGAATAGCATTTAAAATACCTAATCATTTTATTTGACACTGTTTTTTAGGGACCTATTCTGTGTAATTTGATAAAATGACATCACTACAGAGTCAGAAATCATACAAAGTCTTAGAGTGCTGTGGAGAAATAGTACAATACGTTTTAATAAATTAGTATTAACTTTCATGGAAATAATATTATTTGCCTAGTGCACAGGGCCTGTGAATGAGTACAGTGGATGAGAGGTTGAAATGTAATAGCTAGCAGACATATCTTGATATGTTGTAAATGCCATGGTAAGGAAGGAGTCTGAGCATTGTCCTGTAGGCATGTGGAATCCATAGAATGCAATCTTTTTCTACTTAAGTTTTGAAAACTTTTTTTTTTAAGATTTCAGTCAATTTGCCCTTTTCTCCTTTCCCACTTCAATGTAATCATTTACTGTGATGGTTCTTTTCTACTTCCTAAATTGCTTTGGAATCTAGCTTTTTTAAAATCTCCTGTGGCTTCAAACCTCATTTTCTCTTTCCTTCTGTTGGGGTAGTCATTAATTTTTCCCTGTCCCTGATCTCTCTCTTTGCCAATTAATAATTCGTTTTGCAGTGGTTTTCAGAATTTTCTAATTTCATCCAAGTAAAAATTAAGAAACTTATTGTACATTGTGACAAAACTTGGGTGTGTGTAAATACAAAGAAAACCAAAAATTGCCTGAAAAATACCCTTTTTAATGACTACTTATGATACATTTTGCTGTCTTTTTTAAAACTCTGTTCTATTCTACTTTAAAAAAAAAGACATTGGTGGAGAGTAAATTGAATTCAAGACTCCCAGCAGTTTTCAAAACTGCTTTATATTACTGCCAGCATGATTTTTAAAATACAGACTTTATTGTACACTCTCTTGAGACCTTTCTGTGAGTCTCCATTGTCTAAGTGAGTAGTGGCTTTCAAACCTAATTTTGACCATGACTCACCAAAAGAAATAGATTTTACATTTGTGACCCAGCGCACACATATAAACAAACATATATAACAGAAACAAAGTTTAATGAAACAGTACTTACTCTTACTACCTGGGATGCACTCTATTTATTGTTCTTTTCTATTTCACTTCATTAGAAAAAAGAAAACAAAACTGATTGTGACCTGCTAAATTGATTTCTTGACCCAATGTCTTGAGACCTGCAGGTTGAGATAAGAAAATTAAAGCTTTATTACGACATATAATGCCATTTTACACTGTTCTCCAGTATTTAATTTTTCATCAATACTATGCTGTTTATTCCTTAAACTTGCCATGGTATTTTCTATTACACCATTTACTATTCTGTCTGGGGTGCCCTGTCTCTTCCTTGATTGTGTGACAAACTTTGTTCATTCTTCTGAATTTAGCTGAGATGTTACTGAAGGTGGTAGAGAATGACAAAAATAAAAGTTTCTTCTCAAGAAATGATGACAGGGATCTCATCAAACAAACTTGGAAAGAAATGTTTTCTTAGAGAAGTAAACCACAATATCTTAAATTAACGTGGTGACTTGAAGATGCTTTCTGTTTAGAAAGGTCTGACAGTAACAAGTTGGTGGTATTGACATATTTAAAGAATGGGGATTATAGCAAGTGACATAGTCATATTGGACTCATAGAAAATGGAGCCTTATTCAGGGTAAGTGTGTCAGTGATCATCTATAAGTTCAAGCGAGTGGGAGCCCAAGGATGAAACTTCTTTGTTTCTGGTGCAGTTTTTTTCTTTTTAATGCTTTTTAAAAATGTTTTCGTTCTATATATGAATTATATATATCCTTTGTGCAGATTTCGTGCTCAGTAAGCAACCTCCCCCCACAATTTTTTAAGTTGAAAAATCTGCAGAAAAGTTATAAGAATAGTGTACTGAGTAACTATATATCCTTTACCTTGACAGTTTGCCACATTTCGTTTATCCTTTTATCTTTATACATCCACATATTGTACATTATTTTTACTAAACTGTGAGTTACTTGCAGAGATCATGTCACTTTCCTCTTAAATACCTTATCTTATATATCCTAAGAATAAGGGCAATAGCTTACATAGTCAAATATAATGAATTAAACACTAACATAGTATTCATATATCTTCAGTTATTCCTGTAATGTCCTATATATCTGGTTTTTTTTGTTTGTTTAATTCCATTTAATTGTTATATCTCTTTAGTCTCCTTTAACCTAGAACAGTCCTGTCAACTTCTTTTTCTTCCATGATATTGACCTTTTTTTAAGAGTCTAGGACAGTTGTTTTGCAGGATATATCTCTATTTGTATTTGTCTGATTGTTTCCTCATAATTAGGTTCAGGTTAACCATTCTTGGCAGGAATACTCCATTGGTTCTTGGTACATCATGTCCAGGGTGTCTTATTGATGAGGTATATAAGTTTGAACTTGGTTTAGGTAGATTCTACCATATTTTGCTATTGAAAGGTAATTAATAAATAATAAGTACCCAGGGGTTTTAGTATTCATTGATGATTTTTACCTGAATCAGTTATTATTACTCTGTTGTAATGGTATGGTAAAATGGTGATTATTATTTTTTCCTATTTATCATTCCTTTGAAATTTATTAGTTAGCATTCTTCATTACACAACCTTGTGATTATAATTTGGCTTCCCACTTAATAGGCTTTCAGGGGTAAAGTAAGCTGGGAAAAGATGTGTGAAGGCTTTTTTTTTTTTTTAGAAGATGTTGGGGGTAGGAGTTTATTAATTAATTTATTTATTTTTGCTATGTTGGGTCTTCGTTTCTGTGCGAGGGCTTTCTCTAGTTGTGGCAAGCAGGGGCCACTCTTCATCGTGGTGCGCGGGCCTCTCACTATCGCGGCCTCTCTTGTTGCGGACCACAGGCTCCAGACGCGCAGGCTCAGTACCTGTGGCTCATGGGCCTAGTTGCTCCGCAGCATGTGGGATCCTCCCAGACCAGGGCTCGAACCCGTGTCCCCTGCATTAGCAGGCAGATTCTCAACTGCTGCGCCACCAGGGAAGCCCTGAAGGCATTTTTTGTTGTTGTTAATAGAAAAATTGTTATTTTGGTTTCTGTATTAGTCACTTGTGAGCTTTGTTAGGATGGATCAACAGCCTCGAATCCAGTCTGCTATCGAAACTTGACTAATCTGAATTTGAGTAGCAGATCCTGGAGAAGTCACCTTGGCTATTGCTACTCTATGAGTCTCTTGGCAGCCAGCACCTTACCCTTTTGTTTCAGTGTTTTACAGTGATTTTTTCAAAATAATAAGGGCTGGGAGGATGCATATCAGAAAAGGTGTTGGATTTAATATTAAAGGTGATGGGTAATTAACAGGAATGCTATTTGGATATTAGAAAATAGTAAATGCTTGTAGATAGGCTTAAAGGAGTATTTTTTTCCAACTCAGTTTAAGTTAATAAACTTTATTTTTTTTACAGTAATTTAAAGTTCAAGGAAAAATTGAACAAAAAGTACAGAGTTATATATCCCCTGTCTCCACACATGTACAACTTCCCTCACTATCAGCATCCCATACCACACTGGTACATTTTTTACACTCGATGAACCTACATTGACACATCCTTATCACTCAAAGTTCATGGTTTACATTAGGATTCACTGTTGGTGTTGTACATTTTATGGTTTTTGACAAATGTAAATGACATGTGTCCACCACTGTAGTAACCCAGGGAATAGTTTCATTGCTTGTTCTGTCTGTTCATCCCTCCCCAACCCCCCTCAATCCTTGGCAATCTTTTGTACTATCTCCGTAGTTTTGCCTTTTCCAGAAGGTCATATAGTTGGAATCCTATAGTATGTAGCCTTTTCATCTTGATTTCTTATACTTAGTAATATGTATTTAAGGTTTCTATATGTCTTTTCATTGCTTGGTAGCTCATCTCTTTTTAGTGCTGAATATTTTTGCATTGTCTGGGTGTACTTCATTTTATTTATCCCTTCACCTACTGAAGGACATCTGGGTTGCTTCCATGTTTTGGCAGTTACCAATACAGCTGCTGTAAACATCCGTGGGCAGGTTTTTGTATGGACATAAGTTTTCAATTTATTTGAGTAAATACCAAAGAGCGTAATTGGTGGGTTATGTGGTAAAGGTATGTTTAGTTTTTGGAAACCCTGAACCTGCCCTGCAAAGTGGCTGTACCATTTTGCATTCCCACTATCAGTGAATGGAAGTTCCTGTTGCTCCCCATTCAGGCCAGCATTTGTGTTGTCAACGTTCCAGATTTTGGCCATTCTAATAGTTGTCAGTCCTTTGGTAAATGTCTTTTGCAAATATTTTCTCTTAGTCTGTGGCTTGCCTTTTCATTCTGTTGACATTGTCTTTCACAGGTCAGATATTTTGAATTTTAATGAAGTTTAGCTTACCTATTATTTTAATGCCTTTGGTGTTGTATCTTGAAAGTCATCACAATACCCACGGTCATTTAGATTTTCATCTATGTTATCTTCCAGAAGTTTTATAGTATTGTGCTTTACATTTAGGTCTGTGATCCATTTTGAGTTGATTTTTGTGAAGGATGTAAAATCAGCCTAGATTCCTTTATCTTATTTTTTTTGGCATTTGAATGTTCAGTTGTTCCAGCACCGTTTGTTGAAAAGACTATCTTTCCTCCATTATATTGCCTTTGTTCCTTTGTCCAAGATCAGTTTGGCTATATTTATGTGAGTCTGGTACTGGGTTTTCTGTTTGTTTTCCATTAATCTGTTTGTTTATTCTTTCACCAATACCACTCTGTTTTGATTACTGTGGCTTTGTAGTAAATCTTGAAGTCAAATAATGTCAGTCCTCTGACTTTGTTCTTCTCTTTCAATATTGAGTTGGCTATTCAGAGTCTTTTGTCTCTCCATATAAACTTTATTTTATTTTTTCGGTATGCGGGCCTCTCACTGTTGTGGCCTCTGCCGTTGCAGAGCACAGGCTCCGGACGCTCAGGCTCAGTGGCCATGGCTCAAGGGCCCAACCGCTCCGCGGCATGTGGGATCTTCCCGGACCGGGGCACGAACCCGTGTCCCCTGCATCGGCAGGTGGACTCTCAACCACTGCGCCACCAGGGAAGCCCTCCATATAAACTTTAGAGTTAGTTTGTTGATAGCCATAAAATAACTTGCTGGTTTTTTTTTTTTTTTTTTTTTTTTTTTTTGTGGTACGCGGGCCTCTCACTGTTGTGGCCTCTCCCATTGTGGAGCACAGGTTCCGGATGCGCAGGCTTAGCGGCCATGGCTCACGGGCCCAGCCGCTCCGCGGCATGTGGGATCTTCCCGGACCAGGGCATGAACCTGTGTCCCCTGCATCAGCAGGCAGACTCTCAACCACTGCGCCACCAGGGAAGCCCCTTGCTGGGGTTTTGATTGAGATTTCCTAGAATGTATACATCAAGTTAGGAAGAAATGACATCTTGACAATAGTGAGTCTACTTATCTATGGACATGGAATATCTCTCCATTTATTTAGTTCTTCCATGATTTTGTTCATCAGAGTTTTGTAGTTTTCCTCATATAGATCTTACACATGTTCTGTTAGATTTATACCTGAGTATTTAATTTTTTGCTAATATAAATGGTAATGTGTTTTAAATTTAAAATTCCATTTGTTCATAGCTTGTATATAGGAAAGCTATATTAACCTTGTATCCTGAAATCTTGCTAAAATCTCTTATTAGTTCTAGCAGGTTTTTTGTTGATTGATTTGAATTTTCTTCTTAGATAATCATGCCATATGTGAACAATGAGAGTTTTATTTCTTTTTTCCCAATTGTATGCCTCTTATTTCCTTTTCTTGTCTAATGCATTAAGACTTCCAGTACAATATTGACAAAGAGTGGTGTGAAAAGACATCCTTGGCTTGTTCCAAACTTAGTGAAAAACTTCAGTTTTCTCACCATTAAGTGTGATGTCACCTGTAGGTTTTTTGTAAAGTTCTTTAAAGTTGTGAGATCTTTATTACGTAAAGGAAGTTCCTTTGTGTTTCTAGATATTTGAGCAATTTTCTCTTATCATTAGTGAGTGTTGGACTTTGTCAAATGTTTTTCCTGCATCTATATGCTCATATGATTTTTTCTTTAGTGTGTTGATGTAATGTATTACGTTGATTAATTTCCAAATGTTGAATCAGCCTTGCATACTTGGGATAAACCTCACTTCGCCATGGTGTATAATTATTTTGATGTATTGTTGGATTTGATTTACTAATGTTTTGTTAAGGAGTTTTACATCTGTGTTCATGAGATATTGGTCTGTAGTTTTTTCTTGAAATGTCTTTATCTGGTTTTGGTCTTAGGATAATGCTGGCCTCATAGAAACAGGAAGTATTCCCTCTACTGTCTTCTGGAAGAGACTGTAGAGAATTGGTATAATTTCTTTCTTAAATGTTTGATGTTTGGTAGAATTAATCAGTGAACCCATCTAGGTCTCGTGCTTTCTGGTTTTGAAGGTTAGTAATTATTGACTCAGTTTCTTTAGTTGATATAGGCCTGTTCATATCATCTATTTCTTCTTGTGTGAATTTTGGCAAATTGTGTTTTTCATGGAATTGATCCATTTGATCTAGGTTATCAAATTGTGGGTGTAGAGTTTTTCATAGTGTTCCTTTATTATCCTTTTAATGTCTAGGGAATCAGTCATGATGTCCTATCTTTAATTTCTGATATTAATAATCTGTGTCTTTCCTTTTTTCTTAGCCTGGTTAGAGGTTTTTCAGCTTTATTGATCTTTTCAAAGAACCAGCTGTGGATTCATTGATTTTTCTCTATTGATTTCCTATTTTCAATTTCAATTTCAAAAAAACTGAGTTTTGCTCTAATTTATATTATTTATTTTCTTCTTACTTTGGGTTTAATTTGCTCTTCTTTTTCTAGTTTCCTAACATGGAAGTTTAGATCATTAATTTTATATCTTTTCTAATTTATGCATTTAGTGCTATAAATTTCCTTCTAAGAACTGTTTATGCTACATACTGCAAATTTAATAAGTTGTATTTTCATTTTCATTTAGTTAAAAATATTTTTAAATTTCTTGAGATTTCTTCTTTGATGCATGTGTTATTTAGAAGTGTGTTGTTCAGTCTGCAAGCATTTTGGAATTCTTGAGCTATCTTTCTGTTACTGATTCCTTTTTTAATCCCATTGTTGTATGATCTCTATATTAAACTTAAGATGTTTTTATGGCCCATAATATGGTCTGTCTTGGTGAATGTCCATGTGGGCTTTGGGAAGAACATGTTAACTGCTGTTGGATGAAGTAGTCTATAGATGTCAGTTATATCCAGTTGATTGATGGTGTTGTTAAGTGTAACTGTGTCCTGATTTTCTGCTTGGTGGGTCTGTCCATTTCTGATAGAGGATTGCTGAAGTCTCCAACTGTAACTGAATTCATGTGTTTCACCTTGCTGTACCATCAGATTTTTCCTCACAAATTTTGCTGTTCTGTTGTTAGGCATGTACACACTAAGGATTGCTATGTCTTCTTGGAATATTGATCTCTGTATCATTATTTAATGCCCCTCTCTATTCTATCCTTAATAAATTTCCTTGCTCTGAAACCTGCTCTGTCTGAAAGTAATATAGCTACTCCAGATTTTTTTTTTTATTAGTGTTAGCAAGGTATATCTTTCTGGATCTCTTTACTTTTTTTTTTTTTCTTTTTTTAACACATATTTACCTAGTTACTTTTTTTGGGGGGTGGGTAATGAGAAAGTTTAAGCTCTCCATCTCTTTAACTTTTAGTCTTTATGTGTCTTTATATTTAAAGTTGGTTTCTTGTAGGAAGCATACAGTTGAGTCTTGCTCTTTGATCCACTCTGACAATCTCTGTCTTCTAATTGGTACGTTAGACAATTGACTTTTAAAGTATTGAATAATTATTGCTATGATTAGATTAGTATCTACCATATTTGTTACTGTTTTCTATTTGTTGCCCTTGTTTTTGTTCTATTTATGTCTAACACATTTTTTTCCTGCCTTTTGTGGTTTTAACTGAGCATTTAAAGGATTCCATTTTCTCTCCTTTCTTAGCATGTCTGTCATAATTCTCATTTTACTTTTTTTAGTTTTTGCCCTAGAGGTTGCACTATACATTTAAAACTAATCCAGGTCCACTTTCAAATAATATTATACTACTTTACCTGCTTCACAGGTAGTGCAAGTACCATAACAAAGTATTACTAATTCCTCCCTCCTGTCCCTTGTATCATTCATTTTATTTATATATAAGCTTATATATATGATATGTACATAAGCATACATAGTCAAATATATTGTTGCTATTATTTGGGACAGACTTTTATTTGTTAGATTAGTTAAGAATAAGAAAAATACAACTTTCAGTCGTACCTTCACTCATATGCTTCCTTTCTTTATGTAGATCTGAGCTTTTGACCTATATCATTTTTCTTTTCTTTGAAGAATTTTTAACATTTCTTGCAAAGCAGATCCATTGTGAACAAATTCCCTCAATTTTTGTCTGAGAAAGTATTTCTCTTGCACATTTTGCAGGGTACAGATTTCTAGGTTGGTTGTTTCTCTCAGCACTTCAAATATTTCACTCCGTGTTCCTCTTGCTTGCATGGTTTCTGAGGACAAGTTAGATTTAATTTTAATCTTTGCTCCTCTCTAGGTGTAAGGTGTTTTTTTTTCCCCCTCTTGTGCTTCTTTCAAGATTTTTTCTTTGATTTTCTGAAGTTTGAATATGCTATGCCCAGGTGTAGTCCTTTTGGCATTTATCTTGCTTGGTGTTTTGAGTTGCCTGGATATAGGGTTTGATATCTGACATTAAGGGAAATTCTCAGTCATTATTGCTTGGATATTGCTTCTCCTCCTTTCTCTTTGGTTTCTCCTTATGGTGTTCCCATTACATGTATATTATATCTTTTGTATTTGTCTCACAACTAAATCTAAAAATCTGAACTCTCAAAAGTCTTTTTTTAACTGAAAATGTAAATTTATAAATATATTTAGGAATTAGAATGTTGTAAGTGGCAACATGCAGTTCATTGTTTTGTGGTTTTATTTTACTTTGTACTTGTGTTTGCTTAAACAAAATGATGGCTTATAAACACATAGAATGCACTTTATTGCCCATGATATATATATATATATATCCTTCAGAAAAATTAAAAAGAAAATTAAAAAAAAACTAAATTCACAACTAAGTTCTTTGGATATTAAAAAAATTTTTTTTCCCCCAGTTTTTTTTCTTGTTGCTTTTCAGTTTCGGAAGTTTCTATTGTCATATCTTCAAGTTCAGAGATTTTTTTCCTCAGTTGTTTCCAGTCTACTAATGAACCTATCAAAGATCAAAGGCAGTCTTCATTTCTGTTACAGTGTTTTTGATCTCTAACATTTCTTTTTGATTCTTTTGTAAAATTGGCGTTTTTCTGCTTACATTATTCTTTTGTTTTTGCATGTTGTTTACTTTTTTCCGTTAAAACTCTTACCATATTAATCATGGTTTTTTAAAAAAGATTTCTGGTCTGATAATTCCAGCATTTCTGCCATATCTGACTCTGTTCGAGGGCTTGCTCTATCTCTTCAAATTGTTTTTTTTTTTGCCTTTTAATGTGCCTTGTAATTTTTTGTTGAAAGGTGGACATGATGTACTGGGAAAAAGTAACTGTGGTACATAAACCTTTAATTAGGTAGTGCTAAGGTCTGGGAGGCAGAGGGAGGAAGTGTTCTATAGTGCTATGGTTAAGTCTTAGTCTTTTGGTGATCTCATGCCCCTGGATTGTGAACTTCAGTGCCTCTCAGTTGTTTTATTAAAACAGGATGGCTCTAGAGGATTGGACTTGGGTATTTCCCTTCCTTCAGGTGGGTTGGGACTCCTGATAAAACCCTAGCAAGTTAGCCTCTGGTAAATTAATTTCTCCTGGGGACAGGCCTTGTTAAGAAAAACAGAATGCTCTGGTATATTCAAAATGGTTTCTTTCCTTCTGCCTCCCAAAAGCATGAGGTGTTTTTTCTCAGATATTCACTGTGAGGACCTAGTAGAGCTTCTGAAAATGTTGGGGTGCCCCCTTAATGCCTGGGTCACCCTGGAGTTAAAACTCCATAAGTTGTCCACACTGAACCTTCAGTAATTTGTCAGATACAGTTCAGGTTTCCCTACTCTGTTGCTTGTTCCCTGGGGAGATTTCTGCTCAGGTAAAGTATGATTCGCTTCATCTGGCTGGCTGTCTCTAATTTGCGGGGCAGCAGTTTGCCTTATGGCCTCACTTCTCTGATGGATCTAGGAAGAATTGTTGATTTCTCAGTTTGTGCAGGTTTTTACTTGTTAGGACAGAGTAGCAACTTCTTAGTTCCTAATATGCCTGATTGGAAACTGGAAGTGGCTTAAAGAGGTTTTAACTTAAAAAATTTTAGCAATTAAAAAAATTTTTTTTTCTTTTTCAAAAAATTAATTTATTTTTTGGCTGCATTGGGTCTTCGTTGCTGCGCACGGGCTTTCTCTAGTTGCGGTGAGCAGGGGCTACTCTTTGTTGCGTTGCGCAGGCTTCTCATTGCAGTGGCTTCTCGTTGCAGAGCATGGGCTCTAGAGAGTGTGGGCTTCAGTGGTTGAGGCGTGTGGTCTCAGTAGTTGTGACTTGTCAGCTCTAGAGCGCAGGCTCGGTAGTTGTGGCACACGGGCTTAGTTGCTCCGCGACATGTGTGATCTTCCCGGACCAGGTCTTGAACCCGTGTCTCCTACGTTGGCAGGCAGATTCCTAACGTCTGTGCCACCAGGGAAGTTCTTAAGTTAAAAGTTTTAAAGAGGTTAAATAGTTTGGTTTATGGGAATTTGCAGGATAAATCCTTCAAGAGAATGGTAGCTAGAGGAGATAGCAAAGTAAGGGGAGCAACTTTTTCAAAGTAGAAGCAGAATGAGAATATTTTTATTCCTAACAGTAAATATTTAGGTGTCTTTTGAAGCAATCCCTTGGGTTGAATTTCTTGTTTTTACTCAAATATATTCAAAAGCAAGTTGTGCTTTATTTTTCAATCTATGTTAATACATTTAATCAAAATCTAGAGAATTAAGGCAGAGACTTTATCATTAGAAGAAAGTAGTTTGAAAAAAGAGGTAATTACTAGCCAGCCAACAAGAGTCCACTGTTTGTGTCTTGTAGCGTTTTATAAATTGCACACTGCATTGTTCAATTATAGGAATTGGTATTCTGTGACTTTTTTTTTGACAGTTAAATAATTTGGGTCTGTGTTTTTGGAATTCAGAATGCACACAGTACAAGATTCCTGAGTCTTTAATATACTAAGCAAAGCTTTTTGTTAACTCTGCTTTTCCTAAACTTAAGTACACGCTTGATGAACATTCTTTGTAGAGCATGCTTTGAGAAACATAGTAATAGCAAGTAGCTAGGTTTCTGCCCTCTTGGTGCTTATAGGGGAAGTGTAGTATAGAGGAAGAACCCATAGTTTAGTCTTTGGAAAAGTTGAGTTTCTGTTTTTAATGCTTTTAGTGAATCACTGTATTGGAAAGTTTATTTAATTTCCTCATGCTTTACTTTTCCTTTTGTGAAATATGGTAACTTTTCTCTTTTCTAATTCACAGTGATGTTGATGTTTTATAATTATCAAAAAAGCTTTAGTAAAACATATGTAAGTTTTGTATATGGTTCTTATAGAAGGTGAACATTTGACGCCTACCTTCTCGCGGCAGGTGACATTGATGTGAATTGTCATAGAAACCAGAAACCTGTATAAATATTGAAATAGTAAATGAATCAAGTACATAAGTGAATGGCTTGTTAATGTTAAGTCAAAGCAGGAGTGCTAAGAACTTATGTTTTCATGTAATTTTTTTCTTTGTACATACTATAACATGTGACCACAATAAGATGACAACAAAGCAAGAGTAAATATACATTTTAGTGTTACTCATTAAGATTTACAGGGATAAGAGGAAGTTTCCTTAGCAAGGAAGTTTATCCTAATTATTAATGACACAAATATGATAGAAACAGGATAGAACATTTTGGGGTAAAATCATGCAGTTGTTTTTGAGATGACTTATACACTTTTAATTGCTTTGTTCTAAGGAAGTTAAAACTGAGTTTTAGAATAATGCCTACAATAATTTGGGGTGGAAGAGCTTTCTATATGGAGAGAGACTGAAGTATTCACAATTTTTTTTTATTATTGAAAAAGCTTAAAAGTGATGGATATGAGTAACGTTTACATAATTACTTAATGAATAAAGTGAAAAATGGTGACAAAATCCCTAGAAGTATAAAAATACGCATGCCAAAGAGGCAAAAGCATGTATTCCCATCATATCTCTGACCTCAGTGGTCGTAAGTCATGGGAAGACAACAGGTGAGATGGGGCTAGAGCCTGGCTCTGTGTCATCCATTGGCTCTGCTAGTACTGACCATAGACTCTCAGGCTGTTGAGCAGAAGATAATGTAAATTTGCAAAAGTTACCACAGTCTTGACCTGTGCAAACATTTGGTGGTATTGGGGGTTAAGGGAGTTTGAGTCCAAGATATAATAGATGAGGGGGAGGGCAACAGTATGCTGGACAGTTGTACAGTATACTGGTATGAGGTATGTAATATAGATATAATTTTGACTACATAATGTTGTTTGCATGTGTGTAAAAATATATTTAAGCATGTTCCCCTTTAATATCAAAATTAAAGTTTTAGTGTAAAGAGTTTTTCTGTATTTCAAGTTACTTCTTTTTTAAATTTTTATTTATTTTTTTGAATTCTATTTTATTTTTTATACAGGAGGTTCTTATTATCTATTTTATACATATTAGTGTATATATGTCAATCCCAATCAAGTTACTTCTTTTTAAGTATGCTTTTTTTTGACATACAATGTACATAAAGTATAGCATCGTAAGTTTTCATCTCAATGAATTTTAGCAATGTTACTAATAGGTGTTGTATGTACATAATATTATGTATTAATACATATTAATGCATTATTATTTGCTGATAATACCTATGTAATCCAGCTTTAAATCAAGGAACAGTATTAGCAGCATCCTAGAAGTCCTTTTGTGTCCCAGTCTAATACCCATACCACTTATCCCAAAGATAAACACAATACTAACTTCTTATACCAGAGATTATTTTGGGGTTTTTGAATTTTCTATAAATTGAGTTTTATATAAATTGAGTGATATAATATGAATTCTTTTGTGTTACTTCATAAACTTTATGAGGTTTATCCATGTTGTTGCATGTAGCAATATTTCACTCTTTCATTGCTTGTATTGTTACACTGTGACTAACACATTTATTATCTTTTCTGCTATAGATAGACGTGACATTTAGGTTGTATCCAGTTTTGTCTATTACAAATTGTTTTACTACTATGAATTTTTATTGTATTTTTTGATCAACATATATATGCAGTTAGGATTAGAATTGCTGGTCATAGGATGTTCATATGATAAGGTCGGTAGATACTGTTATTTTTGCAAAGGACTTATACCAGTTTACATTCTCAGTAGCAATATATGAGAATTCCAGTTACTCCACATTCTTGCTAATGGTTGGTGTTGTTTATTCTTTTTATTTTAGCTGTTTTGGTGGGTGTGTAATGAAATAGCCCTTGGGGTTTTAATTAGTATTTTCCAGATGTAATGATGAATGATGTTGTGTATCTTTTCATATTTATTGACTTATTTGGATCACTTCCTCCATAAATTGGCCGTTCAAATCCTTTGCCATTTTTTCTGTTGGCTCTTCTTCTTTCTCCTTCCTGATTTCTAGTTGGTCTTTTTCCTGGCTCTGAGTCCTTCATTGGATATACATCTTATAGATATCAATTTTGTACCTTGCTTCATCCTCCTTTCTCCACCTCCTCCCCCTCCTCTTCCTTTCTTCCCCCTCCCCCATCATTCCCCCCTCCTCCTTTTTAAAATATTGATATCCAGTTGACCCAGCAATATTATCTGAATGACCATATTTTTCAGGTTTATTATTGTCATAAATTAATGGCAGGCTATGTGTGAGCCTGTTACAACTCAATTTTATTCCTTTGGTTTACTTGTTTGTCTTTTCAATAAGTCTTGATAAATGATAGTGTAACTATCATTTGTATCAATTGTTCTTCTGTAGGACCTTTGATTTTCTCCCTTTTCATTACTGAAAATGAGAATTTATGACTTTTTTCTTTTGATTAGTTTTTCTAGAATTAACAATTTTGTTAATCTTTCCTGAAACCAACTTCTGATTTGCTGTCTGAAGTTTTGTTATACCTTTGCTTTTGAATTCATTAATTCTGTTCTTTTCTACTTTCTGCCTTTTTCAGATTTAACTTTTTGTTCTTCCTCTAATTTCTTGAGGTAGATACTTAAATAATTATTGTCATTCTCCTTTTTTGATATAAGCATTTAGGGCTACAGATTTAACTCTTAAGTATAGCTTAGGCTGCATGTCACAATTTCTTATATGTCCTATCTTCATTATCATTTATTTAAATACTCCCTATTTTCCATTGTGATTTCTTCTTTGATTCAGTAGTTAGGACGTATATTGCTTAATTTTCAAATAGCTGTACGTAGTGTTTTTTTGTTTTTTTAAATTTTGTTTTAGTGACTTGTTAGTATCAATAAGTCCAGAGAACATACTCTGAATGATATCAGTCCTTTGAAATGAGGCTTCCTTTTTGATTTAGCATATGGCAGTTTTGATAAATGTTGCATGTTCACTTGAAAGGAATATATGTTCTTTTGTAATCAGATGTTATTTCTGTGTAGGTCTTTACATTATATTTATGAATCTTGGCCATATGTTTACTGTTCTTTTTGTTTGTTTGCTTTTTTTTTTTCTTGCGGTACGCGGGCCTCTCACTGTTGTGGCCTCTCCCGTTGCGGAGCACAGGCTCCGGACGCGCAGGCTCAGCGGCCATGGCTCACGGGCCCAGCCGCTCTGTGGCATGTGGGATCTTCCCGGACCAGGGCACGAACCCGTGTACCCTGCATTGGCAGGCGGACTCTCAACCACTGCGCCACCAGGGAAGCCCTGTTTGCTTCTTTTAACAACTATTAAGAGGAGCATGCTAAAGTTTCTCAACCTACTGTGCTTTATATTTTGATGTTCCATTATTGGGTATATGCACCACCAGCTTAGCTTAAATTCCTGGTGAATTGATCCCTTAATTATTATGAAATGCCCCTTATTATCTGTAATAATACTTCTTGCCTTAAAATCTAGTTTGTCTGACATTTTTCATTTGATTTTGCTAGCATGGTATAACTTTTTCCATCCTTTCACTTTCAACTTTCCTGTGTTCGTTCATTTAAGATATATCTCTTACAAGTGTGTTTTATTTTTTATCCTTTCTGACAATCTTGATCTTTTAGTGGTTGCCCTAGAGATTACAACACATATCATTGACTTATTGCAATCTACGTAAAATATTTACTCTTACCACTTCCTTAACAACGCTAAGAACTTAGAACACTACATATGCTTCTCCTGCTTTTTACATTATTGTTGTGAATTTCCATTTATGCTTCAGTACTCATTAGATAGTATTGCTTTATACAGTCAGTGTTTATTTAGATTTACCCATATGTTTACCTTTTTTACTTTTTACTACATTTCCATGCTTTTCCGTGGGAACCTTTTTTTTTCCTATAGAACTTCTTTGAGTATTTCTTTTGCTAAACATCAACTGTCAACAAATTTGCTTTGTTTATCTAAAAGCATGCTAGTTTTGGTTTTTGAAGGATATTGTCTTGGGCATAAAATTCTAGGTTTGCAGTTATTTTCCTTTAAAAATGTAAAGATAGTCTAGTTTCTTGCTTCCAGCAGAGTCAGTGAGGAGTTTTATTCTTTCTTTGGATATAATGTCTTTTTGTTCTGAATGCTTTTAAAATTTAGTCTTGTCTTTGGTTTTTAGCATCTTTACTGTAATGTACCTAGATGAGGCAGTCTTGTCTTTTTTTCTTTCTTCCTTCCTCCCTCCCTCTCTCTCTCTTTTTCTCCTTCTTTCTGTCTGTCTCTGTCTCTGTCTCTCTCATCTTTGGGTTGATATCTTTCATTGGATTTGGAAAATTCTTGGCTATTTTCTCTTCAAATTTTGCCTTTGCTCCATTCTCTTCCTCTTCCTTCTGAGATGCCACATAAATAACCACTTAAAAAGTTACGTCCCATTTATCTTTTCTTCATATAATTTTTTATTTATTTATTTTTGGCTGCTTTGGGTCTAAATTGCTGCGCACAGGCTTTCTCTAGTTGTGGTGAGAGGGGGCTACTCTTCGTTGTGGTGAGCGTGGGCTTCTCATTGCGGTGGCTTCTCTTGTTGCAGGGCATGGGCTGTAGGCACGTGGGCTTTGGGAGTTGCGGCACACTGCTCAGTAGTTGTGGCTCACGGGCTCTAGAGCGCAGGCTCAGTAGTTGTGGCGCACGGGCTTAGTTGCTCCACGGCATGTGGGATCTTCCCGGACCAGGTCTCGAACCCGTGTCCCCTGCATTGGCAGGCGGATTCTTAACCACTGCACCACCAGGGAAGTCCCTGTCCCATTTGTCTTATATGCTCTTTTCTCTATATTCTGTCCTTTTCTTTTTGTGCTTCAGTAAGGATACTTTCTATGAAAGTTGTCCATTTATTAGCTTTTTAAAAATATACCTAATCTGCTGTTACCCTAATATATACTTAGTCCTTAATTTTGTAAATTCAACTACTTTTTTTTTTTTTTTTGCGGTACACGAGCCTCTCACTGTTGTGGCCTCTCCCGTTGCGGAGCACAGGCTCCGGACGCGCAGGCTCAGCAGCCATGGCTCATGGGCCTAGCCGCTCTGCGGCATGTGGGATCTTCCTGGACTGGGGCACGAACCCGTGTCCCCTGCATCGGCAGGCGGACTCTCAACCACTGCGCCACTAGGGAAGCCCCTCAACTACTTTTTAATCATTCCAATTTTGTGGCTAAATTCCAGCTTTACCTTTTCACATATTTTCTTGGATTATTAAAGTCTCTGTTTATTAATTTCAAATTAATTCACTTGTGAGTCTGAGATTGATAATTTGTGACCTTTTTCTGATCAGTCTTTTTAGAATTTCTCCAAGTTATTAGTCTTTCCAAGAACCAACTTTGAATTTTTTCTGAAGTTTTATATTGTATCTTTGTTTTATTTTGCTTATTTGTTTCATTTTATTGGATCCTGTCTCTTGGCATGCTGTTAATTTTTTAATTAAGTGCCAGACCTGTTTGACAATTTATAGAAGATCTGAATGATAATTTGATACAGAAGATGCCTCACCTTTTCCTCTGCTAAGGAGATAGAATGCAGTCAAATTACTTTAATCACAAAATTTTCCAATACTTCATTTTGCTTTGCAGTTTTTGCTGAGCTTCTTATCCCTGTAGCTTCAGAATTCAGTCTCTAGGAGGGAATTAGTTCAGACTCTGGTTCAATTTTCTGTTTCCTTTATAACGGGAATCCTGGCCCTTCAAGTCTCTAATGTTTCACTAGCTTTGTGAGACTGTCGAAAAGCTCTCCTGGATCCCTTTCCTCCTACTAGGACCCAGGCAGAAGAAGTGGTCTTTTGCATGGATTATCAGCCTCTTGCTTTGTGACTGCAATCAGCAAATACTCAGAGGGGAAAGGTAGGCAAGTGGCTACTGAATGGCACTCTGACTTTCTCTGAAATTTTGGCTCCTCAGATTCTAATTGCCTTACCAGTTCTTGGATGACTTCAAATGGACAAACCTCTTTTTTTTTTTCTTGTATTCTATTTGCCATTTCTGGTTTTCTTAGTTGGAGGATTATTCTGCTGCAAGTAATGTGACAAGAATTAATAAATACCTCTTGTTAAAAAAAAAAATACAGGAAAATGTCTACTCCATTTCTTCATACCTCCCTAATCTCACTGTTCTTAGTAGTAGCTATTGCTATTATATAGTATATACATAATATATATTTTTATTTACACACATATATGTATAATATTGAATACATATTGTTATGAGCATTAAGATTATTAAGTTTTCAGTAGGCAGTATATACTTGCATACAGGGTAGAAAATGCAGTATGTATAGAAATGTATACAGAATTATTCTTTAGTTAAAAAAAAAAATCCCTGTCTACCATTGGCTCTCAGTTCTCTAGTTACACTTTCTAAGCTCAACTATGTCACTTTTTTGTGTATTTATTTATTTAACAGATAAACTTTTTAGAACCTATCGTATACCAGGTACTGTTCTAGATGCTTAGGATAAATGAATGAACAGATGAAGATACTTGCTTCTTTGGCGGTTATATTTTGCTGGCGGAAAGACATAAACATAGTAAATAAATCATACAAAATATTAGAGGTAATAAGTGCTATGGTAAAAAAAAAAAAAGAAAAAATTGGATAGGATAAAGGGGCTATTAATAGTGCCAGAAAGGAGGGTGCAAATTTTAGTTAGGGTAGTCAGAATAGGACTCATTGAGGAGATTTTGTACTTGTATACATTTGGATTATTCTTTTAAGTAGCTACATAGTTTTCTATTGGATGTACATAGTTTATTTACTCAGATCTCTAGTTATTAATTTTTATCTAATCTTCTGGAATTGAAAACAACTACAGTGATGTTCCTTGTGTGTGTTATATGAGCACATGTGTGCACTTAAAATTTTGCTTACTTTTATTTTGACATACTAAGTTTTTGTGCTGTCAAATCTCAATCTTTGTAGCTTTTTTTTTTTGGCTTTTAAGCATGGATTATCATATTAAGATTTATATGTAAACCTATAGTTTTTATAGTTTGATTTAAAAAATAATTATTTAATTTCTCCTGCACTTATTTTGTGTATTTTGTTTGGAAATCTTTGCCTGATGACTTTCCAAACAGCTAATTGGTTGTGGCAGGACTATTAATGAATACTTTTTGTAATATGCCTCCCACTGCATATTCAGTTTTTATGTGCCACAGGGTCATTTTCTGGAATTGATGTGTGTGAGGTGGTTGACAGATGTGCTGCTGGCTGGGTGATCTGGAGAGAAGGCTTTAGGGGGGGAAGAGGATGGAGGCATATGTAATGTTTTGACTAGAGGAAAGGCTCAGATTGTTCACTATGGCAAGTCATGTCAAGGAACTTACTGACTTTGAAGGTCAATTAGATGATAATTGGCTGGCTTGAAGTTCATTTCTTTGAGCATAATTTAGAGTGATCTGTAAGACATTCCAAAATAATTGCTGAAATTATGTTAAAGGTAAGGAATCAAACCATCAAGTGGAAACTAAGGAATTTTTAAAGAATTCCATAAGCCTGTAATTCAACTGAAGAAAAATTACTAATCTAAAGAGAATGGAATTATTCATCAAAATATTAGTAGAGAAAGATGTCAAAGCTAGGAAGTTAAAAAAAACTGAAACGTCAATAAAATAAAATAATGTTTGAATTAATAAAATATTTGGAAATAGGGTGCTTCATAACAGAGTTGATCTTATATAAAAACAATGACAACGAAAAATTCATAACTAATGGAGGCTGGGTGAGCTTGGCATAAAGAAATAGAAAGGGAAGAATTAAAATTTTGGTTATAATATTGGCAATGGCTTTGTCTTCCATATTAAAGGTGACAGGCTTAGCTGAGATGCTTCAAGAAGTTGGAATAGCTTCCCTAGGACTCTTGTAGTCTGCTTGGACTAGGATATTGGCTTCGAACCCTGGAGTTCCTTGAGACCCTTTCGGAGGTCTGTAAAGGTTTTCATAATACTAAGTCATTATTTACCATTTCCATTTTGTTGACGTTTGCACTGATGGTGCAAAGCAATAGGAGGTAAAAACTTCTGGTACTTCAGTATAAATTAATGCAGTGTCACCAAACTATATACTACTAGGCATTTTATTTATCACTGCCATACACTTGTAAAGAAAAAGAAAAAAGCCAGTTTCAATTAAGAATGTCTTTGATGGAGCAGTGAAAATTATTAATTTTATTAAGTTACAATTCTTGGGCATATGTCTTTTTAATATTTAGTGTGATGCAATGGAAAATTCACATAATGCTGCATCCCTAAGTACTTTGTCTTGAAAAGAAGTTGTGTGATTACTTGAGCTGAGAGCTGAACTGGCCCCTTCTTTTATGGCACACTATTTTACTATAAAGAATGATTGACAGACAAACCTTGGTTAGTCAAACTTGAGTATTTGGCAGAAACTTTTTTGGGAAAAGAACAAAGTGAGCCTCTTACTCTAAGGGAAATAACTGACAGTATTTGGTGCTTTCAAGCAAAATTTGAGCATTCAAGTAAAAATTAGAATTTTGGAAACCTTGTTATCTGCAACTGTAAGTTTGAGAGCTTCCTAAATACTTAATGTCTTTTCTGATGATATTTTTCTTTCTGGGCAAAGATTTCTTATGGCATTATTAAACTATTTAACATTTTTTCAAAATATAAGAACTAGTTGGATGAAATATTACATCCTATAAGCTTCATATACCTTATGAAGGTATACGAAGCTTCAATGAGCTGCGCTCATTTACAGACTGTATATAGTTTTATCAGGTATTTTTGCAGCTTATTTTTTCCAAAGAGAAAAATCATTTGTGAGGAATCCTTTTCTTGTTCCAAGATAAAATTGCATGCTTATATTTAAATTCCTAATATATTTAAAAGAATAAATCTAATATTAAAAGGTATAATTAAAAAAATAATTCAGACTCTTGATCTGAGAAAAAATGTCAATTGATAAGCATCTCAAAAAAATTCAGGTCAGTATTTAAATATACCATTTATTTGAAATGCTACCAATCCATAAACTACAATATAGATATTTTTCACATGTGCAACTATAATAGCTAGAATTAACAACAGACATGACATTGCACTAAAACAAAACAAAACAAAAATTAGAACTTTTATGCTGAACTCTAGAACAAATCTGTGGTCAACTAGAAAGGATGTATAATGTACACATGTGATGCTTTTTATTTCTTGAACACCCCACCAAACCCAGGGTCAGATCACTTTTTTGAAGACAGTGCCACTTTTTCTTCAAGGTTACACTTACTACCTGAAAAGAGTTGTGACACCCATGTTATATTGATGCCTGTTGTTGGAGGTTCCTAAAACCACCCTCAGTTTCGGTGATTTTCTAGAGGGACAAACAGAACTCGGCAGAGCTGTTACACTCACAGTAGCAGTTTATTATAGCCAAAGGACACATTAAAATCAGCTAAGAAAGAAAGTGCATAGGGCAGAGTCCAGGAGAGAATAGATGCAAGCTTCTAGTTGTCCTTTCCCAGTGAAGTCACACAGACAGTGCTTAATTCTCTCAGTAACAATGTGGGACAACACATGTGAGGTATTGCCAATCCGGAAAGCTCACCTGAGCCTTGAGGTTTAAAATTTTTATTAAGGTGTAGTCATGTGGGCCTGGCACCCCCTTGTGGCAGACCTTAGTTACTGCATCAGTTTGACTTCAGAGGTGGACCAAATCCCCCACCATAAAATCATATTAGCATAAATGATCTGGCATGGCCCAAGGTTCTCAGTAAACAAAGACACTCTTACTGGGCAGGATATTTCAAGGGCTTCGAGGTTATCTCCTAGGAGCTGGGCAAGGGGGAGATAGGCAGTTTAGACAACCCAAGCCTACCTTATTGTGTAGTGGTGATATAAAGAATGTGATATTTTGATATTATAAAATAAAACATGTTAACACCTGGGAGATCTTCATAACTCAGTGACCCAACATTACCAAGTGGCTATTGCATAATGCTACAAAATACGCATGAATAAATGGTACACCAGTGGATTTTAATAGCAGAATGGAACATTTATAGGTGTGGTTAGATTGTACATTTTATTTAACTTTTAAGTAGCTTCATTGAGTAGCAGTTTTCGTAACCTATGAACCAAAACAATATACAGCAACTGATTGAATTCAGAAACAGATATGAGAATCCAGCTGTCTTCTATTAAGTGAGCTATGAAAGAGTATATAAAATTTAAAATAAGGCTACTCTTTTCACTAAATGTTTTTTGGAAATTATAGTTATATAAGGAATATGTTTTCTATATTGACAATATTAACTCCACTATGTTAATTTAAAATTAATAGTAAACATTTAGAATGTACTCAGTTTTAATTTCTATTAATATTGATAGAAACTACCTACATAAACACATTTCTTGGGGGTCCAGTAATTTTTTAAATATGTGAAAGGACCTGGAGATCAAAAAACTGGTCTAGAGGTAATAGATGGGTGAGATGAACAGCTAAACTAAGGGAAGGGTAGGCTTGTAACTGGGATCTCAGAGATAAGTGCAACAGGGGTTTGAATGTTCTCATGAATCTTTAGTTCCATCTCTTTATCTGTTTGGCCCTGTCACCTTCATTCTTTCTTATTATAGACTGGGTCTTCCAAGTGGTGGAAAACCTAGCAAGTAAATAAACAAAAACCCTTTCTTTGACCTTGCTTCCTGTAGCTTTTGCCTTCAGAAAAAGACTGACTGTCAGTTTCAGCGTGAAGAACTCTGCTTGGTTCAGGTGCTCATCATGGAATGATCGATTTTGACTAGGCTGCATTCTTCAAAGAAAATGAAAGCTTCCTCGGAAGTGGGGGAGGAGGAGTATCCAGAGGGTGGTGTGAGTGTGTTTTCCCCGAATGGGATGGGTGCTGAATAGGCAACAACCAAATCAATGTCTTTGAGTGTCAGCAATTTGTATAAATTGCCAATATTGTGAAAGTTCAGAGTAGGAGAGGCTGGGGGTATTGGGGTATTCAGGTGAGGGAACTAATATTTCTACTCAGTTTTTCTACTGAGAAAATAGATGTGACTACAAGGCATATACTAGATGATTTTTAGACTTGAAACATCACTTTGGGCAGAATGGTCTTTGGAAGATTCCTTTGAGGGGTTGGCATTTGGGCTCAGCCTGGAGTCACGGTGTCCCCTGGAGGGAAGAGTGATAAAAGATCTCTAGAATGCAGGTGGGAGGACAGTGCAGCTTGAGGAAATAGTTTGAATGAGAGAATGCAAGGCATTCTCCGTGTGGATTCCAGTAAGGGATTATGACTTGAGAATTTCAGCGTAGGCAGGAAATTTTGACAAATTTGTTTTTCTTGGCCTCCCACCTGTCAACTCCTACCATGCTGAAAGCATTGTGCCAAGGGCTAGAGTAGAGAATGTGAAGATGACTTAACGTGCCCAGTGTCCTCAAGTACTTTTCAATCTAATGGAAAAAAAGAGATGTGAAAATGACTAACTATATTACAGTAAGATAAAATATCAAAAAAGAATATAAGAAATAAGCTGGTAGTATGATAGAAGAAGATTAATTATGCCCAGAGGTTCAAGGAGATAGCACGTGAGATAGGCATTGAAGAATGACATGGATTTCCATAGGCAGGCAATAAGGGCATTTCAAATGAAAAGACTAGCATGATCAAAGGGATAGAGACTTCAAAGTATGTGCTTGATGTGTTTAGGAAGTGGCAAGTAGTCCTGTGAAGACTGGGAAAGTCATAAGAATTACTGAATGTCATGTCAAAAGTTCGGATTTTATTCCATAAGCAATGGGACCATTTCAGTTTTTGAGATCTAGTTTCAAGCATAGCTGTTTGGGGAGGTATTATTACAGATGTATAAGGAAATAGAAGAGCAGTGAAGCTAGAAGACCTAATGCAGGAATTACTACAGGACATGATGAGGAAGAATGTTGACAGTGAGAAGGGAAAAGACTAGATAGAAAAAAGGGTATTGAGAATTTGGAATTGTTAAGGCTTTTTGACTAATTGGATATGAGGTAAACAGAATAGAGGAATAAGTCAGAGGTACTGATGAGAGGTTTCCACTAGGTTGAACCATATGTAATTGTTTTTTTGACCTTAAAAAACACAGCAGTATATAGTTTTACCTAATAGCTTGGGTGAGTGGATTGATGTGTGACATAAGTCAAGATGAGAAGCAGGAGAGAAAGAAGAGAAGGGATGTGGGAAAGAATGATGAGGAAGTCTTTTTTTTTTTTTTTAACATCTTTATTGGAGTATAATCTTTGCACAGTTATAGGACGGGTTGAAATAGAAAGAGAAAAAGAGGGCCTGAACGACAGTAATTGGTGAGGTTGGAGATGCAGTATGCGAGTTGGCAGTAGTGTTATGGGTAGAGAGATAGGAAGGAATCAGTGTTGCTTTTGAAGTTTTGAGTCTAAACACTAGGAAAGACGCTGGTGCCATTAACAGGATAGAGGAGTAAAGAGGAAGAGGGGTGTGTGTGTGTGTGTGTGTGTGTGTGCGCGCGCGCGCGCGCATGTGTATGTGTTTGTAAGGATAGTTGCTGATATTTTAGATTTGGTATAGTCATCTTAAGGTGAAGCTTCTTAGCAGGTACTTGGTAACTTAGGCCTGAAGCTTAACTGAGGTACCGAAAGAAGTTCAGCAAGTAAGGTTATAAATCTAGTCTAATTCAGAAGGTTATATTCTTTCCATATTATCTGATAAGAATTAGGCTTGCAAAATATATTTTGAAAGTTTAAAGTATTCTCATATTCCCATATCTGTATATGAATTTTTTTTGGCCTTTGCTTGTCTTTACTTTTTCCCTCTGCCAGTGACACCTTTCTCACCTTCTCAGTCCCTTGCTTTCTCTGAATTAGTTGCTACTTGGCTTGTAGGTTTCCGTTTAGCCATCAGTTTTTTCAGGAAGTGTATACTAAAATGCTAAGACTAGTTTTTCCATATACCCCCGCATTCTAGTACTTGCTGTATCAGATTGCAGTTCCCTGATTCGTCTGTGTTCTCCATGAGACCTATGTCATGGAGTTCTGTGGTATTAACTTGTTTTTCTACCATGTAGCCCAATGCTTGACACATAGTTTGCTGGAGATGGATGAAATAAAAGGCTATGCCAGACTAAAGTTTGCTTTTCAACTTCAGATTCAGTGTTTTAAAGGTATGTCTTAAAATACAGGTTAAGAAATGTTATAGTTGCAGTACGTAGCCACTGAATAACCATACCCTCCAGAGTTTTAGATTGAACGTTGTGAAATTAAACAAAGCAAAACAAAAAAATCACAGTGTTTCTCTTTAGGTAGAAAAACTACCCTTCAAGATAGTTTACAACTATGTTGCAGTAATGCATTCATTGGACCAGATGGTCACAAGTCATCTCGTTGCCCTCTTTTCATGTACTTAGTTACTGATATGACCCTGTAATTGTTGAAGTTCTAAGAGAAGGTCAACTGTAAGAATTGGTAGCTTTTTTTGAGAAATGAAATTTCACTGATATAAGGGCTAGAGGCTGTGAGGTAGGAACTGATGTTAGCCTCGGGCTAGTAAGTATTGTGCTTTTCCTTTATTTTTCCCTTTGTTTTTTTAAATAAATATGTTTGATTAGTGTATAACATTTTTTGGAGAGGGTGTGGCTCTTTCTACTCTTCATTATCTGTTTTCTAGGGTGATGGGAGTTAAGGTTAGTGAGAATGAGACTATCTTGGTCAAGTGTACTTCAATATAAACTTATTTTAAGTCTTTACTGAATTTGTTACAATATTGCTTTTGTTTTATGTTTTGGTTTTTCGCCTGTGAGGCATGTGGGATCTTAGCTCCCCTACCAAGGATTGAACCCGCACCCCTGCATTGGAAGGCAAAGTCTTAACCACTGGACCACCAGGGAAGTCCAATATAAACTTTTGATTGCATAAGCATTGTGTTGTTGGTCCCACCTTTAGTATATTAGTCTTTCAGTAAACTGAATTTTTGCGTGGATGGACATGTAACAGTGTTGTTTCTTTAAAAAATACTCCCACAGAACTTAAACCTTCTTTGGACCCTGTAAATATGTTACCTGTGGCAAAAGGAAAAACAGTTTCTTTTCTTGAGCTAATTTGATCTGAGATATGTAACTAAATGCATAGACAAACACACAGACATACACACATACTTCTTATTTGCCTGAACACACAAATATACTCAAGATGTCAAACATACACATGAATATTTCTTAAGTAATGCAGTTGGTCTAAGGGGCACTACACCTCTTATGCTTAGTCCAGTGGTTGTTCAGGTGAATTTACTAGTGACCAAATTTTAGCCTGTCTGCATAACAACGTGGGGGGGGAAAAAAGACAATAAAATCATTTACTATAAGGTATCTTTACTTTGCCTTCACTTTAAAAAGTCAGTTTATTTTTCTTGACCACCAGCTCAGACTGTATGACTGTGGGGACTATATTAGTTAAAAAGAAATATGGAGGGCTTCCCTGGTGGCACAGTGGTTGAGAGTCTGCCTGCCGATGCAGGGGACACGGGTTCGTGCCCTGGTCTGGGAAGATCCCACATGCCGCGGAGAGGCTGGGCCTGTGAGCCATGGCCGCTGAGCCTGCACCTCCGGAGGCTGTGCTCCGCAACGGGAGAGGCCGCAGCAGTGAGAGGCCCACGTACTGCAAAAAAAAAAAAAAAAAAGAAAAAAAGAAATATGGAGGTTTCAGGAGATTTATAGTAGTTTTAGCAAATGTTTTTAGTATATGTCTTAACCAGACTGAAATAACCAATTTAATTTCAGAAAGGACAGCATGTGTGAGAAAATATGATTAACATCTTTGAGAGTTACAGAAAAACTTTAAAAGTTCATGGTATGATCAGGCACACAGAGTTCCAGGTAATTCAGGTGACAGGAGATTGTTTGGCAATTAGATTTCTGCACTTACGTTTCTCTCTGAGAACTACTGTGCCTGTCAGTGACATAACTAGGAAGAAGAGCATAGTGGAAAGTAAAAGTGATCTGCTGGGAACTTCAATTTAGTTTCCTTTTTAGACAAAGGAAGCTTGTTGATGGTAGTGCTATTTTAATTGTTTTCTACTGTAGTAGACAGTTTCCATTTAGTATTGTCACGTTAGTTTTAAATAATTGTGTAGTTTGAGTTGTATCTGTCTATATTCACACCAGGTTGTTTTCTCATTTTATAGATTTCTATATTATTCTACCTGATTAGGAGAGACTAAAAAACACAAAGGTCCTCCCAAGGCCCCTTAAATATACTGCACCAATGTACAACATGTTTATAAAAACATTCATGTGATTCCAAATTTAAAAGTAAAATGATTCCTGCAGCTTGTCCAACTTGTCTCTTTTCTTGTTGACTTACTTAATACGTAGTTTCATCTTGGATGTTTTATTTTAGATAAACTGATTGTGTAGTGTCTAAGAAAATGAAATCAAGAGACTCCATATCTGTCTGTAAGATTTCGCAACCAAAAATTGCAAAACTAGCTGAGAAAAATGTATTTACTTCTTAAATTTCCTGCTGTTTCTTTTCCCAATCTTCCTTGAAAGACAGAGAGAACAAGAGAGAGGGATAGTTTACTTTTAAATAGAACATTAGATATTTTATTATTAATTTAGGCAAATTTAAGTCACAGTATCTCAAATGCATATTGTCTTTGCCATTCCTCCAAAGAATATATCCACATTGGGGAAAGAGTGGGGCTATTTGAGGGTTTCCTTTTAGAATTGCCAGAAGTGGAAGAATTTCTAGTTTATGAATACTTTGGAGCTTCCAATGTCAATTAATGTGTATGATCTGTTACTGTTCAAAAAAGGCGCTTTGGAAAAAGAAATTTCCTCTTAAAAATCAGTGTTTTAGCAGAAATGAAGATTGGTTTCTCCTGTTCTCTTCCCAAAATTAGATGCAGTGTAAACAGGACTGGAAGGTAGGAAGATAACAGAGGCTTAGGTGATCTAATCATCCATTATGCAACAGTATAAAATTTGATATTTTCATTGATGAAGCTGAATTAGCCCCATAGTCTGTGTATACTGTATATAATTTATATATATATAATTTTATATGTATTAGTTCATTTATAATAATATCACACAGCCTTCTATGAAGCAGGTACTGTTATTATGTGCCTTTTTTAGATGAGGAAACTCAGGCTAAGAAATTAAGAAATTTGCCCATATTTGTACAGCCAAGTGGCAGAGCTAGGATTCAAACACAAGCAGTGACTCTGGAGTCTTTACTCTTAACCATTATACTATACAGCCTATATAGTGCTTTTTCAGTTTTGTTTTTCTTTGAAGGAGTTTAGGACAAATATTTAATGTGTTCTAAGGTTGAGATGGAGATTATGTTCCCTTTTTTTACAAGTGATAGTAATGAGGTACAAAGTATAGAGACTTGACCATAATTATGGAGGTTTCTGATAAGTCCTAGTCTCACCAGTCAGCTTAATCTCTTCTGAAGACGTTTAGGAGGTATCAGTGCAGCCATCCTATCTGTGCAGATATTTAAAATATTCTTGTTAGTATGATTCACCTTGATAATTTGAAGTGAACAATAAAGATAATTCAAGAAATTCTAAGTTTTGATTAACACCATTCAGTTTTTTCCTAGAACAGCTGGAGACTTGTAACAATGGAATGTTTTGAGGATCACGCTCAACTACATATGTGCTCATAAGCCTATTATTGGATAATTTAATTTCAGTTTATAGTCATAATCAAGAATTGACATGTTTTTCCTAATGTGTTCAAAACTTAAGAGTTTTTGGCATAAAAGGAATTACTAATAATCAGGAAACAAAGTTGTTTATTAAGATTTATGTCTCTGTCTTGAACTGAATACCTGTTTTAATGCCAGAATCTTATAGAAAGTACATAGATGTAAAAACTGAAAATCACAAATATATAAAAGTCTTTAGTCAGGTATTTATTATAAATTAGTTATTGTGTAATGCCTCATGCACCTTTGTGTATCGTCTTATGGTGAGTTCACAAGATGAATGAGATTAAAAAATCTTTTAATCTTGACATTTTGACACACCAGAAATTTAACAAGTATCAAGTATACAAAAATAGGTACTTTGTTTAAAATTGTCCTTAATTTTGTCTTTGTTCAATGTGTAAATCTGCTCTGTGGGTTAGCTCCACTACTTAAGGTAATAAGGAATGTACCAGGTTCACATTCCAAGGTTGTCCCATATATTTTCACAGTTAAATAAACTTCTAGCCTAGAATTTCAAAATATTGTCCTGATCATCTACCATTAAATTTTAGCTCTTCAACGAACTTTTAATGATCATTGGTCCAAGCTTTTCCTATTAGAATTAAAAAAAAAAAACTACAAACAGCTCTTAAAAGCTAAATTTGCTTGTCAGTAGCCTCAAAGACAGTGGTTGAACTAAGACTAGAATTCTAGAAGAATGCAATGTTTATTGTTCTTTCCTTTCTTCCTCTAATACTAATGGTTTACAATTATGTTTTTTTCTATTGAGTTATACTGAAGCTTCATGATTGTTTTTCATCATTTATTTTATTTCTGTCTTATACACAAACTGTCAAATAAATGGGTTGGGTTTTAGAAGAAAATTAACAATAATTCTTTGGGGAAGTTCTAAGTTTTTTTTTTTTTTAAATAAACTAAGGAGTCAATGTAAGCTTTCATTACAGCAATCTTACAAAAATAGTCATAGTTCTATTATAGTCTTGACTGTCAACTTATGGCTAGATATTTAAGTATATCAATGTAATATGAATGTTTATTGTTTTCCTCTGAATGTTTCAAGTTAGACAAGTACCAAAGGAAAGTGTAAAAATATTTCATAACAATTACTTTGTAGATTTGTTACCATGACCATATGAAAATTCCAGTCTGTTTCTAAGTGTGCTTCTGTTTATATCAATCCACGTGGCTTTTATAGGCATAGATTGGTAGTATGGATAATGCTAGAGTTGTAGCCATGGTATAGCCAGTCATTTAAGCAAATCATCTAGTAGTATGGTAGGTAGAAGATAGTTAAATTGAGAGCAGGAAAGTTAAAGGGACAAAGGTATTATTTATTGGTTTGGCCAAAAAGTTCGTTTGGGTTTTTCTGTAAGATGTTATGGGGAAACCAAACGAACTTTTTGGCCAACCCAGTATTTCCCACATGTTTGTTAAATAAATGTGAAGAGTTCAAATGCGTGGTTATGGAATGGATCATCTTAAGACAAAAGAGAATAATCAGCTTCATATTGAAATAGGAAATTAGAATAGCAGCCTTTAGACAGTGTCATTCTGTTTTTCTATTTTAGGGCACAAACATTAAAATGGAATAAAGTTTTATTTTCTCCCAGGTACCATGTGCCTTGTTATATCAAGTCTTGGTTCCTTAGTATATAGAGAGGTAGTAAATGAACCATTTGTTTCCATTTGTCCATCTTACTCTTATTTTTCTAGGTAGGCATTAGATTGTAATAAATGTTTTTATCTTGAACAGGTAGACAGTCCTGGAGGTAGAGAGATGGGCAGAAATAGAAGAGGTGAATATGTGAGGTGATTAGACCTGAGCTTATCGAACAGATTAAAAACTGAGTAAATGAATTATTTTTGAGAGACTGAGAAATTAAAAACAATTGAGTTAAAATTGGAATGACTGGTTCAGAGTAAAATGTAAATGTCTAAGTTACATGTAGGTATGTAAAATCTGTAGTAGTATGTTTTTCAACTGCCAGTAGTAATTTTATGGTTGCTATTTTTATTCTAATCTCTTAACCTTTTTTCTTAGGTGGTATCATGGAAAACTTGATAGAACTATAGCAGAAGAACGCCTCAGGCAGGCAGGGAAGTCCGGCAGTTACCTTATAAGAGAGAGTGATCGGAGGCCAGGGTCCTTTGTACTTTCATTTCTTAGCCAGACAAATGTTGTCAACCATTTTAGGTAAGTCTTTATTCCTATTATGAGGCTACATAGTGTAGCTATTTTGCTGTAGTATTCATAAATATACCTGCTTTAGTGACATTTAAATAATGGAGAAAGAAATGTGTTTTCAATTAAATGATTTAATAAGTGATTTAGAGTAGATACTATTGAATGCTTACTTTTTTTAAAAAAACAGTATTATTGGACTTTTTTGTGCTAATCATAAGTGTAGTTATCACTTTTAAAGTATAAAGAATTACAAAGAAACTTTGAGTGGTAAAGCAGAAAGAAAGGAAATGTATACTTTCAGACCACAGAGTAACAGAAAATATAGAAACAGTATTTTAAGAGTGCAGTTTAATTCATTTTAGCTTCACTGTTCTGAAACTCTGCATTCATTTCAATTAAACAGGCATCTGGATTTTCAAGTACAGATATCAAAGTTTGTATCAATATATTTACATATATTATTGTCTTTGACTTCATTTTTATGGGAGCCATTGAAAAAAATTATCTAGCGCCTGTAAAGTTAACTGATAAAATGTTTGTATATCCTTAATTTTCAGATTTTAAAATAGACTTTAAGAGTACTGTCATATCACGTGTAAAATGTGAAATTATTATTATACTCTGTAAATATTTCAAGAGATCTGTAAACTACTTTTAGCCAAAGGAAACTAATTAAAATTGCTATTTTGTCTTAAATATGGAAAGTAAGAAGAGTTATCTGAGGATGGATTTATAAATATTTTAATGAATTATGTAATTGAGGTTTATAAGTCAGAAATGTATTTCATATCAAATGCATACATATATCTTTTCAAAAGAAATAATAACCTCAAGTAATTTGCATATGGTGAAGGTATTAATAAGTGGTATTTTAATATAAGGATGCAGATAAAGGAAAAGTATGAAAATTATCGGTTTATAATTTACATGGAACTTGGTCTTAAAAATTGGTTATAAAGGTTTTTGTTTTACTGTATTTTTTTTCCTGTACAAATAGGATTATTGCTATGTGTGGGGATTACTACATTGGTGGAAGACGTTTTTCTTCTCTGTCAGACCTAATAGGTTATTACAGTCATGTTTCCTGTTTGCTTAAAGGAGAAAAATTGCTTTATCCAGTTGCACCTCCAGAGGCAAGTAAAATATCTTTCAAAACTTTATTATTTCATTTTACTGATGGGTTTAGCTCTTGTTCAGTTTCTCGTGACGTTTATTGTAATATAATTCAAGATTTAATTCTGGTTGTAGTGTCAGAGCATAACTGGCAACTTCTTTAAAAAAAGAAAGAGTAATTTTTCTGTTACTTTGTATTTAAGTTACTAGATTTTTTTTATTGTACTGTATGGTGATACCCTAACAAATATTTCTGAATGAATGAGGAGTAATTACTGATATCATAGTGCTAATGCTGAAGTTGCTGCAAGATTCTGAAATGTCTTCTGCATCATTGGAGAAAGGTTACTTTATATGTTGCGTAGTGTATTTAAGATTAAATGATAACTCATATTACCTGATTAAAAACATATTGGTTATACTGTTAAAAGAATTTCTGTACAAACAACAACAAAACAAGATGAGCATTTCCAGAGTTTGGGTATTCAGAGCTTCAGTAAAAAATAGTTTGAATGATCCTACAGAATTTATAATGTGGAGTTTTACTGGCTTTAACTTTGTGTGGACATACCCAATTTGACTTTGACATAGAAAGGTTATCTTTTGTAAATCAATTTTTTTTATGGTTTCTAGCCAGTAGAAGATAGAAGGCGTGTTCGAGCCATTCTCCCTTACACAAAAGTACCAGACACTGATGAAATAAGGTATTTTATGATATAATCTCGTTTATAGGCATTTGAAACAGGCATTTGAAAGACTGAAAATTTGTTGCTCTTGGACTAGGAAGGTTTTGGAAATTGAGGAAATAGCATCCAGCAAAGCATGCCCTTAATATTAAGTCCATTGTTCCTGTCCCCCTGTGTTGGCTTATCTGTTCAGACTGTGAATTTGGATCAGAGAGGCCACAGTGAAGATGACAGGAGAAATAACTTAGCTTTCATTAGACTATCTGTGACAAAGTAAGGAGAGTTCTTATATATAATTTGTTTTTATTATTTCTATAGAATTTGATTTATTATATAATTGGATAATTATTATCAAATTATCTGTATCTTTCTATAAGTTTAGCTTTCTGATAGAAAATTTGTTTATTATTGGTAAAATGTTAAGGCTACTTTGAATAATTACTGATTCTGAGTTTACAGCTTCTCATTGACATCAACAGCAGTATTTAAAATGTAGTGATAACTTTTGGGAGGTACTAAAAATTTCTGGAAATATGGTATTTTAAAAAACAAAGATTCAACTATCTGAAATCTCCAAGTAGGCATTCCATTTTTATATGATTGTCCTCAAAATAACTTCTCATTTAGTTCTTATTGGCACACCTTTTTTTGTGATCTAAGCTGGAAAAGCCAGTGAAAGAAAGAGAAGGGAAAGAAAAACAGCACTGAACTGCAAATTCGGGAATTTTGGGTAATTTGTAAATTCCCAGTGGGATCATCTAGGACAGCAGCTCTCAAAGTGTGATACATGTAACCCTGGGGATCCTTGAGATCCATTCAGATGATTCATAATATCAAAACTATTTTTATAATAATACTAAGACATAATTTGCCTTTTTCACTGTGACATTTACATGATGGTTCAGAAGCCATGGATAGTAAAACTGCTGGTGTCTTAGCACAAATCAAGGCAGTGGTAACAAACGTATATCGTTTTTCACTGCCCCATGCTTGCAGTTAAACAAAAAAAGCCAGTTTCGCTTACGAATGTTCCTGGTGAGACAAGAAAAAATATTTGTTTTATAAATCTCAACCTATGGCTACACATCTTTTTAATATCTTTGTGATGAAATGGGACATACTCATAAAGCACCTCTACCGTGTACCACAGTTCAAATGTCTTGAGGAAAAGAGGTGCTTTGAGAGCCGAACTAGCTGCTTTTTTTTTTTGTGCACATCATTTTCACTAAGGAGAATGACTGACAGGCAAATTATGGTTATTCAGACTTGAATATCTGACTTTTTAATTTTTTTAAAGAACAAAGTGAATCTGTTACTTCAAGGGAAATAACTGGCAGTATTTGTTGCCAATGACAATTTGAGCTTTCGAGGAAAAATTAGTATTTTGGAGACCCTATATTTGCCATCAGGAGTTTGACAGCTTCCTAGATACTTAATGACTTTTCTGATGAAATGGTGCTGATATTGAAGAATGTGATGTTTTGATACTGTATAATGTGTTTATATCTGGATGATCTGCATAGCTCAGTGAACCAGTATTTTCTAAATGATCAATGCATGATGTTACAAAATTATGGCTGGGTAAAAGATCCATTCACAGTGCAAAATAGACCAATAGAGGTTATTAGAATGGTACAGAAAGTTCATTGATACATAGTTTTAGATTCCACATTACAACCAACCTCCAAGAAAGTACCACTAGTCAAGTTTTGGGGTTAATGTAATAGAATATCTATAATTATCTGAGAGGCTATTAAAATACTCATCCCTTTCACAACTACATATTTGTATAAAGCCAGATTTTCCTCATATACTTTAAGCAGAAAAACCATATAGCAACAGATTGAATAAAGAAATGGATATGAGAATCCAACAGTTTTCAGTTAAGCCAGACATGAGATTTGCAAAAATGCAAGGCAATAACATTCTTATTAAACTTGTAAAGATTATAATTATTTTTCATTTTTTATGTTACCATGTTAATAGGGTATATTATTATTTTAAAAGGAATTAATAAATATTTTTAAACATTTACATTTTAAATTCTAATATGGTAATTATCAATAGATATAATCCAAGTGAATAAATGAAAGCCTGTTAGGGTATCACTTTTTAAAACTGTGAAGGGGTCCTGAGAGACCTTCCAAAAATTGAGTACTTCTGATCTAGGAAGATGAAAATTTAAACAAGAATTAGAATGACAGAAATATGTATGAAGTTATGAGTCTTTTTAAATTTATATATACCTGAGAAGTGTTTTGTTTTTTTTAAAAGTAAAAACATCTGAAGATTAATGAGATTTAATAAAGCACTTTAACCTGTTTTGAGGAAAAATGCAAAATAATGCATAATTAATCTTAGGATTATGATGTTTCTACCAGTAAGCTTTTTATTTTTCATGTTTTTGTTTTTTGCATCATAAAAAGTTTGTAGTATAGAAACAAGTCAAAATTTAAAAAAAAAAATCTTAAGACTGCTTTTGACCAAAAATGAAACTTGTCATTTCTCATTTCTCTGACTTCTATTTTAATGTATTTATTTAGGTGGTTGGTTCCGGAAAGGAACAATTTATACTTGGCTAAGTGGTAATGTCTGCCCCCTTTCAGCTAGTGAAATACTGGTCATTGTTAAGAGTTGTAGAATCAAGGTAGAATGCAGTATTCTGTGCTTATTCAAAAAGAGTGCATCTGAAGCATCGTGTACAAGTTTTTATCCTTGAACTGGTCCAAGTAACAGTGAAGCTTCAGATATTTTAGAGAAAAACAAAGTTTTCAAAGGTATGAGAAGAGATTTACTTACTATAACTTTGGTTTGTGAATATTAAGACTTAAAGGAAAATTTATTTTAAAAATACATATATATTACAGATAGGGATATAGATACAGGGTCAATGGTAGCATCCAGTCAATCTTAAAACCTTAAGCACTCAAAGGCATTTGTTCAAGCCTAAAAGGAAAAGTTCAAGGAATTACTGATGGTTTTATATTGATGACATACATCAACAACTTTTTAATCCTGTGATTGTGTGGAGGTTGAAAACATCTAGATTCCAATGAAAAGAAACTAGATTGTGTATACATCCCTCCACTCAGGTATTGGTAACAGCAAAAACATGCATGCATTCTCATTACGTATACCCCTTGGTACCACTTTCGGAGAAAGAATGCTATACTTGTTGGACCATGGATAGCTGAGTGAAGTAAATAAACCCTAATGTTTTTTATGAGAAAAATGTTACTCTCATAAGCATCTGTGTGATAAGGCTAATTATGCTTATTTAAAATAAACTTCTTCTAAAGTAACCTTATCTTGTATATGTGGAATGAGTTAATATTTAGTTTATGTTTATAATTTTATGTCTAACCTATATGTGAAAGAGTAATAACATTGAAACTTAAATTTTAAAGTTCAGTTTTCTTGTAGTTACACCCCAAAGCCTGTAATATATGTATAATTACTGTTTACATAAATTCCAGTTTGAATCTCTAACAATAATCCAGTGATACAGACAGTATAGGTACTGTTATTAAACCCATTTTATGCATGTCGAAATTAAGATTCAGATAAGTGTCTTTTACATGTAGATGATGACAGAAACAGGACAAAAATCTAGAGTATTTGACTTTAACCCCTTGCATTTTCCAGTATCATATTATCTCTGTGAGGTGGTACATAATCAATTAAATTTCCATGTTTAAAAATTTTATTTAATTTTAATAACTTCATAATTGCTATTTTCAGTTTCTTAAAAGGAGATATGTTCATTGTTCATAACGAGTTAGAAGATGGATGGATGTGGGTTACAAATCTAAGAACAGATGAACAAGGTCTTATTGTTGAAGACCTAGTAGAAGAGGTGGTAAGTTTTGTTCTTTTCTTCTCCTTCTCAGAATTCTAAATACTTTTTAAATTTTGGAACTTGTCCATAATCAGGGAAATTAGCTATGGATATATTTCTTTTATGAAAAACCTCAATTCATAAGTACAAGTAATTTTTCATTAAAACGTATTTACTGTTGGTAATGCTATTTATTTGTAAATAGCGCAACCAAGCTAGCATGTTTTAATCTGTGGTTGCCAATTTTCAGGATGTTTTCATGAGTTTCTAAGAATTAAAAATGTATTAACATGTGTGCTTATTTGTATCCCTTTTTGTCTTCTTGGTCTTCCTTATAAATGATGTTATGTCCAACTGATCATGGAATCTCAAATGGTTGCACGTTTGCTTTCAAACTCTTTATCTCCCAAATATATGTATAATTTTCTAGTAACCTTGGAAAAATGGAGTTATATTACACATATATTATCACATGGTTCTATATTTTGAATATTTCCCTTGTTTTCAATGTCATCACAAAATACATTATCAGTAGTCTTAGACACTATATATAATCGTGTTTGTGCATTTTTAGATACAGATCAGCGTTCAAGCGGCATATGCATTTCAGATACAGTATTGAGTATCACTGAAACATATTAAACATTGTATTGTAGTTTTGGAATTCACTCTTCTCTTTTGGATTTGTCCAGCAGGATGGAATGGTTGTCTGTTATTTTTTACAACCCTCAGAGTGACTGTTTTTAAATTATGCCTTGAACCTGGTAATATGCTGAAACGTGTGCTCTGATTATTGTTCCAGGAGGACGGCAGTGGAGAATATTTTTCTTTGCTATTAATTCTCTTGTCTGCCTATTCTGGCAGCCAGATCTTGATATGTAGCAGTAAAACATACTGAGGAAAAGTGGGAGGAGTTGAGGAAATGGTATGATACGTTCCATACTCATAGTCACATAGTTACTTAGTGGAAGAGCTGGGATTAGAACTAATTCCTAGATTAGAATTCTGTACTCTACAGCAAGAGTGATATTTATTCTGTATGGACAGGAAGTGTTCAAACTGAAGAATCTTAACATCTACATTAGTTTTACTACAAAGTTTCTTAGTAGTATGTTGGATTTTCTTTCTGCTGTAACCCCCCTACTCCCATTATTCTGATTATTTAAAGGAATTGAGGTGTAGTTGAACTTTTCTCTCAAGCTCTTGGAACTCTGGGTCAAATTTAACAAGATAAATTTTAATAAGGATAAGTGAAAGTTATCCATTGAATATAGGGGAAAAAAGAAAACAAAAGCCCAGTTTAAGATAAGGAGACATGACCTAACATACAAGGAAAGAAAAAAAAAGGAGAACAAGTTAACAACTCAGTGTGAGTGAACAATGTGATGTGGCTGTTAAAAATGAATATGGTCATACTTTGAATTAGTAGTGGAATGGTTCCAGGTTAGAATTATAAACAGTTTTTACTTCAGTATTTAGAATAATTTTTCATAATGGTCTTCACTGAAACATAGTGAATCCTTGTAGATTGGAGAGCCATTTGGAGATTGTCTAGATTTCAGACATTTGGTTGCTGGATGGATTTAAGGAAGTTCCCACCCTGAAATTCTAATTTTCATTACTGTTCTCCAAGCATATTTGTGTACTATATTATGTCTTAATTCCAGAATGTAAGCTCTGTGAGGATTTTTGTCTCTGATTCAGTGTGTCCCTGTTGCCTAGAATAATGTCTGGCATTAGCAGGCATTCAGTAAATGTTTGTTGAATGAATGGATGTCTCTATGCCTATTCTTTTCCCTCTTCCTTGACACTCCTGCCCTGCTAAACTGCTTTGTAAAATTTGATTCATCTATCAATTCGGCTCAGATGTTGCCCCTTTTTTTACACCCTTTCTTAGGCTAAGTTGTTTCCTCGTGTGTTTCCATAGCACCTTGTTAACTTTATAACCCATTACATTTAAAATTAATTTATTCTGTAAACCTCTTATATAGAGATTAACGCCTTTTGGGCAGGGATAATGCATTTTGTTTTTATGTAATTTGCTTTTAGCATTTTGTAATATAGAAGGCATTTAGCAAGTGTTTGATTTTAATTTGGTTAGATATTTGATATTTGAGTGAGGACCAAATTTAGAGAAGTAAATCCATGTGTACTTAGTTCATTTTTCTACCCTTTCCTTCGTTATTCAGTGGAAACTTGATGCCAGGTACTGTGCTGGGTACTAGGACTACAATTCAACAGATATTCAGTGAAAATTATGTGCCAAGCGTTGTGCTAGTGGTTGTGGTAGTCAGTGTTAACAAAAAATGGCTCAGGTCTTAAGATGCTTATAGCCATGATAATGGAATGAATATCACCTAGTATATCTTAAATAATGGCAATATTAAATAGAGTAGGGTAAAGTTCAAAAGATGAAAAAAGAAGGATGTCTTTTCTATTCAGAGTAAAACTTCATGTTTATGTTTTAGGGACTCAGTGTCTTACTGAGGAGGTAGTGTTTGAGATAGATCCTGCCTAGATGGTTTAGATTTTAACTAACAGGTAGGAAGTAGTGAGTGGAAAGAACATTCTAAGTAAAAAAGAGCAAGCTACAGTGGTGGGAAAATGTAGATTAGCAAAGAAGTAGTTTATGAGTGACCGTGGTATAGATACCTAAAGAGAAATGGTAGTATGAGACAGGAAACGTAGACCTGAGTCATTGGTAAAGAATTCTGGTTGTAAACTGAGGAGTTTGTGGGCAGTAGAGAGGTACTAAAGGTCTGGTTTTTAAAATTTGTTTATTTTTGTTTGGTTTGGTTTGGTGTTTCTTAATGCAGGGCAAAGTTGCAGTTGAAACTGATGAATCCAGATTGGAGTGGTGGGGTGGGATGGGGCACAGAGATAATTATACTAGTTGGCTGTTGTTAATAGTTTAAGAAAAGAGAGGAGAAGGGCCTGGATTAGCGTAATCACAACAAAGAGAGAAGAGGACTAAGGGGGAGAGTTTTGGAAAGACCTTTCATGAATAGAAACACCTTTTCTTGTATATACATAAATAAATATGAAGGTCAGGGTGTAGATATGTTTGAAGATAAGATTTTATTAATTTTAATTAAAATATATTAATAATTACATAAAAACTGTCTTAATGTCTTTCCCTTTAGGGCCGGGAAGAAGATCCACATGAAGGCAAAATGTAAGTCTGTGTTAACTATTAAAGGGGAAAAAAATATATTGTAAACTTACTAATTGGAAAACTTTGATCTAAAAATATTTTAAAAGAAAATTGATACTTCTTGAGCTGACTTAAACATTTTTTTTTATTTGGCTTGAGTTGATTTCTAACTATTTTCTTAAGGACCTAGTGATAATGAAGGTGGCTTATACCTACATATAACTCTTATATCACCAAACTAAAGACTTTTTGATAAACAGTACATTAATAACATTGTGAATGTCATAATTCCTCACATTGTTTTTGGTTTTCTTATTGATTTATTCATAGTGTTTCTTGTTTTTATTGCCATTATCTTTTATGTACTTTATGGTTCAGTTTTTGTTTTGTTTTTTTAAAGTCAGAGAGCTTTTCCCCCAAATTATGGTTCTTTACCATATTAATAAGATTCTGCAAGGACTTTATTTTCATAATTTTTTCAGGCTGATTTTAAGTATAAGGGCTAATTCAAAGACCAGGTATTACTACACCTACTACTTGCCACATTCTTATTTTATATTCCTACTGTTTGCTACATTTTTCTCTTATATTCCAGAAGTTATTAGTTGCTTTTATGGGAGATCACTCCACATGGTGTTTCAGCTTTGCTCTAATTTTATTAATGTCCTTGAAGATATTTTTTAGTGTCCTTCTCATCCCTCTTGATATTTATTTGTATATGTTTTCTTTTAAAGGGCTTAACTTCAAAAAAAATTTTTTTTCTTTTTCTTTTCTTTTTTAACATCTTTATTGGAGTATAATTGCTTTACAATGGTGTGTTGGTTTCTGCTGTATAACAAAGCGAATCAGCTATATGTATACATATATCCCCATATCCCTTCCCTCTTGCATCTCCCTCTCACCCTCCCTATCCCACCCCTCTAGATGGTCACAAAGCACCGAGCTGATCTCCCTGTGCTATGCAGCTGCTTCCCACTAGCTATCTGTTTTACATTTGGTAGTGTATATATGTCAATGCTACTCTCTCACTTCGTCCCAGTTTACCCTTCCCCCTCCCCGTATCTAAAGGGCTTAACTCTTAATCCAAATTCTGTTTTACTCATATTATTTTAATAAACTGTTCATCTAATATGTTTTCAGTGGAATATTTTTTCTTTCCTTCCTGTCGGCAATTATGGATGGAATTTAAGGCTTGCCTCTCGAGTGTTTGCTTATTCTGAATTCTAACCATTAGAACATGAAAACAAACTGAATACTCCACTTTCAGTCATCTAATTTAGTTCCCACCCTTTCTTAAGTGGAACATATGAGATTTTCTGAGTTCATTTTCCTTATTGTTCTGTGCAGCTGCAAAGTAGGCTTCATCAGTGAGACTGTACTTTGTTGATAGTACTAGTTTGAAGTCTTCTCACTACCTATGTGAGGAGTTGCAAATTCTAATTAATGTTTGGAGGAGGCATACAGATAATGTAAGCAAATGAACTGGGTCAGGTGTATATATTCCCATTTTTCTCAAATTACAATAATCTTGATCTTTCTTATTTTCCCACTTTGATAGCGATCAAGGAACATGGAAATGTTTGGCTACTGTAAGAAAATAACACTGCAAGTGTGGTAGTAAATGGAAACTAACATTTACTGTTTGTATCACAGAAGACTGCAGGAAGTCAAAAACTAGACAGTGTTTGCTGGCAGTGAGGTGACCGGTCTAACTGATGTGTAAATGTGTGTGAGTCTAGTGTTATGAAAGCCTCCTGATTTTCAAGAGAAGCAAGAAATCTATATTTTTATCCCTATTTAAAATAATACCATAAATTCTTTTTAAAAAGAAAAGAAAAAAAAAGAGAGGTCAAATACCAATAAACATTTAAAGCTATATCCAGTTTTCTTAAAAGGTATAAATCCCAGTTTCACTGGGAAATCTTTTTTTAAAATTTAATACATTTGTGATCATTCCGTATTCTGAACTTTATAGTTTTCAACTTATTTGGTATTTAGCATAAGCTAAATTTGCATTGTTGGTTTATTTTATGTATTTGTCAGTTCCTTCTGATTTCTTAAGGTGTTGACTGGCAGTGAAGCATCCTCAGTAACATCCCCGAGTGCCTTTTCAGACTAAATAGATGGTATAATTTTAGCTGTGTTCCTTTTCAGCTCCATATTTCCATGACACAAGTACCAAGTCCTGCTGTTTTTATCTTCTAAAATATGTCTTGAATGTGTGCCTTCTTCTCAGTCTTAAGCAACCATATTCTAGTTCAGGCCCTTTTCATCTCGTACTAGGACTTTGATGTAGCAATAACCTCTAAGTTGGTCTTGCTTGACACTTTAGTCTCCTCAAATCCTTTCTTCTAACAGCTAGAATAATTTACCTAAAACATGTGTCTGACTGTATTACTTTCTCACTTAAAATTCTTGCCTGATTCTCTTTACCTTAGCAGAGTCTGAAAAGATCTGATCCAGGTCTTGTGTCCTTTATAAGCCCTATCTCTTGTCATTTCTAGTTTTATATTCTACTCTCCGGCTTGTAGATCTTCAAATGCTCAGTACTGTTTTTCTCCTTCGCTCAAGCTACTTCCTAGGCCAGAATTCCCCTCCATTGTGTTTGGTTAGTGCCTATTCTTACTTAGAGACTTAACCTATTTATCACTCTTCCCAAGAAGTCTTCTGTTATCTTCCCCCTTATACACCCTACAGAATTGGTTGCCCTTCTCTGTTATTCTAAAAATGCCCTCAGCATGTACCTATCACTGCGCTTTGTTATATTTTCTACATTCTTTTTATAGTTATACAGTATTTATGTTCCTTTTTCTTACTAGAATGGGGACTTCCTAAGGTCACAGTCTCATTTTTCTATTATTGATACAAACCATGTGCTTGAAATATACTCATTTTACATGTGGTAATAAATGCCTGAATGAGGAAACTCAGATCCAATCCTTTCAGAAAGCAGTATTGCCAATTTGTTCTCTAAACGCTATTTTTTGCCCCCTCCCCCTTTCAGATTCCCCTTTTCTCCTTTATTCTAGCTATAGAGAAATATAGAATGGGCCTTCGAGGTCATCTAATCAACTGTCTACTAGAATATAGAAATGTTGTTTTAGCATTTGTAGTAAATGGTCATTTCAGCTGTGTTTGAACGCAGGATGGCACTTTACTGCCTTTTAAGGCAGCCTGGACTGCTCCAGTTATTGTATACTTGTTTTAAATGATTCATAATTAGCTTTATGAGCCTCAGGAAATCTGAATTAGTGAGTTAAGGGTTGGAATAAAGTTAAAGAGAGAAAGTAAAAGTTTAACATTTTATTCATGTGAAAATTTAAAAATTCAGTTATATTTTATACTCTGACCAGTAATAATATGGATAATTTAAAACAGTATGAACAGCCTCTAAACCTGTAACATTGGATTTTAGGGCATTTATATATTTTAGTCTTGTAGTATTTTTACTTTCCAACTTGTTCTTTAAGCCACAATTAAAAATAATTATAGACCCTAAGAATATATGGCAAAGTGGTAGAGAGGTAATCTAGAGTTGTCAGCTTGGTATTAACGTATAACACGTCTTAATCAGCAAGATAGATAATAGTCCTTCAGATGAGAGATTTTAAGTAATTACTAGTAATTAATTTTTTAAAACAGATATATCATTTTAAGGTAAATTATTTAAATACTTTAGTTATTATATGCAGTAGATTTTGACTATAATGCCTTTTATAATAATTTCTAAAGGCTTATTTTAAGTATGCAGAACATTAAATATTCTAGCAATCTGATATGATAGGCCATTAGCTCAAATAGAATTAGTAATACTAAGTCATTCTTTTCTTTCAGTTCTTGATGTTGATATCTATTATTTCTCATCATTCAGTCTTATTTTCTGGCTTTCAGTAAAGTATGAATCAACCATGTTGATTTGAAGAGAGAACTTATAGAGAAATTCACTTTGAGAGAAGTATGAGAAAAATTAATCCACTAATTTTTTTTCCGGGCAGTTCTGGTAGGCTCTACCTCTACCACTCCCCCCTCCTAATAAAAAGAAAAAAGAATGCTAGCTATGATGTAAGCTTAACAATTTGTCATTATCAGAATTAAAATCATTGCTGTTTTTGTATTGGTAATTAATATGGAAATTGTAGTTAATAATAGATAGTCCCTAATTTTTCTATATTTTGTTGAACTTAGGCATGTTTACAAAGTGTAGTAACAAATGTAAAAGGAATGAGGTCATTTGATCAATTGCATTGCATTTATTTCATTATGTCAGCTTGAATTAAACTTGTGTTAGTTGTTTAGTTTTGATGGTATAACAGCAAAAAAGACTTTTGATTTACATATTTAATATATTCTTTTTTCAAGATGGTTCCATGGGAAAATTTCCAAACAAGAAGCTTATAATTTACTAATGACAGGTATTTATATATTCACTTTCCTTTTCTAATGTTGTTATTTAAAAAGAATAAAAAAGTGAACCAACCATTTATCATGTATTTTGCCTTTAGCATTCATTTGATATTTATGTATATTGTAATTTCTTGCCCAGCATAGATAAATTGCTGTTCTTGGTTTTGGGTGTTCTTTAGTTGAAAACATGCAGTATAAAATTCAGTGCAGTGTGTTTTCCTTCTGCACCAGGCCCCTGTATTCTTCCTTAGAAGCAGTGCCAGATGAGTGCTTTTTCCAGAAGTTTCATGTCTGTCTGTCTTCCTCACCCCTACTTACCCCGCTACACATACCCCCCCACACGCTCTCACAGGAACATACAACACACTTTTTTCATGTTAAGATGTATTTTGGGAAATCATTCCGTATCTGCATATATAAATTTTCATTATTCTTTTTAATGACCATAAGCTTTCCATTGTACAAATACCATAATTTATTATCAGTCTCTTATAGAGGAATATCATGTTGTTTTCATTTTCTTGCTGTTCAGGTGCAGCAAATGTTCTTGCATTTATCTTTGTATACTTGTAGAATTATAAAATTGGGCCTTATTTAAAATATGTTGATTTTAACATTTCCTAAAACTGTGTGGTTACAGAGATATGCAAAATAAAAATTGAATTGTACTGTGGGTTTATTATTTAAAACAAAAACTATTTCATTATCACTTATCCTAACTAAAATTTAAGACTGAATTAATTTAGTTACCAAATATCTCTTCAGGAAACCGTACTTTAGAAGGATTTGAGAGAAGTTAATAAGTAATCTGTAATTTAGAAGTCTTAGTTCTTTAAAAATGACCAGAGTTCAATGTATATGATGAATAAACCACTGATCATTTAAAGATCTTATCTGAGTTACTGTTCAAGACATAAGTCATTGCCTTTAATGTAATTAATAGTTAGCTCTTTTGAAAGATGTATGGCAGTTTTAGGAAGTATTCAATTTTATTGTGGGGATATAGGTTAAAAATTCATTAAAGAACATGGTAATTCTATATGGTAGTAACAGAGACCAAATGCTCAACCAAAATGACATGCTACCTGCTTTCAAAGTGGGACCAAAATATTTATTTTAGTGAATTTACTGAATTTTGAATATACACTTATGATTTTGAACTTGCACCACCAAATACCTGAGGCGCTCAGTCTTGTTTTAGACATGTAAATTGAAAAAGAGCTAAACTTAATTTCCTTACGTTAGTTTTTATTTTCTTTCGGTCATGTGCTCTTTTAAGAGTCTGATGATTTTCTCCCAGGAAAAATAAGCACTAAAGCACATAAGCACTTGCATGCACAGTTTTGCAGTAATTCTTATTTTTTGTATTGAACATGAAATTACTTGGTAGTAAATGCCTTGGATAGATGATTGGAACTATTAGTAATTTACATAAAAATGACGTCTGATATTCTAAGTGTTCATTGTGCTTTCCTAAAAGCAATCAAGTTCTGATCTTTTCTGTCATTAGGACTTAAACAGAGAAAAGGTAAAAAAGCATCTTAGTGGTAAAAGTCACTGCCAATTGCAGATGTCAAAAAGACTTCTCTAAAATTAATATGAAAATATTTAATACATGATAATTTGCTTCTGTATGACTATTCAAGATCGTGCCTATTAAATGAAAAATAGTGCATGTGTATTGATTTTGATTAGGTACACAAATATTTCAGTTGTTTTGAATCTACTTTTGTAAGCTTTTGGTACTATTTTATTATAGTTATGACTTTTTAATGTTTAATCAGAAGCATTACTTAAGTACAGAGTGTTCTTAAATAAAATTCACTTTAACTTTTTTAGACTTTTCTTTTGCAAACAGAATGTAGTAGTTTTAGCCAGTAACCCCATCTGTGGTTAGAGTATTCTTTCCAAGTTATGACAGGTGTAGACTTATTAACCAGAAGTCAGTGCTGCACATTTTCTGCCCTGTATTTTTATGTAATAAAGACAAGCAACATCATGGATGGTTGTGCCTCATAAACCAGAAAATACAAAAAGAAATTGCCTTAAAATTATCTTTATTTTAAAAAAGTTTCAGGAATTCTCTGGTGGTCCAGTGGTTAGGACTTGGCGCTTTCATTGCCCTGGCAATGAAATCTAGGTTCAGTCCCTGGTCGGGGAACTAAATCCTGCAAGCCGTGCAGTGCAGCCAAAAAAAAAAAACCAAACCAAAACAATCAAAAGTTCCTGGTGAAAATTTTACATATGTTTTTGACTTTTGAATGTATTTTGTAATTGTACTACTTAACGCTTTTTCTTTTTTAATTTGATAATTAGGGAATAAAACTAACAGCTTAATTTTTATAGTTGGTCAAGTCTGCAGTTTTCTTGTGAGGCCATCAGATAATACTCCTGGTGACTATTCACTTTATTTTCGGACCAATGAAAATATTCAGCGATTTAAAATATGTCCAACACCAAACAATCAGTTTATGATGGGAGGTCGATATTATAACAGGTAAGTTGTGAGAAATTTTTAGTTTTACTTTTGGCAAGGAGAGTTGAAATCTTGATAATATAATATATCAGAATCAAAATTATATAAAAGTTTCTGACTTTGTAATATTTAAAATTATAAGACATTTAATATAATTTAGTAGTAGTCATATCCAAGAATTCTTTAGCTAGTGTCAAATGTGAATATAAATTAATAACTTTTTATTTCCTTCCAAAATTATGTAATTTTTTGATTAGTTATGCACAAGTTATTTGAAGCAAATTTGCTAAATCCATACATTATCTGTAGGACAGCAGAACATTTAATCTAAGAAAAAGAAAATATATTACCGTTTTTTATCAGTGAGACATTTTAATAGGTCACTCTTTAAGAACCTTTTTACCTGAGACTTATTAATAATGTTACCCCAAAATAATTGGGTTGTTCTCAAGTTGGTATTATTTGTAATTATTGGTTCCTACTTCTCACCTTTAAAATTCTTGGTAAACTCTTTGCTTGTCCCAAAACTCAGGTTGGACTTCATTCACTTGATTAGGAAAACCAGTTAATAGAAAAAAACATATGATAGAATGTCAGCTGTTTTTTTTTCTGCATAATAGAAAGTAATCTTTCATTTTATTTCTGAGTGTAAACGTTTTCCCATTCCGGATAACTCTGGAGTAGAATGATTTTCCTCTTTTGGAGGCTAGTGTAAGCTAAAATGCCGGCATTTTCCTAGTTTAATGCCTTAAAATAGAACAGAGCAAAAAACCTAAAACAAGTTCTGTTGCTTGCCAGTTATTCAGTGGATAGTGAGTGATACGACATCAAATGGAAGATGAGTGTAGACGATTGGACCTTTTCACACACCTCATATATGAGCTGCTTGAACCCCTTCTAGCATTACAGTCTGATCTAGACATCCTCACTGAAAATCTAGCTAGGTGCAGTTTGAGCTCTCTATGAAGGTAAATTAAATTTTCCCATTGTCCAGGTTTCTAGGGGCATAGAATATATAAAACAATAAATTGAAAACATTCTTAACTGAATTGATAAATGTTTGCATGGAGTTTTTTTTAAGATAAAGTATTTTACATTAATTCTGGTGGAAGTTTGTTTTGCTTGATTTAAACTTCTTTACGATACACATTCTCTAAAGATGAAAATTCTTCCTACATAATGGAGGCAGCCTGTAAAATGTATAAAGGTAGTCTCTTTTGTTGATAAAGACCAGAATGAAACAGGAAGAAATACATATTTGAAGTATATTTCTTTCCAAATTATTAGTCTGCTTGCAAAATTATGATTTAAATTTTTTTCAAATATATGTTAATGTAGTGTCCGTGGTCATTCCCCCAAATTAGACTGTTTATTCCCCTTGTATATGTTCATCTTATAAAATTCAGGAGTATTGTTGTTGTTAGCTTTAATATTAAAAAAAATCATTTTTAAAGGAAAGCTGGAACTATGTGACCCTCATGCCTAGAAAATGGCAGTTTTTATAATTGTTTTGGAAATCCATACTCCATTTCAGCATTAATGTCAGTAATGAAGTAATTTCTAAGAAGATACACCTTTATGATTATCACTTATTGTTTAGATATGGAAGTGTAAAGTTGGATTATCCAATAAATCTGTAACAGAGCCAAATTCTGCTGACCTGTCTCCACATTAACTCTACATTAGTCTTCAGGCAAAGAGAAGTAGCAGTTATGTCCGTTTCAGTTAGAAACTACATTGTTGAGACATAACTTTAATATTCCTATATTTAAAATTTTAGAAAAGTAGGAGAGGCATTTAACAACAAATATAATTCAGTAAACATTTATTGAGTGATCTACTTTTTGAAGTGTATTATACAGATCTGTGCATATATAGTAAAGAAAAAAGATACTGTTCCTACGTTATTAGTGCTCAGGTCTTCTAGAAAAGATGGTAAGCTGACTGATAAATTCAAGGATGTACAACTATGCATAGGAGAATCAGTAGGAAGAGAGTAGTTGAGATGGTGATTAAGAAGGGAGAGGGAAGATTTTGGTCAGACGTTTAAGATTACTAACATGTAGTGTTCAAGAAGAGAGAGAGTTATATTTATTAAAAAGTAAATTATTAAAATGAAAGTACAGGATATAGTATCTCTAGAAACTCACAGTTATTTTACAGGTTCATAGTTAACATGTTTTAATTTTCTGAGTTGTAAATCTGATTTCATGGCTAGAACTATGGAATGTCTAGGAAATTTTTGTTTGTTGTGTCTCTCTTGACTGTTTCCTTAGGCATATCTGGGTAGACTATGAACTAAAGAGTAATTAAAAAAAAAACTTCTTGGAAGTCCAGGTCATTGGTAAAAAATATATCTGATTGGTTGCCACATGCTTGTAAATTTGCTCCTGGACAGTCTGAACTGTATGTACTCCATGCAGTAGTATTCTGTTCTTTCAGCTCATGGTCAAGAATTATATCGTAACATTGAGGTGCTACACAGAATAGATTGCATTTACAGTTGTAGAGCCAGAGACCTTGGATATTTTCTCAGATTTGGTGCCTTTTGCTTTGAAACACATAGTCATCTCTGTTGTGGTACCTAGGTATCTTCAAATGTATTCTTTCTGATTTTCGTTTTTCTTTAGTGTTAACATTTTTCCTTTAAAAACGTATAACCTTCTTTGTCCTTCTGTGATAATACCTTTTTACTTTTCTCATTCCCCTACCCCCTCCTGTTAAATGCTACATCTGGTATTTAGTTCATATTCATCCATAATTTTTTTATTAATCTTTCAAATCTTCTATTTGCTTTTTAACATTATACTTTATTTAGTTTAAAATAATTTTGTAGTATAGCAGATATTTTATTATCAGAGATATATATGTGTGTGTATATATGTATATGTATCTCCAAAGATAAAAGACAACATATGTTCCAATTATTTTTTCAGTAGGAAGAACTGTGAAAAAAAATCAAGTGATAAATATATATCCAATTATATATATATATAAATATATGTATAAATATATATATAAATATATATGTGTGTGTGTTTATTCCAATTATTGGATCAGTAGGAAGAACATGAAAAAAACCAAGGGGTAAATTAATGAGATCTGCTTTGAGAAATGTTGCGTAGCTGTCGTTAAATACCAATTCCTCTAGTGTATTAAAGGACAGTTTAAAATTCTAGAATTTACATATTCAGGACAATAAAATGACAAACTGACCATGAGAAACATTTTATATTTAAAAAACTCATTATGTCATGTTAAAATTTGTGTTAAAATACATTATATAATGTTATTTTCAGTTTCGTTTTATTTGTAGTATTTCCCAAATATTAAGAATATTGTATAGCACTTTTTATCAAAATCATCAATAGGCCCTTCCTACTGTAGTGATAATCCTACATATAAGGTTAGCTCCTGGTCTTTCTGTCTTTCTTTCTTCCTTTTTTTTTTTTTTAAATTTGTTTCTGCTTTCACCTGCTATTTATGTCTCATGACCTAACTCCATCTGATTAATATAAAAGCAGAATATGTAAATGTTTTGATGATAAAAATTCTTGAAGTTTACCTGAATTCACTACTTGCTAAAAATAAATGCCGTTTGTCTGTCGGTTTTTCTTTCTCAGTCTCTCAGATACTTTTGTTTAAAAAAAAAAAAAAAGACTTTTAATCATTTCCTCACGTATAGTGGTGCTTTGAGTACGTTGATGGAAAATTGAAATCTCTGACTCAAGTATTTCTGATCTGTAAACCAATAGTAGGAACATTCTTGTTTTTCTGAAGTAATGTGACTGTAATGATCATATAGTCTGTTAATGTATTCTGGTTATATACTTTGGAAAAGACTTGCAAATAGAGAATCCTTGCTAACAAGGTTTGGTGTATCTTTAAGATTTGCAATTTTTATGAGACAAATTATGTCAATGTTAGTAATTTTTATTTTAACAGCATTGGGGACATCATAGATCACTATCGAAAAGAACAAATTGTTGAAGGGTATTATCTTAAGGAACCTGTACCAATGCAGGTCAGTGTTGTTTTTCTTTTAACAATAATTAGCATTTTATTTTAAAATGCATTTTTGGTGATATGTTTATGCACACATCCATGCATTTGAAATTGGATAAAATTTAAAACTGCAGATTATACAGATTCTTTCAGAAAGTGAATACTTATAAGCGAATCTCTTAGTTTTTATTTATGTTGGTTCTAGATAATTATTAGGAAGTCCTTGGTGGCTTTTTGAGAATAGAAGCAGTGGTGGGGACAGAAGCTTAGTTGCACTGGGTCAAGGAGTGAGTTTGTTGGAGGCAAAAGTGGAGACAGCCAGGATAAATCACAGCCAGGCTTGTCTAGGTGAGACTGGTAAGAAAAGAAAATAAATTAAAAAATGATAGCTAGAAGATGATGTAGGGCCAAAAGACCTTTAAACTTTTTATTTCTTTGTTTTATTTGCCTGTAGTTTTATGGTGAGAAATTTTTGAGCATGTCTCTGTACTCGGGAGGAGAGTGACAGTGGTGGGTGAGGGATGGGGTAATGGCAATACCCCACGTACAAGGTCCTAGGGAAGGCAAGAGTGGCTGAAGTCCAGAACATAAGAAGACAGGCCTTGAACAAGAGGGCCTGTTGAATACTAGTTGCTTAATGCATAGGGTGATTGATTAGCTTCTGTTTCTTGCCCATGATACTTCCTAAAGTGTGGTGGGAAAAGGTTGTAGCAGGGGTTAGAAAAAGGTACTTCAAAGGAGTGATTAAGAATTTTCCTATGTGGAAAATGGAGGTAGTGATATTCTAGGGACATAAAGAAAGATTGTGAGAGGTTTTGGGTACCCCACTAAACTTTCACAGTGATTTGTAGTGTCTCGAGCTTCTCAATATTTCTTCCTCCGAACAAGTTAGTTTCTGATGGTTATAGCCTACTATTCATTGCAGCTGCTGAAGGCGGGGGGGGGGGGTCATCATTATTCTGATGCTTAATATAAATTTAAGAATCATCATCTTGAAACATTTTAATGTATCTTGCTTCAGTTCCTCATGCTTTTCTGGTAGAATGTAAAGTTCAGGAGGGCAAGTGTTTTGTGTTGTATTCCTAGTGCCTAGAATAGTACTAGGCATTAGGTATTCAATCAATATTAATTGAATGAATAGCTCCTTTCCAACAGGAAGCACTCACTTCATCCTCTGAATTATCACTAATGTGTCTTATTGTGTTTGTTGCTGTCTCCATGTCAGTTTCTTCCTCTCTGCCTATCTAAATCCTGCAAGTTTAAGATCCATCTCAAGTTTTACTTCCTTGTTGACACCCTCCTAGTATCTGTAGTTAGCAATGATGTACCACTTTTGTTGGCAGTTCTGGCGGACTTTGACCAATTTTTTTTAAAACCACATAGTGCGGTATGTGCTTTCTAGAAACCACAGCTTAGGATCTTTTTATTAGGAATCAGAGGTGCCTTTACCTACAAATGACAGATCCTGCCACTCAGTCCCATTGCTATATCCTTAAAATTCTGATTCACATTGGCTGTTTGAATTAATGATGATTTTAAATTGTTTCTAAGTCAACAAATTTTTTTAACAAATTTTATTTTATTGGCCCACAAGTTAAGTCATGCATTTTTCCCATCCTGAATTTATGCTTAGAATTTTCTAATTTAATTTTTTACAGTTGGAAAAATAGCATTTGACATCTAGTAAACTTAAACTTTATACTTATGAGATAGTTTTAAGAATTACTTCAAATATACAGTGAGCCTCATTCTTACTTGTGTTACTGTTTCATAACTGAACAAACCTCAGATTATTGTCATCTGCAAAAATGCCTATAATGCTTTGAATACTTCAGAAATAACAAATGCTGATTACAGAGCAATTTGATTACTTCACAAAAACCATTAAATGCTATTTGAAGTCAATTATTTTGGGCCTGGAGTAAAAGTAGGTTACAGTAGAAGTTTGAGAATCATAACACTTACCTATCCTTCCTAGCAGGATTCTAACTATTAGAGAACCCAAAGGCTAAAAATGTCCTTTTATTAATGTAAAAGTGATTAGCTAGCAGAATCATCTCATTCCCCCTGAGGTGATCCTGCATACTCCCACTCCAGGTAAGATGCTGGAAGAGAAAGAGCAGAGTCCCTAGCTAGGTGTGCTAACTTAGTGGAACTAACACTTCAGACGAATTACAGGAAAAGAAGGAGCCTTTTGAGACAATGCACCCCACACTAAAAATATTGATATCTAACATTTTTGGAGCACTATATTCTAGGCACTGTTTCTTATACGTATTAATTTATTTAACTTTTTTTTTTTTTTTGCGGTACGCGGGCTTCTCACTGTTGTGGCCTCTCCCGTTGCGGAGCACAGGCTCCGGACGTGCAGGCTCAGCAGCCATGGCTCACGGGCCCAGCCGCTCCGTGGCATGTGGGATCTTCCCGGACCGGGGCACGAACCCGTGTCCCCCGCATCGGCAGGCGGACTCTCAACCACTGCGCCACCAGGGAAGCCCTAATTTATTTAACTTTTTAAACAATTTGATGAGGTTGATCCTGTATTTATGCCCATTTTACAGATAAGGAAACTGGAACCAGAGAGTAAATTACTTAAGGCATCAGGTCATCCTTGACTCTTCTTTTTCTCTCCTACACTCTGTATCCAAACTGTCAAGAACATCATGCTGTCTGCCTTCAAAATATATCTAGAATACAACCATCACCAGAATCTGGCTTCATCTCTCTGTTTCTACTTTTGCCCCCCCTTAACACTGCACTGCAGTCAGAGGGATCCATTTAAAATGTGTCAGACCATTGCACGCCTCTGTTTAACACTTACAGGTGTTCTACATTTCATTCAGAGTAAAAGCCAGAGTCCCTGCAGTGGCATGCAAAACCCTAGAGTGGTCCTCTGAATGCTTTCTACCATCCTTATCTCTCACTCGTCTCCACTCACGTTGGCTTCTCTGCTATTTTAAAAAATATGCCAGGATCTTGGCATTAGAATCTTTGTTCCAGCTGTTCACTCTGCTCAAAATGACTTTCCCTCAAATATCCACTCGCCTCACTCTGTTATTTCTTTCAAATTTGGCTCAGAAATCAGCTTCACAATTGAGACCTACTTGTACACATTATTTGTTGCTGCTACTTGCCCTACCCTGTAGAGCACTTACCACCTATTAACATACAATTTGCTTATTATGTTTATTACCTCTTTTCTTCATTGGTATATAAATTCCTTGGAGGTAAAGATATTTGATTTATTTACTGATGTATCTCAAGAACTAGAACAGTACCTGGCACTCAACAAACATTTATTGAATTAATTTATTAAATGAGTTTTCTTAGCCATTACGTGACAAAGGCAGGATTTACAACTGAGGTCTGGTTACAGGAGCCTGCACACCTAACCGCTATGCAAAAGCTTGCTTCAGTGGCTGTTAAACTCTCACCCGTCAGATTATCTACTTCCCCTGGGGAGTAATATATAAGACTTCCTTCTTCAGAACTGTGTACAAAGAGTAGGCTGAGAAGCCTTCCCTCCTGTCATCCAGTAATTTACTAGAACTTGGACCGTGAGGTTGTGTCCTTGCCTGTAGTGTCTTCTAATGTAGGAGTTACAGATCAGTTGATCAGCCCCTATCTTAAAATAAGTAGGAAAGACTTATATAGATTATCTTGAAATCAGATATTTAAATCCAAATGTTAGTGTAGTAATATGTCTTAAATAAACTACAAATGTGCCCCATTCTGCACCTAACAGTAAATATTATCACTACTGTAATAAAGACTGGTAAGCACAAATCTATACAACTAGGGAGGTAGTCATCACTATTTATCATCTGGGTGCGATGTATCTTTTCAAATTTTTTATATTCTTAGTCATTTTCTGAATAATTTGTAGAAGTAAGAATAAAGGTTTAGTACAAAAAAACTTCATTAGAAAATTTAATAAGAATTTAAATGTAGCAAACCCCATTTTTGTTCCATATTTCCTTGGTTATAAAGGGTTACATACTTGAAATAGAAGGCAGCTAACTGCTCATCCACTGTCATGCACGGACTTGGAACATATCCATCTTGTAAATCCAAATTTCAGATACATCTTTTATAAGTTCTTATGATTACTCTGGTTCTTCTTACGTTTTTACTGTCAAAATGCAGTACTGATTCCAGATTTTAAATATATTTCAACTGGGTTCTAGTTTATGATTCTTTCTTGCTCTTCTTGCATCATCAACTGCAATACTTTTGAAAACTTTGATGGTTCATAATTTTGTTGGATAGTACAGTCTTTATTGCTTCGTAAGTGTAATACATTTTTATGTTTATAAACATCAGAATGATCAATATGGTGAATTTTAAAATTTCTACATTATATGTTTCCTTCTAGTAACCTTTGTCCATTTATAAATCATACTGAGTAAATCTTGGTGCACAATCATAAAAATTTAAAGAATCCTCATTTCCTTTTAGGAAACAGGATAATCTAGATACTTGTTACAAGTTATTGCATGATGATGTCCTTCCTATTGAATCACTAACTAGATGAGAGCACTATATTTCTTTTCCCCTAGAAATATATCATTCACTCAGCGATTCTTAGTTTGAGAAAAATCACCAAAGGAGATTACCATCTGAAGAATTATAATCTGAGATTTTGCTTATCAAAATCAATTTTATCATCACAATAGATCCCAGAGTCTTGCTGTTTCTTTGCATTTATCATCTGAGTCTTTTTATAATTGTCACACATCTTTCTTTGTCAATTTTTTTCTCTTTGCTGTTATGATCAGAAAATTAAGAATTCTGAATTTTCTTATGTGTTCAATGAAAACTAATAAAAATATAACAAAGATGGCCTTTTATACTTTTTTGAAAGATGCTACAATAGTTGGCCACACAGTAAAAAATGCCAAAGGGTGATGCAATAGAGATGATTTATTTCACTGTTGGATCACCCTCTAGACCAAGGGCTGGCAAACTTTTCTGTAAAGGACCAGATAATAAACATTTTAGGTTTTGTGGGCCATTCAGTCTCTGTCTCAGTTACTAAACTGCCTTTGTAGTGTGAAAGCAACCACAGACAGTATGTAAAGGAATGAGCCATGGCTGTGTTCCAATAAAACCTTATGTCCAAAAACAGGCAGTAGGCTAGATTTGGTCCATGTGCTGTGGTTTGCCAGTGCCTGCTCTTTGGCATACTTGAGAATAATTGTTAAGTCATGATGAAATGGTTCCTACGATGATGAAATAGCAGAGTGTTTCAAGATATAGGAAAAATATGATTCGTGAAAATCCCATAACATATCTTAGACTTAAAAAACGATCAGCTGGATCCATAAGTCTCTAAGAAAACAAAGTCATAAAATATTAATTCTTGCAAATAGTAAGAGCTGCTCAAGAAAGAAACTAAGAAACTAAAATTGGGTCCATTGGACCTTGATGGTAATATCGAAGATTGACTTATTTTGGGAAGGTCATTTATAAAGGCACTCTTCGCTTTGTATTCTTCCTGACATCATAATTCTTTTTGTTACTTGTAGGGGGGCAGGGATTTAGCATTTAACACACATACATTCCTGTAAGTCATGATGTTGTATGAAATCATGCAATAAAAACCACAGGATTATGGAAAAAAGGGGGTTAAGGGTACAACACTCAAAAACTTCATCAGTGACACATAAAGATAAGAAGCTAGTAAAAATGTAGCGTAGTTTTTATACGTGCTAAATGGGTAAGAAATATTTAAATATTACAATAAATAAGGCACTTTACCTTGAAAAAGACCTGAAGTTTACTTGTGGAAGAGGCCATCAGAAGGGCTGTAAATAGCGGGAAGTGGTACAAGGAGGATTATCTGAAATCAGATATGTTAGAACACCAGTTGTGAATGGATGGGTATGGCGTGTAACACTCGGTGAAGCTGGGGAGGCTTTTAGGCTTTTGAGATGTATTTTGCATATTCCTAGGCATCTCAGTTCAGCTGGGTGCAATTTTCTGCATTCACATAGAGTTTCTCATGGATATAATTGTCCATAAGCAAACATGAATTTGCTTTATGCTCAAATTGGTTCTAATCTATCAGTTATGCTTGGACAAATTCATGTTTTCAAAACAATGTTGCTTGTAAAACTTAAAAAAAACCCTGTATTTTTCAAAAAAAAAAGCTTATTAGTTGTCCATATTCTTGAGAAATGGTAAGTGCACTTTTTTGAAAATTTCTTTGGAAAGCAAAGATCTCTTAATAATATATATGTTACAGTATTTTAGATTTTAGTAGTAAAATTTTTTTAATGTCTAGACAGACAATCTGGTTTTTAAATTGGTAGTTTAGTAGGTTTTACTTCATTTCCATCAAGAATTCATGAAATAATTTTAGTATTTTTGAAAATTCAGGATCAAGAACAAGTACTCAATGATACAGTGGATGGCAAGGAAATTTATAATACAATTCGTCGTAAAACAAAGGATGCCTTTTATAAAAACATTGTTAAAAAAGGTTATCTTCTAAAAAAAGGTAAGTGTGAAACTTTTAAGACTAAAGATTCAATTTCAGTATTTTACCGTTAACATTTATTAGAAACATTGTAAATATTGGGCATAAAACTTATCTGAGATACGTATTTAATAAGTTGGTATCTGATTCTTGAGCCCCTCTTTACCCCATAACTTTTTTTTTTTTAAGAGAAAATTCTTATCGGCACTTGGCACATTCATAGTATTGATGTTTCTATTTTATGTATTTGCCTCAGTTTGGCATTAAGAAATGTTGGGGCATTGAGGGGTGCATGATTAGTAGAAGAGCTTTTTTTCTCATGACTGGAAAAGAATGAATCCTAAGCAAGAATTTTAAAGATTTTATCATAATGAAATCTCTAAACATACTGTTAAGGTACCCTTGTCACTTACTCAGTGACTCATTAAAGCAAGCAATATAACAAAAGATATTTTTCTACAGATATATTACAGACACTTTCTCATTTTGTAAGGATTGGTGTTATTTAAGCTTTGGAATAAAAATATTTAATTTTTAGTTTTTAGCAACAATAATTTTTATGATTTTACTATATGTGACTTCATAGTTCATTATTTGGCTAAGGGGAAACAATTTTTTTTAACAGGCAAAGGAAAAAGGTGGAAAAATTTATATTTTATCTTAGAGGGCAGTGATGCCCAACTTATTTATTTTGAAAGTGAAAAACGAGCTACAAAACCAAAAGGATTAATAGATCTCAGCGTGTGTTCTGTCTATGTTGTTCATGATAGTCTCTTTGGCAGGTAAGAAATTGGTTTCCTATTTCTTTTTGGAATTGTTTTAATAAAAAAATAGTATGTTCAGATCATTTCAAAGCATAGCAAACCAATTTGTGAAATCTGAAAATGTCACATATACTCTCTAGGGTAATTTCTGTCTTCCTTACTTATTTTAGACTAACCTATGCATAAAATTCTACTCCACTATATCACATAGAAACCTTTGGAATCTATGCCTCTCCTGTAGTAAGACTTGATCTGTATGTAGTGTGTTTCCTGCCTGCACCTACCACCACTCTTTTGAGTGACTTACTTTGAGTCTTGTCTCCTTTCCCCTATTTTATCATGCTTGGTTAACTCAGTGCATCTGATGGTAGTAGATACACTCAGTTGTACTATTAACTTGATTCCTAAGAAACTTGACATTGAGAGACAACTATAGTATAAAAACAATTATTTCAATAGGAAAGAGGAGTATTTCAGATTTGAAATAAAAACATTTTTTCTTAATGTTAGAGTTTTTTAAAAAATAAAATAATCGTATAAACTAAAGGTAAATCCTGAACAGCACAAGGCAAATTCAGCTCTTGATTACATCTAGTTTTTTGTAATAAGGGCCTTTCTTTGTATTTCACCATCAGAATTATCAATAATCCATTCTAGAGTGTTTTTAGATATATTTAGCACTTTTATTACCTATTGCTATGATGAATAAAACGCAGGCAATTAAAACAAATTTTTTTAACAACTTATGCTGCAGGATGGCATTTCTACTAGGCAACCCTAGTTTATCCTATTTAAGTGGGAAGGCTTCAAGAGAAGTACCTGTGGAGCATAAAAGCTTGTCATATCTTTTTTTCCAAACTGTGTTTAGGAGATCACATTAGTGATTTTAACAGTTCATTTTTTAAATGGTCAGATAGGTTTGGGAAATGCTGAATTGAACAAATAATTTTCCTTACAGAGGGGCATTCTGGAGTTTTAGCCAGTGTTTGTATTGTGAATCACCAAGAGGGGAGTATAATATGCAGTATTTCATGAATTCATTGGACCTTGATACTCTCCCTTTTTTTCTCTCAAACCCTTCTTAATATCTCCTAAAAACAGCTGTTCCCCCCCCCCCCAAAAAAAAAGCAAAAAAAGTTTGGGCAAGGTAGGATTTCATAGGATTCTTTTCCCCTCCCTTTACAGTATGGGAAGCTTGGCCTTTAGATGTAGTTGGATCAGACCTCTGGCTTTTCAGTCTTTCTACTCTGCCTTACTTTGTGTGTACTGGATTCTTCTCACAAAGCTGCTTCCTTCATGATAGTGAGGTGGCAAACAGTACTAGAGAAAGGAGAAGTGAACTATTGAAAATCCTGAGAATACACTATTGTGTATTCCAGTAACTATTGAAAATCCTGAGAATACACTGTTTGTTGTGTTATCAAATAGATAGCAGTCATTGAATATTTCTCGCTTTGTGTAAGCATAGAACCCAATACACTGACTGACCTTGAGCATTTAGTTCATGAAGTCTAATGTGAAAGTTAATGGCAGCCCTCACCAGTAGAGATGACTGGTATGCACGCCTAGCCTGTGGAACACTAGACAGCACTGCTCGTTCGGCTGTTTTTCCCGGCACTTTAGTTGCACAGCTCTACAATTTTTCCAGCTTATTTTCAGTATTATTAACAGGTCTCTAAGCATTCTGTCTCTTTGTATTAAACTTCTGACTTTCAATACTGCTTTACCTTTTTTTTTTTTAACAACTTTGTTGGAGTATATGTGCTTTACAGTGGTGTATTAGTTTCTGCTTTATAACAAAGTGATTCAGTTATACATATACATATATCTCCATATCTCTTCCCTCTTGCGTCTCCCTCCCTCCCACCCTCCCTATCCCACCCCCCTAGGTGGTCACAAAGCACCCAGATGATTTCCCTGTGCTATGCGGCTGCTTCTCACTAGTTGTTTTACATTTGGTAGTATATATATGTCCATGCCACTCTCTCACTTTGTCCCAGCTTACCCTTCCCCCTCCCCACATCCTCAAGTCCATTCTCTAGTAGGTCTGCGTCTTTATTCCCATCTTGCCCCTAGGTTCTTCATGACCATTTTTTGTTTTTTTCTTAGATTCCATATATATGTGTTAGCATATGGTATTTGTTTTTCTCTTTCTGACTTAACTTCACTCTGTATGACAGACTCTAGGTCCATCCACCTCACTACAAATAACTCAGTTTTGTTTCTTTTTGTGGCTGAGTAATATTCCATTGTATGTATGTGCCACATCTTTTTTATCCATTAATCTGTTGATGGACACGTAGGTTGCTTCCATGTCCTGGCTATAGTAAACACAGCTGCAGTGAACACTGTGGTACATGACTCTTTGAATTATGGTTTTCTCACGGTATATGCCCAGTAGTAGGATTGCTGGGTCGTATGGTAGTTCTATTTTTAGTTTTTTAAGGAACATCCATACTGTTCTCCATAGTGGCTGTATCAATTTACATTCCCACCAACAGTGCAAAAGGGTTCCCTTTTCTCCACAGCCTTTCCAGCACTTATTGTTTGTAGATGTTTTGATGATGGCCACTCTGACCAGTGTGAAACGATATCTCATTGTAGTTTTGATTTGCATTTCTCTAACGATTAATGATGTTGAGCATTCTTTCATGTGTTTGTTGGCAATCTGTATATCTTCTTTGGAGAAATGTCTATTTAGGTCTTCTGCCCATTTTTGGATTGGGTTGTTTTTTTGATATTGAGCTGCATGAGCTGCTTGTAAATGTTGGAGATTAATCCTTTGTCAGTTGCTTCATTTGCAAATATTTTCTCCCATTCTGAGGGTTGTCTTTTCGTCTTGTTTCTGGGTTCCTATGCTGTGCAAAAGCTTTGAAGTTTCATTAGGTCCCATTTGTTTATTTTTGTTTTTATTTCCATTTCTCTAGGAGGTGGGTCAAAAAGGATCTTGCTGTGATTTATGTCATGAAGTGTTCTGCCTATGTTTTCCTCTAAGAGTTAAATAGTGTCTAGCCTTACATTTAGGTCTTTAATCCATTTTGAGTTTATTTTTGTGTATGGTGTTAGGGAGGGTTCTAATATCATTATTTTACATATAGCTGTCCAGTTTTCCCAGAACCACTTATTGAAGAGGCTGTCTTTTCTCCATTGTATATTCTTGCCACCTTTATCAAAAATAAGGTGACTGGGCTTCCCTGGTGGCGCAGTGGTTGAGAGTCCACCTGCCGATGCAGGGGACACGGGTTCGTGCCCCGGTCCGGGAAGATCCCACATGCCAGAGCGGCTGGGCCCGTGAGCCATGGCCGCTGAGCCTGCGCGTCCGGAGCCTGTGCTCCACAGTGGGAGAGGCCACAATGGTGAGAGGCCCACGTACTGCCAAAACAAAAACAAAACACAAAACAATAAGGTGACCATATGTGTGTGGGTTTATCTCTGGGCTTTCCATCCTGTTCCATTGATCCATATTTCTGTTTTTGTGCCAGTATCATACTGTCTTGATTACTGTAGCTTTGTAGTATAGTCTGAAGCCAGGGAGCCTGATTCCTCCAGCTCCGTTTTTCTTTCTGAAGATTGCTTTGGCTATTTGGGGCCTTTTGTGTTTCCACACAAATTGTGAGATTTTTTGTTCTAGTTCTGTAAAAAATGCCAGTGGTAGTTTGATAGGGATTGCATTCAATCTGTAGATTGCTTTGGATAGTAATTTTCACAATGTTGATTCTTCCAATCCAAGAACATGGTATATCTCTCCATCTATTTGTATCATCTTTAATTTCTTTCATCAGTGTCTTATAATTTTCTGCATACAGGGCTTTTGTCTCCTTAGGTAGGTTTATTCCTAGATATTTTATTCTTTTTGTTGCAGTGGTAAATGGGAGTGTTTTCTTAATTTCACTTTCAGATTTTTCATCATTAGTGTATAGGAATGCCAGAGATTTCTGTGCATAAATTTGTATCCTGCAACTTTACCAAATTCATTGATTAGCTCTAGTAGTTTTCTGGTGGCATCTTTAGGATTCTCTATATATAGTATCATGTCATCTGCAAACAGTGACAGCTTTACTTTTCTTTTCCGATTTGGAATCCTTTTATTTCTTTTTCTTCTCTAATTGCTGTGGCTAAAACTTCCAAAACTATGTTGAATAATAGTGGTGAGAGTGGGCAACCTTGTCTTGTTCCTGATCTTACTGGAAATGGTTTCAGTTTTTCACCATTGAGGACGATGTTGGCTGTTGGTTTGTCATATATGGCCTTTATTACATTGAGGTAAGTTCCCTCTATGCCTACTTTTGGAGGGTTTTTATCATAAATGGGTGTTGAATTTTGTCGAAAGCTTTCTCTGCATCTATTGAGATGACCATATGGTTTTTCTCCTTCAATTTGTTAATATGGTGTATCACATTGATTGATTTGCATATATTGAAGAATCCTTGCATTCCTGGGATAAACCCCACTTTATCATGGTGTATGATCCTTTTAATGTGCTGTTGGATTCTGTTTGCTAGTATTTTGTTGAGGATTTTTGCATCTATGTTTATCAGTGATTTTGGCCTATAGTTTTCTTTCTTTGTGACTTCTTTGTCTGGTTTTGGTATCAGGGTGATGGTGACCTCGTAGAATGAGTTTGGGAGTGTTCCTCCCTCTGCTATATTTTGGAAGAGTTTGAGAAGGATAGGTGTTAGCTCTTCTCTAAATGTTTGATAGAATTCGCCAGTGAAGCCAGCTGGTCCTGGGCTTTTATTTGTTGGAAGATTTTTAACCACAGCTTCAATTTCAGTGCTTGTGATTGGTCTGCTCATATTTTCTATTTCTTCCTGGTTCAGTCTCGGAAGGTTGTGCATTTCTAAGAATTTGTTCATTTCTTCCAGGTTGTCCATTTTATTGCCATATAATTGCTTGTAGTAATCTCTCATGATCCTTTGTATTTCTGCAGTGTCAGTTGTTACTTCTCCTTTTTCATTTCTAATTCTATTGATTTGAGTCTTCTCCCTTTTTTTCTTGATGAGTCTGGCTAATGGTTTTGCAATTTTGTTTATCTTCTCAAAGAACCAGATTTGAGTTTTATTGATCTTTGCTATAGTTTCCTTTCTTTCTTTTTCATTTATTTATATATCTGATCTTTATGATGTCTTTCCTTCTGCTAACTTTGGGGTTTTTTTGTTCTTCTTTTTCTAATTGCTGTCAGTGTAAGGTTAGGTTGTTTACTTGAGATGTTTCTTGTTTCTTAAGGTAGAATTGTATTGCTATAAACTTCCCTCTTAGAACTGCTTTTGCTGCATCCCATAGGTTTTGGGTCATCGTGTTTTCATTGTCATTTGTTTCTAGATATTTTTTGATTTCCTCTTTGATTTCTTCAGTGATCTCTTGGTTATTAAGTAGTGTATTGTTTAGCCTCCATGTGTTTCTATTTTTTACAGATTTTTTTCCTGTAATTGGTATCTAGTCTCATAGTGTCTTGGTCGGAAAAGATACTTGATACAATTTCAATTTTCTTAAATTTACCAAGGCTTGATTTGTGACCCAAGATATGATCTATCCTGGAGAGTGTTCCATGAGCACTTGAGAAGAATGTGTATTCTGTTGTTTTTGAATGGAATGTCCTATAAATATCACTTAAGTCCATCTTGTTTAATGTATCATTTAAAGCTTGTGTGTTCTTATTTATTTTCATTTTGGATGATCTGTCCATTGGTGAAAGTGGGGTGTGAAAGTCCCCTACTATGATTGTGTTACTGTCGATTTTGCCTTTTATGGCTGTTAGTATTTGCCTTATGTTGAGGTGCTCCTATGTTGGGTGCATAAATATTTACCATTGTTATGTCTTCTTCATGGATTAATCCCTTGATCATTATGTAGTTTCCTTCTTTGTCTCTTCTAATAGTCTTTATTTTAAAGTCTATTTTCTCTGATATGAGAATTGCTACTCCAGCTTTCTTTTGATTTCCATTTGCATGGAATATCTTTTTCCATCCCCTCACTTTCTGTCTGTATGTGTCCCTAGGTCTGAAGTGGGTCTCTTGTAGACAGCATATATACAGGTCTTGTTTTTGTATCCATTCAGCCAGTCTATGTCTTTTGGTTGGAGCATTTAATCCATTTACATTTAAGGTAATTATCAATATGTATGTTCCTATTACCATTTTCTTGATTGTTTTGGGTCTGTTATTGTAGGTCTTTTCCTTCTCTTGTGTTTCTTGCCTAGAGAAGATCTTTTAGCATTTGTTGTAAAGCTGGTTTGGTGGTGCTGAACTCTGTCAGCTTTTGCTTGTCTGTAAAGGTTTTAATTTCTCCATTAAATCTGAATGAGATCCTTCCTGGGTAGAAGTAATCTTGGTTGTAGGTTTTTCCCGTTCATCATTTTAAATATGTCCTGCCAGTCCCTTCTGGCTTGCAGAGTTTCTGCTGAAAGATCAGCTGTTAACCTTATGGTGATTCCCTTGTGTGTTATTTGTTGTTTTCCCCTTGCTGTTTTTAATATTTTTTCTTTGTATTTAATTTTTGATAGTTTGATTAATATGTGTCTTGGCGTGTTTCTCCTTTGATTTATCCTTTATGGGACTCTCTGTGCTTCCTGGACTTGATTAACTATTTCCTTTCCCATATTAGGGAAGTTTTCAACTATAATCTCTTCAAATATTTTCTTAGTCCCTTTCTTTTCCTTTTCTTCTGGGACCCCTATAATTCGAATGTTGATGCATTTAATGTTGCCCCAGAGGTCTCTGAGACTGTCCTCAATTCTTTTTTCTTTATTCTGCTCTGCAGTAGTTATTTCCACTATTTTATCTTCCAGGTCACTTATCCGTTTTTCTGCTTCAGTTACTCTGCTATTGATCCCTTCTAGAGAATTTTTAATTTCATTTATTGTGTTGTTGATCACTGTTTGTTTGCTCGTTAGTTCTTCTAGGTTCTTGTTAAGCGTTTCTTGTATTATCCATTCTGTTTCCAAGATTTTGGATCATCTTTACTATCATTATTCTGAGTTCTTATTCAGGTAGACTGCCTGTTTCCTCTTCATTTGTTAGGTCTGGTGGGTTTTTACCTTGCTCCTTCATCTGCTGTGTGTTTCTCTGTCTTCTCATTTTGCTTATTAACTTACTGTGTTTCGGGTCTCCTTTTCGCAGGCTGCAGGTTCGTAGTTCACGTTGTTTTTGGTGTCTGTCCCCAGTGGCTAAGGTTGGTTCAGTGGGTTGTGTAGGCTTCCTGGTGGAGGGGACTAGTGCCTGTGTTCTGGTGGATGAGGCTGGATCTTGTCTTTCTGATGGGCAGGTCCACGTCTGGTGGTGTGTTTTGCGGCGTCTGTGGCCTTGTTGTGATTTTCGGCAGGTCTGTGCTATTGGGTAGGGTTGTGTTTATGTCTTGCTAGTTGTTTGGCATAGGGTGTCCAGCACTGGTGCTTGCTCGTCATTGAGTGGAGGTGGGTCTTGGCGTTGAGATGGAGATCTCTGGGAGATTTTCACCGTTTGATATTATGGACCAATGTCCTGGACTTGGCTCTCCCACCTCAGCGGCACAGCCCTGACGCCTGGCTGGAGCACCAAGAGCCTGTCATCCACATGGCTGAGAATAAAAGGGAGATAAAAAAGAAAGAAAGAAGAAGATAAAATAATTAAAATAAATAAAAAATAATTAAAATTTTTTTTAAAGTAATTAAAAGAAAAAAAGAGAGCAACCAAAACAAATTCATCAATGATAACAAGCACTAAAAACTATAACAACAACAAAAAATACCAGACAGAACCCTAGGACAAATGGTAAAAGCAAATCTATACAGACAAAATCACACACAGAAGCTACACATACACTCTCACAAAAAAAGAAAAAGGGAAAAAATATATATATCATTGCTCCCAAAGTCCACCTCCTCAATTTGGGATGATTCGTTGTCTATTCAGGTATTCCACAGATGCAGGGTACATCAAGTTGATTGTGGAGACTTAATCCGCTGCTTCTGAGGATGCTGGGAGAGATTTCCCTTTCTTTTCTTTGTTGGCACAGTCCTGGGGTTCAGCTTTGGGTTTGGCCCCGCCTCTGCGTGTAGGTTGCCTGAGGGCATCTGTTCTTCGCTCAGACGGGACGGGGTTAAAGAAGCACCTCATTTGGAGGCTCTAGCTAACTCAGGCCATGGCAAGGGAGGGGTATGGAGTTCGGGGTGAGCCTGTGGCGGCGGAGGCCAGCATGACGCTGCACCAGCCTGAGGTGTGCCATGTGTTCTCCCAGGGAAGTTGTCCCTGGATCACGGGACCCTGGCAGTGGCTGGCTGTACAGGCTTCTGGGAGGGGAGGTGTGAATAGTGGACTGTGCTTGCACACAGGCTTCTTGGTGGCTGCATCAGCAGCCTTAATGTCTCATGCCCGTCTCTGGGGTCCACGCTGTTAGCCGCGGCTCATGCCCATCTCTGGAGCTCCTTTAAGTGGTGCTCTTAATCCCCTCTCCTCGCGCAGCAGGAAACAAAGAGGCAAGAAAAAGTCTCTTGCCTTTTCGGCAGCTCCAGACTTTTTCCCGGATTCCCTCCCGGCTAGGTGTGGTGCAGTAGCCCCCTTCAGGCTGTGTTCACGCAGCCAACCCCAGTCCTCTCCCTGCGATCCAACCGAAGCCCGAGACTCAGCTCCCAGCCCCTGCCCATCCCGGTGGGTGAGCAGACAAGCTTCGGGGGCTGGTGAGTGCTGGTCAGCACCGATCCTCTGTGCGGGAATCTCTCCGCCTTGCCCTCCGCACCCCTGTTGCTGCGCTCTCCTCCGTGGCTCCAAAGCTTCCCCCCTCCGCCACCCGCAGTCTCTGCCTGCCGCAAAGGGGCTCCTAGTGTGTGGAAACCTTTGCTTTGCTTCTTCACAGCTCCCTCCCACTGGTGCAGGTCCTGTCCCTATTCTTTTGTCTGTTTTTTCTTTTTGCTTTGGCCCTACTCAGGTACTTGGGGAGTTTTTTACCTTTTGGGAAGTCTGAGGTCTCTGCCAGCATTCAGTAGGTGTTCTGTAGGAGTTGTTCCACATGTAGATGTATTTCTGATGTATTTGTGAGGAGGAAGGTGATCTCCATGTCTTACTCTTCTGCCATCTTGAAGCTCCTCCCTGCTTTACTTTAAATATAAACGATTTCAGAAGCACAAGTTTGAAGACATTGAATCATACAGAGTTATTACTGTAGTGAATATTTATGTGGGAATTTCATACCTGTATCTTTTCTTAGGCTGAATCTTTTACTGTGGCAGTATTTATTGTTTTATCTATGTTTAGGATGAATATTAAATTTTAGGTTGGTAATTACTTTCTTTCAGCATTTTAAAGATTTTCTACTTTTCAACATTTTGTCATTCTGTTTCTCTTTTAGAGATAATGTATCTTTTTTCCTTCACGATGTACTGTATTTCATCTTTCTCTGAAAGCTTTGAGATTTTTCCTTTCCTTAGATTTTCAAAAGTTAAACCAAATATGCCTACTGTAAAAATATATATTTTTTAAATGTATCTTAATGTTTGTAGAGCTTCTTCAATCTGAGACCTGATGTCTGTTGTCAGTTTTGGAAAATTCTTCATTAGTATCCCTTTAAACAGTTCTACTGCCACATTCTCTTTAATCTTCTGGGACTCATGTTACATGTTATATTCCTTTTACTATGTCCCATGTGTCTATTAAACGGTTTTCTATGTTTCTTATAATTTTTTTCCTCTCTGTGCCTCAGGCTGGATGTTTTCTTCTGATTTGCCTTCAGCTCACAAATCTATTCTTCTGTAGTTAAATGTGTTTGTTGAGGTCTTAATTTTATTTATTACTTTTGCCACTTTAGAATTTGTGTTCTAAATTGTTAGAACACTTGTTCTAAATATCTAGTTATGTGGCAGAATTCTCTGTTTTGTTATTTTCTTTAAGCACTTTAATTACAGATAGTTGAAAGTTGTATCTGTCCTCAATATCTGGATCATATGTAGGTCTTTGTCTGTTTTTCTTTTGGCTTTTCAGTCATTTGATCCTGATTCCTGTAATGTCTACTTATGTTTGACTGAATAGTGGATACAGTGTATGAAAAACTGTGGAAGCTATGGATAATGTTATTGTCTCCAGAAAGGACTGTTCTTTTGCCAGATAAGTTAGAGTAGGGTTAGTTCATATTGATCCCCTCAGGAATCAATTGGAGGTATCGGTGAAGGCTATACTGCTTCTGGTTTGCTCTTATTCTGAAGGCATAGCTCTTCAGGGGTCTCAACTGAAAGCTTTCTCTTTTAAAGGCCCTGAACTCATTTGTCTCTCCCAGCACTGTGAAACTGAATGTGCTTTGTTAGCTTTTTAGCCTCTTAGATGCTGTTTTCTGCTTATTGCCCCAGAGTCCTGCCCTACACGGTTTAGGAATTGGCAAACACCTTGAAAAGAAAAGCTGTGGAGAATGTCAGTCTCACCTCACTATGATCTTGGTCCCTTCAGTCTGAGCTGCTTGTTCTCCAGTGACTTCAAACAGTTGTGTTTTGTTTGGTTTATATTTTATCCTGCCAGGAGGGTTAGTCTGGTACAAACCACTTTCAGAATCAGAAGTTTTCAGTTGACATATTCCATTGTTTTATGGTATTCTCAAAGCATTGAAGAGATGGTTTTATCTTTAATAAATGTTAAGCTTGTACTCTGGATACTTTGCTATGACCTTCTAACACTGAAGTGTAAGATATACTCTTTGGTTAAAGCAAGAAATAGAAATAATATTTATTGAATTTCAAAAACTTGAAGGCCCTTATTAAACATTTTATAAACATTTTCAAATCTAGTTGGAAAGGCAGCACATCTTCAAAAAAGATATAAGCTACTATCTAATATTGTACTTACATGTCAAATGAATTATACCACACTGCATACTATAGGAAGATAAGAACTAATATTTATTGCACACCACTGTTAGGTCATTTGATCCTCAGAATAAGCTGATGTTTCCATTAAAATGGAATGAGGAAAAACAGCCAGTTGTAAAAAAAAATTTGAAAATAGGTAAAATTATAAAGAAGAACATTAAAATCACCCACAATCTACTGAGAGATAACCATTAAGAACATTTTAGGCCTAAAGAACATGTCTAGTCTTTTCCCAGTACATATAAATGTATATTATATATCATCCTGAAGCACTGAGTTTAGTAATATTTTATTTGCTTTAAAGTCTTTAAATTAGCTATATGCAATTCTAGCACTCCTGCTTCAATTTTATTGTAACTTTTCTATTTCTAATGCCTTTTAAAATTAATCTACACAGTACTGTGAAATATTTTTAAACTTTGATAGTTTGATAAAATTTCAATAGTGCAGACAAAAAGCTTTCTAAAATATATGCAGCTGACATTTTCTTTTTAGTAATCTAGTACAATGGATTATTATTTCTCTAAATTAAGAATTTTGTTAAGTTTATATAAATTACATAATTGTATTGTGATTTTTTTTCTTAAGTTAGTGTAAAGTTGGTATGTTAAACTTCCTAATAACTTTGTTTGTATTTTAAAGGCCAAACTGTTTTCAGATAGTGGTTCAGCACTTTAGTGAAGAACATTACATCTTCTACTTTGCAGGAGAAACTCCAGAACAAGCAGAGGTAAGTTAACTGGTTTTTCAACTACTGTCAACTTTATTCAGCTCTTGTTTTCTTTTTTAACTGGAATAGAAAGCTGTTGCATTTTAAGATAATGTGATAAAAAGGATGCCTGAAATCTAATTATGTTTTATTTTAAGGAATGAGAAGCTTTCATGTGTAAAAAAATTTTTTTTGAAAGAAATGCAGAAAAACACAGTGTAGGGTTATTAGGAAAACTCCATTTTAAATTGACCTTTAAATGGGCTATGATGTTGAGTCCAACTGAGAATGTTCATTGAAAATCCTCTGCAAAAAGTTTATATTCTAAGTACAGTCAAAAAGGTAAGCCAGTTAGTTTTGCTAATAAGCATTGTTGTTATTCACTGGTTGAACTGTGTCTAAAAATAGAAATTCAGTCATCACAAGGAAAAAATTTTGAGGAATTTTCTGTTTTTCTCTAAGTCTAGATATAATGTTTACTTTCAGCACTAGCCATTGATCCATGTGCAATGCCCTTATTAAAACTTTTATTAAGTTTTAAGTAATGCTGTGAAGAAACTTTTTTTAAAAATCTCCTTTTAAAAGTACTTTGATTTCTTTGAACCATAATATTTCTGGGGTGTTTAAAGGTATTTTGTAGAAATATGGCTATATTTCTTCTGCTTATACTCTATGGAAGGAACCCGAAGGTAGTTTAGAGGTGAAAGAAAGTGACTTTGTTGAAAAAAAAGAAGATAATTTGCCAACCCTGGATATGAGGCAAATGCTCCTAAAACTCTGGATCCTGGCATGGGCCCCTGACTCATAAATTATGAAAATATCTTAGGGTGTAGAATAAATTTGATGAATGAGCCATTGTGTTTTATGGCTTATAATTGAATATCATTTTTCCATCATGGAAAAATATCTCAATTGAATACTCATTATTAACTTATAATACACATAAAACCTTGTTTTGTGGGTATGTAGCCCTAATTTGCAAAAATAGGGCTCATAGTATTTTGCTGTTTGACTTTTTTTTTTAATGTTAGATATTGAGTTAGAAAAGAAACTTAAACTTGAGTATCGTATCTTCCAGTTATTTTATCATGTTCTTTCTAAAGATGTGTTTAACTTACATACCTGGATGACATTTCAATGTGTTTTGCATGCCTCACATAAATATAACATTATCTTATTGGATTTATCTATACTCTTTCCATATTCTGTTTCCATATATCCCTTAAAGTTCAAAAATACCACTGATCATCCCAGTTTTTTATTACTTTGGTGGCCTGTGGTATCTCTGGTTATTGTCTTCTCTTTCTGAAAGCTACGGTAATTGATTTAGTCTTAAGTTTGCTCCATTAAAAGACGTTCTCTAAACACTGACAGAGTTCAGATTCATTGAAATAGCCAACAAACTAAAGACCTAATTGAGTGAAACAGTAGTACAGAGCTTTCTAGAAACATGTATGCCAAATAAAATATTTAGATTTATTTTTGGTAAACCTAAAATTATTCTCTCCTTTCTCCAGAGTACTAGATCATTAAACATTTTAGAATATAGCTGCAACTTAATATTAGGCTGAAATATTGTTTTAAATATGTTATATTTAAAAGGCTTATAAATCACCCAGACCCCCTTATACATTTCTACCTATATCATGGTCTAAGGTAAAGATTAGAATGTTTGTCATCAAATCAGTCATCACATTATCAGCTGGTTTTGCAGTCAGCCTTCCTTTCACAAAATGTATCAAGTTCAGTTCTGCTTTAGAGTCCCTCAAGTTTAACTGCTTAAATATATGTAAATTTATTTTCTGACTAATAAATTATCACTCATTGGTACTTAAGATTAATATAGAGATGCTACGATAATACAATCAATATTTTACAGAATTATAATTGTTTTGGTCACTGTTTTATTTTGTTGGAGCACCGATGTATTTAAAGCACAGGATACTCTGAGTTTAGAAATGGCAGTCTAGAGAAGGAAGGAACTATTGAATTTGGGGAAAAAACCCAAACTGTTGATTGGAAACTGCATAAACTATTGTATACTATATTTCTTTGAAATGCTGTTATTTTTTGTAGGACTGGATGAAAGGTCTGCAGGCATTTTGCAATCTACGGAAAAGTAGTCCAGGGACAGCTAATAAACGCCTGCGTCAGGTGAAACTTGATTTTCTTTGATTTGTGATTGTCACAAATTTGTGATTGTATTTTGCTTTATCAGTTTGCTCTTTATTTTTATTTCTCTATGACCTATTTTGGGCAACATTTCAAACACTTTAGAATTCTTGAGAGGTGAATCTTGTCAGGCATTTTAAAGCCATGCTCCCACTTGCTTCAGCAGCAGGAGAAATAGTTACTTCTTTATGAAAGAGAATATTCTTTATATACTTGCTGGATACTTAGCCCATGATGCCATCTTTTGAATACATATCAAGGACTTTTTTTCTTCCACTTAAAGTAACAATACCAAGCCAACAACAACAGAAACTATTCTGTTCGGCCCTATTATTATTATTTTTCTTCTTCAAAAAATTATTTTGGCCTGTGTCAGAAAGGTACTTACTGAAAAAATCATCTGACTGAAAGTACTAATCCTGGTAAACTTTAGGGTTTTTCATTTTATAGTAATTGCTTTTGAAACCTATTACATAACTTATGGGTAGTATCCTGTCTTATTTGAAACCTTCACATGCCTGCATGTTCATTTATGGAGAGTTAAGCTAGGCTTTCTCTTTCGTTCTATGTATGTAAACTCAACTTTATATCCTCCATTTCTTTGCTTTTTTCTTTTAGTTATCCCCAGATAATTGGAAAAAGTTAGGTAAATTTAATATTCTTGGAGTTTTGAGGAAAGTTTCTTTTTTGTACAGTATTTACTAAAGTGACTCTTGTTTTACTTATGGGAATTTCCAATAAGCTTGGTGAATTTAACATACTGTTCTATTGGAAGTGGATAAATGGTTATTATTTAGATGACTGAAAGTTTTATTCCCTGTAACCAGAAGTCTGATACTTTCCCCAGGGACATTTAATTATATGCATAATCACTGTGTTCTCAAAGCATGTTTTAACATTTTGAAAGCTATGGAAAATCAGATTCAATTTTTGTAGATTGTATCTTGTGAGAAATTTCAGGCATGAAATTATTATTTGTAGGTATAATAGTATATAATCATAATGATATAATAGCTAACAATGTCTTGAGCCCTTTTTATGTGCCAGGTACTCTGCTTGTGCTTTTATACATATCATTTCTAATCTTCACAACAACTTGCAGTGTAGACTTTATCCTAATTTTATATCTGAGGAAGCTGGGGCTCATAGAAACTGACTTGTGCAAGGCCACACAAGTAGTACGTGGCAAGAGGGAAAAAGAACCTGACACTAGAAGATAGATGGTTTAAGTTTTGCATCAAAACTGAAAAATAACTTCACTTCTTTGGATCTGTATCCTTTTCTGTAAAATGAGAAGGTAGAATCAATATTTTAAAAATATTTTCTAGCTGTGGAACTCTGTATAGAAAGAAAATCTTCCAGATGAGCATTATATAGCATGTTAGATTTTGATTTGGGTGGTAAGAGTTATTTACTTAAATTAATAAAGAATCCTCAAAAAAAAAAAAAAAGAATCCTCTTCTCAACTTCATTTTCTCTGAACCATTGTTTTATAGCAGAAAAGGTGTATTTCATTATTTTTGCAGGAATGTAATTGGAGGAATAACTTGTAAAATACAATTGTATTTTTTTTTAAGTGGGAAGAATTTATTAAAAGGGAAAATATAACTGAAGGTCATGTTTTCTGAAAAAAGGGGAAAATAAGTCACTATTTTGGGTTTTTATAATAATTGCCTTTGAAACCTAATGCATAATTCTTGAAATCTGGGGTAACGATTTCTGTGTTTTCTTTAGGTCAGCAGTCTTGTTCTACATATTGAAGAAGCCCATAAACTCCCAGTAAAACATTTTACTAATCCATATTGTAACATCTACCTGAATAGTGTCCAGGTAGCAAAAACTCATGCAAGGGAAGGGCAAAACCCTGTATGGTCAGAAGAGTTTGTCTTTGAGTAAGTCTTATTTTATCATTACATTAGATGATTTTCTTTTTGCTGTAATGCATTTTCTTTCCTTTTTTTAATTTTTTTTTTTAACTCTGTATCTAAATCAATTAGAACACGGTGCCAAGCTCAGGCATTTTAATAATACACACTTTTTTTTATTCTATTGTATTTGTTCACTTTTACTAGTAAAGTGCTATGTCCTTGGTTTTTCACCCAGTTATTAATATGAATTACCATTACTGATGAATCCAAAAACATTTACTAACATACACAGACAAAATGTTTACAAGGGTTTCCAGGATTTACTCCAGGAAGTTAAAGTTAGACAGTAGGGAAAGTGTAATTTGCTTGTCTGTATTCCTGTGTACCAAATAATAAAACATGTTTTGAATCTACTTTTAAATCTAGCACTTTCAGCTGGGTTAGCAGCAGAAATAGGGGGTTTATTCAATACTAATAAAGGAATTAGATAGTTTTATGCCAGGACATTTTCTTAATTCTTTTTCTCCTTGCTGCTTTAGTGATCTTCCTCCTGACATCAACAGATTTGAAATAACTCTTAGCAATAAAACGAAGAAAAGCAAAGATCCTGATATCTGTAAGTTGACACAGAAATTTCTAAAGTGAAAAAGCATGTTTTATATACTTTGGAAATTCATAATGAAGTATAGTCTAAAATGGAAATTAAAAAGGTGTGTAAGCAGTGTAACTTGAGATAGCTTCTTTTTATACTTCTACAAGTATTGATTGCTGTATCTAAAAAAGAAAGAGACCAAAAAGGCTAAATTGTATATACTGTAAACTTAAGCCCTTAGGATTAAAGTAGGATCTGCTCACCCTCCCTCCACAACGTATAGGAGGAAAAAGAAAACAGTAACAGTGGTCATCTTTCTGTGGTGCTTCCTTATCCCTTCTTCCTACTTTTTAAGTTTCTCCTACTTTCCTATACTTTGCATGTAAATGAAAAAAAGCACTCTGTTAAATTTTTTTCTTTAAACTAGATTACACTGCTCACTTCTGGTAGTCAGTACTGGTTCTCAGCAGCACAACTTTTCCCAGTATGTTTCTGAAACAGGTGGCAATGGGATTTAGCAATTCACACCAGAGTGAATTAGGTTAATCCTTAAATACCTTCTTAAAAATCAGGCTTAGGGGGAAAAAAAAGTGATATGTGTTAACAGAATCAAAGCCTGAATTTTTCACTATAAATATATTTATTCTGTAATTTCTGTACTACTGTTAAAATGCTTAACATTTTTAGTGGTCCCCCATTATTTTTAAGATAAAAATCTAACCCCCTAGCAATGATACAGAAGAAAGGCTCTTTCCTGATCCACTCCTCCCCACTCTTACTTTCACTGTGGAATCTTTTGTATATCCTTCTCTCCAGCTACACCAGCTTTCTTATAGCTCTTAAATTGTCCATGGATTTTTAAAACCATCCACCATACCTTCTGTTCAGACTGCACACACACTCTTCTTTTCTGTTTCTACTTAGCTACACTTCCAGATCCTGTTACAAGTCAGCTTAAGGGGGTACCTGTTTGGAATGGATGTTTAACCTCCACAGAATGAATTAGACATTATTTCTCTGTACTTCATTAGCATACACCACTTTACAGCGCTTAGCATGGGGTATCATAATTGATTTCTTGCCTCCTTGGCTAGACTGTTACCTCCATGCAAGTCAGAGACTGTATCTTTATCATGTCTGTATGCTACATCCCTGCCTATCAGAGAGTCTGGCACATAGTAGGCATTCAGTAAATGAATGAAGTAAGCATTTAGTATTAAATTTATGATCTTACTGAAAAATCCTTTAATAAAAAGCATTTAACACTATAGATAAGATAGAACATTAGGAAAATTTGTGTGACTAATTACAGTGTCATCTTTTTAGACAGTAATCATTTGATATTTTTCTGTCACAGTATTTATGCGCTGCCAGTTGAGCCGGCTGCAGAAAGGGCATGCCACAGATGAATGGTTTTTGCTCAGCTCCCATATACCATTGAAAGGTATTGAGCCAGGATCCCTGCGCGTCCGAGCACGATATTCTATGGAAAAAATCATGCCAGAAGAAGAGTACAGCGAATTTAAAGAGGTATTAAAGTTACTTACCAGTCCAATTATTTTTAAAGGCATTAAGAAAAATAATTAACTTTTTTCCCCCCAGCATCCCTACTGGAGTGTAATTGCTCCACAATGCTGTGTTAGTCTCTACTGTACAACAAAGTGAATCAGCCACACGCACACATATATCCCCATATCTCCTCCCTCTTGCGTCTCCCTCCCTCCCATCCTCCCTATCCCACCCCTCTAGGTGGTCACAAAGCACCGAGCTGATCTCCCTGTGCTATGTGCTGCTTCCCACCATACCCATTGAGTTAAATATAGTAATTTCATAGTTTAGTGGCACAGTGACAGGCAGAGAAGGTTGAAAAGCCTTGCAACAGTATGACATTGCTTTGAAGAGACTATAAATATGTAGGTTACAAACTCATTGTTTTTAATAAATTTATTCAGTAGAACATATTCCTAAATGTATACATACAGAAGAACGTATTTCCTGTTAATGTTACTGAGAATGCTTAATGCTGTGTACTTTCAACAATCTTTCTTGATGTCATTTTTAGCTTATACTGCAAAAGGAGCTTCACGTAGTCTATGCTTTATCACATGTATGTGGACAGGACCGAACACTACTGGCTAGCATCCTACTGAGGATTTTTCTTCATGAAAGGCTTGAATCGTTGTTGTTATGTACACTAAATGACAGAGAAATAAGCATGGAAGGTACAGTATGGATGTGTTACGTGATACTTTTAAAAACTGGTTAATGATTAGATTTTATATATCAAGTATATATGTACTCTATCTTAGAACATATTAAATAGTTAAATCATTTTACAAAGTTACTTAGTTTTTCATTCATTAAAAATTACAGTTGGAATGTCATGTCTGATTCTTAGGCTGGCTAATATGGGGGGGGGGTATTATCTCTAATACAACTTTCTGTCATGGCAAATTAGAAGCCGTAAGAAAGTGACTTCCGTGTCCAGATCAATAGCTCATACTGCTTGGTTATTAAGAATAGTTTGGTATGCTTACCATGTTCTCTTGTTTGTTTTTTGCTTATAAATTCATTGCACAGAAGTTGGGTGTTAGCTGCATTTTATTTCTGCCTTCTATAGGTAGGTAGTTTCCAGGCAATTTAGCTGGACCCACAGTAGTTTGTAACAGCTTATAAATATGTCAGCGTAACCCATTTCAAACCAGCCCTTTGACTCAATAACAGTACTTGCTTCTAGGTTCCCCAAATAAACTGTAAAATCTAAAACTATTTCCTTCTGATCATAGAAAATATAAAAATATATAGATTTGTCAGGAAAGATAAAGTGGTGGTACATATTTTACACTGAGATTGTCTTTTCTGGCAATATTTGTGTTTTTTTTAGGATTTTATTAAAAGTCATGAATAGCCATATTTTAGGCAAATAAGTTAATTTATACGGGGGTTTTAAGTGACATTCTTGTTTGTAAATTAACTCAGATTTTTTAAAGCGTGGGCTCAGTGGACAGCAAAGGTGGATTCTGGTCCTAGTTTTGTCACTATTTGGCTCTTTAGTCTTAGATAAGTCATATAACCATCCAGAACCTTTGTTCATATAATATGGCAGTGTTAATTCTTTCTCCTGTTTATGATCTAATGAAGTGAAGGAATAGAAAGTCTTTTGAAGAGTTAAGTTTATAGGAATATAGGATGTCATTATAATCAATATTTAATGCTACATGCAAATAAACATAAAGAGCTATAATTATTTGAGGAAAAAATGAATTCATTTATTTTCCAATTTGATTCACATTAGTACAATCCTTTACAGATAATTTTTTAATATATATATATTTATGTAGATGAAGCCACTACCCTATTTCGAGCTACAACACTTGCGAGTACCTTGATGGAGCAGTATATGAAAGCCACTGCTACACAATTTGTTCATCACGCTTTGAAAGACTGTATCTTAAAGATAATGGAAAGCAAGCAGTCTTGCGAGGTGAGTATTGCAGCAAAGAGCATATTTTAATAGGTAATGCTTTATAGCTAACTGCACTTCAAGGCAAATATATTAGCTGTCTGAAACTGTTCATCAAAACAGTTATACCTTTTGTAATACGTTTAGAAAAATGTTATGCAAAACAGACTTTTCAAAAAGATGTACTTTATTTGGAGATTAAAAACCTCGAATTGCACCAGAAATACATGAAAGTACTCCTGCTGTACTAATGATAAAAGTGTATGCTACTTTCAGAAAATGTGCAAACATAAATTGAAGTTATTGTTAGAGATTTCTGTTGTGTAAGTTCTATGTGACACTTGCTAATAACATCTAGGTTTCTCCTCAAAGGTTTTTTTGAAGTGGGGGTGGTGGTGGGAGGGTCAGAGGTACAAGATAACCCCCTCAAAAGCAAATAAAAACGTCCTTTTAGATTATTGAGGCTTCAGTGTAAACTCATAACAAACCATTAAGAAAAGGAGTAGAATCTCATGTATATGGCTATTCCATCATTTTATTTTGAAGGCAGAGCAACTATAGAAGGATATTAAATATATCTTTTATGTCTGATACAAAATAAAGGAACTGCTTTTGATAATGTATACTGGGAACACTCAAAATGTTAATTCTGCACCAAGTTGTCAATTTTTACTAATTAACTTAAGAGGAAGAAATGGATAATTTAGTGTTGGAAACCTGGGGTTAACACCATAGTTGGTCTAATAAGTGTAAAGGATACAGAAATGCAGCAAGTCTGCAGAAAGTCTCTGGACGTTAAATCCAGGCTAGGGAATTTAGATTCCTATAGATAAATTCTCTCCATTAATTCTAGATAAGAATTCTTAGATTTTAGAAGTTACTGGAAAGTTTTTAGAAGGGTTCATGATGCTGCCTCTGAGGCATTTGGTATTTTATTAGTCATTTAGAAGTCTTATCTCATTCAGAAAAACCTTTCTATTTTAATCAGCTTTTTTCCTCAAATAAATAGATTTAAGATAGGTTTTATAATAATATACGGTGATCTTTCTTTCCAATTAAATACTTCTGGTATATTTGTGCATGTGGCCACTGAAGCTGGGATTTTTTTGTCTTCTGGTTGGGAATATTATATTTAAAATAAAGTCTAATACAGTTTTATATGCCTGTAAAAATCTGTGGTAAAATGTGGTAAATGAATAAAAGAAAACTTCATTAATGGTATTTAACCCAAAGCAACTGAAAACTGTTGAATAATCATTGCTCTTCAGTTGCGTAGATGGGAATTAATGGTAACAAGTCCATTAGGAGTTCCACAGAGCAAACCCTAGTTAGCCCCACACCACCACCAAAAGACTAATACAGTTTGAAAAATGGAAAAATAGAGAACCTTGAAAAAACTGCTTGATTACCTTGATTCATTTGCATTTATCATTGCCAAGATGCATTTATATTGATTTATTCCTTCTCTTAGTTAAGTCCATCAAAGTTAGAAAAAAATGAAGATGTGAACACTAATTTAGCACACCTATTGAACATACTTTCAGAGCTTGTGGAGAAAATATTCATGGCTTCAGAAATACTTCCACCGTAAGTGGTGAAATTTTAATTTGACAAGAAATTGTATATTTGCATTTTAAAAAATTTGTATTTCTAAAACATGTGTAAGCTTTTCCACTGTCCTGATGTTATTATACTCTGAAGAAGTTAGGGTTTTTAATCTTTACACGATGAATTGTGTTTAAGGAAACAGAGTGACTTGAAGAAACCAAAGTGAAATATTTGCATTAAAATAAAACAAATACAGGCCAGTATGTCTGGTTTATATAGTAACTTGGGGAAAGAATAGAAGCTTATCTCAGGTTTGAGGAGGTCATAAAAGACACGTATCTCTCCAGTATGTAGTTGAACATCTTGCTCAAAATGTACACGAGATAATTACTCGGTGTCTGCTTAGCGGCTTCCGGTGTTAGCTCGCTTATTCAGGTAGAAGTTAACTTACATTAAAATCTGTCTCCCTGGAACCTGTACTCATTAGTTCCTCTATATCTGCATTCCAGTACTTTTTCATACTTTTCTTTAATACAGAAGTAATCTAAAAATGGTAGGATTTCTTCCAAAGTAAATGTAAAGAACTGGTTAAATGAATTGATGATGCAAACTTTTTAAAGTTTTCCTTATCCTTTGCTAAATATCACTACTTGTAACAGAGAACTTCTTTTGGGAAAATGGCCAGTTGCATTTAAAAATGTCATGGATTTCGTAAATTAAGCTTTAGGCTGCAGTGAGATCAGTATTTTCAAGTGCTTTCTGTATTAAGATGGTTGTGTTATTTTGGCAGGACACTGAGGTATATTTATGGGTGTTTACAGAAATCTGTTCAGTACAAGTGGCCTACAAATACCACCATGAGAACAAGAGTTGTTAGGTAAGACTTACTGTTTTGTTAAATCATATAGCCTGCACTGAGAGTCAAATGGATAACTGTGAAAATGTGGAGACTAACAGTATACAGTATACAATTTCAAGACCTTTTTTCTTTGACTTTTATGTCAGAGTCCTGTTGAATATTTTCTGAATTCAGATAGCTCCTAAACTTTAACTTACTTTGTGTTTTTGTTTTGAAGTTACTATGAGATACTTAGCTAGCAAGCTACCTTTTTGCATTTTCTAAAAACCTCAACATTCACTGATGGGAGGAGAGAAAGACTGGTTGATTTGTGCTGAGAACGAAAAGCAATAATTGTACAATTTAGATATTAATTAATTGGTTTGTTAACAGTTTGTGACTCAGGGCTAATCTCCAACCAGAGTCTACTTAGTTTTGAAGCTGTTACAGTGTGTTCATTGTGCAGTAATTAGGAGGAATTGCTTTGTCAAGTCATAGCATTTTGTAGCTTATATAGGACTTTGTTGTCATTTCCGTAACTTTTCCAATGAGGAAGCAGATCTGTAGAGATTAAATTGTTTGCTTAAGGTTATACAGAAAGTTAGTGGCTAAGGCAGAACTAAAGGCAAAACATCTAAGACCCAATCTAATATCCTTAACACTCCTGTATGCTTTTGTTAAGCACACCCCAACCCATTCAAGACAGGAGGAAATTAGTGCAAAAGCATCAGAGAATTCAGGGGTCTAATAATAAAATTTATCATATAGAATATATGCTGCCCATCATGTTATACACTATTAAAAAAAAATTGGGCAACTACTGAAGGCACCAATATCATATAATTAGTTTTGAAAATGTGTGTTAATCCTGCCCCCAACCTAAATCTTGTAAAGAGCCTTCTACTCTTTTTACAGATAAAATCTCTCTTGGTTAGTAATGATATGACATAAATGTTTAAGAATTGTAGATTCTGTATTTCTTGGCTTTAGTAGTGATTGAAAGGAATAGACACGTATTACAAGCATATAATGTTGCAGCACAGTTGTGTGTGATGTAAATGAAAACTTTTGTAAGTTTCAAACAAGTATATTTGTTAAGCAAATAGCTGGAAATTCTGCTATGTGGATTATCTGATACTACAGGGTCTTCTAAGGGGCATTTATGGCCAAGGTGGTGATTTCTATCCCTAGTTAAGCTTTTAAATATATGTGTAGATACCTAGTATCCCTCTTAAATTTAAAATCACCTCTAAAAATTCCCAGAAAGTGGATTTGCACACTGAAATTCTTTTATGGTTCGGTGTTGCTAGGCTATATTTCAGATCCAAAGACAAAGATATCAAAATGTTTTCAAGCAAAATTTGTGCAAGATTCTTCATAAATTACCTGCTATAAAGAAATCTAAAGACTTAATAATTGTATATTAAGAATAAATGCTATCTGAGAAGCAACACATTAATTTTTCTAAGACTCCCCAAAATTAGCAAGCAACATCATTGGGAGGTAAATGCTGAGAAGTTGGGTTATTCACTCTGATAGAGAACAGAGACTGTGTCAATTATTGTAATCTCTAAAAGGAATTTTATCAACTTGGAAATAATGCTTGTCTTTACAAGGGCAGGTGCGAGGTCAATTATTAGTGTGGATTCCTCTTAAGAGGAAATTAGAGAAATATTATCTACACAAAAACATAAACTCTACCAGTAACCGAAGAAGGGAGCAGACTAGGAATAGCTATATACACTTGTAGTTTTACTTTGTACTTTGTTCCCAGAGTAAGATTAGCAGGTAAAATCATATATGACAACTGTTATTAAGCCATGTGTTTTTATACTAATTTTTGGTTTTGCTATTAATATTTTGTAATTTGAGAACTTTTTTTTTAACTTTAGAAAGCTTGATGTCCTTTTCTTCATTGCCTTAAAAGCTTTTCAACATTGTTTGTATACATTTTCATTTATCAAGAAGTCACTTTTTCCCTAGTACAATGGATTAATTTTTATGTAACTCAACAAAATCAGTATAACCAACTTCATTTATAACAGACTTTACTGAGCTGTTCTGTTTAAAGAAAGAAAGAGAAGTTAGAGAATGTTAGTTTTAGGACCTTACAGGACTATGTGTCTATTAAAAGGGTTTATTTGTACTCCTACAGTATTTCAGAAATTCTTAGTGTTCCTAAGGACACACCTTCCTCAAAGTAAGTATAAAATGCACTACTAGCTTGGAATAAGTAAATAGTAGCCAAAACAGTAAATGTTACAGATACAACTTAAATCTTCCCAAAGTAAATCTAAAAATCTAAATTTGAGAAAAGTGAATAATGTTTAAGCAGCAAATATATGTTCTTAAAGTAAGATACTTTAGCTTATTATTTTCATAAAGTTGCATATTTGGTCTTCCCTACATTAGTTCAAAGTTCATGGTTCTACTAACATTTTTGTATATATATATTATTTTAATGTAACACATATTGTAGTTTTCTAAAAAAACAAAATTTCCCTCCCATTCAGTGGTTTTGTTTTTCTTCGACTTATCTGTCCTGCCATCCTGAACCCACGGATGTTTAATATCATCTCAGGTAATCAGCTTTTGATAAATTTTGAAATTAAAAAAAGTTTCATACTCTTTAGTAAGGTTACTCATTTTTCCTTTTAAATCTTTTTTTTTTTTATCCAATTATAAGACTTGGTATAAAACATTCCAAAGCACCCCTTTCTTCTTCCTTTTGGTACTTTACCTTTTCTTTCCATTTTGTTTCTTAACCTTTCTTTCCATCTAATATTTGAAGCCTGAGATGGCATGATTAGACACAAATCATTTTTTTCCCATCCCTACCTATGTCTCAGACTCTTATGATGATGATTTTTTCCAGCCTGCAACATAGGCTTTTTCAAGTTGGGAAAAAGAGCTTCCTGTGTGCTTTTAACCCATGCTAGACCCTGTCACTACCATTGCAAGTTGGATTTTAAAATTATAGCTGCAGTTGCAATAGTACTCTGTGAATACTTATAAAGAAAGTAGCCCTTTGAGATTTCCCAGTAGAGATTTCTTGTCACCACCTATATAATGTTAATTGGCATTTAAACTCCAACAAACCAGATTCAGTTTTGCTTATTACCCAAATGCCCATTATGGATTGACTTTCAGATGTTGTAGACTTTTCAAATAAAGGATAAGAATGATATTTGTGACTACAAATGTAATCATGAGCCATCATTAGCAGAAGGAATCTGAAGTATTTTTGTCTTGATAATTTGAAGCTCAAAATTTTTAAAAATTTTTTGGAGTATCTTACCTTTATAGCCATCATATCTCTGTAGTTATCTCCAATTGCTACTAAAATGGTTAAATCTATGGGTCTACTAAGAATTAAGGGTTTAGAATTCTTTTGGGGAGATTTATTTATCTGAATGTTAGACTCTGAACCACTAGGCAATATTATTTATAGTTTAGCAACTTCAGATAAAAAGAATACAGTCTAAAATCAGGCAGCCAGATAGACTATCTATAGGTTTTTACTGTTACATAATTATGTTTCAGAGCTTAAAATTAATAGAGACAAATATTTTTCATTTACATCCTATTATCTATATAGGGCAGTGCTTCCTGATTAACCTTTAAAATATTTTTTAAAAATTAATAAATTGCATGTTTTTCTCCTCAAAATAAAGCAGAGATTCCAGACTTTGTTATTGAGCTTTAAAGTGAATTATTTGAGTCAGTGGAGGCTGGAAGCAAGGAATTGCTCATATTGCAAATTGCTAACCTTGGATGGGTTGAAATTAGCTTTGTGAATTGTCCTGTAGGGTATGTGGAGTAACAAGTCTTTTTAGCAATAAGATAAAGCTTTGAAGTATTTTGAAATACCCTGTAGTACCCTTTTCACAAACTAAAAGCACTGATAAGTATATTCAGTTTTTCCCCCTTTAAATCAAGCTCTTTTGAATTATACAGGTCATACTTTTTCCAAAAAACATTGAGTTCTGAATGGAAGAATATTAATATTTTTAACAGTAAAGAAATATTAAAATGCTAAATTTATAATGGTTTACTTGGAAGTACCTTTGGAGTTGGTGTCATTAGCTGTGCCCAATTCTCTTATAGATTCCCCATCTCCTATTGCTGCAAGAACACTGATATTAGTGGCTAAGTCTGTGCAGAACTTAGCAAATCTTGTGGAATTTGGAGCTAAGGTAAAAACATTTTGATACTTTAAAATGTCATTTATGAATGAAACTTTGACACGATAAAACCATGAAATATGGCATAAGTAAATTTTCAACAGTGGATATTTCATAAAGATAATTTATGATTTTGTTGATATGTTCATATTTTTAGATGCTTTTAGATTTTACTTTTTAATAGTGGAATTTTAAAGACCACCATTTTCGCTAGTAGTATAGAAAGGTATTTTTTCAGTATAATTTCCAGTATAATCAGATTCTTTCACTTTTAAATATAAAAATCAATGAGCATATTTCTAAATGCACCCCAATCAATTTTATTATGTATTGCATAATAAACATTCTCTGTAAATATTAAAATTCGGATGAGTTTTTAAAACACCCATATGTGATCCCACTATCTAAAGATAATGACTGTTAATGTTCTGGTACGGATAATACTATGTCATCTGCTTTTGTTAATATTAACAGATAACAAGTATCCTTATATGTACTTCCTTTCAAACTTGTCCAGTTATTTCTTTAAATGAACTTTGGAGTAAAAGTACTAAGTAAGAAGACACTTTGCTCCCCACAGCCTTTCCAAAACTCAACTAGTATTACTTTTTTATTTTTGACAATCTGATAAGCATGTTACTTTTTGTATCATTATTTCATTACTCTTAGAACTGTATGACTTTTCATGTCTGTTTCTTTGGAATCGTCTATTGAGGTCCTTATCTCATCTTACTGATTTTAAGAGAGTGTGTATTAATGCTAACCCTTCCCCGTTTTACAACATAGCATATTTTCGAATCGGTTTAAGATTTTAGAATGAAGCAGTTTATAGTATGACTCAGCTTTTGAATTCATCTGAACCCTGAGGCAGGTTATGAGTACCAATTTTTTATTGCAGTCCCTACCACACTATATTTTAATTCCCTATATTCTCTGCTAGGTTCTAATAACCTCTGGGTACTTGGCAAATATTGACAGTTTCTCACTAATTATTTTTGAATGACCTACATATAAGAAATTGTGTTTGCTAGGCTATGTGTGCTTTTTTTCATCCAGAATTTGTTTGTTTATTAAAGTACTCCATACTCCTATTCCTCAGAATAGCTGCTTGCTTATATTAGAAGGAAAAATATGGTCATTGTATAATTACGTCAATTCTTATGAATAATGTGCTGCTACTGATAATTTGATTTATAAGAATTTTTGCTACATGTATGGTTTTTGTTATGGACCAGATAATGTTTCTGATGCATATATAGTAAGCTTTTTATTTTTATATTTTTAGGAGCCTTACATGGAAGGTGTCAATCCATTCATCAAAAGTAACAAACATCGTATGATCATGTTTTTAGATGAACTTGGGGTATGCATATAATTTTTCAAGTACTTTGACATCTATACTTAATATAGCTGAGTATAACTCATTGAAGCAACAACCTTTAGAAAGCTTTTCTATCCAGAGCTTAAAACAAAACAAAACAAAAAAGCTGCATATTTTTGTCTACCTTCTTAAACAAATTACTTCATTTGATATAATTATAACAATTTATTCTTACACTGAATGATTTACACCAAGAATAGAGGACTGTGGCTTTTGAACTGCCTGTGTCAATTTTTAGTTTGTCCCACCTCACCACTATGACATTCTGTTGCTGCTTTAGCTACTTTAACTTTGCTGCTACTGTGTGGAATTTGAAACAAGATGGATAACCCATAGTTCTGGCCAGTTTAATAAGTAAATGGACTGGAGAATGTATGTTCCTGTGGCTTTTCTAAGAATAAAATACATGGATTTGGTGTTAAACTTCATTCAGTGGGACTACATATGCCTTACTTAGGCATTTATAAATAAGTTGTGATTATAAAATTAAGAATGGGATTTTAAAAATAATTTTTAAGACCCTGGATTTCTTAGTAAAGTTAAATTTTCTTGTTATAGATTTTCAGATACTGCATCAATTAAAAACTAAATAAATTTATTAGCAATTCAGTTCATATATATAGAAACCAGAAAAGAGATGTGAATTTAGCCAGGTGTATGGCACTAGGGAATGCTAGGGTAGGAGAATGTTCTGCTTTAATACAGTCAGATTCACTTAAAAGCACAAGTAAACAACCACCACACCACTGTACAGTCAAACCAGTCAGGACAGCCTGTGGGCCCCTAGTTTGCAGCTTCAGGTATAAGAAATTTATAGTGTTGGTCCATATTGATAATGAAATTGAGAAATAAAGGAGCAGATGCTAAATGGCCATCATGTTCCTATATGTGAACTGGGAAGTTTTGAAGCATATAAATATTTCCGATTACCAAAAAAATATAGTTGGTCCATGATGAAATTTTTTTTTTTTTTACTATAGTGATGTTTAAGGAGCTGTATGAAACTGTCCAATATTTAAGGCTAGCTAGTTTATCTCAAGACACATTTCTAGGTGTAGATTCAAGATTAGGATTCCATTTACTTTCCATAATCACATGTCTACAGTCCAGCTTTCTCTATCACTTTCCTAGTTATGCCACACAATCTAGCCTTTCAGATTGCTTAGAATTCCAATATTATAATACTCTTCCAGTCTCCTCATACTGTTCCATTGCTTTACACCTATATAAGTCAAATAAGACTCACTTCAAACGTCTCCTTCAGGCAGGCTTTGCTGAGCCCTAAACCTGAACTAAATAATACCTTTTGTTCTGCTTCCTAAGTATCCTGCATATCCTTTGATATATATAACTCTGTGATCAGTTTACATCTAGTCTGTGTCTTCTCTACTAGGTTGTAAACTCTTTAAAGGCAAATGTGGTTGTCTTTCATCGCATCTTTAGAAGCATCCCATCTCTAGAAGCCTTCATTCACTGAAAAAAAATGAATTATATTCTAATTATTTTTTTTAGACCATAGAAAACTGAGTGTTTGCAGTTTTTAGGAGTGTATAGCAAATATTGTCACCATTAGGGAGAGGAATAGATTTGTTTAAAACCACTGGTAATCTAAACTCGCGTTAAATTTTATTCCAGTGCTCAAAATAAAATCAATACTTAGTTACTATAACAAGTTGGTAGTACTGTATTGGCACTAATTTACTTTATGAACCTTATCTAAAGATACCATAATTAACACATCATTTCTACACATTAGCAAGTGTTTTGGACAGAGTCCACAGATAATTATAGGCCTGAAAGGTTCTCATCAATGCTTTTGTAATGTAGCTCTTATTTATATATGCTGATCAATTTGGACAAACTATAGTAGGTTAATAATGAAACTCAGTCTGAAGGAGTGGAGGAATTTTAAGTTTAGGTTGCATTAATCCAGATTGGCAGTTAATGCTTGCATTATTTATGTTCCAGTTTAAAAAAATAATATTGCACAGTATTCTGCCGTGTGGTTGAAGAAAATGAAACTTGGTTTTGTGTGAATACTGAGGTCACAAAATCTATCAAGTTGAATTTTAAGAATATTTTAAGAGAATATTATGTGTTAAATTTTATCTACTGTACCAGTTAGGATCTTTTCAGAAGAGATTATAAAGAGTTGTATTTCTAAATGCAGTTTTATGATTCCCTTAAAGAATGTACCTGAACTTCCGGACACTACAGAGCATTCTAGAACTGACCTTTCCCGTGATTTAGCAGCATTGCATGAGATTTGTGTGGCCCATTCAGATGAACTGCGAACGCTCAGTAATGAGCGTGGTGCACAGCAGGTAGGTTTTTGCCAACCTTTTTTAACAATGATGTTCCTCACACTTAAGCAGAATGTCAACATAGGATTCTTTGGGAGGTGATAAATAGCTGAATTAGTCTTATTATATTGTTTTTGAGAATCTGAATCATAATCCACAAAGATCTCAGCAAACAGGAATAATGAGCCCAGACTAAGATTACATATTTTTCATACTGCAAAATGTCAAATCTTGCTTTTAAGTTAATGTGAACTCTACTGAAAAGTGGTGTTCATGCACTTCAGTGGCATGTATGAAAATGGTAAGTGAGCTACTGATGTCAGTAGTGATGTGGCTTTTTCTGTCTCTTCTGTCATACACATGGTGCCTGGCCAAGTACTTTTCAAACTGTCAAACACACGAGAATTATTCAGGAAGATTGGTAAATATTTTAAGCTCCAGATCCAGAGATTGTTTAGTGTGGCCTTAGAAGAGCTTATCAAAAATGGCAGTTTCTAAGAACCGTCACCACAGTGGCCAACCATTTGGCAAGGACCTTATAGAAGAGATTAACACATTGAGAGTGGTGATTCTGAGTTCTCAATCTGAGATTCTAAAATTCTCAAGGTTTTTCGAGTTTAGATAACAGCATGGATCATTTAGGTTCCAGTCACTTGAGAAACTTATGCAGAATATGTGCCATGGAGCCCCTTATATGCCCTTGGCATGTACAATGCCTTCTTGCCACACTGACTTGCTTTAAGTATTAAAAAAAAATCTTATTGGAGAATTATTAGGCTGTAACCTGACTGCCCTCATGTGCTCCTATAGGGCTTAAGATGTGTCATTTATAATGATAAATCTTTCTTCTGTAAGGTGTTCTATTCTAGAGAGTGTTCTGGCCTAAGTAGGTATGAAATGCCAGACGCAAACGAGTTTCTGTTTAGTGTACAAAAATTCTCTTCTATTTCGACCAAAATAATATGACCTAGTCAAGGGCTGAATGATACATACTTACAATTTTATGTTTTTGAGTAGAATGGTAATAATATTTTATTTATTCCTTTGCATTTATATGGCTTTTTTCAAATCCAGGTTCCCATCCCTGAGATTTGATCAAGCTTTCATTTATTTACTAATTATTTTCATACTGTTTTTCCTTGTCTAGCACGTACTGAAAAAGCTTCTGGCTATAACAGAGCTGCTTCAGCAAAAACAAAACCAGTATACAAAAACCAATGATGTCAGGTAGCAGCCTTCGCCGCAGTGTTCTGCATGGATTCAGCATGCCCAACATGGTAATTCACATCAGTATAATGTCTCCTTTGCTCTTGCCAAAAAATAGCACACCTTCCCACATTCCAGTGATGTGTGAACTATGCAAACAAAACTCGAGATTCTGCTGGTGAGTAACTGCGCCAGCAGCTTTGTAAGCTATCTGTGCAGGATATTTGCACTTTTTCCACATATGGAATCTTTACCAACCTCTGAGCCTTGGTGTACAGATCACCTTTCACACAATGCTATGACTGTATCTTGAACTTGGAAAATATATTTTCAATACATTCAATTGCCAAAGTTTTGCTGTCTCTTGGAAACAGAACTATGAAAGAAAGCATTCTCTGTTGACAATTGAGTATAACTGGATTGCAGACTGCTCTTACTGTTACTTCTTCCTGAATTAGGAATATGACCGTTTGACTGTTCAATAACTTTATTTGTATTTACAGTTTCCAGAGTTTACCATTACAATAGGAACAATCTTTGCTGTATACTTTTTTTAAAATAACTGCTATTTCTCTTTGCTGGAACTGTTGAAAGAAAATATATAGAATGGATCTATTGCTCATCAGCTTTATTTTTTAAACATACCACTTATTTTGTTCGAATTGTCAAAGACTGTATTTAGATCTCATAATGATTTTTTGTTAAATGTTTACAACAGTAAATAGTTTGAATTCAATAAATATTATTGGTCACTGTGTACTTATCAACGCATGTTACCCATTCAACTGTTTTATAGATTACCGATTTCTTTTATATATGTTTAAAAACCCTAGAATGCTTTCATTGAAAGTATTCATTAATTCCAAGTTGATTTTTTAAATTATGCAAACAAACAATTTCATCAGCCACTGAACAGCTATCCATCTTTGCCCTTCTGACTACTTGTTGTATCTGCTGGATATTTAGTTTGACTGTATAGTTTTATGTGCTTCTCTATGTGTATTTTTGTGAAGTATTCACAAGGGTTAAGTTAAAATAAAACCAAGGGATATCATAAATATCTGATTACTTCTGTCTAAATATAGCTAAACATTTAATTTCATTATTTTCTTCCTCCTTTTAGGGGCAGTTCAAATTTAGTACCAGAGCAAGGCCCAGGGAGATGAAACTTGAGATGTTTTTCTGGCTGATGGTCTCTTTTGAAGGATTCCATTATGTATTTGTTAACGATTCTTTCCCTCCCATAACTGTGCAGGGTGGGGACGGCATACAAGGCGAGCCAGACAGGGATGTACTGGGTAAAGCATTTCCCCACTAAAAAAAAAATTTTCTAAAGGCCTAGGTTCTAAGAGCAACACTTTAATGCTTAAAATACAGGAAGAAACAAAGTGTTAAAACTATACTATGCAGAAATTTTGTGAACCCTCAGTAAGCTGCAAGTATTAAATGCTGTTATTTATATAGAGGTAGCTAGCCCTGAAGTAGCTGCGATCACAGTTGAACAGTGATAGCAAAACACAAACAAACACACCAGGTGCTTTTTCTTGATGTCAACCCAATTCCATATTTTCCCCCTCTGCTTTTCAGTTAGACAATAGTATGCCATTTGGTCTCCTTCCAGGATAGACTAAAAGGGATATGGACATCTCCGAAAACATTTCAGCAATATGCAAAAAGGTCTAGATTCTAGTGCTCAGCAATTTGTTCTCTCCCACTACTCACATCTCAGTTTTAACCATGCTGACCTGCCATTTCTCAATCTGAACTGCTTCTCCTGCCTTTTATTTCTAAAAAAAACCTAAAGACACTCTGCTTTTTAAAATTTTAATGACATGCTTATTATCTCTTAAGCTGGAATAGGAAACTTGTCATTTACCTTTGTAGGCCTTGGAGTAACTTTTAGCTGGTCAATGATGAAATGAAACCTCTAAACATTTTTTTTAAAGGGGCTGGGTAGGAAAATTTTCAGAGATTGCTCTGACGCCAAACTTTAGTGACCTAAAAAAGAAACAAGATAAATTCGGACCACTGCTTCACCGGGACTGCAGTGAAGGACTGTCAATTTCGGCTTCTTCCCCTCCACTTTTATAAAATCACACTTCGTGAATTTTATTCCTCAGTGAGAAGGAAATTAAAACAACGCAAACCTAAAATATAAAGCATTATTAAAGGATATACATAAATACTACCTTCAAATACTGAAATGTAATTAAAAGGTACCTACACTTTATGGAAAAGTACATCCTGGGATGCACTGAGGAGAGGTTTGCATCTGTAAAACTCAGATTTAGGGCAGTTGAGTTTCCCAGAATTCCTTCAACCCCATTTTCCAGAAACAATCTGACAGACCTTCATAATTCGGTTCCAACTCTAGGAACTGAGTAAGATCACAGTTAAATAACTGAATAAATGCTATAGTAGCCAACATTCCTTAGCACTTTTAAAACTGACTAGTAACTAAGTTTTGTTTTTTGTGGTGCCTTTTCAGAAAAAGATAAGTTTGCTTAATGACATCTTGTATAAACAATATAGGCAAATAAATTAATTACAGCTTTAATTTGGCTACCACAGAAAGACTGATTTAAAGACTGATTTGATATTAGTCATGGTGGGGCAAGAATACCCAAACCAGGTGCTATTCTGGCTCCTTTGAAGATGTTTTATTTCACATAAAGCTACCCTGAAAAACTTTTAAATAACATAAATAGAAAAGTTTAATATATTTTGATGCTTTCACATTACTTCATTTTTAAAGTTAAATGCCAGATATGCTTCATCCCTCTGTTGAGTAGTTAGCATTGACAAATCAATTTCGGATGGTTAGAGGGAATCTACCAGGTCATCGTCAGTCCATTCTTCCTAAGAAGGAAAGAAAATGTTATAAGGATAACATTATACTGAAGCATAACCAGTACTGTTTACCTTCTTGCCTCCCTTTAGGAAAATGTTCTCCTTTCGCTATGCTGATTATAAAAGGTAAATAAACCAGGAAAATGTGTAGCAGTTTAACCTTATAATAATATGGCATGGTCTCACCAGACTAGTCCAGTGACAGGAATAAACGTTACAGTTGTGAACTTCTGCCTCTGATTATTCATTGTTATCTGACTTGCCAGGTACAATTTTTTTTTTAAACAAGGTAGGAAAAGAATCCTTGAAGATCTAAAAATATATCCCTACCGCCTTCTATGACCTTAGGAGGGATTCTTCATCAAGTAATTATTATACTGCTTCAGAACAGGCCAAGACAGAAGTGAGAAAAATTCCTCTAATAATGGACAATGTACATAAAGGATGCAAAAAAAGAAATGAAAGCTTTCCAATACCCAACACCTCTGTCTATAATGCTTGCACTCTGGAACAGTAAAATCCTAACATTATGGTTGTACCAGAATATACAGCAATGATAACTTAAAATTTACCTTTGGAGAACATACCTCCTCATGTTTGGATTTCTTTGAGACATAATCATCATCTTCATAACCTTTCCTCTTTTTCCTGTAATTAAGCAACCATCAACAAGCAATCTTATACTGGCAACAGAATCTATAAGCTAACAAGGCTATGAGATACATCTATTGAAGAACAAAGCCTGGATAAAGGGAAAGAGGTGAAAAATTATGGACAGGAAGACAATATCTTTCAAATTCCTCTGAATTCAATGCAATTCTAATTAAAATTCTAAAAAATTTTTCATGGAGCTTATCAAGTCAAACTCTGACCTGGGAAAGATGCTGCAAAAATAGCAAAAGAATCTGAAAAAGAACAAAGCATGGGGAGCTCGTCCCACTTAACATCAAAACACATACTATATATGTAAACTAAGTAATTAAAAGTGTGGTAGTCATCCCTTGGTATGAGGGGGATTGGTTCCAGGACCCCCCATAGATACCAAAATCCCTGGATGCTCAAGTCCTTTATATAAAATGGCAGCAGGACAGTTGGTGCTCTGCATCTGCACATGCAGAGGGCTGACTATCAGCAAAGAGTTACAAGTACCAATGATCAGAGCAGACAGGCAAAAAACAACAAAGTATATATAGGGATTTAATCTGTAATAAATGAGTATTTAAAATAACTAGAAAAAATCATGAAATATTTTTAAATGGCTGGCACAACAGTTAACTTATTTGAACAAAAATTAATATTATGAGATTTCTACCTCAAACCAGGCACAAACAATTGTAAATTGCTTTTACAGCTGAACAAAAGGCAAAATAAAATATTGATTAATTTAGGGTAAGAAAGGTGTTCAGATGTAAGAGTGTGAAGCAAAAGACAAGGTGCCTAAATAACAAAGTGAAAGAAACAATAGAAGAAAATAGCTGTATGATATATATAGAAAGATGAGTATATAAAAAGAACTACAAGAAAATAACACCAGAAACTTGGGCACGGGTTATAATTATGCAATACAGAAGAAACACAAATGATTGTTAAACACAGAAATATCAATGCTTCAAAGTATTAGGGGAAATGCAAATTAAAATACCAACATGATACTATTTTTTCACCCAGACTGGCAAAAGTTAAAGATTGATACTATTAAATGTTATACAATTTATATGAAAACAATGAAAAGAAAACTTATTTCATATACACATACACAGAGAAAAGCCTGGCAAAGGTAAAACACCAACTATATGTTACCTCTCAGTTGAAACTGGAATTTAGGTTTTGGTCAAAGAGAACTTTGGTTTACCTGTATTAACTGGCTTTAATAATGACAATATATTATTGTGTGTTGAAAAAGATAAAAGAATTTTAAAGACCAAGGAAAGATATTTTACCCTGAAGTAGTACTAATAAGTGTGGTCCATGGACCAATGCTGCTGCTCCATGAACCATTTCCAGTGTGCAATAAGTACAGAAATTAAGTGTATGTTTAGAAACTTTTATAGCAATTTGATAAATTTATGACTGTTGATTCTAATAAAATTTAAGCTTATTTTTTATGTCTTTTTATTTTGTTTTTCTAAGTAATTGGTGGTTATATTTTACAGAAGTATAGGTCTGTAATGGGTTAAAAAGAAAACCAACAGTCCTTTACAGACAGTTTGAGAAGCACCCCTCAAGTACTCATAGATATGCAAGATTTGCTTGACACAGTGCAAAGCAAATGGTCACCTGGAGTAAGATGTAAATTCTGGCAATTAGGAATTTTGGATTATGGTCCATTACCTAGGTGGAAGGGTAGGATTAATAGTTCAGTGGTCTAATTCAGAGGTTGACAAAATTTTCTTTGAAAAGGTCAGAGAGTAAATATTTTAGGCCTCGTAGGCCATGCAGTTTCTGTGACAACTACCCAACTCTTCTGCTATAGTGTGAAAACAGCAGTAGACAATAATGCAAACTACTGGGTGTACCTCTGTTCCAATAAAACTACTACTATAAACAGGTAGTGGCCCAGATTGGCCCATGGGCCATAGTTTGCCAACGCCTGGTCTAAGCCCATTTCAAAATCAATGTGAAGAGATTATAAATCAGTGCTTTAATACTTTCATTCATTAAAGTCAACATTTTTCTTTACCTCTCTGCCACCACTCCTTCCTTCCTCTTAGTTACCACTGAAACCCAGGAATGAAATTTACCAATTTTAAGTTCTATGCTAAGCCATGTTTTACAGTTACAGCTACAAATATATAGTCCCATATGTTGCACACTTGATAAGTCCTTGGATATTCTCCTACTACAACTTTATAGTTAAAGAATTTGAGTCATGTGTACCTGATTTGAAGACCTTGGAATGCTGTTCTGGCTTCTCATATATTATGCAATAGGATACAGTCCCCGATTAGAGATCAAAAACATCTCAAATGCATCTTACTGTTCAGATGCCAGAGCTAACCCCCAGTAAATTTTACAGAATGAATTCCACAGAATAGAAAATAATAGTTTTACCATTCCTATACCTGCCCATATCCTCAATTGTTTTAAATGTCTAAAAGGGTTAAGTAGATCCTTCAAACTGCAAAGCATAAAGAACCTGAAAATGGTGATTTCCACATTCAGCCTACAAATCAGTAAGACACATTAACAGTGTTCCTTATGGCTGCAAGAAGAGATCGAACAGCACATTTTCCTATTGGTTCTGTCTTCAATATAAAGTTACCACTGAGAGAAAATATGCCAAGTTTCCCCACCCTAGCTAACAGAAATAAGTGTGGAACAGTATACTTGTTCTTCAGAGGAGATACCAGACCTACAGAGAACCGAAAGATTAAAAGGGCAAGAAGAGGTGCAGGAATTCCCTAGGAAAACTGCCCACGGGACCCCACAAGGAGTAACAGAACAGGACAGGGCCCACAAGCCAAAGAACACATTAGTCATAGCAGGAGCAGAATGTACTATGAAAGCGAAATTCGTAATTTATTATCTCGTGTTTAATCCTGTTAGAAATCTCCAGTCAATAAAAAAAATCTGATTTAATGGGTAAGTCAGTTTTCCCCACATGAGCAAACATTTACCAATTAAGTAATTTAAAGACAAGCTGGAGACAGTAACAATTATATCTATTCTCGAATTAACAGTCTCACATCTACTTACGTAATTACGTTAAGTGCAAGCTCAGCAGAGTGACATCTCTCCAGCTTCTGTTTCAGAACAGCAACTTCTTCAGGTCTGGGTGGTTCATATTTTTTTACCAAGTTCCTCATACCTATGTGGAGATAAAAAAAGCATTTATACCAGATAATAAAAAGCCTTGTTCTCATAAGGGAGTTGAATGATGTTTTCCCATCTAGTTTTGGGAACAAAAAACACTCTTGAAATGGGATTATTCTTACCAGGATTAATACTGTTCCACATTAAAATCCACTGAACACCATACTTCTAGTTCAAGTTATTATAGCTGTCTGCTGCTTAGCCCACATCATGTACAGCCTAAAGATAAGCATGCTCTACTAGTCAGTATTTTTTTTAAATCCTACCATGGTCACTTTTTGCTTTGTTCCCTGCCACCCACCAGATTCATAAGATTCTATCCTACAGATGGTAGGCCAAGAGTGTACTACTTATTTACAAAGAAAACCATTATTACATAACATGTAATGAAGGGAAGATGCTTAGTAAAAACATGTCAAGATTTATTAGGGAAATGATGAGAGATCCAGGGCTTACTATTAACCAGCCACGTGCTCCAAATGAGTGACTTATTTCATAATGCAAATAAAGCAGTGTTTGCAACTGAATTAATACTAGTGACTTAACACCCTTAGGACAATATCTTTGTGTGAAAAATGATGAATAAGATACCTTAATATCGCTAAAGCTCTGAGTGTTTTATCAAGAGCTATTCTTATTTTGTACTAAAACAAATGGAATAAAATAAAGATACTGAGACAAAATCAGTAATAAAACTGTCAGCTATAAAATGAGCACAGTGAGTTACCTTTAAGACCTCTTCTACCTACTAAATTCCCTGATCCAAATGTCTATGGCCAAACTGCAGTTAGCTTTGGAAGTGAACCCTCTAGTGGTATAACTGAAAACCTACCTTATGATTCATAAATCACAAATCCATTTTTCTCTAAGAGGGAAGGCATCAAAGATCATTTCAAGGAAAGAAATAAGAAATGATACTTCCACACCCTGAAGCATGTTGACTTTTGAAACATAAAACATGTAAGAAGTACTCCCTGTCATCCAAGATCAAGATATTCAATCTCATATTTTATTGGTTTATTCAGTATTTAAACCACAGATTTTATCAACAAGGACATTGGCACAAAAGGTTTGGAAACAAACACACAGTTTTTAACCCTAACGAGTAGTCTAGTAGCCATGAGCATGCAGCGTGACATGAGCAAGTATGAAAATGGAAAGGACTGGCTAACCTAGCCAACCAGTTTAGTGGAGGTTCTGACTCAACAAGTACCTACTGTACAGCTAAGGAAACTATATTCAATATCTTGTAATAACCTATAATGGAAAGGAATCTGAATCACTTTGCTGTACACCTGAAACTAACACAACATTGTAAACCAACTATATTTTTAAAAAGTGAAAGAAGAAAAAAAACCCTTAAGACAGTGTTTCTCAGCATTGACACTAGTTTGGGCTGGATAATTCTTTGTTGTGAGGAGCTGTGTTAGTTTCCTGAGGCTGCTATTAAAAATTACCACAAACTTAGTAAGGCTTATTGAAACAACAGAATGGATTCTCCCACAGTTCTGAAGCCCAAGAGCCTGAAATCAGTTTCATTGGGCCAAATTCAAAATACTGGCAGAACTAGCAAATGACACATATTAACTAGTTAAAGCTAATTTACCTACAAAATGGAAGTTTCAAATTTAATTAGGCTTTAATTCCCTGAGATCTTTTTCAGTGCTCATCATATTTGGGTATATTTTAAAAGGACCCTGTTTTGAATCTCAATCCTTTCTGAATCTGATTATATTTTCACTTTCCTAAAAAGTTCTGTGTAAAAACTACTTTCTTTCATGTACCTTCTATTTGTTCTTCACCAATGTATCCTTCATGCCTCCATGATACAGTAATTCAATATAAGTAAATCTAAACAACAATCTGTTATCTCAAGTTAAATACCAGGATGTTATTTACTTAGAAACTAGCTTTGTGATAGAAGAGTATTTTATAAAGTGTTCTGTTTTACTTACTTTTCATTATATCTAGTAACTGTGACAAGCAAGTTCTGTTCTCTTTTAGCATCAGACTTTCTGATAAATAACTGGAAAAGAAAGGAAAAAAATTTAAATCTATTGAACACATATAGCATCTTGAGAAAATATGACATCATAAATTATTTTCCTCCATGTTCATTTCATCAAGATCAGTTTTTAAATAAATTTACTTTAAAACTGTTAAATAACAATACTTTGAACTCTACTAAACTATAATCTGTATCTCTTACAGTCTTAAGGATTTACTACAATTTATACTAGATTCAAAACGCTTAATGTTCAAGTTAATTTAATTTCCATAATATATTCAGAGAAAAAATGATATGAAACTAACAGGAGCAATACTCAATACTTTTAATGTTAAGTGTTTAATATTTAGACCTATGAGTTTAATCTCACTCATTTTACAGGTGAGGAATCTGAGTCACAGGGACAGAGAAGTTATGAATAAAGTCAGGTAGCAGCAGAGCTAAAACCTGGCACTAGTAAGGATTCTCTCTCCCCTTAATATCAAGTCCATGTTAACTATAATTGCTCTTCTTGGGACAAACAGGTATTCAAACCAATAAGAACATCACCCCACGCTTTACAAATCTATTACATCTTTTTTGCATCAAGTCCAGATCAAAGGTGTTAATACTATTCCATAAATGTACATAAAGCCCAATTATCTGTTTTCTTGGAACTAATGACAGTATAAAAATGTAATTTCTATTTTTAAATTTTTAGTTACTCTGAGGTTTTATATACTTGAACTTGATCTATAACTGATAAAAGCCCAAGTGAACAGATTCTCAAGGCAACGTAATCTTTCAAACATGAATGTAAAAAAAGCTATTAATTTTTCTCTTGGGTGAAATAAAATTACAAAAATTAGAAAGACGATTCTTTAAGAAATTTTGTTGCTGTATGTCTTTTAAACTATCAAAATCATTTAAACTACATTACAAAGTTTTGATAACTACCTTTGCTGTTACATCTTCATCGTCTATTGTGGGAGTTTCATTTTAGATATGGAAATCAATAACTCCCCTAGGGCTTCCCTGGTGGCGCAGTGGTTGAGAGTCCGCCTGCCGATGCAGGGGACACTGGTTTGTGCCCCGGTCCGGGAAGATCCCACATGCCGCGGAGCAGCTGGGCCCGTGAGCTGTGGCCACTGAACCTGCGCGTCCGGAGCCTGTGCTCCGCGACGGGAGAGGCCACAACAGTGAGAGGCCCGTGTACCGCAAAAAAATAAATAAATAAAAATACCTCCCCTAACAACTAATACATTTCTTGTTATCAGTAATTCAAAATAACAATTAGTTTTTTCCTTTCACTTTTCTCCCTAAAACTCCTCACACTTTTGACATCTTTTTTTTTTCACTACCTAAGAAGTCAAACTAGGAGATGCAAAATAAAGCTCTAAATCCAATGAAAAAGAAGAAACCTCTAATCAACAACAGTGTAACGTTCTATGACTAATAATCTTAAAGCCTCATTCAGAATATAACAACAGCACAAGGACTCCCCCCTTTTGAAATCAGTAATAAATATAAAGGCAGTTTCCATGTATCTCAAAAGTTGCAAAGGATTTCAGAAGCTAAAAATGATTTGAAAGCATTTCCTCAAGGGAAAAAAATGCCCAAATGTCTATAGTCCCTGGGAATGCAACAAAAGTGTATTCAATTTGCAATGAGCCCAAGGTACCACAATTTCACTTTCACCTGCCTATCTGAAATTATAACTAACTAAACTTCTAAGATGAAATACACTCTAATTTGGACCTTAAGATCCTTCATCCCTCTCTACTGACATAAGAAAAATCTCACCACTGAAAAATTAGCATATACCTGCATAAGATACAATGCTTAAACAGATTAAGCAAACAACTGGTTGTTTGAATTGTGAAAAAGAGGCTTTTTCCCTTACACTATGGAAGCTCCATAACCCGCAAACTCCATAGGTATCAATTAGTATGGCCACCCTTCCTACAAGGATAGCTTGCTCATTCTTATATTTCTACAGTATAGTACAGTGCATGGTACATAGAAGGCAGTGTAAAAAAAAAGCCTCCATAAAGGTTTGCTTAGTAAATAAATGTAGGTATAGATCACTTTGGGATTAAATGTATATACTTATATACAGTTGGTGAGCTATGTTTATACAGAAGAGTCATACCATAAATTAAACAAAATACAAACCCACAATCATTTATCTTGGATTTGTTTTGAAATTCAGAATTATTCATGTCTTAGAAACTTAACATGGTGTATATACCATGAAATGTGAAATACTTCAGTGATATTCTGGGGCAGTATCATGTAATCAGTAACATTAATATTTCTGCAAAGAAACCTAAAACCATTCCCATTCAGTTGAATAAAGACTAAATCACATCTGTTCATGTTTCCTGCCACTGTATCAATGGATTATGAAATTACAGACGAGGGATTACAAACATGCAGAAAAGTTTAAATTCAGAAAGTTTTATCATCTTTCCTCCTCAGCTATTTCTATGAATGAATCAAGCAGAGCTTTGAAGGTATACAGAAATGAAATCGCTAGAAAGAAATTAAATGTGAAGATTTTTAAAGTCTAACTTACTGCTAGCCTGTGCTTGAGTTAGTTATAAATGAATATAATAGATATGTAATTAACCTTCGCACAAGATATTATCGTAAGAATCAAGTGAATTTAATTCATGTAAAGTGCTTATCACAGAGCCTGGTTCTCAGTGCGCACTTATGTATCAGCTATTAGTATCTGTAGCTCACTAAGATTCATTTGGACATTCCCTAAAGTATTATTCATTCAACAAATCTTTACTGAATTCCATGTGCCATACATGCTCCACAGCAGGAGATTAATGATAAAACAAGGCAGACGTATTTGTTGCACTCATGCTGCTTACCAGTTCATAAAACTTCTAAATTTGCCATATATTGATAGCTGTTATCAGTCTTTTGAGGATCACCTGATTTAATTCTACTTCAGTCATAAGTGGATCCTCTTAGCTCAAAAATATTTTACTGAATTTTTAACTATTTCCTTAAAAGGTGATTCCATTTCTTCCCTCAGTTGCCCTCAACAGCCCTCAACCACAGAAGATATGAAGGACTAATGTTACAAAGTGAACCTTACTTAAAAACTTGGTACTCCAGGAAGGAATAAACTGAGGGACTGAGTCTAATCTAAGTTAAAACACAAAATAATACCTTTCCATAGTAATTCCTGCTCTGGATGCACTAGATAAAATGGCAGTCAGAGCAATCTGGGAAGGTGTGTATAACAGGTGAGCATCCGTCAGTGCAACTCTATTAAGAAAGTCATCAGCTGTTTTCCTCAAAATCTCTGGATTCTCCAACATGGGATAGCGAGTCTAGAAAGAAAGTTTGCAAATGTTATCACTTCTGAGAGTCTCATGGAGTAATAACAGTACAAAACTATTCCTATAAACCAGAAAGTGCTTAACACAGGATACTTTTAGTAACTCCTGTAAGATCACATTTAGAAACCAAAGCACCACCTCATTTTGATTTGAAATTCCTTCTACTAAAAGTTTACTTTTGGGAAATGAATCTTGGTTTGATTACAGAACTATTTTTAGTATACGCCCAAGAAATATGGATGATCCCCTATTTTCTAACCATTCTTACCCTTTAAAATAAACCCTAAATCCTAAACCCTCAGATATATTTCAGATATCTACATTCAAGTCCCAAAGCAGTAAGAAATCTTTTCTATACTCTGAAACAAAATAGCCAGAGTCAACTGTACAATCACACACAGGTCTTGTCATCCCAAAATGCCTGACCTCTGATATGACAAATCCAACATTCTACTCTGACCCAGCATTCCCTTTGCTCAGTTACTTCACAGCTGTTCTTTGACTTCCTCCTCAGGACCTCTGGTTCCTTATCCCTATACTTGCTTCTACTCACCAGTGTCCACTGGTTCTCATTTCCCTCTTCCATTCCCTGCCCCAGTATGCTGCCAACATATTTCCAGCAAAACTTCAATAGTGGTCGAATTCAACCAACCTTCTGCTTTGCAACTATACCCAGATTTCTGGGTGCTGCTAGAGAAAACAATACAACCAACAGGTCTGGTAATATTACTATAAATTCAAGTTCACTGATCTCAACAAGGCTCTCAACACTGCCTAGCTAAAATATTCCACAGAAAATGTATTCTCCCATTTTTCAGTGATTATGTTAAACACTTTCTACCTGACTCAATATCTTTGATAATTCTCAGAAACTCCACTGCTCTCAGAAAATGATCTCTGTTGATAACAAAGACACTGTATTTCCTGCTATGGCCAAATCCCCAAACATAACGTTATCCTCACCCATGCTTTCCTCTTTCCCTCCGTTAAGAGAAATAGCCAGTTTTTCTACCTTGCTTCAAAATCCCATGCCAGGCCCTTCTACCACTCCAAAGGAAAACTTGAGCTACACGTTCCATTAAGCTTTCTCTACTAGTGTTCTAAAGTTTCTCATGCAAAACAAAACATGACAAAAAACTGTTCCTTTCTTCTACTTCTAGCAGTTCCCCCATCTTCTCAATCATCCCATCTTCTTTTCCCACTTCAAAGACAAGCTGTTTAATCCAAGTTATACACACTTGTTTTCTCACCTTCTATTCCCCAACCAGCTCCAATCTGTTTTTTTCCTTCACACTCCAAGAAGACTAATTTCACCAAGATCACAAGTCACCTTTCTGGCACTAAATCTAGCAAATGTCAACTTTTACTTTGCCTGAATTCTGTGCAGGATTGGAGAGCTTCCCCGATCATATTCTAAAAGTATTCTACTTCCCTTCACTTCTCCAAAAGTCCTACCTCTTTGGATATTCTTCAGTCTTCTTACTAGCTTCTTACTTTTCTCTAGCTACCCTTTAAATGGTCCTTATGGCCAATCCACTTTAAATCTTCCTGGGGCAGCAGTGATGCCCAAATCTATGCCTCCAGCCTAGCCATCTCCTCTGGCTTCCAGACACAAATATGTACCAACCTGAATGTCTTGCAAGCAATGGAAATTCATCATGTCCCAAACCAGATTCATCAAATCCCTACCCCACCACCATCAATAAATCTCTCCTGTGCCACTGTTTCCTGTATAAGTGTACCACCATCCACCAATACGCTCAGGCCAGAAACCTGGGGGTTCTTCCACTGTCCTCGCTCTCTGTACGCAATCATTCCTCAAGCTCTACTGATTCTAAAGCCCAAGAAGCTCTCTCTGTACCCACTACCACTTCATGAGTCAAACCAACCACTGTCTTTCTGCTTGAATTACTGTAACAGCATCCCAACTGGTATCCCTTCATCCATTCGAATCCATTCTGCACGTTATGCCTGACACATACAGGTGTGCAATAAACATCTGACGCAGGCTGATGTATGTTTGCCAACATGTTTTTTATAGCTGCAAACCTAATCACGTCACTCATCAGACTTGACCCTTTCACTGGCATCCCATTGCTCTATTCAAAATCTGTAATGTTACCTCCACAGTCTACACTCTGCCTTCCACTCAGGCAGCACTCCGTGGCAGTCCTCCCCATTTACCTATAAGTTCTGTTTAGGTTCTTTAGTACACCATGGTTTGTTAAGTCTGGGCCTTTGACCAGAAGAGTCTCTCTGAATGGGATGCTCTTCCACCACCCAATCCCTACTCTTGCTCTGAATTTTACTTCAAATTACACTTTCTCAGAACTGTCTCCCCTTCTCAATCTGCTATCTCCTTCTAAAGTACCCTGTATTTCCCCTTCTGTTAACACTTAGCACACTGAATATACGATTGTCTTTCCCATTAGACTGTAAGGCCTATGAAGGGGAGGCTGTTCCTGTCTTGTTCTTGACTACATCCTCAAGCACCATGTTTGACATACAGAAGGCACCCAAATTTGGCCACTCAAGATGAATGAACCAGTTTTTGACTTCTGTTCACTTAACTCACACTATCTAAAGTCCTTCTTCATGGTCAAAACAAAACAAGCTGCTTTTGTCAATGTTCTGACAAAACATTTATTTACTGTTATTTTTAATGCCCACATATTGACTTCAGTTCACAATGCCCTAAAAATAGAAGTCACTTAGCAATCTTGTAGTTTAAAATTAAGAATTTTGTATGTATGAAGATCCAAGACAGTATACTTGAGTTAGAAGAGTTATCTGAAGTCTTTAAAAGCATTACAGTTGTCCTCATTATGGTCCCTGGACGAGTATTTGCAAATCTACTAGATCAGAAGCTCAAGAACTAGTCTGACACTCTCAGTTAATAAGCCCTCCATGTGATTCTGATGCACACTGAAGTTTGAGAACCATTGCCCTAGAAGTCCAGGCCAAACACATTTTAGCAAGCTAACTGTGTAACAATTAGGATCATTACTAGTTATAAAAAAATTTTGATTATTTTGGTTAAAGAACAATAGCAAAGGAGTTTACTCCACCAGTTTACTTTAGTCAGCAAGATTACCTTTAAATCAATGAGAAAGCCCTCAAAGGGTCTATAAGGATTGTGGACAATAAGGTGGAAATTAAGTTGCTGTATAAGTAGTAGTTCATATTCCAAAATCTGTTCGAGTGCCTTCTCTTGTCCGAGAGGACTCTCCCGCAGATTTCCAACAAACTGTGGACTAGACACATTGAATTCATCCACTTTACAGGCCAAAAATGCACAAGTGAGCCTAGAGGAAAAAATAAGGGGAAGGATATGTATATACTTCGAGAAATACCAAAATATTTCTAAAATATGTTCTAAAATTGCCTAATATTCACAAATGACTATACTAGACAACTAAGGAAATTGATTTAAAAAAAGAGAGTTTCCTGTTTAATCTTTTTATCCATACGGAGACTATAAAAATTAGGTTGAACTGTATAACAGTGCCACAGCATTCAATCATTAGTAACTTAATGCCAGTTTTATATAGTTCAGCCCAAGTATCTGGAAAAACAAAATAACTGAAGAATAAGGGTACTCAGCATCATGAAATATAGATGGAAGAGAAAAAAAAATAGTACACACATATGTACATATGGGCCTGAGAAGAAAGGTGTTAAAGAAACATTATGGAAAGCCATCAGTGGAAGTCTCCAAGGACATTTAAATAGGGGATTATTACCTCAGGAACAAACCTATGAAACTCTCATGGCTACTACATAAATTTCAGAGTGAGAAATTAGTAGTAATAAGATTACCACAAAAACAAAGACTGGAAGTAAGAAGGGCCTGACCTAGACTGGTAGAAATGGAAATGAAAAAGAGAAAATATACAGGGACAGCACGATTGACAGCAAGTTCTTTGATGAGTCTCATACTAACTTCATTCTTATTTTTAATGATAAGCACAGTGCTTAGCAGAGGGCAGAAACAAAACAGACCTTTGTTCAAGTGAAATGACTATGGAACTATAGGACTTGTAAACTGATGGGATGTACAGGAAGAGGAGTTACCGTAAATGATTCTCAGAGCAAATGGGCGAAGACAAGTTCAGCTAACAGAAAGGGATATTATGGAAGCCAGTTTAAGAAAAACAGAATTTGAATTTGGACAAGTGCCAAAACTGATGCCATCAGTATTACAGGGAAGGAAGAATATACAGGTATATTAATGAGTATCAGGAGGGATCTTAAGTTCAGAATAGAATGAAAGTCTAAATTACCCTTTATTAGGAAGTCATTTTTTCACACACACATGCTCAAAGAGTATAAAAGTCTTCTTAAATGAAAATCAATAAGTTAGACTTATACTCACATTATTATCCGCGGGTGATATTCCATTACTGAGTTATTAAGATAAAAGCGCTTGAAATACATACAAGCTGTACCCTAAGATTAAAAATACATATATTATCAGAACCTATTCACACATACAAGTTAAATTTTTAAAAAAACTTATTTATGCCAAGGTTTCTTTGAAAAAGTCACCTTAAAAAAACCCCAAAACTTATTACTTCTTAAGTCAAAATAAATTGTGATAAATTACAACAGAAAAACCACAGCCAAGCCTTTGTTGTCCTTCCCCACCTATCCTGGCTTATCCTTCCTATGGTCACTGGCTTAATTTTAAAAATGTGGGGGGGGGGGTTTACACAATTATATATATTTGTATAATTTATACAAATGATCACAGCTTAAGCAGTCCATTTAGTAAAATACTGGCAGAATAACATGGTCAGGGCAATGAGCCTTCTCTCTAAATCCACTCTGGTTCTGTGATCTAACCTGCTGCCACACCAAACAGGAGAAGCAGCACCTACCATTTACTGACTGCACCCCATGTGCCACACTCTGTGCCAAGTATAAAACTATCATCTTATTTTAATTATAACAGCTTGGTGAGGTACTGCTATCTCTATAGAAGAAGAAACTGAATATCAATGAGGTTAGCTGACTTGTTCAAGGTCACAAATCTAATAAGGGACAGGGCTGTTTTCAACCAAGGTCTGCTTGTACTTTTTTAAAAACTATTTCATTTGGCTAGAACCAATGAAACAAATATTTATCTACTTTAGAATAGAAAAAAATACATTTCTTTTTAAATATTTTAAAAGTTTAGTTTTGTCATTTTATGTGAAACAAAAACCAAAACAGTTATAAATAAGCAAGTTATATAAAGACAAATTCCACAAAGAAGTTCATTCAAGGATTCAGTTTCTTCATCTGAAAAGATCACTTAAACCTACCACCTTGTGTTACTGTTTTCTTATCAGAAAAGACTAAGATCAAATCTGGAAATAGAAAGCAAGCACATCTAAAATTTTTCATGAATCAGGTCTCTTAGATAAAGGTCCAGTAAAAAACAGAAAACACTATGAATACTTTTGGACTTGGTATTTTCAATATACTTCAGTTTTTTCAACTATAAAAATGGAGAATATTTTCTAGGAGTTTATTCTTTTCTGGGCCATAAATTATTCACTTGGTATAACTTTAAAATGTATGATCTACTTTCACTTAAGACAAAACTTTCATATTTGATATTCACAACAAATCTGTGAGATAAGAGAAAAATATTTTATACACCTTTCCCCCTTTTTAATCTTTCAGCTTTTAAATTTCAGTTTAATTTTCTATCAACAAAAATACACAAATCCAGGCAAAGGAACAAAATAATACCCCAGCTGGACAACTAAGTGAAGTGGAGACAGGTAATCTACCTGAAAAAAAAGTCAGAGTAATGCGGTAAAGATGATCCAAGATCGGAAAAAAAATGGAGGCACACAAGACACAAGAAATGTTTAACAAAGAGCCAGAAAATGTAAAGAACAAACAAACAGATGAACAATACCTTAACTCAAATGAAAAATACATTAGAAGGAATCGATAGCAAAATAAATAAGGCAGAAAAGTGGATTAGTGAGCTGGAAGACAGAATGGTGGAAATCACTGACACAGAACAGATTAAAGAAAAAAGAATGAAAAGAAATGAGGACAGTTTAAGAGACCTCTGGGACAACATTTAAGTCCACCAACATTCGCATTATAGGGGTTCCAGAAGGAGAGACAGAGAAAGGGCCTGAGAAAATACTTGAAGAGATTATAGCTGAAAACTTCCCTAAAATGGGAAAGGAAACAGTCACCCAAGTCCAGGAAGCACAGAGGATAAACCCAAGGAGGAACACAATGAGACACATACTAATCAAACTGACAAAAATTAAAGACAGAGAAAATATTAAAAGCAACAAGGGGGAAAAAGCAACAAATAACATACAAGGGAATCCCCATAAGGTCATCATCTGATTTTTCAGCAGAGATTCTACAGGACAGAAAGGAGTGCCATGATACATTTAAAGTGATGAAAGGGAAAAACATACAACCAAAAATACTCTACCCAGCAAGGCTCTCGTTCAGATTCGACAGAGAAATCAAAAGCTTTACAGGCAAGAAAAAGCTACAAGAATTCAGCACCACCAAACCAGCTTTCCAAAAAATGCCAAAAGAATGCCTTTTCTATCGGAAAAGAAAAGGCCACAACTAGAAACAAGAAAATTACAAATGGGACAGCTCACTGGTAAAAGCAAACATAAAGGTAGGAAATCATCCACACATAAATCAAAAGTAGCAATTGTGAGAAGAATACAAATGAAGGATATTGGAAATGCATTTGAAATTAACAGACCAGGAACTTAATCTTGTGTGTGTGTGTGTGTGTGTGTGTGTGTGTGTAGACTACTATACCAAATCTTCATGGTAACCACAAACCAAAAATCTACAATAGAAAAAGCAATCCAAACACAACAGTAAAGGTAGTCATAAAAATCACAAGAGAGGAGAACAAAAGAGGAAGGGAAGAAAAAAGACCTATAAAAACAATCCCAGGGACTTCCCTGGTGGTGCAGTGGTTAGGAATCTGCCTGCCAGTGCAGGGGACACGGGTTCAATCCTTGGTCCGGGAAGATCCCACATGCCACAGAGGAACTAAGCCCGTGCACCACAACTACTGAGCCTGCGCTCTAGAGCCCGCAAACCACAACTACTGAGCCCGTGTGCCACAACTACTGAAGCCCGTGTGCCTACAGCCCGTGCTCCGCAACAAGAGAAGCCACCACAATGAGAAGCCCATGCACCGCAACAAGAGTAGCTCTCGCTTGCTGCAACTAGAGAAAGCTGGCACATAGCAGCGAAGACCCAATGCAGCCAAAAATAAATAATTAATTTAAAAAAATATTTAAACTCCATCTAAGAGTACACAGCTTAAAAAAAATCCCAAAACAATAACAAAATGGCAATAAGAACATACATATTAGTAATTACCTTGAATGTAAATGGATTAAACGCTCCAACCAAAAGACACACACTGGCTGAATGGACACAAAAACAAGACCCATATATATGCTGTCTACAAGAGACCCACTTCAGACATAGGGACACATACAGACTGAAAGTGAGGGGATGGGAAAAGATATTCCATGCAAATGGAAATCAAAAGAAAGCTGGAGTAGCGAGACTCAGACAAAACAGACTTTAAAATAAAGACTGTTGCAAGATTCAAAAAAGACCACTACATAATGATAAAGGGATCAATCCAAGAAAAAGATATGACAATTGTAAATATATATGCACCCAGCACAGGAGCACCTCAATAGATAAGGCAAATGCTAACAGCCAGAAAAGGAGAAATTGTGGGGGATTTTAACACCCCACTTATACCAATGGACAGATCATCCAAACAAAATCGATAAGGAAACACAGGCCTTAAATGACACATTAGACCAGATGGACTTAATTGATATTTCTAGAGCATTCCACCTGAAAGCAGAATACACATTCTTCTCAAGTGCACACAGAACATTCTCCAGGATAGATCACATGATGGGACATAAAGCAAGTCTAGATGAATTTAAGAAAACTGAAATCATGTCAAGCATCTTTTCCAACCACAATGCTGTGATTAGAAATCAACCACAAGAAAAAAACTGTAAAAAACACAAACACCTGGAGGCTAAACAATATGCTACTAAACAACCAATGGATCACTGAAGAAATCAAAGAGGAAATCAAATTCCTAGAGACAAATGAAAACGAAAGCATGACGATCCAAAATCTATGGGACACAGGAAAAACAGTTCTAGGAGGGAAGTTTATAGCAATACAATCTTACCTCAGGAAATAAGAAAAATCTCAAATAAACAACCTAGCCTTACACCTAAAGCAACCAGAGAAAGAACAAACAAAACCCAAAGTTATCAGAAGGAAAGATATCATAAAGATCAGAACAGAAATAAATGAAATAGAGATGAAGAAAACAAAAGATCAATGAAACTAAAAACTGGTTCTTTGAAAAGATAAACAAAACTGATAAACCTTTAGCCAGACTCATCAAGAAAAAAAGGGAAAGGGCTCAAATCAATAAAATTAGAAATGAAAAAGGAGAAGTTAGAATGGACACCACAGAAATACAAAGGATCATAAGAAAAGACTACAAGCAACTATATGCCAATAAAATGGACAACCCAGAAGAAATGGACAAATTCTTTGCACAGTAAAATCAAGCAAAACTGAACCAGGAAGAAAAGGAAAATATGAATAGACCAATCACAAGCACTGAAATTAAAACTGTGGTTAAAAAACTCCCAACAAACAAAAGTCCAGGACAGGATGGCTTCACGGGCAAATTCTATCAAACACTTAGAGAAGAGTTAACACCTATCCTTCAGAAATATTTCAAAAAATTGCAGAGGAAGAAACACTCCCAAACCCATTCTATGAGGCCACCATCACCCTGATACCACAAGTAGACAAAGATACCACAAAAGAAAATTACAGGCCAGTATCACTGATGAACATAGACTCAAAACCCCTCAACAAAATACTAGCAAACTGAATCCAACAATATATTAAAAAGATCATACACCATCATCAAGTGGGATTTATCTTAGGATGCAAGGATTTTTCCATATCTGCAAATTAATTAGTGTGATACACCATATTAACAAATTGAAGAATAAAAACTATATGATCATCTCAATAGATGCAGAAAAAGCTTGAGAAAATCCAACACCCATTCATGATAAATACTCTCCAGAAAGTGGGCATAAAGGGAACATACTTCAACATAGTTAAGGCCATAAATGACAAACGTACAGCTAACATCATAGAGGATGTTAAAAAGTAAATGCTGAAAGCATTTCCTCTATGATCAGGAACAAGACAAGGATGTCCACCTTCGACACTGTTTCTGAACATAGTTTTGGAAGTTTTAGCCACGGCAATCAGAGAAGAAAAAGAAACAAAAGGAATTCAAATTGGAAAAGTAGTAAAACTGTCACTGTTTGCAGATGACATGATACTAAGGAAATCCTAAAGATGCTACCAGAAAACTACTAGAGCTCATCAATTAAACTGGTAAAGTTGCAGGATACAAAATTAATATACAGAAATCTCTTGCATTTCTATACACTAACAATGAAAGATCAGATATTAAGAAAACAATCCCATTTACCATCACACGAAAAAGAATAAAATACCTATGAAGAAACCTACCTAAGGAGGCAAAAGACCTGAACTCTGAAAACTATAAGACACTGATGAAAGAAATTGAAGATGACACAAACAGATGGAAAGATACACCATGTTCCTAGATTGGAAGAATTAGTATTGTCAAAATGACTGCACAGTTAAGTCCCCTACATCTGAATGAGTTCCATTCAGAGTGCGTTCGTAAGTCCAATTTGTTCATAAGTCCAATTAAGTTAGCCTAGGTACCCAACTAACACGATTGGGAAACTATATAAGTACTATACTGTAATAGATTTATAATACTTTTCACACAAATAATACATAAAAAACAAACAAAAAATAAAAAATTTTTAATCTTACAGTACAGTGCCTTGAAAAGTACAGTAGTACCAGTTACATCTCCACTGCTTTTTCGCTTGCTTCTGGACATCCTGGGTTTGAAATAAAGATACTGTACCACTGTACTCTATACAGTACTGTACTGTAAAGTACACAAAAGCACAACCACTTGTAGAGGATGCACACATATGACAATGTATGCCAGACATGTGAACTAACTTAATGTGATTGGACATGTAAACGCACGTTTGCATCTTTGAAAGTTTACAACTTGAAGGTTCATATGTAGCGGACTTACTGTACTACCCAGAGTAATCTACAGATTCAATGCAATCCCTATCAAATTACCAATGGCAGTTTTTGCAGATCTAGAACCAAAAATCTTAAAATTTGTATTGAAAATTGAAGACCCCAAACAGCCAAAGCAATCTTAAGAAAAATGGAGCTGAAGGAATCATGCTCCCTGACTTCAGACTATACTATAAAGCTACAGTAATCAAAACAGTATGGTACTGGCACACTAACAGACACATAGATCAATGGAACAGCATAGAAAGCCCAGAAATAAACCCACACACCTATGGTCAGTTAATCTACGACAAAGGAGGAAAGACTATACAATGGAGAAAAGACAGTCTCTTCAATAGTGGTCCTGGGAAAACTGGACAGCTACATGTACAAGAATGAAATTTAGAACACTAACACCATACACAAAAATAAACTCAAAACGGATTAAAGACCTAAATGTGAGACCAGACACTATAAAACTCTTAGAGGAAAACAGGCAAAACAGTCTTTGATGTAAATCACAGCAATTTCTTTTTTGACCCACCTCCCAGAGTAATGAAAATCAAAACAAAATAAACAAATAGGACCTAATTAAACTTGAAAAGCTTTTTGCACAGCAAAGGAAACCACAAACGAGAAGACAACCATCAGAATGGGAGAAAATATTTGCAAACGAAGCAACCAACAAGGGATTAATCTCTGAAATATACAAACAGCTTGTGCAGCTCAATATCCAAAAAACTGACAACCCAATCAAAAAATGGGCAGAAGATCTAAATAGACATTTCTCCAAAGAACACATACAGATGGCCAAAAAGCACATGAAAAGATCCTTGACATTGCTAATTATTAGAGAAATGTAAATCAAAACTACAACGAGGTATCACCTCACACAGCTCAGAATGGCCATCATCAAAAAATCCACAAACAATAAATGCTGGAGAGGGTGTGGAGAGAAGGGAACCCTCCTACACTGTTGGTGGGAATGTAAATTGGTACAGCCACTGTAGAACAGCATGCAGTTTCCTTAAAAAACTAAAACTGGGGGCTTCCCTGGTGGTGCAGTGGTTGAGAATCTGCCTGCTAATGCTGGGGACACGGGTTTGAGCCCTGGTCTGGGAGGATCCCACGTGCCGCGGAGCAACTAGGCCCGTGAGCCACAACTACTGAGCCTGTGCATCTGGAGCCTGTGCTCCACAACAGGAGAGGCCGCGACAGTGAGAGGCCCGTGCACTGTGATGAAGAGTGGCCCCCGCTTGCCACAACTAGAGAAAGCCCTCGCACAGAAACGAAGACCCAACACAGCAAAAATTAATTAATTAATTAATAAACTCCTACCCCCAACATCTTAAAAAAAAAAAGGTTGGGGACCGCTGTGTTATAAGACTCTCCTCTTTAAAAAAAAAAAAAAAAACTAACTAAAAATGGAGCTACCATATGATCCAGCAATCCCACTCCTGGGTATACACCTGGACAAAACTATAATTCAAAAAGATACATGCACCCCTATGTTCACAGCAGCACTATTCACAATAGCCAAGACATGGAAACAACCTAAATGTCCACTGAAAGATGAATGGATAAAGATGTGGTACATATATACCATGGAATTCTACTCAGCCACAAAAAAGAACAAAATAATGCCATTTGCAGCAACATGGATGGACTTAGAGATTATCGTACTAAGTGAAGTAGGTCAGAGAAAGACAAATATCATATGATATCACTTATATGTGGAATCTAAAAAAATGATGCAAATGAACTTATTTACAAAACAGAAATAGACTTACAGACTTAGAAAACAAACTTATGGTTACCTAAGGGGAAAGGTGGGGGGTGAGGGATAAATTAAGAGGTTAGGATTAACATATACATGCTACTGTATATAAAATAATCAACAAGGACCTACTGTATAACACAGGGAACTCTACTCAGTACTCTGTAACAACCTATATGGGAAAAGAATGTTAAAAAGGATATATGTATATGTGTGACTAAATCACTTTGCTGTACACCTGAAACTAATACAACACTGCAAATCAAATATACTGCAATTAAAACAACAAAACACACACAATAGGAACAATTACAGGGACAGCATACACAAATCCATATAGCCAAAAAGTTCTAACTACCTGTTTCTCCTCACCATTACCGCACCACAGTACACACACACACACACACACACACACACACACACACACACACACAGAAATAGGGTCCTCAGAACCACACATCTGAAACAACCACATGAGAACCTAGAGGGAAAGTAATTTGATTTTTTCTTTCTATATAAAATGAGTATGTCATGACCTATCTAGCCGACCTCAAAATTCTTTAGATATGGAATGATTCTTGAAACACTGTGTAAGATACAACATAGGAATTCATAATTTAATGCCTTTATTGAAAAATATGTGACAAAACTTAAATACATAAATTATATATTTATATAAATATATAACTCAGGTGCATTTTTAAGTGGATAGAAAATTGATTTAAATATTTATAAGAAGACAGATTTCGTAAGTTAGCTAAAGGACATTATACTTCATCACTATAACTTACCACAACAGACCTTGGCATTGCTGGCTTAAACACCGAACAGAATTCCAATAATCTTTTCTCATAATACTTGCAGAGCGTCATTTCTTCAGGAGGCTCAAGAAAGACTGGGTCATTTGGAAGAACCTTTGGGTCAGAAGTTACAACAAAAATTTAATTAGATAATCTTAATATTTTTTTCTCTTTCTAGATTAAGTTTATATCTCCAACCAAAGGGAAATATACCACACCTCATTTTCTCTTTATAGAATTGCTAATATTACACAAAATAGCTTTTCAGAAAACATTTAATAAACTAAAACTATACTGTAATTGCATAATTTCTCGGAATGTCGGCTGAATATTTGCTTCACTAATGTATAAGCAATCATGAGGAGTGTGTGCATATGTTCACAGATTTGATGTCACTATTTATAAATCAAAAAGAAGATACACATTGTCAATGGTTGGACAATATCCCTTTCTCAGTCAGTTATTAAGTCACACAGGTTGAGGTAAAAATCAACAAGTGCCTCAAGGATAATTTTGACCCTTAACACATTAACTCTTCTCCATCTTTATAAAATCTCTACAGAATACACTACACGGTTGATAAATACTACAATTTTACAACAAATATCTATTTGGTGCTGTTATTGGTTTAATTACGGACTACCAAAAAAGGTATGTTGAGTCCTAACCCCCAGTACTCAGAATGGGAGGAAATAAGGTCTCTGCAGATGTAATTAGTTAAGATGAGGTCCTACTGAAGTAGAATGGGCTCCTAATCCAATATGACTGGTAGCTTTATAAGAAGAACATGTGAAGAGACAGAAACACAGGGAGAACACTATGTAAAGATGGAGCTAGAGACCGGAGTTAGTTGCCACAAGCAAAGGAACACCTGGAGTTACCAGCAGCTGGAAGAGGAAAAGAAGCTGCACAGAGCACCACTCGGCCAACACCTTGATCTCAGACTTCTAGCCTCCAGAACTGTGAAACAATAAATTTCTGTTGTTTTAAGCCACCCAGTTTGTGGTAATTTTTTTATGGAGTTATTTTTCCTGGTTTCCTAGGAAATTAACACAGGTGCTAATTTTGAGACAGCATGGCACTGTGGTTTACAGAAGGAATGCTGAAACTAGATTCCATGGTTTCAAATCTTGGCTCTGCCACTTACCAGCAATATAGCCTGAAAGTTATTCAACCTCTCTGTAGTTTCCTAAGATGTAATGCAAGGATAATAATAGTATCTACCTCATGGGGTAGTTATGAGGATTATATGAGCTAACACTTGCTAAATACTTAGAATTTAGCACAATATGCACTACTTTGTGCAGCACAAAAATAAAGTGATATGAAACAGACGAGACTTCCAGGTAAAAGTAAAACAGGAAGGACGTGGTTGACAGACCACATAGTGCAAACCATCTGTGGTCAATTGGTTTGTGCTAACCGTCTCTCATGCCCCTGCCTCCACCCTGCCCCCATCCAGTCGATCCATTCCTTCCCATAAAGCTCTTTCTAGGACAGACTCTGATAAGGTTTATTTCCCATCTAAAATTTTTCAAAGGTTTCCCTATTCCTCCATCACAAAGTTCAAACTATTTACCTCCGCTTACAAGTTCCCTGCTTACCTTCTCCAACCTTTCATACACAAATACTCAGCTTCCGCCACACACAATCATGAGCATTCCGGCGACCAACCCTGAAACTTCTGGCCTCCTACTTTGCACCTGTGGCTCTGTCCACCGGGAAAGTCCTCTCCCCATCATCTCCACAACAGGCACTAAGAAAAGCCTCCCCCCACTACATTAGCATGCTACAAAGTCTTCTTCGCCATGTTACTGGTTATTTGTCTGCCACTCGATTACGGGGATGGATGGCCTTGTCCGTCTCCGTACCCACTGCACCTAGCAAGGTGCTCACTGTTTATTAAACAGATAAACGCACGCCGCGCACAGGAGGTGGGAGGGAGGTGCGCGGGAAGTCCCGGGGGAGAGGGACGGGCAAGAGTTTATAGAGCTCGAGGGAGAAGGGCGGCAGCCGGAGCCCTCACCTTCCCGTTCGCCACAGCTTTGCATTTGAATTTGCGGTTGGCGTCGGCCCGCAATCGCGCCAGCTGCTCCTCACTAGCAAAAGTCCAGTGCCGCTTCTGGCTACTGTTGTGGTACATGGTGAAGTCGGAGGCAAGGCTCAGGGAGTCTGCAGAGAAGACCGCCAACGGCACAAAACCGGAACGTAAAGCGGCTAAAACACCACCAGCATCCCGCGGAAGCCCAAGGATTCAGGCCGGTCGGCGCGGGCGCGACGTCAAGGTCACGTGGTAATTCCGTCCGCAATCGCGTTTCCGGAGCGGATTAGGAGAAAGTCTCGCGGGGTCTCTGACCACGGCCCGCGAATCAAATGGGCGTAGCCAACCGACACGCTCCTCCTTTTTTGTGAGCCTCGGCCCTAGCTCCGCCCCTTTCCGACAAGATTTAAAGGAGACACGACAGACAGGGCTATCCAAAAGGGAAGTACATTGAGGGCATGTGGAGGCTAACCTAAACAATCCACAAGAGATAATCAGAAGTTAGGAAAGCACTCTGGAGGAGGTCAACTTTTAAATAGGATGTTCAGAGGAGGCCCCAGCGAGAAGGTGACATTTGAGCAAAGACTTGAAACAGTTGAGGGAGTAGGGCTACGTAATCATGTGGGGATGATCTTGGGGCAGATGAAACAGCCAAGATCCTAAGGCAGAAGCATTCCTGGCTCTTTTAAGGAAGAGTGTGTCTGGAGCGCTACCTAAATTCTTGACCTGAGAGAGACTGAAACATGGTAGGAAAACTAGAAACAGTGCATGTGTATCGTTCTTTATCGTTCTGACACTGTGTCCCTGTCTATCCTTTTTCTGTGCCTTTTTCCTTCTGCTTCTGTTGATAACTAGCCAATCCTTCTCCCCCTATTTCCATCTCTGAAGCCACTATATATAGTAGTTTTAGGGTTTTCTTGAGATTCCCATCTTTATTATTGACCCCCAAGGGAGCCTTACACCTTACAATAAGCTATTATTAACACTTCAGAGATTTTTTTTAAACTATTAGTGCTTTCAAAATTGCATTTGAGATACAAAGTTTACATTGATTACAAAAGCCTTTACTGGTTTTGAAATTTGTCTCATTTAGCCATACCTATGCATCATACGTGGGGTTAGAAAGGTGGATTTACCCACATCAAATTGTTTTTCTAAAAACAAACAAAAAAGGAGATAAAGATGATGATACAGAGAGTTGAAAAGGTCACACAGGACAAAGGGGGCAGAATATTTCCAACTTTGCTTTCAATGAAAATATTTTTAAAGGCTTAAGAAAGAGAGCACTTATTCTTCTTTTTTGTTTAATTTGGGTGGGTGCAGTTGAGGGTAGACTTTGCCAGAGTTATTTGAATTCCTTCTCAAACTTATACCATTTGTAGTTAATAACTTTGGAGATCCAGACACTCCTTAAACATATGTCAGTGATTTAGTCTAGTAAATTGGCTGAGAAAAAGAGAAAGAAGGAGAAAATGTGATGATGTTAAGGAAGGACATGGCAAGTTATGAGTCCAGTGGATTGTGAGAACCCTAAGATTGTATAATTGGAAAGAATAATTTAAAAGGAAAAACAGAAAGACAGGAACAGAAGTGATTTAGATAAATAAATGTATGTATAAAATCTTAGAACCATGACAGTTACGTATACCCTGTCAATTCTTTTTATTTTGTTTTTCTGAAAGTCATTTGACAACTCCTTTAGTTTCATGTAAAGGGAAATAAAAATGGGCATTTGAGAGATGGCAGAATATGATTTCCACAGGCATAAGAGTAAAATTGCTGAGTGTCATAGTTCATTTAGGAAGACAAATATGAAAACCTGGTGTTCCTGGTATAGCTATTTTTTTTTAAGCCTTTAACAAATCTTAGTCTATGAAAATAAGCACTGACCATATCTGAGGAAATGTAGAAGAAATTGTAGCTGAATTAACCATCTACAGAATAAAGTTGTTGCTGATGTCCTGACATTAAGGCTCATACATGATTTCTCCTTCTTAAAGTGAGCAAGCTGGATGCTGCATTTTCAGTCTGCCTGAGTGACCTTCCCTTGTTCAGCCTATTGAGCATAAGTTTACTTTTTGTGCTATTTCTACAGTGGAAAGCAGACTGTGGACTTAGAATATGGTGCCTTACTTATCTCCATTTCTTTCCAACTAAAAAGCAGCAAGTGTTTCTCTCTACTCTATTTTATTTATGGAAAAGTTCAAACATAAAGAATAGAGAGAAATGTATTTCAACAATATCAATTCATGGCCAATTCCTACCTAACCCTCGCCTCCATCCCCATTACTTTTTTTTTTCTTCCAGTTTTGTTCAGAGATAATTGACACAAGCACTGTAAAAGTTTAAGGCGTACAGCATAATGATTTGACTTACATACATCATGAAATGATTATCACAATAAGGTAGTGAACATCCATCATATCATGTAGATACAAAATTAAAGAAACAAAAAAATTTTGTGTGTGTGATATGAACTGTCAGGATTTACTCTCAACAACTTTCATATGTAACATACAGCAGTGTTCATTATATTTATCATGTTGATAAATGTATATTTATTATCCCAAGCACTTAGTTGTCTGGAATTTTGTACCTTTTGACTACCTTCATCTTTCATCCCCATTACCTTTATTATTTTTTTATACAGCAGATTCATATTAGTTATCCATTTTATACATGTTAGTGTATACATGTCAATCCCAAACTCCCAATTCATCCCACCACCACCACCACCCTGCACTGCCTGCCCCACCTTGTGTCGATACGTTTGTTCTCTGCATCTGTGTCTCAATTTCTGCCTCGCAAACCAGTTCATCTGTACCATGTTTCTAGGTTCCACATATATGCGTTAATATACGATACTCGTTTTTCTCTTTCTGACTTACTTCACTCTGTATGACACTCTCTAGATTCATCCACGTCTCTACAAATGACCCAATTTCATTCCTTTTTATGGCTGAGTAATATTCCATTGTATATATGTACCACATCTTCTTTATCCATTTGTCTGTCGATGGGCATTTAGGTTGTTTCCATGACCTGGCTATTGTAGACAGTGCTGCAATGAACATTGGGGTGCATGTGTCTTTTTGAATTATGGTTTTCTCTGGGTATATGCCCAGTAGTGGGATTGCTGGGTCATATGGTAATTCTTTTTTTAGTTTCTTAGGAAACCTCCATACAGTTCTCCATAGTGGCTGTGTCAGTTTACATTCCCACCAACAGTGCAAGAGGGTTCCCTTTTCTCCACACCCTCTCCAGCATTTGTTGTTTGTAGATTTTCTGATGATGCCCCTTCTAACTGGTGTGAGGTGATACCTCATTGTAGTTTTGATTTGCATTTCTCTAATAATTAGTGATGTTGAGCAGCTTTTCATGTGCTTCTTAGCCATCTGTATGTCTTCTTTGGAGAAATGTCTATTTAGGTCTTCTGCCCATTTTTGGATTGGGTTGTTTGTTTTTTTACTATTGAGCTGGATGAGCTCAATAGTATCTTGGAGTTTAATCATTTATCCATTGATTCATTTGCAAATATTTTCTCCCATTCTGAGGGTTGTCTTTTCATCTTGTTTGTAGTTTCCTTTGCTGTGCAAAAGCTTTTAAGTTTCAGTAGGCCCCATTTGTTTATTTTTGTTTTTATGTCCATTACTCTAGGAGGTGGGTAAAAAAAGATCTTGCTATGATTTATGTCAAATAGTGTTCTTCCTATATTTTCCTCTAAGAGTTTTATAGTGTCCAGTCTTACATTTAGGTCTCTGATCCATTTTGAGTTTATTTTTCTGTATGGTGTTTGGGAGAGGTCTACTTTTATTCTTTTACATGTAGCTGTCCAGTTTTCCCAGCACCACTTACTGAAGAGACTGTCTTTTCTCCATTGTATATCCTTGCCTCCTCTGTCATAGATTAGTTGACCATAGGTGCATGGGTTATCTCTGGGCTTTCTACGTTCTTCCATTGATCTAAGTTTCTGTTTTTGTGCCAGTACCATATTATCTTGATTACTGTAGCTTTGTAGTATAGTCTGAAGTCAGGGAGTCTGATTCCTCCAGCTCTGTTTTTTCCCCTCAAGACCGTTTTGGCTATTTGGGGTCTTTTGTGTCTCCATACAAATTTTAAGATTTTTTTTGTTTTAGTTCTGTAAAATATGCCATTGGTAATTTGATAGGGATTGTGTTGAATCTGTAGATTGCTTTGGGTAGGACAGTCATTTTCACAATGTTGATTCTTCCAATCCAAGAACATGATATATCTGAGATCTGTTTGTATCATCTTTAATTTCTTTCATCACTGTCTTATAGTTTTCTGCATACAGGTCTTCTGTCTCCCTATGTAGGTTTATTCCTAGGTATTTTATTCTTTTTTGTTGCAATGGTAAATGTGAGTGTTTCCTTAATTTCTCTTTCAGATTTTTCATCATTAGTGTATAGGAATGCAAGACATTTCTGTGCATTAATTTTGTATCCTGCAACCTCACCAAATTCATTGATTAGCTATAGTAGTTTTCTGTTGGCATCTTTAGGATTCTGTATGTATAGTATCATGTCACCTGCAAACAGTGACAGTTTTACTTCTTCTTTTCCAATTTGTATTCCTTTTATTTCTTTTTCTTCTCTGATTGCCATGGCCAGGACTTCCAAAACTATGTTGAATAATAGTGGTGAAAGTGGACATCCCTATCTTGTTCCTGATCTTAGAGGAAATGCTTTCAGTTTTTCACCATTGAGAATGATGTTTGCTGTGGGTTTGTCATATATGGCCTTTATCATGTTGAGGTAGGTTCCCTCTATGCCCACTTTCTGGAAAGTTTTTCTCATAAATTGGTGTTGAATTTTGTCAAAAGCTATTTCTGCATCTATTGAGATGATCATATGACTTTTATTCTTCAATTTGTTAATATGGTGTATCACACTGATTGATTTGCATATATTGAAGAAGGCTTGCATCCCTGGGATAAATCCCACTTGATCATGGTGTATGATCCTTTTTATATGTTGTTGGATTCTGTTTGCTAGTATTTTGTTGAGGATTTTTGCATCTATATTCATCAGTGATATTGGTCTGTAATTTTGTTTTTTTGTAGTATCTTTGTCTGGTTTGGGTATCAGGGTGATGGTGACCTCGTAGAATGAGTTTGGGAGTGTTCCTCCCTCTGCTATATTTTGGAAGAGTTTGAGAAGGATAGGTGTTAGCTCTTCTCTAAATGTTTGATAGAATTCACCTGTGAAGCCATCTGGTCCTGGACTTTTGTTTGTTGGAAGATTTTTAATCACAGTTTCAATTTCATTACTTCTGATTTGTCTGTTCATATTTCCTATTTCTTCCTGGTTCAGTCTTAGAAGTTTATACCTTTCTAAGAATTTGTCCATTTCTTCCCGGTTGTCCATTTTATTGGCATACAGTTGCTTGTGGTAGTCTCTTAGGATGCTTTGTATTTCTGCGGTGTCTGCTGTAACTTCTCCTTTTTCATTTCTACTTTTATTGATTAGAGCCCTCTCCCTCTTTTTCTTGATGAGTTTGGCTAATGGTTTATGCATTTTGTTTATCTTCTCAAAGGACCAGCTTTTAGTTTTATTGATCTTTGCTATTGTTTTCTTTGTTTCTATTTCATTTATTTCATCTCTGATCTTTATGATTTCTTTCCTTCTGCTAACTTTGGGTTTTGTTTTTTCTTCTTTCTCCAGTTCCTTCAGGTTTAAGGTTAGATTGTTTATTTGAGATTTTTCTTATTTCTTGAGGTAGGCTTGTATAGCTATAAACTTCCCTCTTAGAACTGGTTTTGCTGCATCCCATAGGTTTTGGATCGTCGTGTTTTCATTGTCATTTGTCTCTAGGTATTTTTTGATTTCCTCTTTGATTTCTTCAGTGATCTCTTGGTTATTTAGTAATATATTGTTTATCCTCCATGTGTTTGTGTTTTTTATGTTTTTTTCCCTGTAATTGATTTCTAATCTCATAGTGTTGTGGTCAGAAAAGATGCTTGATATGATTTCAATTTTCTTAAATTTACTAAGGCTTGATTTGTGACCCAAGGTGTGATCTATCCTGGAGAATGTTCCGTGTGAACTTGAGGAGAAAGTATAATCTGCTGTTTTTGACAGGAATGTCCTATAAATATCAATTAAATGTATCTGGTCTACTGTGTCATTTAAATCTTCTGTTTCCTTATTTATTTTCATTTTGGATGATCTGTCCATTGGTGTAAGTGAGGTGTTAAAGTCCCCCACTATTATTGTGTTACTGTCAATTTCCTCTTTCATAGCTGTTAGCAGTTGCCTTATGTATTGAAGTGCTCCTATGTTGGGAGCATATATGTTTTTTTTTGTTTTTTTTTGTTTTTTGCGGTATGCGGGCCTCTCACTGTTGTGGCCTCTCCCGTTGCGGAGCAGAGGCTCTGGACGCGCAGGCTGAGTGGCCATGGCTCACGGGCCCAGCCGCTCCGCAGCATGTGGGATCTTCCCAAACCGGGGCACGAACCCGTGTCCCCTGCATCGGCAGGCGGACTCTCAACCACTGCGCCACCAGGGAAGCCCAGCATATATGTTTATAATTGTTATATCTCCTTCTTGGATTGATCCCTTGATCATTATGTAGTGTCCTTCCTTGTCTCTTGTAACATTCTTTATTTTAAAATCTATTTTATCTGATATGAGTATTGCTACTCCAGCTTTCTTTTGATTTCCATTTGCATGGAATATCTTTTCCCATCCCCTCACTTTCAGTTTGTATGTGTCCCTAGGTCTGAGGTGGGTCTCTTGTAGACAGCATATATATAGGTCTTGTTTCTGTATCCATTCAGTAAGCCTGTGTCTTTTCATTGGAGCATTTAATCCATTCACCTTTAAGGTAATTATTGATATGTATGTTCCTATTACCATTTTCTTAATTGTTTTGGGTTTGTTTTTCTAGGTCCTTTTCTTCTCTTGTGTTTCCCACTTAGAGAAGTTCCTTTAGCATTTGTTGTAGAGCTGGTTTGGTGGTGCTGAATTCTCTTAGCTTTTCCTTGTCTGTAAAGCTTTTGATTTCTCCATCGAATCTGAATGAGATCCTTGCCAGGTAGAGTAATCTTGGCTGTAGGTGATTCCCTTTCATCACTTTAAATATGTCATACCACTCCCTTCTGTCTTGTAGAGTTTCTGCTGAGAAATCAGCTGTTAACCTTATGGGAGTTCCCTTATATGTTATTTTTTCCTTGCTGCTTTCAATAAGTTTTCTTTTTCTTAATTTTTGCCAATTTGATCACTATGTGTCTCAGCGTGTTTCTCCTTGGGTTTATCCTGTATGGGACTCTTTGCGCTTCGTGGACTTGGGTGGCTATTTCCTTCCCGTGTTAGGGAAGTTTTCAACTATAATCTCTTCGAATATTTTCTTGGGTTGTTTCTCTCTCTCTTCTCCTTTTGGGACCCCTATAATGTGAATGCCATTATGTTTAAGAGACCCAGAGGTCTCTAAGGCTGTCTTCACGTTTTTTCATTCTTTTTTCTTTATTCTGTTCTGCAGCAGTGAATTCCACCATTCTGTCTTCCAGGTCACCTATCCGTTCTTCTGCCTCAGTTTTTCTGTTATTGATTCCTTCCAGTGTATTTTTCATTTCAGTTATTGTATTGTTCATCTCTGTTTGTTTGTTCTTTAATTCTTCTAGATCTTTGTTAAACATTTCTTGCATCTTCTCGATCTTTGCCTCCATTCTTTTTCCGAGGTCCTGGATCATCTTCAGTATCATTATTCTGAATTCTTTTTCTGGAAGGTTGTCTATATCCACTTCATTTAGTTGTTTTTCTGGGGTTTTATCTTCTTCCTTCATCTGGTACATAGCCCTCTGCCTTTTCATCTTGTCTATCTTTCTGTGAATATGGTTTTTTTTTCCACAGGCTGCAGGATTGTAGTTCTTCTTGCTTCTGCTGTGTGCCGTCTGGTGGATGAGGCTATCTAAGAGGCCTGAGCAAGTTTCCTGATGGGGCATCCCCATTACCTTTAAATCACAATTTCCCTGCTACTAGAATGAGGTATTTCAAACAAAGAAACAAAACAAAATGAAACAAAAACCCAAACAGACAGTATCTAAACTTCCTAGAAGAGTAATGGAAATATTCAAAACTTGAAAACAAAGGTGTAGTATTTCATTAGGCACTACCCTGAAGTGAATGTTAACAGGAAAGATTACAGTGACTTGTTTACATAAACACAATCTCTTTCATTGTGCTGCAGTTATTAAATTGGAAAGGCTCTATACTTACCCACATGCTTTGCCAAAGTTTCCCACGAGAGTATTAGGAATTCCTCTCTTGCTTTAGGACAATCTTCTCTCTTCTTCAGGCTCTGCCCCAGTGATCTTAATGTTTTAGGAAAAATAAAGAACATCAGACTGCCTGATCTTAGGAGTGAAGGAAGAGAAGGGCAATTAGGAGGGTGAGCGAGTGACCAATAAATATGTGTGGGACTGGGAATAATTTTGCAGTCTAATAAAACAAATGATTAAGTTCCCTGATTAATTTATAGTTCTTATTTCTCAAACACATTAGCATACTCATATCCTCATAGTTTTAGTTTTCAGGGCCACAAAGACAAAAAGGGGTGGTAGTGGGAGATGGGAATAAAACACATCTATGCTCACAAAAACATACAATGTCTTTCTTACTTTAAGATCTGACATGAAACTACTCCTTCAGCTACTGACACAGGTTTCTCACATTCTAAATATAGCATTGCAACGATATTCAAAAACAATTAAGCCCCTTGCAGTTCTATTTGATTTATACAATTAGCATTGGCTCTAATATCCTTTCCTAGTTTTTTTTAACCAGTTGTCAGGTTACAACTAGGAGAAGAAAAGGAGTTGCCTGCAGTAAATACCTAGTTTCTCCAAAACAGAGTACTACTAAAGGAAAAGAAGTAAAAAAAGAAGAAATAGCATTTAAAAAATATCCTTGATCTAAATTTAACCCCCCAAAATTGAAACATTTTTTCTTTTATTTTTTAGGACTATTGAAAATTAAGGTGTAAAGACAACATATTGAGCAGCAAATTCTATAAATCCATGTTCAATTCAAAATGTCTTACTAAATCACCACTATACTGAAGACCTGGTACTAATTGTTAGGTGGTGGTGATGATGGCAATGAGGACATGAAAATGGCTATTTCGCAGTCCTACCTCAGGGTCCTTAAAGTGTAGTGGCACGATTATGACATAGACAAATACAGCCCCTTCTCAATGATAGTAACCTTGAGTAGGGCCCAGTAGGGAGCTGGGTAATAATATTTCTTATCCCTGAGTACTGATACCTGGTACTAGTGTAGATAAGACCGTTTAGGTGGCTTGAAACCAATGGAAGACCCAGGGTTCATTCAGCCCCAACTAGCCATGGTTTAGTCCAAAGGCTCAGTGTCTCTTCTGCTAGCCAGGGGTATGTGGTAAACATGAAGGTAATTCCTGTGGGGTCTTTTTAAAATCACTGTTAAAACAACAAACAAATGAATAAACAGAGTTGGCCTTAGTTCTGTTACAACCATGACTGGGAGTGATTTGTTACCACCTTATCCCTTTTTTTATACCAATTCATCAAGAGTGAATAGAACTATATTATATAAAGTACCATATGGTCATTTCCAACACAGTTTTACAGCAATTTAACCAGGTGGAAAGATCTCATTTGTGATTCAGTAGATCTAGTGTTTCAGAGCTCAGGTTCTGAAATCAGAATTCTAGCTTTACTGCTTGCTACTGAGTATTCTTGGGAGAGCTACTTCAATCTATTTTACCCTGAGTTTCATCCTTTGAATGGTGAAGAAAGTAGTGTAGCTACCTGATAAGGTGGTTTTGAGGAGTAAATTAGTTACTGCATGTGAAGATTATTGCAGTGTGACTGGCCTCTGCAAATTGTTCAATAAATGTTAGTTATTACTTAACTGACACATGGAATAGGTTAGTTGGGGGATATAACATTTGTATGAACTTGTATTTGTTATTGATACTGAGGGAGGGCATGCTGTAGGTGGATGGGATGTGACTGGGCAAAGTAGAGGAACACAAAGTACAAGGTGTATCCAGAGACCAGAAAAAGAGCATAGCTTGGTTGGCTGGACAAGAAGGTGAATTAAGTGAGATATGAATTTGTAAGAAGATTAGCAGAGGGTCTTGAATATCAAGTTGAGTAATCTGTATGTAAAAGAGTCAAAAATTTTTGAGTGGGAGAATAAAATTATCAGAGTTGCATAACTTTAATCTGGAAATTATTTGTGATTGTTTTCATAATGAGGACTTTATACGGTCTAAATTAAAATATATTAAAACACAACAAGGGGGTCAATTCTAATAGTGAGGCTCAAATGTCTACTCTTGAGTAGCTACACCAGATTTAAGATTATAAGGGTAAATTCCTCACCATGTTCCCAGATGGACAGATAGTATAGCATGTATATCATATGTATCATATAACATGTTATTTGAGATGTAATACATTTATATATTACATTTTTCTGTGTAATTCTGGAGCAGGGCCTGGGAACCTGTGTTTTTAAAAATTTGAGGTTTTTCTGACGATTATCATTAGGTTTGGAAGTTTTTGCAAATGTAAAATTTATAGGACTTGGCAAAGGTCTTATAGGCTGGATGGGGTGGTGGGATGAAAGAGAAGCAGCAACTCTATAAAGTAGTGACTTTCAAATATGAATGAGCATAACAATCATCTGGGAGCCTGTTAAAATGCAAACCAGAGATTCCCACTCAATAGGTCTGGAGTAGAAACCCAGGAATCTGGATTCTTATCAATAGTTGTCTTGAGTTTGGCAGTTTTCAAACTTTAATGTTCAACATACCCACTTGGAGAACTTTTAAAACGTAGACTGCTGGGCCCCGTCCTTCCTCCCACCCCACCCCTCCTGTCTGCCCCCACCCCACCTCCCTGTCTTGGGCAGGCCCAAGAATTAGCATTTCTAGCTAGTTCCCAGCTAATGCTGGGAACTTGTATAAGCTTCAAGAACTACCATTCCAGTTGCTTCAATGTGATTGATTTTTAAAGCCCAAGTAATAGGGAGAATGACAGTGATCTTATCATGGAGAGTCTTTACCTTTTCTGTTAGGTTGATTGAAGGAAACCATATTTATATTCCAGGTTGCCTTTGTGAGAGAAAAAAATGGAAGATGCTTAAATACCCATTCAAAAAAATTAATAACCACATTCCTACTAGCTTAAAAAAAAAGGTGAAGAAAAATATTATTCTCCTATTATTGGATTAAATATCCCTGGCTATAGAGTAATAAAAATTATCCTTTGGCTATAGACTAGTAAACACCTCTATAGTTATTATTATTCTATTGTTGTAGAATCTCGAATTTAGACAATAAAAATAATTGAAGGGCTAACTTGTTTTCGGGATCTCTACTATGTTCAGTGTTCTAAGACATAGTTGGCAAACTATGGCTCACAGACCAAATCCATCCAATGTCTGTTTTTGTATGCCCTGCAAACTCAGAATGGTTTTTAAATTTTTAAATGGTTGAAAAAAATCAAAAGAAAAATAGTATTTCACGACACATGAAAATTACATGAAATTCAAATTTTGGTGTCCATAACTGTATTAATCAGGGCTCTCCAGACAAACAGAACCAATAGAATATATATATATATATATACACACCTATATATTATAATAGGATATAATAATATACATTTATTATAAGGAATTGACTCAGGTAATTATGGAGGCTGAGAAATTCCATGATCAGGTGTCTGCAAACTGGAGACCCAGTAGAAACAATGCTGTAAGTTGCAGTGTGAATACAAGAGAAGATCAACGCCCCAGGCTCTAAGCAGTCAGGCAGAGAGAACAAATTCATCCTTACCTCTCCTTTTGTTCCATTCAGGCCTCCAACAGATTGGAAAGGCCCACTCACATTGAGGAGGGCAATCTGCTTCACTCAGTCTACAAATTCAAATGTTATCTTATCCAGAAACATTCTCACAGACACACCCAGAACAGTGTTTAACCAAATACCTGGGAATCCCGTCCTAGTCAAGTTGATACATGAAATTAACTATCACAATAATAAAGTTTTATTGGAACCCATCCATGCTTTTTCATTTACATGGTGTCATCTGTGCTGCTTTCATGCTAAGTAGCAGAGCAGCCTGCAAAGCCAAAAATATTTATTATCTGACTCTTTACAGAAAAAAGTTTACTGATGATATTCTGAGAGAGTGCTTTAAAATGTTTAATGTCAGTACAAATCACCTAGCATTCTTGCTAAAATGCAAAATTGGATTCAGGAGGCCAAGACCAAGATTCTCTATTTCTAACATGCTCCTGGGTGAGGCCGATGCTGCTTCCCTGCAAACTCTATCCTAGTTCTCAGTTTTTGCTTTTGTCAGTGTCCCTGACTACAATGCCCCAAATTCCTTCTGCCTATAGAAATTTCTTTTAGGTCCATCTAACTTAAACCCTGTTACTTCTATGACTTCTCCTAACCATTCCAGCTGACTGTGATCTCTCCTTCCTCATCGCACTTAGTTTACTTCAGTCTTTTGGCTTTTTTATGTAATCCGTTTGTTTTGACTCCTGGAAGTGTGACTCTCTTACCTCCCCTCAAAGACTTAAACTCTCTTGAAGTAGGGATCCTGTTTTTAGACATCTGTCACCTGTGATGCTCATAGAGTACCTTACATCTGACAGATATTCTAAAAATATTTATTGACTTAATTACTGTCTCACATCTAGAAAAGACATTTTTTGTTAACAGGATGTCATCACAGTGAGGCAATATTCTTATCCATTCATGTTTTTAGAACTAATTTATTTTTTTCTTTGATAGATTTCGATACATTTCAGTGGTAAGGATCATGTTTCTTCGAAAACAGAGAAAATTTTGAAGTAAAGTATACATCTTTGAATTGATATATTAAACCAGGTTATAAAACTGAAATTTTAAACTTGGTTCAAACCTTGAGATGAAAAGTACAACTTAATTATGAACTGAAAAACTGCTTACTGAGCAAATTGTCTGGAGGCTAGAGAATTAGAAATGCAATGTTAATTTCACTAGTTTAATAATCTCATTTTCAGAATTTGCTTGAAGAGTTATTGATAAATGACAATAGCCAATCATGTATGAAAGTTTACAGACTATGAAGATGTTTTATTTTGCCATTAAGAATCACACATTTCAAGCTTTTAAAGGGAATTATGTGAGTAAATAAGATGAGAAACTTCCAGCAGTCATAAAAATTAATCAATGTATTTTGCTCTTTTTCTAATCACTTTAAAATTTCTACCTGAATTATTTCAGTATATCCCAAGAATAAGAGTGGTATGATTATGAAGCTACTTTCAAGGAATCCTATCAAGATAAAAAGCAATTATAAATGTTTAGCATTTCAAGTCTTCAACACTCTTTACAAATCTTTTTCCCAAAAACAAATGTGATAATTTCACAATTCAATAGATTTTTAGACTTAATAAACACAAATAAATACCTTTTTCATAAAGGTTGTGCCCAAGGGAAAATTCTAAAGCAATTTCATATGTAAAGCATTATATCATATTTGAATGAAGTACTTGAGTTCTAAATCTTTTCAGGTGCCTATACATATTTTTCTTCTAGTCAACACATTATTTTTGGCTTTTTAACTTATTTCTACTAATTTTCTCATGTTATAGCGAGCAGCATCTGAAGGAAAAAAGCAATCAGCTGATTTGATACATCACAGTTCATCCACATGGTGGAGCTATGTGGCTAGATCCTGGAGACACCAGTTTTATTATACTCACCGTTTTGAAATAAGTCATGGTAAATCCAACCAACCAAATTTTTTGTTCCTGCATACAGTTTTCTCTGGTACTATTAATTTAGTTCCTTTTTATCTCTTACTTAGCATAGGGCAGTCTTGTTCCATCCCACTCTCCTGTAGCAGTGGTTCTCCAACTTTGGCTGCACATTAGAATCACCTGGGCTGTTTTTAAAAGCCCTTCTCTTTGGGGCCCTACCTGAGACTAATTGAACAGGAATCTTTGCAGGGTGAGGTTTTGCATAGGCAACTTTCAAGGTTCCACAAGTGATTCAATCTTGAAATCAAGATTGTAAACCAGTGCTCCAAACTACTACTATAAATATCTTTCTAAATTATAAATTTAATCACATCATTCCTCATTAAAATCATTCACTGGCTCCTCAACAACTTTAGGATAAAATCAACTTCCTTAACAAGGCAAGCCCCATCAAAGACTGACCATTGCCTTTCTAAGTGTCATCACCGTCTCCCACCTTCCAACACACAAAGACGTAGCTTGCAGAATTACTTGCAGGCCTCTACAATCACCAGGTTTTTCACTCCTTGAGGCTTGGGCTCATATCCCTAGCAACTAATACAGTAAGCACTAATTAATATTCATTGAATGACTAAATGAATACTGTAAAATGGCTTCATCTTACTTAAGACAGGGATGTTTATTTCTGTCAAACAGCTCCCAAGTGTTTGCTTATTTTTCGTTGCTTGGGCTCCAGAATGTGGCATTGGATTAACCAACAAATGTTAAGTATATTCTAAAGTGGACACTGTGTTCTGCCAACTTATTTGATCCAAAGGGAACATTTGAAAGCTTTCCTAGGAATAGCTGCTTCTACATTGTACTTCTTTTCCATCTAAATTTTTCAACTCTAACATTTGTGTTTAAGTCAACAGCAAAATGGACTGCTTGCCTGTGAGTGATGATGCTTTTCAGTTATTCTTTTTAAATTAGTGGATCCTTGGACTCACGGCTAGTCATTTAGAATCTTTGGTCTTATGATAGTTCTCACCCCAGAAGTGCCAAGAACCTAACTGAACTAGAGTTTCAAGGTTGGATGTTCTTGAAGAGAAGAGGTGTGGTTTGGGGGAAGACCACCTTATCTACTGGGCATGGTAGGGCACAGTGCCTGGTGGCCACAATGCTTTTAGTGGTCCATGAACACGTTTTAATGTCTTTTAAATCAGAATTTCAGGTCAAAGAAAATGTTTTAATGTGAGATAGTAATATACTCATCTTTATGCCAGCAGAATGATAAAATACAATACAATACATTCTGGGGCCTCAGAATGTCATGTAGCCCTGATTTCAGGGAAACTAGAGAAGGGGTCTCCAGCCCTCAACTGTCTCCCCATTCGTGCCTGCCAGCTGACATAAATGCTTATAGTGGCTACCAGGGAATCTTGGCCTCTTTCAAGCCATCAATATCTATCCCAATACAATTTTGTTTTGGGGGGGAGAGGTGGAGGTCACTGCTGGCACTCATTATGCCAGACAACTATAAAATGTCCCTCTAGTCATTCCCTTGAACTGAATTTTTACTATGGCATATACCTTTCTTTTGGATAAAAGTGAGGCATTTGGCATGTAGAAACCACTTTTTTTTGAACTGACACATCTCGATGTTACTCTGATAAAAATGTGCCAATACTAGCAATAGGTGCAAACAGTCATAAAAAAATACAGTCCTGTCATGTTTACTCAGCCTTCAAAAGCAGTCTTCTAAAATGGCCTCTAGTGAAAGAGGTTGCCAAAGTTTTCAAGTTTATGAAAATGTTTTTGAAAGTGTTCATCATTGCAAAGAGCTCATGTTTAGCTGAGCACCTTTGATATCAGAATCTGTGATTAGAATATGGATGCTTTTGTGTGCAATCCCAAACAAGTGGTTTTGCTTTTCTAATGTAAATTCAAATATGCTGTTGAATCAATTAACTAGTGTGTCTGTGACATTGGATAGGCTTAATATAGTTTTTTATTAAAGATAAATAATAAAACTCTACTGCCTTTATTGGCCTTATCAGGCAATCCCTCTTTGGTAACAGGAATATTTTAGGGTTCATGATCCTTGATAACTACAATGTGTTTAGAATATATTTCTTGGCTATATAGAGCATCATTATTATTTTTAACCTCCTGTATCATGCTCAAAAATATGAGGAGGCTCTTAGCTATTTAGGTTCGGACTTCCCAGATGGCATTCAAGTTACATACTTGAGGAACAGTTGAACTTCTTTCTTTGCAAAAACTAAACCAACGATATTGGTAAGATTAGGTCATAATTTTAAAGTAAAGATAGATCTAATCTATTGTTGTAAATATTTGTTTGCTTGGTTTGCCCAGCATCTTTCTCTTCTGGGATTTAAACTTGCCATTCAGCAAAGGTTGCAAATTATAGTACACTGTGCCAAGGAGTGAGCACCTGATAGATATTGTGCCAACCAGACTCCTTCCTAGTAATTTAAAATAAGTTAGAGAGATAGGCCATTTTATCTCAAGTGGTGAAGACATGAGGATATGAATCCAGGAGTTGCCAGTGGTGGTCATTCGGCATGGACTGTGAATTCTAAGCAGAGGAAATAAAAGACAAGAATGAACCAGAGAAAAGAAGGCAAGAAACTGAGTCCTGAGGACGACATTCACATCTCTCCTTCCAATACCTGATGTCTTTGAAAACCTTGGTTTTTGCAGTTCCTGGTCCATTGTTCCAATCTATGAGCGAATCCAATGTCCTCCAAATACATCCACAAGATACACCCCTCTTCGTTAACACCCTCCTTACCCTAAGCTTTAATCTACCCATACCTTTCAGTAGAATATTTAAAAATATTAACTAAGGATGAAACATCAGACATGTTAACTGGTTGAAAAAAATTGAGGATAATAAGATTTTAGGATTAAATGAAATAATATATATCAAACATTTGATCAGTAGCTGAAATATAATTCAATAAAATGTGAGTTATTATTTTTAAATTATTACTTTCCTGGTTACTTACAAATTTTGAGAACTATAATAATTAATCATATGATTATATTATTTTGGAACTCTTAGTTCCACCAGACAAAAAGCTGACTTGGATACATTTTCTACTTATTAGCATAAGTAGCCATTCAAATCATGGAAACCTACCTAGGGCTATCCCTAGGGTGTACAGAGTCCAGGGCAAATATTTTTTTGTTGGGCTTCTATGTGGCTAGTTTGATTTTAAAATGTATTATGAAATTCATAGGCCCATGTGCGTTATAGTGACATATCGATAACAATTTAGGATAATGAGCAGAGAAGAGATTTTTTTTTTATTTGTTTACTGTCCAATCCAGGCACCTGAAAATTCTTCTTAGTATCTGCCAAAGCCTGTGAAGGCTATGAGAATTTGCCCTCCGTGCAATCTAACATGTTAATTTGTTTCTATTTCAAGGGTGCTAGCAGAAGACAGGAGACTCCTGGTCTAGAGACAAAGGACTTACTGGTTCACAGCATAGAAAACAGCATGATCATCAGCATATTTGTACTGGTTGTTTTGCCAAGTCCCACCAAATGATGCTATGGGCCCAAATGACACCTGCACATGCTGTGGGTTGCATTACAGGAGAGGACCCAAGGGCCAAGAGTGCAGAACTTTTTGAGCAAGTTGCAAATCATTGCAGCAAGCAGCAAACCACTCAGCCCTACTCTCCACCTCCAGTCTTGCTGCAGTCACCTTGACCTACTTAGTATCTATGTGACTAGTTACAGAAACTGATCAGGAGCTGGGTAACCTTGCAGTCTAGCACACACAGCAACAACATGCAGGATGGCCCAGGGCCCACTGCCAACGGCCTTTCCCAATAATATCCAGGCATTATTTCTTCCTGTTCAGGTTCAGGACCATCTCTTCATGTTCTGTATTGTCAAATGCTTCATTTGTGGCTAATTTCATATCTCTCCTTGGGAAAAAAGGCATTAACGTTGTTATTATTCACGGGTCATAGCTCTTCAGAACCTGCTTATATTGAAAAATATATCTCTTGCCTCTGCAGTTCCGTAATACCATTTATTTAATTCTGGTTACATGATTACTCATGACTGCATCATCTACAGTGCCTTTCATTATTGCTGGCTTCTGAGGACTCTCTCAAATGTTGTCACTATACTTTGATGACTACAATGTAAGCTTTACTCAGCCCATGCAGGAAAATTTGAACAACAATTTACTTTCCACTCATGTTAAATTTACCATTTAGAATGTTATAAACACAGAACAACATGTCTTCCAAACATGTCTTCTCTTGAACTCTTTATGCCACAATCACTGCATTCCTAGAGTGTGATCTCTTTCAATTTTGACTGCCTGTCTTCCTTCCACACACTGCCATCGGCAAATAGGTAAGGGCCTTGGGGGAGGGGAAAGCAGAAGAGTAGTCCAATTTGTGCAAGGAAATTCAATTCAGAAAAGCATGGCATCCATCATCAAAAAAATCCACAAATAATAAATGCTGGAGAGGGTGTGGAAAAATGGGAACCCTCCTACACTGTTGGTGGGAATGTAAACTGGTACAGCCGCTATGGAGAACAGCATGGCAGTTCCTTAAAAAACTAAAAACAGAGCTACCATATGATCCAGCAATCCCACTCCTGGGCATATAGCCAGAGAAAACTGTAATTCAAAAAGATACATGCACCCCAATGTTTCTTGCAGCACCATTTACAGTAGCCAGGACATGGAAGCAACCTAAAGGTCCATCAACAGAGGAATGGGTAAAGAAGATGTGGTACAATATATACAATGGAATATTACTTAGCCATAAAAAAGAATGAAATAATGCCATTTGCAGCAACATGGATGGACCTAGAAATTATCATACTAAGTGGAGTAAGCCAGAGAAAGACAAATATCATATATCGCTTATATGTGGAATCTAAAAAAAGGGTACAAATGAACTTATCTACAGAATAGAAATAGAGTTACAGATGTAGAAAACAAACTTATGGTTACCAGGGGGTAAGCGGGGGAGGGATAAATTGGAAGATTGGGATTGACATTTACACACTACTATTAGATAACTAATAAGGACCTACTCTATAGAACAGGGAACTCTACTCAATATGCCATAATGGCCTATTTGGGAAAATAATCTAAAAAAGAGCAGATATATGTATATGTACAACTGATTCACTTTGCTACACATCTGAAACTAAGACAACATTGTAAATAACTATACCCCAATAAAAATTTTTAAAAAAAGGAGCATGGCATTACCTTGATCAAAGGCAAGAGCGATATCCATCTAAATCCCTTGGATAGATAAGTACAACCACCTCCATAGATGTGTCAGACATGTAGCATGGAGTCTGCAGAGGGGACAGGTGACTGCACTAGGGGCCAGTAGCCAGAGGTGCACAGGGTAAAGGGCACCCTTGGATGCTAGACCAGACATGGCATTGTGGTCAGAGCAGAGATGAGTGGGAGCTCATTCACAAGCCCACACACATAGCTCAAGTCCACAGTTTGCCAATGGATCCTTGTTACCCCAGTCTTGAACTTGTCTTATATCTGATGATAGAGTCAACCAACATCTGCTGTTTGTCACTGCCATTCTGACAACCCAATCTCACGTGATCCTGCAAAAAGAAATGCTGTACTGACCATTGGGAGTTATCCACTCACCAGGCCACCCTCCTGAAACAGTGACCAACTCTGGGGTGCAGGGCAACTGAATCAGTGTGAGGCCCAGAGCTCCTCAGGGCATTTGGTTGACTTTACACCTTGGGAAGAAGGTTGGAGAGTTCCCCAAAGAAGAGAAATGGGGACTGAAGCCCCTCGTGATTCATGATTTGAGCTCAGAGAGCACTGTCTTAGTGTTTTAATGTTCTTCTCACTCCTGTTTAAATGCTCATATTTAATATTTGTGTTTTCTAATTTTACATGTGTGTCTCAACTGATTTGTAGTTGCTAATTAAAATAATTCTGTGGTTAATGAGTGGAATTTGGCTATAATAGATGTCTTATTTCATTAAACCATTAGACTAACTTGTATTTTTATAATAGTTTGCTGTGATTGTGCCCATTACTTTATTTGCTCCTCACAATAATCATAGGGAATATGATGACCTGCTTCTGACAGATGAGGAAACTAAGGAAAATTACTTAAGGTTGTCCAAGGTTACATGTTTGTTTGGTGTCACAGTCATGAGCAGAACTGGGCTTGCTGAACCTCCTCATCTGATGCTCTTGCTCTCTTAGTAACTACCACTTGCTTTCCCCAGGCACATCTGTCATGAGTAAGGTTAGTATTTATTCTGAGTCTTTTCCAGTGTTCACTACATCAAAGAAGATAACATGTCATTTTTCTTTCTTTCTTGATGCCTCTACTGCTTCAAGGGAATATAGTTTTAATATTCAATAGTGAATATTAAATACACCTATTAAACATGATATATGACAAGAAATCTATATCCTACATTAAGAATTTTATTGTTACTCAACATTCTGATATGTATGTCAATGCAATGAACACAGTGGATCCTCCTGCCAGTCACCTATTAACCACCTAAATCTCACAGCTTCTCAGGGCTGCAGGTAGGAGGACCTTGCTGCATGTCAGATTTGATGCCCTCATGCCCCTTTCTTAATTCTGCATAAAGAACAAAGAGTATTAGTATCCTTATGGGCTTGGTAACTGATAAGCAGAGCTCTGCTCCACATTTTCAAAAGAAGTGATGCTGTCACACCTGCCCTCCTGGTTCCAGCACAGCTTCTTGTCACTGTATAAGATCCTAGGGAACTGAGGTTCATGATGATCTCCTAGGTGTGCAGGCCGACTTTATACAGTTAGGGGGTGGTACAGCATAGTGGAGTACAGCAAGAGTTCTGGAATTGACAAAACTGAGCAGACTCTTACTTTATTTACTAATTGTGGGTTATGGTCAAGTCATGTGTTTAACATCCATTTGTACTCACATCAACATGTATTTTTCCAACAGAATTTCCCAAATGAAAACCATTTCGCTTTCCTCTTGAAATGACTTGAAACACTGGCTTCTTTGGCATCAAAATCTCCAAGGTTCTAACAGTGGTTTTAGGATAGCCCATGTTCATCAGCAGAAGGTTGGGACAGAAGTACGATCAGTGAGTTCTGGGAACAAAAGTTCAACGTTCTACACTATTTCTTTCTAGTTCTTTTTTCCCCTCCCCTTTTTGATGATAAAAGTTCAGTTTTAAAAACATTTTTTTTCATTAATAATTAGTGATGTTGAGCATCTTCCTCACACCAGTCAGAATGGCCATCATCAAAAAGTCTACAAACAATACTTGCTGGAGTGGGTGTGGAGAAAAGGGAACCCTCCTACACTATTGGTGGGAATGCAAACTGATCGAGCCAATATGGAGAACAGTATGGAGGTTCCTTAAAAAACTAAAAATAGAGCTACCATATGATCCAGCAATCCCACTCCTGGGCATATAGCCAGAGAAAACTGTAATTCAAAAAGATACATGCACCCCAATGTTCCTTGCAGCACCATTTACAATAGCCAGGACATGGAAGCAACCTAAATGTCTATCAATAGAGGAATGGATAAAGAAGATGTGGTACATATATACAATGGAATATTATTCAGCCATAAAAGAGAATGAAATAATGCCATTTGCAGCAACATGGATGGACCTAGAGATTGTCATACTGAATGAAGTCAGAGAAAGACAAATATCATATGACATCATTCTTTTGTGGAATCTAAAAAAAGGGTACAAATGAACTTATCTACAAAGCAGAAATAGAGTTACAGATGTAGAAAACAAATCTATGGTTACCGGCGGTAAGCGGGGGAGGGATAAATTGGGGGGAGGGATAAATTGGAAGATTGAAATTGACATATACACACTATTCTATATAAAATAGATAACTAATAAGGACCTATTGTATAGCACAGCGAACTCTACTTAATACACTGTAATGGCCTATATGGGAAAAGAATAAAAAACAGAGTGCATATATGTATATGTATAACTGATTCACTTTGCTGTATACCTGAAACTAACACAACATTGTAAATTAACCAAACTCCAATAAAAATTTAAAAAAACATTTTTTTTCCATGATACCTAATGTAGTATATAGAAAGAAGAGGCATGGCCGGCAATGATGTACATTAGAAAAGACAGATGCGAGACTTTACTTTGACTTTTTTTTTTTATCATGTTGATGTACTTTAGGTCCCCCTCAGGAAAATGATGCTACTTGCTAATGTCCTTTGCAGAAGATGTGTGTGAGAAAAGTGGTGCATGCCAATTGTCTTTATGATCCTACTTTTTCCTTACTTCTATATCACAACCAAAGTGATTAAGTCAATCTGAATTTATTAAAGGGTTAACAAAAACTAAAAGTAATGGAGAAAGAACTGTAAATGAGTATGTTAGATATGGCTTTCCCTTAGTCCAAAGGGAAAGCACCCAAGAATTTTCACCTTTCCTGAGAGTCCTCTTGGGAAGGTATCCCAGTTCCCAACCTCATTCTATCCCCAGATTTTTAAGAGTTTCTCCTTGGCAATCTCTCCAATCACTGTTAGAAACTCTATATATTATCCACAAGGGCTAGTTTTACTCCAGAAACTATTTCCTTCACTTCCAGAAGGAAACAGATTCTGGAGTATTCTTCCCAGTGTGAGTTAGAATAATCCCATGGGAGCTCAGGAAGGAAGTTCCAATTTGGCATTCACAGCCCACATCTCATAGAAAGGTCCAAGCTTTGTCTCTAAGAGTCTCCTAAATGGTGTGAGTTGAAGATGGCCATCTTCACTCAATATTCCGTGAGTAGCTGTTGAATCATACAAACACACACACACACACACACACACACACTCTCTCTCTCTCTCTCTCTCTCTCTCTCTCTCTTTCTCACTCAGTCACATATGCATATACCCCTGTCCAAAGGCAAATATTAATGTTCATGGATAGGAAAGACCAAACCCATAAAGAGGAAGAGGATTGATTTCCTGCCCTATAATTTTTCCCATTAACCAAAATTTTTCTTAGCATTAATTCTTTTCATTTGCCTCTCATTTTCATTTAACTCCCATTTCCAAATTGTGTCTCCAAAAGCTACTAGAGATTAGTAAGTAACTGATTCATGTTTCTTATGGCTGCTTCCTTAGCTGTGTATGACAAAATCAAAACACGGACATTATTGCTCGTAAATAATGTACCATTCCTCTCTCTGGTCTGGGGGGCGGGGTGGCAGGTAGATGTAGTGAAGAGGCAAGAAGTGGGATGAGAGGTTTCATTTTTTCTAGTTAATAACTGTAGAACCGAATTGTTTTGGCTAATGAACTTACAGGGATGATGTTTGAAGTAATAGCCAAATAAAATTTGTTTTTTAGGAATACTGGAAACTAAACTCTTTGGGTACTTAACAGTATAAGGTAAGCACTAAACTCAATACTGAATTTTAGCTATGCAACTGTAACTCTTTTAACACAAATGTAGTTAAGGGGCAGAACCAATTATTTGCATTTTGTTAAAGGATAAACTTCTCTTAAATGATAAATTTAATTACTGAAATAACAATGAAGAAGTAATGTCATTTGAGACTAGAAGAACTCAGAGAGTGTCTGTGAATCTGCTATATTGAAGAGTATTTTCTGGGACTTCCCTGGTGGTCCGGTGGTTAAGAATCCACCTTCCATTTGTAGTCTGATAGGGATTGCATTGAGTAGTACAGTCATTTTCACAATGTTGATTCTTCCAATCCAAGAACATGGTATATCTCTCCATCTGTTTGTATCATCATTAATTTTTTTCATCAGTGTCTTATAGTTTTCTGCATACAGGTCTTTTGTCTCCTTAGGTAGGTTTATTCCTAGGTATTCTATTCTTTTTGTTGCAGTGGTAAATGGGAGTGTTTCCTTAATTTCTCTTTCAGATTTTTCATCATTAGTGTATAGGAATGCAAGAGATTTCTGTGCATTAATTTTGTATCCTAATACTCTACCAAATTCATTGATTAGCTCTAGTAGTTTTCTGGTAGCATCTTTAGGATTCTCTATGTATAGTATCATGTCATCTGCAAACAGTGACAGTTTTACTTCTTTTCCAATTTGGATTCCTTTTATTTATTTTTCTTCTCTGATTGCTGTGGCTAAAACTTCCAAAACTATGTTGAATAATAGTGGTGAGAGTGGGCAACCTTCGACAGATGAATAGATAAAGAAGATGTGGCATATATATACAATGGAATATTACTCAGCCATAAAAAGAAACAAAATTGAGTTATTTGTACTGAGGTAGATGGACCTAGAGTCTGTCATACAGAGTGAAGTCAGAAAGAGAAAACCAAATACCATATGCTAACATATATATATGGATCTAAAAAGAAAAAAAATGGGTTCTAATGAACCTAGGGGCAGGACAGGAATAAAGATGCAGATGCTGAGAATGGACTTGATGACATGGGGAGGGGGAAGGGTAAGCTGGGATGAAGTGAGAGAGTAGCATTGACATATATACACTACCAAATGTAAAACAGATAGCTAGTGGGAAGCAGCTGCATAGCACAGGGAGATCAGCTTGGTGCTTTGTGACCACCTAGAGGGGTGAGATAGGGAGAATGAGAGGGAGGTACAAGAGGGAGGGGATATGGAGATATATGTATACATATAGCTGACTCACTTTGCTATACAGCAAAAACTAACACAACATTGTAAAGCAATTGTACTCCAATAAAGATGTTAAAAAAAAAAAAAAAAAGAATCTGCCTTCTTATGCAGGGGACACAGGTTCGATCCCAGGTCAGGAAACTAAGATCCCACATGCTGCTGGGCAACTAAGCCTGCGTGCAGCAACTACAGAGCCCATGCACTCTGGAGCCCTCCGGCCACAACTACAGAGCCCACGTGTTCAGGAGCTCGCACGCCAGAACTAGAGAGCCCATGCATGGCAACCAAGAGCCCAAACACCACAATGAAAGATCCTGCATGCAGCAACTAAGACCCGACACAGCCAAAAATAAATAAATTTTAAAAGTAGAGTATTTTCTATTTTTCATGTGAATTTCCCTTATATAGAAACATTGCTGTTAATTTAATTTTTGACACGCAAAATCATAGAAAGAACAAGGAATTGACTAGCTAGCTGACAAATATCAGGGCAAAAAATAAGAGATGTAATTATAGCTCAAGGTGATGTCTAATTTTCCCATAGCAGGTAACACAACTTCCTGAAATCAGGGCCAAATGAAATCTAAATGTTATACTTGGCCAGGGAGATATAAAGTTCCTTTGATATTATATCATCCTTTAAACATTTTAGAAATGTAACATAAAATAATAACTGAACTTAAGATTTTCACCTTAACTCTTATTCTGGGTGAAGGTCAGATATAAAGGTTGATTTTTTTTTTACTAAGTTATTGATTTCAGAAATTTATATTTCTATCACTCTGTGTTTGGGATAACTGTGTACATATTTTATCATCTCTTTTCTTGCACTAATATATTTTTGTGTGAAAAACTCTTGCCCTTTCACTGATATATATCATGACTACATAAAATTTTGAGTGTTTTTCACACAAGCTTCTCAGATTTTAACTATCTGTCCTGGACGTTTACATATTCCAGGCAGATACTCTTTTAAATGGTTTGGTCCTATTTATGGGATGGAATGGTTTGGGTTTCTGGTGCAAAGTAAATAACGTAGAGATATACCTTGTAAAAATGAACAACAGACCAAAATCAAATATCTATTCAAGCCTATCCTCTGTGTTATTAATTAATCTAGCCAGTTAATATATGTTAAGCACTTATAAAAGTGGCATGTAGTCAGAGTCCAAGAACTGCTAGGCTCAAGCAGCTGTAATCCCCCACCCCTGACATAACTATAAAATAATATTTTTGAACCACTGCAGTGGTTTTCGACTTAAACATTATCTGGTGAGCTTCAAAATTCTCCAGGTTAGGCTTCACCCCAATCGATTAAATTAAAAATTTGGCTGGTAGGACTAAGACGTCAATTTTTTGCCAACACTTTATTTCAAAATAAAATATGTCAAGCCTATATAATATCCACTAGAATAGTAAATTAACGTCCACATTCCCTTGCAACGTTTGCTTTAGCTCTCTAGGTAAGTATTAATATATATATTTTTACTCTTGAAACATGTGAGAGTAACTTACTCTCAAATTATGAAATTTTACCTGCAAATGTTTTCTCATGTAACTTGAAGAATAGGACGTTTTTCTATATAAGCACAACACAGTGATTACACTCAGGAAATCTAACAATGATATATCATTTTCTGATATATGGTCCATATTCAAAATTCTCCTTTATAGCATTTTTTTTCTTTTTAAATCAGGCTCCAGTCAAAGATCTTACATTATATTAATTTGCCTTGTCTTTTTTTTTCTCCTTTAATCTAGAACAGTTCTCCAGCCTGTTACTGACCTTCATGAAATTCAGTTTGTCCTTCAACTTGGATTTGTATGGTTTATCTTCATGATTAGATCTGGTTAAACATTTTTGGCAAGAAGACTATTTCCCTGTATGAGGTCACGCGATGTTGCTTGTCCTATTATTGGTGATAGTAATTCTGATCCCTTGGTTGAAAGTTTCTAAATAAAATGTACCCTTTTTACTTTGTGATTTATAACTTGATAAATGGGGTGACACTTTGAGACTGTTTCCCAAAAACCTGATGGTTTTAGCACCCATTGCTAATTCTCACCTGAATCAGTTATTACAATGGTGTTGGTAAAAATGATGATTTTCAAAATGCTTATTATGCCTTCTACATTTATAAGTTGGTATTCTAAAGAAATCTAAAGAACTGCTTTCCTTAAGAAACAAGTGAGATCCTCAGGACTGGAGATGGAAGGTGCAGAGACAGATGATTTATTTTCTCCTCTGGTAGCTTAAGTTTCTCTTTTTTTTTTTTTTTTTTTTTTTTTGCGGTACGCAGAAATGATGAAATGATGAAATGATGACCTCACTTTTTTGGCCAGTGAACTTCTACCCAGTCTCCCAAATGCAGCTCCTCTATGAACCCTCTTTTTTGACATCCCCTTCACCAAGCAGAGCCGATCATTCCTCCCTTTTTACCCCTTTACAACTGACCCTTCAATAGATGTCCTTCTATTAGAGCACTTACACTGGGTTTTTTGTTTTTTTTTCCATGGTCCCTGCCCTTTGCAATTGTGGGCTCTTTGAGGTAAAAAACTTTCTTAATCACGTTATTTCTCTAGTTTTGAGCCCAGAGCTTTAAACATAGCAGTGCTTCATAAATATCTAACAAATGAATGAACGCTCACAAACCCAATTATTAATTCCGTAGTGGTGAGGACCTAGGTAGTGTTCAATACATTTCAGTTCTCTAAAATAATGTTTCTTGAGCTTTAGTCATGTTTGTGGCCATATCTGATATTCCATGTTATAATATTTTAGTTTAAAATTATTATTTTTATTTTATTTTATTTTATTTTGCGGTACGTGGGCCTCTCACCCTTGCAGCCTCTCCCGCTGCGGAGCACAGGCTCCGGACGCGCAGGCTCAACAGCCATGGCTCACGGGTCCAGCCACTCCGCGGCATGTGGGATCTTCCCAGACTGGGGCACAAACCCGTGTCCCCTGCATCGGCAGGCGGACTCTCAACCACTGTGCGGCCAGGGAAGCCCTAAAATTATTATTTTTAAAACAGAAATGCTTGTTTTTCAACCCTATCCAAAGCAACATTAACTATGGCATGGTTTAGATGTGATAGTTTATTTTTTCTAATGTACATTATAATGTGTTCATAACAATTAAAGATTTGTTTTTTGGCTGCGTCGCACGGCTTTCAGGATCCTAGTTCCCTGACCAAGGATTGTACTTGGGCCACGGCAGTGAAAGTGCAAAGTCCTCACCACTGGACCGCCAGGGAATTCCCACAATTAAAGATTTTTAAACAGCCTGTCTCTATAGCACCTAAAATCAACTTTTCTGCCTGCAATGGTACACATATTATTCTTTTGGAAAATTTCTTTAGTATAAAGCTTAGGCAAGTCTTAAAAACACACAGCACAGCACATTTTGTAGCTATGAAGTAGGTTTTATGACATTTGAGTTTAGAAAACCGACAAAAAATTATAGGCCAAATGAGTCTCCTATTCTTGATACTTAAAGTTAGATTCAAGAGATATATTGCCTAACAAACAATTTTACTGGGCCATCACATTTTCATTAGCTTCATCCACTCTTCCTAATATCACAACAGTTGCTCTGGTGGTAGGAAAAATCATCCAGATTTGCCAGATCAGTCAATCAAATCATTGCACATACACTTATACACATATGTGTATGTTAGGTGATGTACAGAATACTTAAAAGCATAAACTCAACAGTTGCCTTCAAGGAATGTGGCATTTAATTGGCTATATTAGTATATTAAAGATATTTAATCAGATGATTACATACTAAGTGTAGTATAGAAGAAGAATACAGGATTTTATAATAAGACACAGAAGTATTTCCACCTAGGTAAGTCAAGGAAGTCTTGATGGAGTTGACATTTGATCTGAGAATTAAAAGGATGGATAAGATTTAGATAGGCAACTCTGAGATACAGTTCCACAATAGAAAAAAGTGTGTCCAGTGGATTGTGAATAGACTCATTTGATTGATTCATTTATTCACTCAATCATTTAATTATGCATTAAACAACTACATATTGAGCACTAGGTGTGTGCCAGGTGTTCAAGCAGACTCTGAGACAAAATGGTAAAGAAAATGGGCACAGTATCTGCCAACTTGGAGTTAGAGTAGGGCGTGGTGAGGGGAATAGGAAATAAGGCTGGAGCTTGACCACAGGGACTTGCTGTATTAAAGACTTTTGTCTTTATTGTAAGAGCAACGGGAAAGAACAGAAGGATTTTAAGCCAGATGGTGACATGATCAGATTTGTGTTTGGAAAATAATTCTGGCTGTAGTATGGAGAATGATGGATTGGTTGGCAACTACAGTGGCTACAGGTCTTTGGAGACTAATAGAATAAAATCAAGAGATGATGGTATTCTAGACCAAGACTACTGTGGTAGAGCTAGAGAGAAACAGAAGGAGGAGTGTATTTAGGAAGTAAGACCAACATGATTTGATGATGAATTGGATATGTGGGATGGGCAGGAAGAAATGTCAAGGACAAACTGGTTTCTGGCTGGCACAACCAAATGGATGCTAGGACTATCCACTGATATGGAACATTGGAACAGAAAAAAATTTAGGAGAAAGTTATGAGTTCAGGTTCCACTTAAGGTGTCTTTGAGACATCCGGGAGATTACTTAATAGATGTATATATTTATAGGTTTGGAAATCCAAGGAGATGTAAATTTGTGAGTTAACTGGTATGTCATCTTGGTTTCTCTGAGAATCAGATGCTGATTTGGAGTTACAAAGGATTTATTGATCAGAGACGTGGAGGGTTGATAATGCCTATGAAAGGTAAAGGAGTGAAGAAAAAAATAAATGGTCATGGAACACTTTCACACCATGATGTTGATCTGACACCAGGCAGGATAGAGGAAGAATTGGGCAGTGAGAGCCTTAGGATGACAAAGTCCTGGCCAACTCAATGCTGAGCCCCAGATTAAAGACTGACCACTAGAAGAGTCCCTCATAGGGCAGAAGGCCCTCATCACAGGCTGGGTGCTCCCCAAGAAAAGCATGGCCTTGGCTCAGATACTGTGGTGAGTTCTGAAAGGACTGCAGCTGGAGGCTCTCACGTAACAGTCCTCACTGCTGAATGACAGGCTCTTTCTTGAACAGAGACCTGAGTGTCGCACCTTCCTGAATTTCACATCTAGCATAGGTGCTGGCTGGAGACATGTATGTGGTAAAGATGCCCTATCAAGAAAACTGAATGTGAGAAAATAAAGAAGGGTTTATTGAAGAATGATTGTATTTAGGTGAAAAGTGGAAAAGTTAGGTGAAAACCATCTTCTGAAGTATTATAATGACAAATAAGAGGTTTGACTGATGCATTTATACACTTATGTATTTTTCAAATTGTTCAAGAGTAATTAAGTCTGTTTCTACAAATATGTTCAGTATAATAATAAAATAAAATTTAAATTTTAATGAAGAAAACAGGACAAAAAGAATAATGAGAGTAGGTGAAAACAATGCAGCATGAGTAAGTTCTTTCAAAAATCACGTCATAAAATTATATACACTGAGTAGAAGTGAAAACATGGCTCTGAAACTTTTAGTTGCCAACAAACAAGGAAAATATAATCAGCTATGATTCACAGTGTACATGAGACAAAAACAAATCAATTGCTTAAGAGAAACCCTTTTTTTTTTTTTCTGATACCAAGATGAGGAAGGACCTATGGGTCTTCATAAAGAGCACATCACATAAGGAACTGAGCAACATCTTCACAATAATTTTTACAACAAACACATAACCCTGATTCTTAAATTTCCCTCCAGGATGACTAACACAATTCTGTGGGGGCCTAATGACTAATTCAGAAAGAGATTTAACAGAATTTAGAGGGGGAAAAAATAGACTGAACGTCCTAGAGACAATCCAAAATGGATTAGGATTGAAATAATCTCATAAAAATCTGAGGACCCTGGTCAGAAGAATAAGCCACCCTACTTCCCATAGAATTGCCTTGAGGGGCTATCAGTGAACCAAACCAATAATTTAATCAAGAAGTAGATTTTGTTTCTTTGAGTTACACAAACAAGAACAGCTTGCCCTAAACATTGCCTGCCTTTGACCATGGTTGCAGAAATATCAGCATTAAAAAAAAGTAAAACAGTGAGCTAAATATTTATCTCTTTTTTAAAAGAAAATATTTAAAAAGAAACCCCCCTACTCTCAATAAAGTGTTCGTAGGACATATAACCTATGGTATTTTTAGCTCCACTTCATGAAATCCTCATATGAAACCATCTATATTTAAGATTTTCTCCTGATTAAAATTTTTTCTGTAGTGGTTTTAAATTGTGTCAACAAATTCTATGATTCTCCCTTCAGGATGTGGAGCTTAATTCCTCTTCTTATTTAGTGACTCCCTTCTAATGAATACAATACAGCCCAAGTGATGATTTGTTTTAGGGAATATTCTTCTTAAATATACTTAGTAAATATGATGTGTTCTCTTTAAATTTTAGTCAATAGATATATCCTTCCTAGCAGTATATTAAGAAATATTTAAACCTTTGAAAGCAGAGAGTAACAACCGATTTGTTCTCCATATATATATATATATATATATATATATTTTTTTTTTTTTTTTTTTTTTTTTTTTTTTTTTTTCAGTATGCGGGCCTCTCACTGCTGTGGCCTCTCCCGTCGCGGAGCACAGGCTCCGGACGCGCAGGCCCAGCGGCCATGGCTCACGGCCCCAGCCGCTCCGCGGCATGTGGGATCCTCCCGGACGGGGGCACGAACCTGCGTCCCCTGCATCGGCAGGCGGACTCTCAACCACTGCGCCACCAGGGAAGCCCTCCTTATATTTTGATATATTGAATACATTCTTAAATAAAATCATTAATATAATTCTGTGAATGTCATTTTATGAGCCAGAATGGCATAGTATGTCCAACTCTGCAGCTTTGGCTGTGTAACCTTGGGAACGTTACTCAACGGGACTGTGCCTCTGTTTTCTTCTCTAAAAATGGGGATAATAATAGAATATAACTTATAGGATAGTTGTGAAGAGTATATAGATTAATTTATATTAAGTAATCAAAATACTGCCTGACAAATTGTAAGTCCTCCATAAATGTTAGGGGGAAAAAAGATTGATTCAGTAGATGTATAAAAAATTCATTTTCATTAAATATATTCTAAAAGAATATTTCTTAAAGCAAGTTTTTGGTAAATTTGATCGACTGAACAGTCAATTTTGCCAGTCAGGAATTGGTTATTCAGTAACTGATTTGTTTTTTTAATTTTATTTTATGGTATGCGGGCCTCTCACTGTTGTGGCCTCTCCCGCTGCGGAGCACAGGCTCCAGACGCACGGGCTCAGCGGCCACGGCTCACGGGCCCAGCCGCTCCGCGGCATGTGGGATCCTCCCGGACCGGGGCATAAACCCGCATCCCCTGCATCGGCAGGCGGACTCTCAACCACTGCGCCACCAGGGAAGCCCTCAGTAACTGATTTTTATCGTTTAATTTTATATTAATTTCTATGCTATCTGTTGATGATGATTATTTATGTATTTATTGTTTGTGATTGTGCTTTAAAATTTTATTTCTCCAAAAATCATGCCGTAGATGCCATACATGATTAAATATGTAATCATTATTTTAAAAGGCAGTAATCAGTATAAAAAGTCCTTGAAGATTTCAAGAACTGGTATTCAGAGCATATATGGTTAGAAATCTGATTCATCGACCAACCAGAGAAGGTTTCTCTGATATTTTGCATCCCTAACTGAAAAATGAAATATTAAGAACATTTTATTATATTATTTTCACACTTGAATATAAAGTTGCCGAAATAGATATGGAAGGTATGAGTTATAAGTAAAGTACAGGAGTTTGCTGAAGAAAAAATTTAAGACTCAGACACCCTGAGTCTGCTAGATGACAAGTAATCCAGGGTCACAAAAACATCTTCATCTTTGCAGTACTGTACAATGTTTCCTAATTGCATTTAATGGAAAATTTTTATCAGATCATTCTTTAAGGGAATGAGAATACAAATCTCTGCCTTATTTGATTTTGTTGGTAGCCCAGTGCACACTGGACATTAATTAATAGTCAATAGCTGAACAATTCAGGCAGCCTGTTTTGGATCCAAAAATATTCTTAAAGATGGGAAAGCCATATTAACGACAGTAAGCTGTAATATCCAGCTGGTTCTGCTGATCCCAAATCACAGGATTTTTGCTTTGCAAGGGGCTCTGTAAATCATCTAGCCCAAACCTTCAATTGAGGCTATTTAAGGGAAGTTTTAGAGACTTCAAAGGCTTCATAAGACCATATGTTTGCTAGGACTACTTATTACAGCTAAATGCTCCAAGGCTTTTGAATGTACCCATGTACTGAAGAAATTATTCAGATCGTTGAAGGTCACTTATTAAAATGTGGCTCTGGGCTACTTGGAGAGAAAGAAAAGTGTAAAAGGCAAGGAGAGGCTGGTGGAAACTCTCATGTCAGGTAACTGCGGCTGCTGCCCAGGCTGTGGTTGGGTGTGCGAGGATGATTTTAGACACAATACACAGGCTTCCAGTTCACCAGGAGACAAGGCATACTTGATTGTCACACATGAACATGATGCTACTACAGTCTTCCAAGTTATAGAATTGTTTTATCATTTTCTTTAGCCTTTTTTTCCCCCAAAGGAAACACTGGGTTTGAGAAACTTCATCTAAAGAAACTGATGACCTGAATATCATGGATATTTACTGTTACATAATACTTGGAAAACTGAGACCCAAAGGGTCTACTCTTGCATTGGTGTAGCATTTCAAGAACATCCTAAACAGGGATTCCAATCTTCTTACACATCCCTTCTCCCCTCCAGCCTCTTATGCTCCCTGAGTTTACTGTCCATCCTACTGTGCTTTCCTACAAGGAACCCACCAGACACTTCACTACCTCCCACCACTGTCAGCCTCCTGTGAAAGGTAGTTTGTCTTTTACTGTTTCCCTCAAGACTTGACTGAGTGGATTTAGACCTCTTTCTCTCGGACAGCAGGGAGCAGGGGAAGCTAAATGGGATGTGACCAAATGCATTTTCACTGGGGATTGGCGTGGGGCACGAGATGGTGAAGGAAAGGGTACACATTTCACTCATAAATGCTTGTCCCACTGGAGGTTATGTAAACTATCAAACATTATGTAATCACATATGCTGACTCTGTGATTAGCTCTGTTTTAGGCATTGGTGACTGACTTTTGAACCAATCAAACAAACCACAAAGGTAATTCAACCCTTTGCAACTTGTCAATGCCCTGATTGGTCAAGCACAGAGTTGATGCCTTATGATGGGTGGTTATCAGAACAAAGTTCCTAAATCTTATTTGTGGTTTGTGCCTAACATTAAAATGATAAGATTATACTCATATTAGGAATATTATGGGTAGGAGGAAGACATCATCACAAAGGGCTGTACACTTGCATCAGATTATGGATTAAAATAAAGGCAGACAACTTTGTAGCTTGTGTTGCATATGGCTCTCTCTTTGGTGCTGTGATATTAAAGCTACATTTTGGGGAGCAGAAACAGGTCAGATTTAGACAGACACTTTTGAATGTTACCTGCCTCTTTTTTTTTCTCTCTCTCTATTGGCATGCATGACTAAGTAGCTCCTACATTACATGGGAATTGGGTATTTATTACATTTGCAACTAATTTCTCAGATTTTCAGGAAGGGAATCCTGTATTTAGTACTGGGTTACTGGGAAGATGATCTTTATCTAGAAAAAAAGGGAATTAAAATTAGTACAGTCAATAGAAATTTATTACTTTCCTGTTCATAATCATTTAAAAATAAATTTGGATTTATCTCTCGGAGACCTCAAGTATATCTAAAACTCTCAAAGATGATGAGAAAAACATGTAAAAAGGGAGTTCCAGAAGATAATTTGGAGATGTCTACAGGAGGAAACTTTGAGGGCACCTCTGTTTTGTGAGACTGCCTATAAGAGCAGTCAAGAAACTGATGGATGAATTTTGGTTCTGACTGGGCTGACAAAGATTTGGAGACAACTTGCTTCTGTTTTTGTAAATTTGATAGGTTACTATTACATCTTGGGATGTAGGTTTGCATAGAAGGTCACTCTTGAGAGCCTAAGCGAAACAAACTTTAAGTTAGTATAGTTATCTGGGGAGGTCTTCTAAGGTACTCTGCATAGTAGCAATGTTCAGGGACCACTGTCTATTATCATTCAAGAAGACACAAGTATATATATATATATGTTATAAGGCAGTAAGTGCAGTATGAGATGAAGTTCCAGGTTTATAAAAGAATAAAGGAAGCTGACTGACTGAATAGTGTCTTTTACCAAGCTGTACCCATGACTACATCTGGTTCACATAAGCAACTTTTGGTTTTTATGGTTCTTTCAGATTAAATTTTTTTTTTTTGAATCCTGTAGGTGAGCTACTTACATAATTATTTACTATGGCTACAGCTTTTCTATAGCACCACTGACTTCAGAATTTGGTAAACATTGCTTGCCCTCTGCCATACTAATTTTGTACATTCAATTCAATTTAATGGATGTTTGCAGAACACAGCAATAAATGCTAGAAAACCAGAGTAAAACAAAAAGCAGTAGAGGAATTGATTATTTGGCGTCTTATAGATGCACAGGTGATAACAGAACTGTGCTTTTAACTGTATTCATCCAAAGTAGTTACTGTGTATTATCATTTTTTAGAGTTTTGGTTTTTGTTTGTTTCGTAGAACCAGTTTGGGTCTTTGAGTGTGTTGCTAAGGGGTCCAAGAGGAAGCCAATATTGGATTTATAATAATAGTTACCTTCATGACGTATGGTTCTTTTACTAGCACATATCAGCTTTCTTTTTATTTACTCACGATGCTCTCGTTTGGCTAGCTGGCTTGTTTCATAACTCAGCCTGACCCCAGGACCCAAGGAATCTCAGTACTTCTTCTACTGGTTTTTAGAGTCTACTCCCATAAAGTCCCTTCACTGATCACACTGCCTGCCAGGGACTCTGCCTCTCAGAAAGATCACAGGGCTCCATACTGACCCAGAAAGCCCTGGGACTCTGATCTGCCAAGCCCTGTCCTGTCCGGGCCTGACACATGATATTCTCTTCTTCAATCACAAGTCTGACTTGGAAATTGGTGTTTTTGCATGCTTGAATGTGTGAATGTGGTAACTTGTAGCCACTAGCACATGTACATATAGCAGCTTCAGAGGACTGATTCTGTTTTTCGTTTCCCAGAAGTCACTACCATGCAGATTTTCTGAGAAACATTTGTGTGTAGCAGGATAATGTACCGGTTTCTGTCCTTTTTGTTTCCTGTTCTTATGCCATGCTGTGACGTTGCCCTTCTTGAGAGGCAATGATGCCAGATACTGGGATGGACAGGCCGAACACAAGGATTAGAAGAAAGTGGTTTCCCTGGCAACAATAAGCATGCGAGGGGAGCCACACTACTTACCCACTACGCATGTCTCTTTTCCTCTGCTTTAAATAACACAGAGGACCTGAATGCTATGTATCTGATTCTGAATCATTTCTAGTGGATGGAACTACAGCAAACCAGCACAGTTTAAAAAGAATTTGGATATTTGACCAGTGTGCCATATACTTTTTCTATGTTAATAGACACCTCCCAAAGTATCTCCTTTCTATTAGTGTGTCACTGCTTTTGCGCTTTTCATGACGTGAAGCTGAGAAATAGTTTTCTCTTTCAAAGACAAAGCAGGTAAAGAATTTGCAAAAATACCAGATTTTTTAAAAATTATAAGAGAACTCTAATTATATCTCTTAACATTTCAAAATTATCCTTTCTACACCAGTGGCCAAAAACAATCTGTAGATGAAATGATATGATAAGAAAGGCAAGAAAGTCACTCTAAATTAATAACTTCATTCTAGTTCTTTATAGTGCTTTTTTAAAAAAAGTCTTTAAATTATTCTTTTCTGAATTCTGCATTTATTTTATTGGTATCTTGACATTAGTTTATTAACATTTTGATGTGATTATTAGTCATTGCTGATTAAATATTAATTAAATGGGAAGGAGTGTGCCGAATAATGCTCTCCATATTTGCTGGTCAGCACTTTACATTTACCTATCTACCTATCTATCTATCTATCTATCTATCTATCTATCTATCTATCTAGTATCATCCCACACAACCAGGTATAATTTTGGTATCAGAGTATTGCACACAGCCTAAAGTCAAAAAACTGTCATTATATCTAAAAACAACTAACTATTGTTGAAAGAAATGGTCACTTTTTAAAATACTACCTCTCAAACGCTGACCCATCTTTGAAAAATCAGTCGTTATCCATTACTTTCTTAAATTTCCTGACTTATTATTAATAACCGGTAAAATCTGAAGTACTGAATAGTTATACATTCCTGAAAAAAATTCTAATTTGCGCTAAACTGGGTAAAAGTATAGGACAATGCTACCAATGCTTGGGTTATATTTCTATACTGTACAGAAATATAACCCAAGTCACAAATACAAGCTACATGTGAAATTTTAAACTTTCTAATAGTTGCTTTTATAAAAAGGGAGAACAGGTGAGATGAATGTTAATAATATATTATTTAAGCAAACATCTAAAATATTATAATCTCCATATAAAACCAATATAAAAGTTACTAGTGAGATTTTACATTATATTTTTCATCCTCAGTCTTCAACATCTGACTTGTATTTTACATTTAAGCACATGTCAGTTTGGCCCAGCCCTATTTCTAGTGTTCAACAGCCACATGTGGCTAGTGGTTACCATATGGGACAGCACAGGTCTAGAACATAAAATATCACCCAAGTCATTTGAGGTTCAGTTCCTTAAAAGTTAAAATGCTGATCCTATAAGTAAGATTAAAAAAATCTATCTCTTGAGCTGTTTGGAAAAGTTAATAGATTGACAGTGTTTTCTGGATTCAAATACTAGGTGCTCCTGAAAAAATGTTTAAATAATCAATAATCATAAGAACTTTTCCAAGCTTCTTCCCAGAGACATTAATTAAGTTGATGATAATATGATTTCAGAGATTAGAAAGCACTGACAAATTTAGCTAATTCTGTTAATCCCATAAGATATTCTTGGAAAAAAATTCTTTGCAGATTTAGTATATCAGCTTGTTGTATTAGAATAATCGAACTGAGAATATCTTACAGAAACCAGCTCTTTGCTGAATTTCATTATAACCAAAATTTGGGGGATGTAAATATACACTGTGGACTGAGTGACTAAACTGAGGAAACCATGAGGTTTTCTAAAGGAGGTTTCATTCCAGTCTCCTAAATTACAGAGATATACTTGCCTTCTTCTGAATGACATTACAGAGAAGAAATAGAGAAAGAAAGGGTATGAATGGTTTATCTCTGCCAATGGGCTGAGTGAAGAAAATGTCCTTTTCTCCCAATTTGCTGTAATATTTAGAAATCATTTTTAGAAAGACTGGCTAGCAGGAATTACAAGTCAATTTTTAATAATTTCCATGGATATCATAATTACAAAGATATTTGGAATAAATAAGGAACTATTATGTGAGCTCACAAACTCATTTATAAGCTTTCTATTTTCAAAAAAATTCGAGACAAGTGTTTCATTTGGCGATTCTGCCTCTTACCATTTATTAATTCTATCAACAGCCCAATGAGATTTCTGAGAACCTATTCTCATTAGACAACTTGAACAAGTCCAAATTGTCAACAATTAACAGTACCAATTTGTGAGTTCAACTGAAAAATTATCTATTATAAAATGGATCAGACTAATAGAAGAACTAGATTTCTACAGGGATGAAAGTGGCTTATGAGATATAGAAGCAAGAGCAACAAATAACTGGTGGTACATTACCGGTATACCATCATTTATTTAATTTACTGAGCCAATAGATATATTTTAGAACTCCTACTATGAGCAAATTGCTTGTCTTAGATGAAGTAGGAACTCAAAGACAAATCGGATGTGAATTCTACATTTAAGGATTTATAATGTAGTGGGTGGAAAAAGACCATAAATAGCTATAATGGAGGCCCAAGAATTTTGAGAGATCTGAAGAAGGGAGATCAGCTTCAAGGGTAGGAGCTGGTATTGTCAGGTAAGTAGACAGAGCAACTTCTCAGGGGAAGTAGATTTGAGCTGGGCCTTGATGAATGGAACGAATTTAGTCTTACAAAAAAGGAGGAGGCATTTAGGTAGAGAAAATGCTAGCAAAGGCAAGACACTTACGAGAACACAGGAAAAAATTGATCTAGAAGTAGTGATATATGTCTATGCATTTTCAAAGATCCTGTTCTGCATGGAAAAAAGTTCTACCACATTAAGGTTTAGCCAGCAAAAGGAAAATAATTTATTTATATCAAATGGGAAAGGAGCTTAGTTAAAATAATATGAATTAGAATTTGATGTTATTAGTAACAAATACAGGCAATTTTTTATCCAGTAAATTTTGGCTTTATATTTTATTGCTGATACTTTGTTTTTATGTTATCTATATCAGATCTATAGATAATTTTCTTAGAGATTTCTTATATTACTTATAAGTTTAGCTTGAACTCGCTCTACCCCTCTCCCAAAATTTGGTAAGTATTCAATTGGTCTTATTCTAATTATTCTATGGCTTGATTATACCTAAGTTATAACTTGTGAGCTTTTTGCATCTTTACTGCATCTTGGCTAGACAGCAGGCAGGTAGGTATTGATTTATTTTTATAATTCATCTTCCTTGCTGGTATCATGGCCCTAATATTTGGGATTCTTTTTTGCTCCCGCAATAATGTCATTTTCCCTGCAATAGGCTAAGACACTTCTTGCCACAGCATACTTTTTTTCTTTTCTCTTTTTTTCCTTCCTCCTTCCCTCCCTCCCTCCCTTTCTATTGAAATATAGTTGATTTGCAATATTATATTAGTTTCAGGTGTACAGCACAGTGATTCAGTATTTTTACAGATTATACTCCATAAAAGTTAATACAAGATAATAGCTATGATTCCCTGTACTGCACAATATATCCTTGCCGCTTATCTATCTTATACACAGTAGTTCGTATCTCTTAATCCCATAACCCTAACTTGCCCCTCTCCCCTTCCCTCTCACCTTTGGTAACCACTAGTTTGTTTCTATATCTGTGAATCTGTTTCTGTTTTGCTATATACATTCGTTCGTATTATATTTAGATTCCACATATAAGTGATATAATAGTTGTCTTTCTCTGTCTGACTTATTTCACTAAGCATAATATTCTCTAGGTCCATTGATGTTGCTACAAATGGCAGAACTTCATTCTTTTTTATGGCTGAGTAATATCCCATAGTATTTATGTATATATATATATGTGTGTGCATATATATATTTATATACCACATCTTTTTATCCATTTGTCTATTGATGGACACTTGATGAACACTTCCATATCCTGGCTTTTGTAAGTAGTGTTGCTATGAACATTGGGGTGCATGTATCTTTTCAAATCATGTATGTTTTCATTTTTTCTGGATATATACCCAGGAGTGGAACTGCTGGGTCATATGGTTGTTCTATTTTTAGTTTTTTGAGAAACCTCCATATTGTTTTCCACAGTGGCTGCCTCAATTTACATTCCCACCAACCCGTACAAGGGTTCCCTTTTCTCAATATCCTCTCCAATGTTTGTGATTTGTAGACTTTTTGATGATAGCCATTCTGACAGGTGTGAGATGACATCTCATTGTTGTTTTGATTTGAATTTCTCTGATAATTAGCAACAGTGAGCATATTTTCATGTAACTGGGAACCTAGCCATCATTGTGATGTGTTTCCAGCTGTTAGCCAGCTGTATGTCTTCTTTGGAAAAATGTCTATTTAGGTCTTCTGCCCATTTTTTGATTAGGCTTTTTGGTTGTTGTTATTGAGTTGTATGAGCTGTTTATATATTTTGGATATTAGTCCCTTGTTGGTCATATCATTTGCAAATATTTTCTCCCATTCAGTAGGTTGTCTTTTCATTTCGTGGATGATTTCCTTTGTTGTGCAAAGCTTTTAATTTTAATTAGGTCCCATTTGTTTATTTTTGCTTTTATTTATTTTGCCTTAGGAGACAGATCCAAAAAATATTGCTACAATTTATATCTATGAGTGTTCTTCCTATGTTCTCTTCTATGAGTTTTATGGTCTCAGGACAGACACTGGTTTTAGATTGTTGAGATATGTATTGGTGACGGATGCCTTTTGTGCCCCCATGTCACATCCCCTCAGCCTGCCTCTAACTTAAGCAACAAGCTATGGTGGATAGTTTCTATGCATAGCACCACAGCCCTAACTCAAGTGCCTACCAGGTCTCTCTGCTTTTATAGTTTAGGATTTTTGCAAGCAAAGGACCATTCAGCCAGGAGCAGGGCGTGTGGAATTGCAGGGGAATTAACACCTCTGGGAGGAAACCTCGACTAGTGGAGGTGATGGACAAGCCTCAGCCATCATCTTCCCTCCATCATATGTGGAGGGAAGTTCTAAGGTCATGGGGGCTCAGAGAGTCCCTAACTGTACAGAACCACAGCTGTCCACAACATTAATAGCTCACTACCGCACCCTTTACTGGCTTTGTCTTTTTCCCTGTCTCACTCTCCAGCCCCCTCACTCCTGCTTCTGGGTATCACCTCCCAAATAAATCATCTGTACCCAAGTCCTTGTTTGGGGCTCAGTTTTGTGAAAGAACCAAATATCACCATTCCCATAAAAAAGTAGGTACTTTTTAAAGAAAATCAAGGTTGAGTAACAAAATGACTAAAGAACTTAGCCCCTCAGAAGAAAGCTGAGATGAGAAAGCCTGAGTCCCACTGCGTGAATGGATTGTAACTAAAGGGCTAATTTATAAATCAGTTGTTTTAAACCTGGAATATATTTCCTAATGGAAACACATCACAATGATGCCTCGGTTCCCAGTTAACAGAAATGAATTAAGCTTGTGAATAACTTAAAATATTAAGTAGTAGATGTAATTTAATTTATCCTGTTTTCTGGAATCACACTGTACTAGTTAGCTGAGGCTACTATAACAAAATACCAAAGACTGTGTGACTTAAACAACAGAAATGTATTTTCTCACTGTTTTGGGGGCCAGAAGTCCAAGACCAAGGTGTCGGCATTGTTGGTGTCTTCTGAGGCCTCTCTCCTTGGCTCATAGATCCACCTTTCCCCCGTGTATTCACATGTTCTTCCCTCTGTACATGTCTGTGTCCAAATCTCCTTTTCCTATAAGGACACCAGGCATATTAGATTAGGGCTCCAAATGATCTCATTTGATTTAATTATCTCTTTTACAACCCCATCTCCAAATATATTCACATTCTGAGGTACTTGGGGTTAGGATTTCAACACATGAATTTGGGGGTAGGGACACAGTTCAGCCCATAACACATATTTATCTCTAAATTTTTAGTTACAAAGTATTTGATACATGTAAATAAATAAACAGCAATGAAATCACACTTCAGCTTAACAATTAGAGCATTATAGATACCTTTGAAACCACCTGCGTTCTCCTTCTTCTCCTATCTTCCTCTTTCCCCTCAAGAAGTAAATACTATCCTGAATTTTGTTTACCAACTACTTGCTTTTTAACAGATTTATCACATATAAATGTATAATTAAGCAATACATTGTGCTTTTTTGAGCTTTATAAAAATAGCATCATTTGGTATATAGTTTTATATGATTTTTCCCTCTAAACAGTATTTGTCTAAGATTTATCCATACTGAAGCAAGTAGGTAAGGTTCATTCATTTCACTACGGCATAATATTCCACTAAGCGACTATACATATACATATCTATTCATTCTCCTATTGAGAGCATTTAACTTGTTTCCAGGTCTTTTGTTATTAATTATGCTGCTCTTGTTGTACGTATTTCTTTCATGTGTGTAAGACAGATGCTCTGTACCCAGGAGTGGAATTGCTGGGTTATAAGGAATGTGATTACTCACCAGAACAAGAGAGTTACCAAATTGTTTTCAGAGTAGTAGTGCCAGTTTATGTTCACACCAACAGTGTCTAAGATCCCTTTGATGTTTTGTACTGTGGCCAATACATGACATTGTCAGGCTTGTAAATTTATGCCAATGATGTTATGATGTCAAATGATAGCAAATTATTTATAATTTACATTTTCCTAACAACTAATAATTGTTATGAACCTCTTTTATTATGTTTATGAGATATACATGTTTTCTCTTCTATGAAATACCTGTTTTCTTTTTTTTTTTTTTTTGGTCCATTTTTCTTCTGAATCTTCTTTTGTCTTTATTTACAAGAGTTTTTCTGTACCTATTTTCTAATCTTTTCTGCCTACTTGTTGAAAATATCTTATTTCAGTTTGTAGTATCTTTTTATTTCCTTTATGTGTATTTTGATGAACAGAGATTCTTAATTTTAATGTGGTTAAACTTAGCAGTCTCTTCCTTTATAATTATTATTTTTTGTGCATTGCTTGAAAAATTCTTCCCAATCCTGAGGTCATAGTTTTCTCCTAAACTTTTTATCTTATGGATATTTCTTTTTATGTCTTAAGAAATTCTTTCCTATGATGTCACAAATATATTTTCTCTAAAATGTTTATGGTTTATCCTTCACACTTATGTTTATCTCTTCAGTAATGGACTTCTGCATATGGCATAAGGTAGAAACCTAATTGCATTTTCCTTCCACATGGATAATCAATTATTCTATCAATGTTAGAATAAAGACACCACTAAGTTTTTGTACCTATTGCTAAGTATTCCTGTTAAATCTGAAACTTTAGAAAGAGGAGGAGGTATATATGCAGTCATAAGCATAAAAATATATCAACAGTCAGAAGCCATTCAGTCTTTTTGTTAGTTGAACAGCTAGTGGAGGTTATGAAAAAGAAGGAAGAATGATTTCCACTGCAGAGAACTTTCAATGCTATATTGAAAGGGAGAGGGTAGAAGAAAGGAAAAAACAAAAAGGAAATGCGTGTCCAGTTAGGGTGAAGACAGTGAGATGTATCCTAACTAGGAATCATTTATAATGTACAGGATATTCATAAGCCTGAATGTGGAATCAGAAACCATCTGACCTTAACTTTAAAATATATATGTTTTTAAGAAGACCTTTATTTATTGTCTACTTTAATTCCTTCATCTTGTCAGATATACATGGAAGAAACAGAGATATGAAGTGACTACCCAAAAGATACACGGTGGGTTAGGGGCAAAGCTGTGATTATAGTTTAAGTCAGACTTGTGAGGGTAGTAGCCCTATAGCCAAATAAAAATGACAGGGATATACATTATTTGTTTTTATCCATCAACACAGTTTGAAAACTTTTTTGACTTTTCTTTATTTGCTAAATGTATAGAAATGCAAACCCTAGCATAATGTAAAAGATACATTTTGAAAATTTTATTCTTTATGCCTCTACCAAGAAGGAACTTTAAGCCTAAAGATAATTTCTATCATATTCTTAGCATGAGTGGATTTCGTCTTTTAAAGCTTATCAGTTGGCTTCAGTGTGGAAAACATAAGCAATAAAATATTTCTCTCTTGATAAACAAGTTGAACATTCTCACTGCTGGTTAGCATGAATAGTTTTGTTTGGCTACTGACAGATAATAGTTTGAGGATACCATAAAAGAGTAACCAAAAAACACATGTTTAGCTTCACTAGACTTCTTTTATAGCTGATAAAACGTTACAAAGCTCACAAGCTATGATCCATGTATTTATGACTTGAGGTTCTATAACTTTATTTTCTCTGGTGGACAAAACACACAATAGCTGTAATAATTTTTCTTATAGATAGAATTTTCATTCTTTGACAAAGATGTACCGTTGTGGGTTATAGCACTTGACTGCCCGGAAATTATTTCTCAGCCTACTATCTACAAAAGCAACTTTTACTTTATAGATATGCATCAGGAACTTGGAACTCTGGAGGGAGGTTCTTCCTTTCTTCTTTAAAACAAAATTGTTCTGCAAATAACTTCTTAGGTTTATGAAGTACTGTTCAAGTTATTTCTTAATTTTTTGCATCCTTAAAACTTGACTCTATCTTAACATTGTCGCTATATCAAAAGATGGACCAAAACCACAAAGTGAGACCAGATTATTTTATAGGAAAGTGAAATACAGCAAAGGGAATGTTATTGGTAAGAATTTATCTTTAAATAAAGATTATAATAAGAGCTTTAAATACAAATTTAAAATAGTCTCATAGGTGCCTGGCAAGATGGCAGAGCAGGAAGACCTTGAGCTCACCTCCTCTCATAGTCACACCAAAATTACAACTATTTACAGAGCAACTGTTGATGAATGATACTGGAATCTAGCAGAAAAGATCTTCTATTATACAACTAAAGATATAAAGAAGGAAACACAATGATGAGACAGGTAGGGGTTAAGACCCATACCCTCGAGTGGGCGATACACAAACAGGAGGACAATCAAAACTGCAGATGTTTTCCCCAAGGAACAATGGGTCTCTGCAGCCCAGGGGTGCTTCACCAGGACGACAAGCCCCTAGAACGTTTGGCTTTGAAGGCCAGATGGACTTACTTTTGGAGACATAGAGGGCTGTGGGAAATAGAGAAATCTCACGTGCTCCAGGATCCAAGGTAGAAGCAGTAATTTGAAAGGATCCTGGGTCAGACCTACCTTTTCATCATGGAGAGCCTTCCAGACAGGCAGGAGGCAACTGGAGCTCACCTTGGGGACATGACACCGGTGGCAGCTATTTTTGGGAGCTTGTTCCACCATGTGGACTCTCTTGCTGGTAAGCGTCATTTTGGAATCCTCCCTCTAGGTTAATACTAGGACCCAACTCTGCCCACCAGCCTGTTGGCACCAGTACTCAGATGCCTCAGGCCAAGCAGCTAGAAACACAGCACCATCTACCAACAGGCCTTCTGCCTTAAGACCCCCTGAGCCCACAGCTGCCCCAGGACATAGCCCTGTTCACCATAGGGACCAAGACCCAGCAGCACATACCAGTGCAACAGCACTAGCCCCAGAACCCCCAGGGCCCTGCAGCCAGAGACCTCAGGACCCAGCTCTGCCCACCAGTGGGCAGGCACCACCCCTAGGACCCCCTGCTCCCTGGCCATATCCACCAGCGAGCTGGCACTAGCCTCAGGACCAGCCTCACCCACCAGTGGATAGAAATTAGCCCTAGGACCCCCTGGGCCCCAGCCCCACCAATGAGCAGGTGGACACCAGGACAACTGCAACCCCACAGCCTGTCATGACAGGACTCAGCCCATCCACCAGCAGGGTGGCATCAACCCTGGGACCACCTAGGCTCCAGTCCTGCTCACCATCAGGCCAACACCAACTCTGAGATACCTTGGACCCCTCAGCCAGCCATCCCAGGATTCAGCCTCAACCGCTAACAGGCTGACACAAGCTTTGGAACACCCTGCATCCTGCAGCCAGCCATGTCAGGAATAGGTCTCACCCACAAGAGGGCCAACACCAGCTCTAGGACCCCCAGGGCCTGCAGCCAGAGACCCTAGGATCCAGCTCTGCCTGCCAGTGGGCTGGCACTAACACCAGGACTTGGCTTCACCCATTGGTGGGCAGGTACCAGGCCCAGGATCTCCTGGGCCCTGACACCACCCATCAGCAGGTAGACAGCAACCCCAGGACAACCACAGCCCTTCACCCTCCCTTGTCAGGACCCAGCCAACGCACCAGCAAGCTGGCACCAGACCCAGGATGCCATGGGTCCTGGCCCTACCAAACAGCAGGCCAACACTAGCTCTGAGATACCTTTGACCCCTCAGCCAGCTGCCTAGGATCCCGCCCTATTTACCAATGGGCCAGTACCAGCTTTGGGACACGCTAGAACCTGTAGCTAGTCATATTAGGAATTGACCCCATGCACCAGCAGGCCGACACTAGATCTGGGAATCCTGGCCTCACAACCACCCACCCCAGAACCTGATTCTGCCTACCAGTGGGCCAGCACTAGTCCTGGGTTCCCCCAGGGTTCCATAGCCAGCTACCTCATGACCCAGCCCTGCCAACCAGTGGCCAGTAGCCTCTGCACAAGGCAGGGCTGGCTACCAACTGGACCAGGGGCCAGCCATGCCTACCAGACTGCAAACAGTAGTCAGCCAGCCACAACAGAGGGACCCACACATTCCAAATAGGGAGTACCACTAGAGAATATAGCTCTGATGACTGCTAAGATGCATAGGATGTCTCCTACAAAAGGCCACTTCTCCAAGTTGGGAAATGTAACCAACCTACGAGATACATAGGAATAAAGTCAGCAAATTAGGTAAAAAGAGATGACAGAGGAACATATTTCAAAGGAAGGAATAAGACAAACCCCCAGAAGAACTACATAAAATGGAGATGGTAATGATTATAAAGATTATCAGAGACTCAGAGAAGAATGAATACAGTGAGAAGTTTAACAAAAAGTTAGAAAATATAAAGAAGAAGCAAAAAGAGCTGCAGAATACAAAATTGAAATGAAAAACTACACTAGAAGGAATCAATATAGATTATAAGATACAGAGGAATAAGAATGGATCATTAAGCTGGAAGGCAGAGTAGTAGAAATCACTGAAGCTGAACAGAAAAAAAGAAAAAAACAACAAAAAGAAATTAGGACAGTTTAAGAAATCTCTGGGACATCAAGCATACTAACATTCACATTATAGGGATCCCAGAAGAGAGAAAGAAAGGGGCAGAGAACATATTTGAACATAATAGCTGAAAACTTCCCTAACCTACGAAAGAAAACAGATATCCAGGTCCAGGAAGCACAGAGAGTCCCACACAGGATCAACCCAAAGAGGACCAAACCAAGACATACTGTAATTAAAGTGGCAAAAGTTAAAGAGAGGATATTAAAAACAGCAAATTACATACAAATTACATACAAGGGAACTCTCATAAGGCTATGATCTGACTTTTCAGCAGAAACTCTGAAGGCTAGAAGTGGATGGCACAATATATTTAAAGCAATGAAAGGGAAAAATCTAAAACCAAGAATACTCTATCTGGAAAGGCTTTCATTCAGATTTGATGGAGAGATCAAAAGTTTTACAGACAAGCAAAATTTAAGAGTTCAGCACCACCAAATCAGCTTTATAAGAAATATTACAGGAACTTTTGTAAGTGAAAAAGGAAAGGACACAACTACAAATGTGAAAATTACAAAAGGAAAAAGCTCATCAGTAAAGGCAAATGTACAGTAAAGGTAGTAAATCAACCACATATAAAGTTAGTAGGAAGGTTAAAAGACAAAGGTAGTAAAATCATCTATAGCTGCAATGAGTAGTTAAGGGATACACAAAACACAAATGTATAAAATATGATGTCAAAAACAGCAATCATGGGTGAGGGGAGTAAAAATGTTCAATCCCTGGTTGGGGAACTAAGATCGTACATGCCACAGGGCAACTAAGCCTGCACACTCTACAGCCTGTGCACCACAACTAGAGAGCCCATGTGTTGCAACTACTGAGCCCATGTGCTCTGGAGCCCGCATGCCACAACTAGAGAGGCTGCACACTGCAACTACTGAGCCTGGGCACTCTGGAGCCCATGTGCCACAACTAGAGAGAAGGCTGTGCGCCACAATGAAAGATCCCACATGCCGCAATGGAGATCCCACATGCTGCAACTAAGACCCGATCCAGCCAAATAAATAAATAAATAAATGAATGAATAAATAAATGAATGAATACATGAATAAATATTTTTTTTAAAAAAAGAAAAAGTGAAAGAATTTCACAGAGCTTAAGATCAAGAGCCTAAGAAAGAAATCTGCCCAAAAGATGTTTTGAAAGGCAAGGAGGAAGCTTATCTATGAAAAAGCTAAGCACTATCACAAGGAATACAGGCAGACTGAAATTTGAATGGCTAGGATGGCAAGAAAAGCCGGCAACTTCCAGGTACCCACAGAATCAAAATTGGCATTTGTCATCAGTATCAGAGGTATCAACGGTGTGAGCCCAAAAGTTTGAAAGGTGTTGCAGCTCTTTCACCTCTGTCAGATCTTCAATGGCACCTTTGTAAAGCTCAACAAGGCTTCAATTAACATGCTGAGAATTGTGGAACCATACATTGCATGGGGGTACACAAAACCGAAGTCAGTAAATGAATTGATCTACAAGCATGGTTTTGGTAAAATCAACAAGAAGCAAATTGCCCTGATGTATAATGTGTTGATTGCTTGATCTCTTGGCAAACATGGCATCATCTGCATGGAGGATCTGATTCATGAGATCTATACTGTTGGAAAACTTTTCAAAGAAGTAAACAACTTCTGTGGCCCTTCAAATTGTCTTCTCCATGAGGCAGAATGAAGAAAAAGACTACCCATTTTGTAGAAGGTGGAGATGCTGGCAACAGGAAAGACCAGATCAACAGGCTTATTAGAAGGATGAACTAAGGTATCTACCATGATTATTTTTGTAATCTAGTCAGTTAATAAACAGTGACTGTTTTCAAATTGAAAAAAAATTTCACAGAGTGGCTGAATGGATACAAAAACATGATCCATATATATGCTGCCTTACAAGAGACTCACTTCACATCTAAAAATACACACAGGCTGAAAGTAGTGGATGGAAAAGGTATTCCATGCAAATGAAAATGAAAAGAAAGCCAGGGTAGCAATATTTATATTAGACAAAATGACTTTACAACAAAGACTGTAACAAGAGATAAAGAAGGATATTACCTAATAATCAAGTGATCAATCCAAGAAGAAAACATAACAATTTAAAATATACATGCACTCAACATAAGAGCACCTAAATACATAAAGCATATATTAACAGACACAAAGGGAGAAATTGACAGCAACACAATAATAGTAAGGGCCTTTAACAGCCCCACTTAAATCAATGGACAAATCATCCAGATAGAAAATTAATAAAGAAACACTGGCCTCAAATAACACATTAGACCAAATGGATTTTATACACATATATAGACCATTCTATCAAAAAGCAGTAGAGTACACATTCATTTCAAGTGCACATGGAACATTCTCCAGGATAGATTACATGTTAGGCAACAAAACAAACTCTCACTAAATTTAAGAAAACTGAAGTTATATCAAGTATCTTTTCTGACCACAAGTCTATGAGACTAGAAATCAACTACAATGAAAAAACTGCAAAAAACACAAACACATGGAGCTAAACAATATGCTACTAAACAACCAATGGATTACTGAAGAAATTTAAAAAGAAATTTAAAAATACCTGGAGACAAATGAAAATGGAAGCACAAAGATCCAAATCCATGGGAAGCAGCAAAAGCAGTTCTAAGAGGGAAGTGTATAGAAATATAAGCCTAAGAAATCTCAAGTAAACAACCTAACCTCACAACTAAAGGAACCAGAAAAAAGAAAACACAAAACCCAAAGTTAGAAGATATAGAAGAAATCTAAGTGTCCATTAATAGATGAATGGATAAAGAAGATGTAGAATATGGAATGGAATACTACTCAGCCATTAAAAAGAATGAAATGTCATTTGCAGCAGCATGTATGGACTTGAAAAGTATTATGCTAAGTGAAATAAGTCAGAGAGAGAAAGACAAATACTGTATGATACCACTTATATGTAGAATCTAAAAAAACACAACCAACTAGTGAATATAACAAAAAAGAAACAGGCTCACAGGTATAGATATCAAATTAGTGGTTACCAGTGGGGAGAGGCAAGAGGGAAGGGGCAATACAGGGGTAAGGGATTAAGAGGTACAAACTATTATGTATAAAATAAACTACAATGATATATTGTACAATACATGGAATATAGCCAATATTTTATAACTACAAATGGAGTAAAATCTTTAAAAATTTTGAATCACTACATTGTTCATGTGTAACTTATCTAATATTGTATATTAACTATACTTCAATTAAAAAATAGGATTAAAAAAGGGGGTCCTTGTTTGTGGAAGTTTCAGTGCTCCAATAAAATGCAATACAACTTTGATTAAAAGATCTGAAATGATGTCCTGTCCCCATTGGCCACAAATTGAGCTTTGAGGTTAGAGTCACAACATTTCCCTGGCAAATCCTTCAAATACCTAGTCACCATTTGAAAGAAAAACTGTTCTAAATGTAATGTTATACATTATGGTAATATCAAACCTTCCTTCTGTTAAAAACAAAACAAAACAAAAAACCCAAAGTTAGTAGAACAACAACAGCAATAAAATTAAAGATCAAGGCAGAAATAAATGAAATAGAGACTAAAAAAATTAGAAAAGATCAATGAAACTAAGATCTGGTTCTTCAAAAAGATAAGCAAAATTTATAAATATTCAGTCAGTCTAAACAAGAAAAAGGAGAGCCCATATCAATAAAATTAGAAATGAAAAAGAAGTTACAACTGATGCTCAAGAAATACAAAGGATTATAAGAGATTACTATGAACAATTATATGCCAATAAAATAGACAACCTAGAAGACATGAACAAATTCCTAGAAATGTATAATCTCTCAAGACTGAACCAGGAAGAAATAGAAAATACAAACAGACTAATTACCAGTAATGAAAATGTCAGTAAACAAACAAACAAACAAACAAAAAACCCTCCCAACAAACACAAATCCAGGAAGAGTTTCACAGGTGAATTATACCAAACATTTGAGAAGAGTTAACACCTATCCTTCTCAAACTATTTCAAAGAATAGCAGAGGAAGGAATGTTTCTTAACTCATTATATGAGGCCAGCATCACCTGATACCAAAATCAGACAAAGATATCACAAAAAAGGAAATGACAGGCTAATACCACTGATCAATATAGACTCAAAAATACTCAACAAAATATTAGAAAACTGAATTCAACAATATATTAAAAGGATCATACATCATGATTAAGTGGGATTTATCCCAGGGATACAAGGATGATTCAATATCCACAAATCAATGTGATACACCACATTAACAAAATGAAGAATAAGAATCGTATGATCTCAACAGATGCAGAAAAAAAAACATCTGACAAAATTCAACATTCATTTATGATAAAACCCTCCAGAAAGTGGGTATAGAGGGAACATGCCCAACATAATAAAGGCCATTATGATAAGCCCATAGCTAACATCATACTCAAGATGAAAAGCTGAAAGCATTTTCTCTAAGATTGGGAGCAAGACAAGGATGCCCACTCTCACCACTGTAATTCAACATAGTATAGGAAGTTCTAGTCACAGCAATCAGATGAGAAAAAGAAATAAAAGGAATCCAAACTGGAAGGGAAGAAGTGAAACACACTGTTTGCAGAAGACATGATACTATACATAGGAAATCCTAAAGATGCCACCAAAAAACTATGAGAGCTTGTCAATGAATTTGGTGTAGTTGCAAGATACACAATTAATATACAGAAATCTGTTGCATTTTTATACACTAACAATGAACTAGAAGAAAGAAAAATTAAGAAAATAATCCAGTTTACCATCACATCAAAAAGAATTAAAGAACCTAGAAATAAATCTAAGGAAGTAAAAAACCTGTACTCAGAAAACTATGAGACACTGATGAAAGAAATTGAAGATGACACAAACAGATGGCAAATTACACTGTGTTCATGGATTAGAAGAATTACTATTGTTAAAATAACCATACTACCCAAGGCGATCTACAAGTTCAATGCAATCCTTATCAAAATACCAATGTCTTTTTTCACAGAACCAGAACAAATAATTTAAAATTTTATATGGAAACACAAAAGAGCCCAAATAGCTACAACAATCTTGAGAAAAAAGAATAGAGCTGGAGGAATCCTGTCCCTGACTTCACACTATACCACAAAGCTACAGTAATCAAAACAGTATGGTATTGGCACAAAAGCAGATATATAGCTCAATGGGACAGAATTGAGAGCCTGTAAATAAACTCATATACTTATGGTCAATTAATCTATGACAAAGGAGGCATGAATATACAGTAAGGAAATGACAGTCTCTTCAATAAATGGTGCTGGGAAAACTGGACAGCTACATGTAAAAGAATGAAATTGGAACATTTTCTTACACATATACAAAAATAAACTCGTAATGGATTAAAGACCTAAATATAATACCAGAAACTTTAAAACTCCTAGAATTCAACATAGGCAGAAGAGTCTTTGACATGAACTGTAGCAATATTTTTTTTGGATCTGTCTCCTAAGGCAAAACATATAAAAGCAAAAATACACAAATGGGACCTAATGAAACTTAAAAGCTTTTGCACAGCATAGGAAACTATCCACAAAATGAAAAGACAACCTACTGAATGGGAGAAAATATTTCCAAATGATATGACCAACAAGCAGTTAATAGCCAAAATATATAAACAGCCCATACAACTCAACATCAAAAAAACAAACAACTTGATTAAAAAAATGGGTAGAAGAACTGAATAGACATTTTTCCGAAGAAGACATACATATGGCCAACTGGCACATGAAAAGATGCGCAACATTGCTAATTATTAGAGAAATGTAAATCAAAACCACAATGAGATACCGTGTCACATCTGTCAGAATGGCCATCACCAAACAGCCCACAAATAACAAATGTTGGCGAGGATGTGAAGAAAAGGGAGCTCTTGTACACTGTTGATGGGAATGTAAATTGGTGCTTCTGCTATGGAAAACTTTACGGAAGTTTCTCAAAAAACTAAAAATAGAGCTGCCATATAACCCAGCAATTCCACTCCTAGATATATATCCAAAAAAAAAAGAAAACACTGATTTGAAAAGATACATGCACTCCAATATTCATAGCAGTATTATTTACAATTGCCAAGATATGGAAGCAAGCTGATTGTCCATCAACAGACAAATGGATAAAGAAGATGTGGTACATATATACAATGGAATATTACTTAGCCATAAAAAAGAATGAAAATTTTGCCATTTTTAACAATATGGATGAATTTGAAGCACATTATGCTAAATGAAATAAGTCAGAGAAAGACAAATACTATATGTTATCACTTATATGTGGAATATAAAAAACAAAACAAATGAATATAACAAAACAGAAACAGACTCACAGATATAAATTAGTGATTACAGTGGGGAAAGGGAAGCGGGAGGGGCAAGATAGGGATTAAGAGGTACAAACTACTGTGTGTAAAATAAATAAGCTACAAGGATATATTGTACCACACAGGGAATATAGCCAATATTTTATAATAGCTTTAAATGAAGCATAACTTATAAAAATTTTGAATCATTATGTTGCACACCTAAAACTATTATAATACTGTAAATCAACTATAATTCAATAAAAACTAAAATAAAATGCAAAAAAGAAGTCTTGTAATCCTACTTAAAATTTTTTTGTTCTCACTAAATTAAAAAAAATGTCCTAAACTTCATTGAAGTGTAATTTACATACAATAAATGCATTCATTTTAAGTGAACAGTTTGGTGAGTTTTGACAAATAAGTACAACCATGTAACCACCACAATCAAGATACAGAACATTTCCAACATCCCCAAGATTCCCTTGTGTTTTTCTTTAGTTTGTCCCTCCCCTCCTCACTAGACCCAGACAACCAGTGATCTTTCTATCACTACAGATTAAATTTGTCTCTTTTAGTGTTTCATATATATGAATCAAAAGGTTTATACTCTTTTGTATCTAAAGTCTTTCACTCAGTGTAATGTTTTTGATATTTATTCAGTTGTTGAATGTAGCAGACGTTCAGTCCTTGTTATTGCTAAGGAGTATCTCATTGTATGGATATCATTATTTGTCCATTTACCTGGGGATGGACAGTGGGTTGTTCTGATTTGGAGCTATTAAAACTGTGTACAAGCCCCTGTGTCCTTGCCTTTTAAAGTAAAAAGCTGACTCAAGAATTAATGATTTGGAAACGTGAAGATGTAGAAGCAAAGAATAGCTGTTGGGCTGGGGAACTGGTCACAATTTAGACCATAAATATGCCACAGAGCAGAATCACCGAACTCACACTTCCCTGAGAGATATAAAGGCCTGACACACATTCCTAAATTGTTTTAATAGGAAGCAGACACCCACCAGATGAAAACTGCTGACTGCAAGAACACAGACCCTAGACTGGTTGGAAGCAGAAGGTTGACGATGCTGATTCCCAATTACCTCACCACCAACTAATCAGAAGAATGTCTTCAAGCCGATCATGCCCAGCCCTTGAACCACTACTCCCCTCACTACCTGCTTCAGGATGGGGACACACGGTCTTGAGGACATTAGACTGCTGTGGCCCCCTTTGCCTGGCAAAGCAATAAAAGCTATCCTTTTCTGCTTCACCCAAAACTCTGTCTCCAAGATTCGATTTGGTGCCAGTGTACAGAGGCCAGGTTTGGCAACACTATTATGAATAAATCTATGAAACTTCATAAACAAATCTTTGTGTGGACCTGTTTTTATTGCTGTTGGGTGAATATCTAAGGATGGAATTGCTGGGTCATTTGGTAAATGGATGTTTAACTTTATAAGAAACTGCCCAAGTGTCTCCTACAGTGATTGTACCACTGTACATCCCCACCAACAATGTATGAGAATTCCTATTCCATATATTTGCTTATACTTAGTATTATTAGTTTAAAATTATTTTACCTATTCTGATGGGCTTGTGCTATGTCTCACTGTGGTTTTAATTTGCATTTCACTAATAATTAAGAGCATTTTTTATTTCCTTATTTGCTATCTATTTTCTTTTATGAAATTTCTGTTAAAATATTTGCCTAATTTTAACTAGATTGCATATGTTCTTATTATTCAGTTTTAAGAGTTCTTTATATTCTGGATATAGTCCTTAGTTAGAGATACTTATTACAAATATTTTCTCTCTGTTTGTGGTATTTTATTTTTTTATTGGTGTCTGTCATTGAGCAGAAGTTTAAATGTTGATAATGTCCAATATACCATTTTTTTTGTCTTTTATGGTTTGTACTTTTTTTGTCCTAAGAAATTTTCAACAACCTTAAGGTTGCAAAGTTTTTTCTTACGTTTTCTTCCAGAAGTTTCATCATTTAGAGTTCATATTTAGTACTATGGTTCATTTCAAACTATTGCTGTGTATCACATGAGGATCAAGACTCAGTTTTTCTCAATATAGCTGTCTAGTTGTTCCAATACTATTTGTTGAAAAGACTATCCTTTCCTCATTGAATTACCTTCATGCCGTGTAGAAAATTAATTGAGGTTATATTATGTGAGTCAATTATTGTACTCCATTTTGTTCCCTTGATTTATTTCTCTATCCTTATGTCAAATATCACATTGTCTTGATTACTGCAGCTTTATAATAAGTCTTGAAACCAGATAGTATAAGTTCTTCAACGTTGTTCTTTTTAAAAAATTCTTTTGGTTATTTTTAGTTCTTTGCATTTCAATATGAATTTTATATGAGTCTGTCAATTTTCAACAAAAGCCTGGGGGGTTCTGATTGGAACTGCATTAAATCTATTGATCAATGCTGACCAATGGGATACAATGTGTCTTAGTCCATTAAGGCTACTATAAAAAAATAGCACAAACTGGGTGTCTTATAAACAGCAAAAATCTGTTTCTCACTGTTCTGGAGGTTGGAAGTTTGAGATCAAGTTGCCTGCGTATTTAGGTTCTGTGTTTGTTGAGGGCCTGCATCTGGTTTATAAAAAGTAGTATTCTAGCTGTAACTTCACATGTCAGAACAGGCAAGGAAGCTTTCTCAAGCTACTTTTATAAGGGCACTAATCTCATTCATAAGGGCAGAGCCCTCATGACCTAATCACCTTGAAAGGCCCCACTTCTTAATACCATCACATTAGGGGATAGGTTTCAACCTATGAATTGGGGGAAACACAAACATTCAGATCATAGTACCATCCAAGATAAAATATGAGGCACATACATAATTTAACTTTTTCTGGTAGCAACACCAAAAAAGTAAAAATAAAACACCTGACTGGTAACATGGCTCTAGACAACTCCAGACCAAAAATCTTTCATCTATATAACTCAAAAATCAAAAGGAGATCCTGACAATTTACAATTAGACCCTACTAAGAGGTCCTCTGGTCCAGCTTAAGTCACCAATTTGTGTTGGGACAATCACTGTAGCCCCAGGGATGGGGCAGTATGTTGGGCTCAGTATGCGTCAGGGACCCACCCAGCTTTTGGCTAGGGAAGTGGTATACTAATGGCAGTTCCCACTAGAAACATATGGATGGATTAGGGAAGGAGAAATTCCACAAAAGAAGGGGATATTTCTATTAGGATAATGTAATACAGGGCAGGGTATTAGCTTAACAAATCAGCTGCTGTACAGTATGTCATGCAAGCATTTCTAGAAACTGGGATTTTTGGGGTTCCTCTTTTTTTAAAAAGGAAGCTTTAGGGGCAAAGTGGTGTTGATTTGAAGGGTTATCCACTTTCCCTTTAGACTTAAGAGATCTGACTTCTTCAACTATGCAAGATATAGAATTAGAAGCACTTTCAATTCTACAGCCAAACTCATTCCTATAGAGGTAGAAGATCTGGTTCAGTTCTCAATGAACAAATACTCAAGCCAAAGATTATTTAAATAACAACAATCATATTTCAGATACACCACATGAACTGTTATGTACTCATAAGCTACCCATTTCTAGAAATAATTCTCAATTTGAATTTGCATTTTAAAAATGCCACAAGACCTTATAATGCTACAACAGGGTTTAGTTCTTCAGAGAAACTCATATCGCCCAAAGGCTGCCAAGCTCCAGGTCAAAGAATATATGACTTTGAAGACTGAACTCTTAATTTAAAATTCCTCTTTAATTCATGTCAGATTACACCATAATACAAGAAAAGAGAGAGGCTGCGTATGTTGTCAAATTTAATGGCAAAAGTTACATAGATTTGGCTAATTAAATAATAAGTGGATTCTGACTTATATTGAGGGGAATGTCAGAATTCATCAGTGTGAGTGTTATTTGACAGGGGTGATAAATCCTGTTCTCTAGGGTTGATATTTTTCATTACCCTTGTGCATCCTAGGGCATTTCAAATATACTGAGAGGGCTGAATTAGCAGCAGCCTGATTTACTGATACCTTTAGGGTGGCCACTCTAATTAGCACATATCTGAGATCTTTAAAGAGCTTAAACTGGATTCACGCAAAGTGAAAAGAGATGGCAAAGATAACAGTATGTGATTATATGCATATATAGAATATTATAGATGCTTCATATAAAAGGAGATGCTGATGGAGGCTGGAGTGGGATAAGAGAGCAAAATGGTTATATTGAGAGAGTTTCTAAAAATGAGGAAAATTGAGACAAACTATTTTCAGGTCTTACAATTCACTGCCAAAACCTCAAATAACTGAATTTCAACTAGCCAATGAAAACATTTTACAGTAAATCATTGATTTGGAACCTAAATTTCCCAAGGAAGTGAACATACAGAGATATTTTATATTTATGGACTTCTGATCATTCTTTTTTTTTTTTTTTTGCGGTATGCGGGCCTCTCACTGTTGTGGCCTCTCCCGTTGCGGAGCACAGGCTCCGGACGCGCAGGCAGGCTCAGCAGCCATGGCTCATGGGCCCAGCCGCTCCACGGCATGTGGGATCTTCCCGGACCGGGGCACGAACCCGTGTCCCCTGCATCGGCAGGTGGACTCTCAACCACTGCACCACCAGGGAAGCCCCTGATCATTCTTGTAGTTCCCCATTTCCTCCCTCTATGATATTTTCCTACTGTCATCACCTCCACTTTCCTCCAGACCCCACATCCTGAATCTGCTGTGACAGACCACATACTAGCCTGCAGGAAATGTTATAAGCTCATTTATTCTTAATACAAAAATGCAGAAATTTAAGATAAGAGAAGAAGAAATACCATGTTATTAGTGTTGGGGCCCTCTGCTCATGTAACCTTGGCCTTTATGAAGTCACAGGGACAATCCAGTAAAGACTAACTAATCTGATTTACAGAATCCAAGGAAACCTACTGATCTCATGGTGTACAATGGAATCATGATAAATATGATGTAACACATCACGCTGAGCTCTCAGAAATTTCACAAAACTTTATATATTCTCTTTCCCCATTGAAACAGTTTTCACTTTGCCACACTGTTTAGCCTTCTTCTCAACATTATCAAGAATGGAAGAAGATGCTTGCAAGTAAGAACTTCACTTGCAATTGGAAGGTGATTGTCTTTAGTAGCCCCATTTGCTGAAGACTTGCAGATGGTGACCTCTGATAATTCCAGCCAATCCACACTTAAAGGCTGAAGGACTCCAGTAACTGGGGTCCAGTGATACCATTCAGGTCATATGTGTTTTGCCTATTATCCAGCACAAATAAAGTGAAGACCAAGAATATATTGGTACTCTATAGCAGATATGCTAAATCATAAAGAATATAGGTTGTTAATGAAAATGCAGCATGTTTAAATGCCAGCAGTAATTGACATTATCTGTAAAGGGCAAAGGACTGAGGGCATTATTTAGAGTATAAGAATGGAGAGAAATTTAGGCCAGAGTAATAAGGGGATGTGAGTTACCCACTGTAAGATCTTTGTCCGTGGCCCGGGCACACAAGATTGCTTACCTCAATTCAATTAGACCAATTTCTATAGTCTTGCCAAAAATCTTACCAAGGGCTAAGGCTTAGATGTTTTGTTTTACTACTCAATATTTGTTGAACTCTATTTTGGAGTTAACTTAAATATATATTAACTTTCCCAAGTTATTGAGGAGCAATACAGTGAAGCAGAAATCAAGATAATTTTCTTATCAATTTTATCAACAAGAGTAGAAGCAGCAGTGGCAGCAACAAACAAACTTTTTTTGTGTGTTTGGCACTGAGGATGAAGAGAAGCATATACTTTAGCCCCTTAATGGGTTTATAGTTAATTTCTAAATATCCTTTGTAAAAGGAAGTATTTGAGTAAATTAGATGCAAAACAAAAAAAATTACTATCAACTTATGAATGGTACTTTTAAAAATTTTACATATACTGTAGTCTTAAATAATTTTTAGCATCAGCATTTAGGATTACATTCCTAAGTATGTCTTTGAAAAATAAAAGAAAACAAGCTTCTGTATACATTAGCTCAACCCAGCTTCTTCATGGACTCTTAACTTTCTTAATATTAGAATCTAATAATTAAAAAACAACTAAGAGGACTTTCACCTTTTAAAAGGTCACATTTATTATGAGTTTAATCCACTAGTGCACAAATTCCTATCAATTACTTAAAAGAAGAAATATATCATTAAAAATAACTAAGCAAAATTCAAGGAGCAATTTCAATATCTGTAAAAAACACAGTCATTATTCTAGGCATGGGATGCTAATATATTACAGTTATTATTATACCTATGTAGAAATCCAATTTAAAGATATGCAAAGCACCAGTACATTTAAAAGTTTTGTAAGATATATGTAGTATGGAAAGTAGTCTACAAAAAATTAGATGTATAATATGATCTTGATTTTGGTGGGCTGTTTGTATATATTTATGAAGAGATATACATTGAAATGTAAAGTTTGTGGTAGGCTTAGAGATGAGCATTATAAATTCTTTATACTTTGTTTTCCAAAATTTCCACAATAAACAATTATTATGTTAAAAGTCATTAAAGATAAAATTGTTCAGGTATTATGAGTACATGTGGGTTGATTAGCTGATAAATGATTCAGGAAAATTGTGGGTGGAGTCTGAACTCTGTGCACTAGGCTATCCTATGTTCATTATGAAATGTGGCACTAGCAGTGCATGGGAATTTTCAGCCATAGTTGCACTTCCAAATCATAATATATTATTTCATAGTGTCATAAACAAAGAATAACAGCAAAAGATGTATATAGAAATATTAAGAATATAAGTATCAGCAAGGAATTCAATAGGACTTAAAACCAGTATTTTTTAAAGCTATTAAGTATATACGTAAGTGACGACAGACAGAGTTGGCTATAACTGATAGTGTATTTTCATTTTAAAATTTAAAATCAGATAATTTGAGCATCATATAACTATGTAAGCAAAATTTCCTACTTATTTCTTGTCATGGGTTCCTAGTGTAATTACAGAATAGTTTTAGTTCTCTTCTTTGTCAAAAGATGAACATCCTAAGAAAATAAAAACAGGTATTTAAAAACTCTAAGACAGATCAACAAAGCACAGAGAAATCATGTACTACTATCCATAGCAACTTCCTAAATTGTTACTTACTCATCTGTCTTTAGCTGGTGAAAAACTGTGCTAGGTGAATGGTGACAAATGAGTGGCTTCTGAATCTACTGTAAGGAAAACAGTGAAACTGCTATGGGTTTAACATGTATTTGCAAGCATGATTTGAGATAATTTAAAACTTATTGCTCCCAAGAAGTATATGAGTTATGAGAAATATGTCTTTTATATTTTGCTATGGTTGATCAGTAAAATATTGTAGGTCGCAAGAGGGAGCGTTGGAACATTAACTTACGGTTTGTAATTTTGAAAACTGGAGAAAAATACTTTTAGAGAAAAATATCCTTTGCAATGGATATTTTTGGAAGTATGTGGGGAAAGTCTCTTCAACATATACTGCTGAGACTGGCTGGATGGGGAGCCTGGCAGCAGGTGCGTGTCCCTGTGGGAAAAATCACAGCCCAGTCCTTGGGTGCCTGTGAGGGTCTGCACTTGCCCAGAAGTACTGCCATCTCCAGAGGGCATGACAGGTCAAAGAAGAGACTGTGGGAAAAAGGAAAACTTTTAATATTTTACTTCCTTTCATGGTACATTTTTCCTGCATTTTGCATAAGGGACCCTAAGTTTTCATTTTGCTCTTGGCCCCACAAATTATGTAGCTGATCCTGGTGTCAGGAAACACAATACAAAGGGTCTATAATTTATGATTGTGAACAGAGCATAATCAAATTTCATCTTATTTGGGACCATGGGTTTACTCAGATAATGCTTTATTTCCAAGTTCATAGACTTGTAACTATTTTCTATTTTTCTTTTCAGGATAGAGAAAGGCTGCTTATAGCAAAGCTTCTGAATAAACAAAAGGATTATTAGATTTTTTTTATTGTGCAAGACACCTGGCCCGTATCACACTGTGATTTGCAGTTTCCTACAAATTAAAGCTGTACAAAAGGCTCAAAGGAGATTTTTGAATAATAAAAATGAAGGAACCATACTTAAATATGGTAAAGATTATTTGTGCAAAATTAACAGCAAATATCACTCTAAAGGGTGAAAAGCTAAAAATTAAAATTAGTGATAATATACATCATCATTATAATATAACTTGTTTTGGGGGTTGTAGAGAATGGAGTAAATCAGAAAAGTGAGTCAGAATAGAGATCCTAGTATATATGGGATCAGTATATATGGCACTTGAATATCTCAAAGATAAGTTTATCAATTCTTTGGGGGAGGGGTACATTTTAAATAAGTGGCAGCATAGGCTATCTATTTGGGAGAAAATAGAATCATCCTTTAACTTTTGTAAAAAGCAGAACATAATTCCAGACGCAGTTAAAACTTGAATTTGAGAACAATACAAATTTTAAAAGAAAACTTAGGAGAGTACAGGCTGAGGTACTGGTAACATTTTAATCAAGACAAACCATTATAGAAAAGTAATAAACACTTAACCATACAAAATGTTTTAAAGTAACAAGATATCAAAATCAAAGTAAATAAAAATGAAAATATTAAAAGATATTTTCAAATTAAAGATTTATCTACAATATACAAAGAGCTCATAAATTATTAACAAAATAATTTAAAATGGAAAAACAAAGGCTACTGAAGGCAGTTCACCAAAAAGTAAATTCAAAATTGCTAATAAACAAATGAACATACACTCAACCACTTTTATGAAAGGAAATGCAAAATAATGTAAGAATAGGTTATTATTTCATATCTGTTTGGCCAAGTTTACAAAGAGAGGTGACATCTACCAGTGAATGGGATTCAGGGGAAAGGGTATTCTACCTGCTGGTAGAAATAGGAATTATTTTGAGGAAAACTTTATCAATAGCTATTAAAATTGAAAATAGCCCTTGCCCTTTGGCCCCCAAATCCCATCCCTATGCCATAGGGAAAAAAAGCACTACACATGCAAGGAAATATATATAGAGGCTCAAATATATAAAAAATATATAATATTTAGTGACCAAGAAAGTACATAAAATAAATCAACAGGAGAATGGATGAATAATTTCTGAGCATCTTTATTATAGAATATTATGTAGCTATTATAAATACTGAGGTAGGCCTATAACAGTTGACTTGGAGGGTTTCTGTGATGTGTATAAAAAAGCAGATGCAGGGTGGCGCAGTGGTTAAGAATCCACCTGCCAATGCAGGGGACACGGGCTCGATCCCTGGTCCAGGAAGATCCCACATGCTGCGGAGCAACTAAGCCCGTGCGCCACAACTACTGAGCCTGCGCTCTAGAGTCTACGAGCCACAAATACTGAGCCTGCGAGCTACAACTACTGTGCCTGCGTGCCACAAGTACTGAAACCCTAGAGCCCATGCTCTGCAACAAGAGAAGGCACTGCAATGAGAAGCCCGTGCACTGCAATGAAGAGTAGTCCCCACTCGCCACAACTAGAGAAAGCCCACATGCAACAACGAAGACCCAAAGTAGCCAAAAATAAATAAATTAATTTTTTAAAAAAGAAAAAAAAGTAGATGCACAGAAAAATATGTCTATTACCTCCTTAACATATATAATGCACATAACACATCATATATATGATTATATGGCATTTGTTTATTGAGAAGGCAATTTTTAAAATTATAGTCCTTTCTCTTGCCACTTTTATTCAACATAGTTTTGGAAGTCTTAATCATGTCAATCAAAGAAGAAAAAGAAATAAAAGGGTCTTCCCTGGTGGCACAGTGGTTGAGAGTCCGCCTGCCGATTCAGGGGACACGGGTTTGTGCCCCGGTCTGGGAGGATCCCACATACTGCGGAGCGGCTGGGCCCATGAGCCATGGCCACTGAGCCTGCACATCTGGAGCCTGTGCTCCGCAACGGGAGAGGCCACAGCAGTGAGAGGCCTGCGTACCGCAAAAAGAAAAAAAAAAAAGAAAGAAATAAAAGGAATCCAAACTAGAAAAGAAGTAAAACTGTCACTGTTTGCAGATGAAATGATACTATATGTAGAAAATCCTAAAGATGCTACCAGAAAACTATTAGAGCTTATCAATGAATTCAGTAAAGTGGCAGGATACAAAATTAATACACAGAAGTCTGTTGCATTTCTATACACTAACAACAAAAGATCATAAAGAGAAATTAAGGAAACAATCCCATTTACCATCACATCAAAAAGAATAAAATGCCTAGGAATAAACCTACCTAAGGAGGCAAAAGATCTGTACTCAGAAAACTATAAGATGCTGATGAAAGAAATCAAAGATGACACAAACAGATGGAAAGATAAACCATGTTCTTGGATTAGAGGAATCAAAATCGTCAAAATGACTGTACTACCCAAGGTAATCTACAGATTCAATGCAATTCCTATCAAATTACCAATGGCATTTTTTGCAGATCTAGAACAAAAAAAATCTTAAAATTTGTATGTAAGCACAAAAGACCCTGAATAGCCACAGCAATCTTGAGAAAGAAAAATGAAGCTGGAGGAATCAGGCTCTCTTCTTCAGACTATACTATAAAGCTACAGTAATCAAAACAGTATGGTACTGGCACATAAACAGACACATAGATCAATGGAACAGGATAGGAAGCCCAGAAATAAATCCATGCACCTCTGGTCAATTAATCTATGAAAAAGGAGGCAAGACTATACAATGGAGAAGAGACAGTCTCTTCAATAAGTGGTACTGGGAAAACTGGACAGCTACATGCACAAGAATGAAATTAGAAATTCTCTAAACCATACACAAAAACAAACTCAAAATGGATTAAAGACATAAATATAAGACCGGATACTATAAAACTCTTAGAGGAAAACACAGGCAAAACACTCTTTGACATAAATCGCAGCAATATATTTTTGGATCCACTTCTGAGAGTAATGAAAATAAAACCAAAAATAAACAAACAGGACACAATTAAACTTAAAAGCTTTCGCACAGTAAAGGAAACCATAAACAAAGTGAAAAGACAACCTGCAGAATGGGAGAACATATTTGCAGATGATGCAACCAACAAGGGATTAATTTCCCAAACATACAATCTGCTCATGCAGCTCAATATCAGAAAAACAAACAACCCAATAAAAAAATGGGCAGAAGACCTAAACAGACATTTCTCCAAAGAAGACATACAGATGGCCAAAAAGCTCATGAAAAGATGCTCAACATTGCTAATTACTAGAGAAATACAAATCAAACTACAATGAGATATCACTTCACACAGGTCAGAAAATGGTCATCATCAAAAAGTCTACAAACAATAAATGCTGGAGAGGGTGTGGAGAAAAGGGAACCCTCTTATACTGTTGGTGGGAATGGAATTTGGTACAGTCAATACGGAGAACAGTATGGAGGTTCCTTAAGAAACTAAAAATAGAGCTACCATGTGATCCAGCAAGCCCACTCCTGGGCATAGATCCAGAGATAACTATAATTCAAAAACATATATGCACCCCAATGTTCACTGAAGCACTATTTACAATAGCCAAGACACGGAAGCAACCTAAATGCCCATCAACAGATGAATGAATAAAGAAGAGGTGGTACATACATACAATGGAATATTACTCAGCTATATAAAGAATGAAATAATGCCATTTGTAGCAACATGGATGGACCTCCAGATTATCATACTAAGTGAAGTAAGCCAGAGAAAGACAAATATCATATGATATCACTTATATGTGGAATCTAAAAAAATGATACAAATGAACTTATTTACAAACTAGAAATAGACTCAGACTTTGAAAACAAACTTACGGTTGCCAAAGAGGAAATGTGGGCAGGGGGGAATAAATTAGGAGGTTGTGATTAACATATACACACTAATATATATAAAATAGATAATCAGAAAGGACCTATGTATAGCACAGGGAATTCTATTCAATACTCTAATAACCCATATAGGAAAAAAAAGTGAAAAAGAATAGATATATGTATATGTATAACTAAACCACTTTGCTGTACATCTGAAACTAACACAACACTGTAAATCAAATACACTCCAATATAAAAAGAGAATTAAAAATAAAGTTAAATAATAAAACTTATAGTCTTTTCTAAAAATTACAAAATTATAAAACCTTGTCAAAATTAAAACAACATAGATATGCATAAAGTGAAATATGAAAACTTCTTTTTACCCCTTCCTCATGGCACTGTTAAGAGTTTGATGTGCATTCTTCCAGAACTTTTTCTGTATATACACACACACACACACACACACAGATTTTTTCCTTTAAATATAGAATAGTATCAAATAGTATCAAATTTTTTGTGATTTTTTTTAACTTGCTTGACCTTTTCCTCCCAAATAACAGCATATTTTAGAGACTTTTTTCCCCAGTCTAATAACTATGCATCTAACTTACTCTTCAAGGGCTATTTCATAAAATGAATGTACTATAACTTATCGAATCATATTCATATTTCTGAATAGGTTGTCTCCAATTTTTGCTATTACAAATATTGCTGTGAACAACATTCTTTCTCTAAGAACTGTTTCTGCCCTTCCGCCAAAGACCCCCAGGAAGTAAGTAGGGCTTATTTCTTGTGGCAGAAAGGGAGACCATGCATAATGGAGAACCACGAGGGATCTCAGTAAGAGGATGTTAGAAAACACACAATTGGGGTTTTGGTTTGGCCATTTTTGGTAAGGTTCCAGGGAGCTGCCTTTTTTATTTTGTTTGTTTTGCTTTAGTCTCACTCTATCACAGTCACCAAGTGATCTTGTCCAATGTTAGTGTTCTAGGAGATTCTTTTTTTCTTTTTCTTTTTTTTTTGCGGTACGCGGGCCTCTCACTGTTGTGGCCTCTCCCGTTGTAGAGCACAGGCTCTGGACGCGCAGGCTCAGCGGCCATGGCTCACGGGCTCAGCTGCTCCGCGGCATGTGGGGTCTTCCCGGACCGGGGCACGAACCCGTGTCCCCTGCATCGGCAGGCGGACTCTCAACTACTGCGCCACCAGGGAAGACCATCTAGGAGATTTTTTTAATGTCCAGGAGAAGAACAGCTCCTTCTAGCTTTGGGTGCCAGGTAAGCAACTAGCACCATCAAGACCCTGCTGTGTAAGACCAGTTCCTGGGTGTTAGGGGCTGCTTTTCTCTTTCTCAAAATCAATCCTTTGGAAATATTCATACATTGTCAGGATCAAGGTGTATGTGTATTTTAAATTTTAAAGCTATTTCCAAAAGGTTGTACCAACACATATCCTACCAACCAAGGGGGGGTGGTGAAAGGAGAGATGGAAGCCCCAGTGGGAAATTTCCTCTAATGAGTAACTTTGATCAGAGTTGATGCATATAGCCAGGATGCTCTCTCATCTGCTATTTCTGTGAAGGGAAAGTAAGTGGGAGGAAATCCAGAAAAAGTCTTTACTACCTAGAACCTGAATCAAAGCTTTTTATCTCTGTCTTCAGTCTTGGGTCCGCATGTCACTAAAATGCAAAGAGCAGAACCTCATGGTTTTTTCATACCTTTGTCTTTTATTGATATATTCTACAAAATGGGGAAGAAAATATTTTGTTATAAATAATTTTATTCGAAGTGGAGCCTCGGTCTGCCTTTTTCTTTTTCCTGAGGAAACAGACCTGCTGCTTTTACAACTATCTGGCAGTTGGTAGTTTCTTATCACTTTTAGTTTTTAATTGATGATGTCTTGCTTGATATTTCAGAGACCAAGCAAGACGAAAGGGTTGTTCCTGGCAGAGAACAATGAATGGAAAGAAAGAGCGTGAGACGGGCATTGAAGAGCAGCATAGAGAGCTATCATAGGCCCATTAAGTAGTCCATAAGTGTGAATTTAGCTGAATTAATTCCCTTACTGCATACATCTGTTGGTAAAGAAATGTAACATGTTGGTTTGTACTGTATAAGGATTTCTGAATTCCCTCAGCATTGGAAGGTCAATTGAAAGGGAAAAAAAAAAAGAAAATATTTTATTAAATGTGATTTTGATGCCATCTGGTCTCTTGAAAAACACCATTCTCTACAGGGGCATGGAGATCTTAGCTTATTTGAGAGTCATCCTAACCATAGTTTTAACATATCAGGGATTATTTTGCTTAATTCTTTGATGTGTCAACAACTTTTCTTTTCTTTCTTCTTTTTTTTTTTTTAAACGAATTAATAGTCCTCATATCACTGCAGTTATAGCAAAGCAATCACTTATACTCAAGGCTTCTGAATGTTTAAAAATTAATTTTTTCCGCTCTTAATTATCACTTGTCTCCTCTTCTTTTTACTTGGTCATTTGTTTAATCTCTCCATAATGGTAATAAAGACCTCAAAAATAAGATGGGTTGAGGACCAAGCTTGTTTTATTTAAAATACATTCCTAAGATAACACTAACCGATTTTCAAGGCCTGCCTTACTCTGATCTTATCCAATCCATTTGTTTTAGAAAACCTGGATCAGAGATGTCTCTTGCTCCATTCAGATCCTAATTAAGTACTTAGTTATTTCCACAAACAACTGGCTCACAAAACTCATAATTTTAAGAGGCATAAACAATCAAAAGATTTTTCTTTTTTTTAACAACTTTTTATTTTTAACTTGACTTAATTTTTAAAATTATAGTACGTAACATAAAATTTACCACTTTAAGTGTACAATTTGATGGTCTTAATATCTAAAGAGTTAATTTTAGGTAATAATTTGATAGTATATACATTGGGTCTTGGCTCTTTGCCTCTTTTTTGTTTGGTTGTTTCAAATTTTCTGTAAGTTAAGATTCATCATCAGTGTTATGGGGGTCTACCAAAAAGAATCTTTTGTCCACAGCCCAAACTCAGAGGAAACGATTTGTTGACTACTTTAAAAGAAGGTGAGCTGGTGGGATTCTCTCTTTTATGAATATGATTAAGAGTGATACCACCCAAATATAACTGTTCTTATTTAGGGCACCAAGAAGTGGTTTTCTATAAACTCTAATAGAAATGTTATAAAGTAGGAAGTAGACATAATTTCCCCAAACAGAAGCCAGGACTTGCAGAATAGTCCATGCCTGTTTCCTCTCACTGTTGTAGTTTGTGTAAATTGTCTTTGGGAGGAAAGGTCAAGGCCCTGTGGTCTCCTATTCTAAGCTTAGTGCAAGTTTTTCAAATTAAGTGTAGAGATATTTTTTCATGATAAATAGTCTCAAAGCCAGATATTCCAAGTTTCTTGGCCTAGTATTTCATCTATTTCCTGTTCATTTCAACACATGACCTCTATTCTGTTGTCAAGACAGTTTCTCTGTCCCACACTTTACTTATTCATCTATTTAATTCTTCACTTTTTTCCAGAAAATATATTTTTTTTAGTTTTAGGGTTTTTTTTTTTGTTTTTTTTCCCCATTATATTGAAAACTTAAAGTGCCTTTATAGTATCTCTTGTCATCATCAGTGGAAACAAGCCGTTTGATGTACTCTTGCAGGGAGTATACATGACTAAATATCCCTTTTGTGGCAGTCTGTCTCCTCTTTTGCTTCTTCAGTATCTGGGCTTTAGGAGTTCTGTGGGGCTGATGTTTGTGTAATTACCTTGATACTTCCAGTGTCCTTGGGCCTCTGGTCAGTCTTTTTCAGGCATTGATAATCTGATTTCCTTTTTATAATAAAGGACATGGAATTCCCTGGCAGTCCAGTGGTTGGGAATTTGCAATTCCACTGCAGGGGGTGGGGGTTCAATCCCTGGTCAGGGAACTAGGGTCCCCCATGCTGTGTGGTGTGGCCTGCACTGTTGCTAAGGATATAAATCAGTACAGCCACTATTGAAAACATTACGGAGGGTTCTGAAAACATTAAAAAATAAAACATCTTTGTTGGAATTCTTTTCTGCAAAGCCGTAGGGCCAGGAACTTGTCACTGACCGTTAGTTGAAAAAAACAAAACTAGACTGCTGTAAGGTTAATTAAAGGGGGACTGGTGGTTAGAGTGGATGTCTGGGTCTGAACCAGTGCTGGGCCTACAAGGCTGGTCTGGAAACACACCTGAGGACTGGTCAGTCTTTCAGGCTTACATCATATCTTTTCTTTGCTCTGCATTTCTACATCATTCTCCACTCTACAGACTGGAGTCCTTAAACAGCAAAGGAAACCATAAACAAAACAAAAAGACAACCCACAGAATGGGAGAACATATTTACAAACGATGCAACCAACAAGGGATTAGTGTCCAAAATCTACAAACAGCTCATGTGGCTCAATATCGAGAAAAAGCAAACCACCCAATCAAAAAATGGGCAGAAGACCTAAATAGACATTTTTCCAAAGAAGACATACAGATGGCCAAGATGCATGTGAAAAGATGCTCAACATCGCTAATTATTAGAGAAATGCAAATCAAAACTACAATTAGATATCACCTCACACCAGTCAGAATGGCCATCATTAAAAAATATACAAACAATTAATGCTGGAGAGGGTATGGAGAAAAGGGAACCCTCCTACACTGTTGATGGGAATGTAAATGGATATAGCTACTATGGAGAACAGTATGGAGGTTCCTTAAGAAACTAAAAATAGAGCTACCATATGATCCAGCAATCCTACTCCTGGGCATATATCTGGAGAAAAACATGGTTTGAAAGGAAACATACACCCCAGTGTTCATTGCAGTGCTATTTACAATAGGCAAGACATGGATGCAACCTAAATGTCCATCCACAGATGAATGCATAAAGAAAATGTGGTACATGTATACAATGGAATATTACTCAGCCATTAAAAAGAATGAAATAATGCCATCTGCAGCAACATGGATGGACCTGGAGATTATCATACTAAGTGAAATAAGTCAGACACAGAAAGACAAATATGATATCACTTGCATGCGGAGTCTTAAAAAACATGATACAAATGAACTTACAAAACAGAAACAGACTCACAAACTTAAGAGAAGGAACTTATGTTTACCAGGGGAAGGGTGGGGGGGATAGATTGGGAGTTTGGGATTGACATTTGCACACTGCTATATTTAAAATACATAACCAACAAGGACCTACTGTATAGCACAGGGAATGCTGCTCAATATTCTGTAATAACCTAAGTAGGAAAAAATTTGAAAAAGAATAGATACATGTATATGTATAACTGAATCACTTTGCTGTATACCTGAAACTAACACAACATTGTTAATCAACTATGCTCCAATATAAAATAAAAATTTTTAAAAATTAAAAAAGAAAAATAGGTTAAAGAAAGATAGAAGGATAAGAAATAAATATGTGATGAAATACATGCGATAAATGTAAAATCTAGGTAGTAGGTATGCATGTGTTCACTGTAAAATTCTTTCATTGTTCCTCTATATTTGAAAATGTCCATAATAAACTGCTAAGAGGATTAAAAAAAAAAAGTCAGTGCTCTCTCACAACCTTGCTTGGCTCATAGCCTAGTTTATGGCACCTTTACACGGCCTATAGGCTGCCACGTAGTTCTGGTTTTAATTTCAGCCTCCCCAAAATGAGTGGCTGATTAGACTTATCTTTTCACGGACCCAAGGAACTGAAAAAATTATAGTGCAAAATCACAAACTTAGATGTATGCATTGTGTTCACAATCTCTGGGCACATTGATATGCTCTGAATAACTGTGAGATCATTTCTGCTTGGGGTGAGAGTACAAGGGAGGTAACCCTGTATGACAATTTTTGCAGTTTTAATTCGTCTTCATGTGGCTTGTTTGGGGTTCAGACTAACTTTAGTGTTCCTTTCATTGACTGAGGTGCTTCCTGCAACCCTAAGAGATGATAGGAAACTCACCCAATACCAGAGGCTCTCTTCTTCACCCACCTGTTCCAGAATGTCTGTGAGTCTTGGTACTGAATGGTGTTAAGAGTTAATGTTATTTTAAAAGGGTTAAAAAATGGTAAAATGTGTTCACAATCCTCAGAGCAAGATATTTTCTTCTTTATATGTTAAAAAAAATCAAAAGGAATTGGCTTTACTAAATAAGAGGAAGATGGCTTTAAGTGGTGTGGTCTGACAGTAATTTGTATTAGAGTCTAGAAGAGCACATTTGTAATGTCTTGTGGTAGTACATTTATCTCTTGGTGACAGAAGGAATAATTGCTTTAGAGAGCATATCAGTAGCTGTTTAAAAATTTAACTCTTTATTTCCTCACACCTAAGGTTACAAAATTGAGAAGAGAAAAATATTATGAGAAATACAACCTAGGTAGAACAGTTATAAAATTTTGGTTACCAGTAATATATATACATTGTCCATTTTCAAGGAATGGTGAAAAGTCTGGAAAAATAATGCAAATACTTTTCATTGTAGATAGGTATATATTATTTACTTACAGGTATTACTATCATGTCCTATTATCATTTCTGCCTGTTTTGCCTCTGGAACCTGGTTTTCAAGTTAAAGATACATATCTAAAGCGGTTTTTACTCAAAGATGAACTGTGTCTGGTAAGTTGTTAGTTAGACTTTGCTGTCCTATGTTCTCAAATTTGGCAGCTCTAACGGCTTCTTGACTACTAGCTCCTTTTTATCCATACTTTATGTAAAGTCTGTTCATTCTTCAGGTCCTTGATTTCCCCTGAAAAGATCTGTTGATATTTATGTCTCTCCTCGTGTCCAGCCAACTCCCCAAGGGCAGGAATGACATCTTATTTGACCCCATCACAAGGCACACTGCTTGGGTACAGGCAAAGAGACATCTCAAGGTAGGGGGATCACATAATTTATTTTTTAAGTGGATCACTTCTGAGAGTGAAAGAGATTAATAATTATGCTGAAAAAGCAGGTGTAAACTGTCCCAATCAAACTAGGATGCATGATTACTCTTCTTCAAGGCAGCCAGGGGGGAAACAAAGGCGGAATACTACTGGAATCAAATTTTTTAAAGTGAATTGACTATATTTTGGCAGACAAAGATTTAACCAGTAAAATATCTTTTTAATTATTTTTATTATAACCTATTGTAACCCAAAGTTAAACATTAAATATGACATTGTCTCCTCAAAGTGACCCACAAAGTTTAAAATGAACGAAGATTGTATAGTCTATATACTATATAAATATACATATATATACACACACAATGCATACATATAATGTATATATATATAGTATATATGGTATTCCTTGATCTGTTTGTATTTTTTTCCCTTAAGTCTGTTGGTTTTGCATAATGCAGGAATATACAATTTTGAGAGAGATTGATTTCCTAAAAGGACCAGTCACTGAAGGAGGGGTCAGATTTCCAAACTAAAATTAACCAATATTCAGCTTGTGGCTGGCACATAGTAGGCATTCAATAAATATTTGATGAATGAATAAATAAATCAGTAATGAATTCTAGCTTAGATTTTTTCCCCCCTTGTAAGACCTGTGGCAAGCCAGTATTTTCATCTGGTTCATGCTGTTTCTTCAATTTATCAAGGTCACTTTGAATTCTGATCTTTTCTTTTGAAGAGTTAGCAACCCCTTCTAACTTGGTGTCATCTGAAAAATACTACCTGTGTGAAAAGTGTGACTGAGTTAAGCTAGGAGTGTCATGTTGGACATTTTCTTAAACTAGAACACAGTTGGAGATTATTACACAACCAAAAGCATACTTCATTTCAGTCTTATCATGCCCGCCTTGTCCACATTTGACTGATTTTTCCTTCTATCATCCATAACCGATCAATCAGCTTCTTCACTAAATAGAAAGTAAGATGCACAATGGAGCCTCATGAAAATTAGAGTACAAGAAAGGTAATAGGGAAGGGGTGAGGGCATGATAAAAATACCCTGTAAGCATACTTTATAAATTATACTCTAGTGCATACCTGCTGTATTTGCCTCAATAGGCAAGTCTTGACATATAATGTATAGAAACAATCTACTACAGATAGTCCCATAGGGCAGACGTAAATTCTCTAATACATTCACATGTCCTCTTTCAAAAATTTGGTAGAAAAATATCTTTTTGCTGAGAACTTAATTCTCAAGTTCCACAACCAATTCACTATTTTGTGATCAATTAAGCTTTTACTTAAATCAAGAAATAATAATAATCTCTCATTATGTTAAATTCAAAATGCTTAGTCTTCTAAACTGCACAGAGCAAAATTTTTAGGTTTTTTTTAAATAAAGATGAATAGTATGAAATAAGCCAATCAGTGACTATATATGCAATATGAAGGAAATAACTGAGATAATTATCCCAGTAATTTAAAATAAATTCTCTTTTGCCTATTTATTTCTTTGATAAATGAGGTAAAAGTTGCCTCATTTGAGTTTATATTTGTGGACTCATGTGACCATGGAAACTACTAAGAGCCACTGCTCAAAAATTAGTGGACTGTATCTACATTTTGATCTTTTCTTTCTTATTCTTAAATTTAAAGAAGACTTTTACACTTTCTTCCTTTTATAGAAAAAAATACAAAGCATTGTTTACTAACATATCAAATAATTAAAATTTTAATTTTGTACTATATGCCTTTTTTCATTTGCGGAAATTATGACAATGTAGGTAAAAGATCAATATTTCCATGGAATAAGTTTCTAAGAGAATTCCTTTTGTTTACATAACAAAGGAAAACATCCTTCTAATGATAAAGACCCCACGACTAAAACATGTTTAAAATTCCAGGAGCGTGATGTGTTTTAATAGCTCAGGACTGCAGTCGCAACACTCCCTTTGATCCATAAGTGGCAGTATGTGTTTGTATGAGGAGGTACAGTTGGCAGTGTGAATTCCCAATGTTGATGATGATCTGTATGTCACAGGCTTCATCTCCAACAATGTTATATGCAAATTAGTGATAGCTTCATGCCAGGGTAGAATACCATTCACAGAGTAATTGCTAGCATTTTTCCTGGTCATTCTACACATGGAATGAAAATAATAACTATTTAGGGACCTATTTCTATAAATTAGCAGAATAAAAGCATTATGTTGTACACATTTTTCACATTATTTTTATCACAATTAGAGATGTTCTTTTGGTTACATATTTAATATTATATAAAATGGAATTTTAATACACTTTCAATATTTAATCTACTCTGCATTTTTTAAACACTTAGTGATTTAACATAGTTTAGTGTATGAGCACTATTGAAAATAAAATAAATTCGGTTGCAAATTATTTGAAAGTCTTTAAATGCCATAAATAAAATACATGATGATTAGATGTGTGAGAAATTACTCTCAGTTGCTGTGCTAGTGCATGGAGCACAAATGTTTAAATTAATTTTTGCTTCACCTAAAAGTGTTTGCTGTTTCTGAGCTTTTCTTTTTGATTGCTAAGAGGAATAGTACACGTGGAACTAAGCACAAATAATGGAAGGGATAATTGTTTCTAATGACAAGAGCTTAAAATTCTTAGGAAGGGAAATTCAGCAACAGATTTTGAAAGTCTGTGAAGTGAGGAAAAAGGTACTAATAGGTGAATTAGAAACCTAGGAAATTTCTATTATAGCATCTGTGGGCTTTCCTCATTGCATTTAAATTTTCTCTCATTTTAGAATTGTAGTGATATGTACTCCTCCTTTTCAGTTTCACATGCAAAAAGTAAGGCAACTGCTTCCTGCATACGTAAAATGATTTGTAAATGCACTCTGTGAATAAAACACATTAAATGCCATTTGCATATAGTACATTAACACATGTGAAAAATGGTTCACACAGTACATTAGGAAAGGAATAAACAGAAATGACTTTAAAATGCCTGCTATATTCATAACAATTTAAAAGATAACAGAGCAATGAATTTCAGGTGCATTGGACTTAATTCCATGACAGTGTTTGCTTTAGAAGCCCTTATTTATTAATTTTTTTTTTTTTTAAACTCTCCTTTGCCAATTGCAGTGTTAAGCTGCCAAGATTTTCAGAGCTGACCAGGAGGTGGAGAGCTCATGCAAATGAGCTCTCCTCTGCTGGCAGCCTACAATGACTGATTCAAAAGAGCACTTTAACCCAGAAGATGAGTCTGAGCTGAATATCACCAGCCAGAAACCACTCCAGTGTCCCACGTTAGATGGGAGGTTGCTTTCCAAATAATATTTTACCTTCCAAAATTCACTGGCTCTGTTTCCAATGATGGAAGAGTTCATTTCCTCCATTTTTTAAAAGTGGAAATCCCCATACACTTAAAACCTCTCAATATTTAAATAAAATTTCTAGGCACTGTTTTTACTTCCCTCAACTTATATAACACCCATTAACAGGAATATATATGTACATCTTTACTCCCAGGCTGTCTGAATTATATATGGCTAAGTTTCAGTGTTTAATAATATACTGAATCTGAAAGAAATGTTGAAAAATATACAATGTGTGTAAGCCTCAAAGTTTATTAGGTTTCCTAGTGTGAACTGGCACATGATGTAATTTTCAAGAACAGTATAACGGGGGTATGTTGAACTGGCGAGATTCAAGTCCAGCAGTATATTATAACGTTGTCACTTTACCTCAGATTCTGGTTTCATATACACTTCCGCCTTTGGTAATTTACATAAACATGCATAGTCTATGAATTATGCATAAACCTTATTTTAAATGCAGAGCTTTCAACTCTCACAGTGCACTAGTATACACACCCATTTGATTGGCTCTGCCCTGTTTTCATTACTCGCAATTTCTTGGAACACAAAAGAGGTTGAAAAGGCTGACAGGAATGGACAGTATTTTTTCTTGTGTGTGGGGGAAATATTTGTTTCCTTTTCAAGGCAATTGGTGTTGCAAAGTTTTGCCTGTGATTATTGTTCCTAGTTGTTGTTATTTTTTTCCAAGGAAGAATGCATTAAAGGTCTGAACCTACAAAACAGCAATCACAGTCAGTTACTTTATTTACTTTATTTTTAAAGGATGCTGCAGAAATTGTTCTCTATTTGAATAAATCTGAGCACATGGCTATAATAAAGAAGCAACCATCAGATTTTTTTGGATGCCCAAGTTATACTTGAAATAAGTGGGTAATCCTAAGTCATTGATGGAATAGTTAGGCATCCAGAAAATATAAAAATTTTAATTTTAGTATTAAAATTGTGTTTTTATCCAAGTAGAATTGAATATTCTGATTAATGGACACACATAGTGAGTCCTCTGCATTTGAGACATTGTGTGATTACTCTGTTTTCATATGAACTCAACATGAAATAATCTATCCAATGATATAAGGAAAGAGATTATAGATGGTTTTACTACAATGGTAGTACATTAAATAAAAAACAATACAGTGGCATGTAAACAGAATTTTAATAAAATATTTTATCTATGTTTACTAATCACCCTGTAGTTTAATATTTTTAATATTATTAGTAAAATAATAATGCTATGTTTTAAAAAATGGTGGGAACTTTCCATTCTCTCTTTTTCAAAATTTACTTCTCATTGCTGTCTTTCATTCCTTTCTTCATTTTCTCCTTATACACCTCCGGAACTTTGTTCCTTTTTCGCTTCTCTGCTTTTTTTCTCCTCTTTGCATAGCTTTTCTTTTACTTCCAATTTTAACACTTTGGTAGACATTATTCATCAAAATATGCCTGCTATTATCTTCTCTTTTATTAATTCTTTCTTTTAGCTTATTTCTCTTAACATCTAATTAAGTTTTCATGAGAATTTCTTTCTCTTGATAAATTTTCTATTAATGCTACAGGAAAATGGATATTTGGTTTAAGTGAAAAAGGAGAAATCTGTGCTGCTAGATTTACTTGCGGGAGTATTACCTTTGAGGACCATACAATTTTGATTTCATTCTGTTGCAGGGAATTACCAAGTTCTTCCTTTGTGGGTTTACATTAGAGAAGGACACTTACAGATTAATGACCAAAAGGAAACTTTGAGGTCATTTATTATGATTTAATGCATAGCTTTAACGCAGGGAGCATCTATTCCACAGCAAGAAAGACTTAAATACCAGGAAAAGAGGAGTGAAGCTGAAAACTTAGTTTCACATTTAGTGACTAGAACTCAAAGGGGCCAGCAGCAAACACAAAGTAGTACACTTTACCTAAGAGAAGATGAAGCAATTTGCTTCAGCATTCACTCTGAAAAAGAAAACTACACCTGGCAGAACTTTCTCTGCTGGTTTAGAAAAAAAGACACAGAATAGCCTCCCAAGGCAATAGAAATAAAAACAAAAATAAACAAATGGGACCTAATCAAACTTACAAGCTTTTGCACAGCAAAGGAAACCATAAACAAAATGAAACAATAACCTATGGAATGGGAGAAAATATTTGCAAACAATGCAACTGACAAGGGCTTAATTTCCAAAATATACGACCAGCTCATACACCTCAACAACAAAAAAACAACGCAATCCAAAAATAGGCAGTACACCAAAATAGACATTTCTCCAAAGAAGAAATACAAATGGCCAAGAGGCACATGAGAAGATGCTCAACATCTCTAATTATTAGAGAAATGCAAACCAAAACTACAATGAGGTATCACCTCACACCAGTCAGAATGACCATCATGAAAATGTCTACAAATAACAAATGCTGGAGAGGATGTGGAGAAAAGGGAACCCTCCTACACTGTTGGTGGAAATGTAAGTTGGTGCAACCACTGTGGAAAACAGTATGGAGGTTCCTCAGAAAACTAAAAATAGAATTACCATATGATACAGCAATCCCACTCCTGGGCATATATCCACACAAAACTGTAATTCAAAAAGATACATGCACCCCAATGTTCACAGCAGCACTGTTCACAATAGCCAAGACAGGGATACAACCTAAATCAGCAGATGAATGGATAAAGAAGATGTGCATATATACAATGGAATACTACTCAGCCATAAAAAGGAATGAAATAATGCCACTTGCAGCAACATGGGTGTAGCTAGAGATTATCATACTAAGTGAAGAAAGTCAGAAGAAGAAAGACAAATACCACTCATATGTGGAATGCAAAATATGACACAAATGAACCTATCTATGAAACAGAAACAGAATCATGGACATAGAGAACAGACTGGTGGTTGCCAAGGGGGAGGGGGTTGGGGGAGGGTTGGAGTGGGAGGTTGCAGTTAGCAGATGTAAGCTTTTACATGTGGAATGGGTAGATGACGGGGTCCTGCTGTGTAACACAGAGAACAATTTTCAGTGTCCTGTGATGGACCATAGTGGAAAAGAGTATTTTAACAAAGGGAATGCATAGCACAGGGAGATCAGCTCGGTGCTTTGTGACCACCTAGAGGGGTGGGATAGGCAGGGTGGGAGGGAGGGAGACACAAGAGGGAAGAGATATGGGAACATATGTATATGTATAACTGATTCACTTTGTTACACAGCAGAAACTAACACACCATTGTAAAGCAATTATACTCTAATAAAGATGTTAAAAAAAATTCACTGAGCACGAACTGGGGAAAGTGGGGCAGGGTCTACATAAAAAAAAAAAGGGAATGTATGTATATGTATGAACCACTTTTCTGCACGGTAGTCATTGATACAACATTGTAAATCAACTATACTTCAATAAAAAAAGAAAAAAAAAGAAAAAATGACACAGAAAAGTTGAAGAAGCATAAGCAGAACTAGCTAACAATGTTACCTTGCTTTAAGAGAGTTATTCAACTTAAGTTTAAAATTAAAACTAAGATCTATCTATCTACCCACCCACCTACCTGCTTACCTACCTACCTACCTATCTAATCTTTGGTAATCATATTTGGTAGTAAACAATACATTTCTATTTAAATAATAACATCTTTGCCTTTTTATGCCTGTTTTTCTTTGGTTTTACTAAATGAGTGTGAAGGCTTTTCTTCCAAACTACTTAACAGAAAAAACACTCAGATGGCATTTAGTGGTCTAATCACAGCCAAAACTTTTTCATGAGGTTTGGACTCCCTAGAACTATGTATGTTTGAGTAAAATGCTATCAGTCACTTGGCAATAAGCCTAGTGGAAAGAGGATTCTGTAAGTGGGGGGCAGCTTTCCTACAGTGGGGCCCTTGGCCTTGCTCACAGTGGTCATTTGTCATACACTAGAACAGATACCTCTAACTAAAACATCCGGAAGAGAATCCTTTAACTTGGGATTTTATGACAACAGCAAAAGAAGCTAAATGAGAATGATTAAATCTCTATCATGAAATGAAACTGTCTATAGCCTAAGATACATGAAGCAAAGACATCAACTGTTAATCAAGTTCAACATAATTGTATTTTGTTATATTATGTTCCATATTAAAAACCTTAAGCACCCATATCCTACTCTATCACAACTCTTTCCTGTCCTCAGTCTCACCCTCATCCCCACTAAATCTGCCCTCATGTTCTTAGACACATCATTTCTTGATTCCTGTTTCCTCATTATTTATCCTTGTTTGGGTTTTACTTACTTTTCCCTACCTGGAACCACGTGGCTTAATATCTTCCCCACTCTCTTTCATCAAAATCTCAGTTATTTGTTGTTCTTATTGTTTATCCCACCTGCTCAGTAAAACCACGACTTTTAATCAATTCTGCAATTAGTCTTCTATGCTATTACTGACATAGAAGTACTGCTAAATGTATCAAACAACCATATTTCAGTCCACATTTAGGTCAGTTCAAATTCATGGTGTCTAAGCTTACCTGTCCTTAGTGAAGCTCAATAGTCTTTACCTTTCATGATTGTTTCCTTTCATACTTCTCTGACAGGTTTTTTCTTGGATTCTGTAAGTTCATTTCTTTCCATCCCTTACATATTAGTACCCATCAGGGTACCATCATTGCCCCTATTTGACGCTTCTTCTCACAAGGTTTCTGTGGAAGTTCCCATCAACCTTTATGGTTTTAACTTCTGCATCTTACTAAAAACTTTAATTTCTGTATCGTTCACTCTACCCCTACCTATGCAGAACTTCAGAGTCATTTACTCTCAATATAAAGTAAGAATGAGCCTGTTAAAAGGCAAGTCAGATCATGACACAATTCTGTCAAGATCCCGCAGAGTCCCCATCTTTATCAAAAGTAAATCCAGAATCACTATCTGCCTCTGGGAATTTGCATTCCCCTTTTCCCTTCTGCTTTGAAACATCCTTATGCCACCCTCACTCCTTACTTTGTACAGTGTCCAACTGACACTGCTCAGTGAGAATTTTCCTGACCACTCTATTTAAAACCATACCTTTTCCCCAGCCTCCACACACACACACACACACACACACACACACACACTCTCTCTCTCTCTCTCTCTCTACTCACATTTCCTGGATTTTATTCTCCCTAGCATGTATTACCATCTCTACATTTTATTTATTTATTTTTAAATTTACTTATTTATTTATGGCTGTGTTGGGTCTTCGTTGCTGCACACGGGCTTTCTCTAGTTGTGGCGAGTGGGAGCTACTCTTTGTTGCGGTGTGCAGACTTCTCATTGTGTTGGCTTCTCTTGTTGCGGAGCACGGGCTCTAGGTGTGTGGGCTTCAGTAGTTAGGCACGTGGGCTCAGTAGTTGTGGCTCGTGGGCTCTAGAGCGCAGGCTCAGTATTTGTGGTGCATGGGCTTAGCTGCTGCATGGCATGTGGGATCTTCCCGGACCAGGGATGGAACCCGTGCATTGGCAGGTGGATTCTTAACCACCGTACCACCAGGGAAGTCCCTATACATTTTATTTTTTATTTTATTATTTACCCTCTCTCTCATTTCCCCACTCTCCCAGTGGAGTATAAGCTCCATGAGAGCAGAAAATTTTGTCTATTTTGTTGACATATCTCCAGAGCCTATTATAGTGCAAAATATTACAAAATATTTGAAGGAATGGAAGGATCATGGCTTTGGAATTGTAGAGAGTTCACTAATGACATTCAGAAGGTTGGGCTCGTAGGAAGGGACATTTGACTTTCTTAAACCTCAGAGATACTTGTAAGAAGGTATCTGGATAAAGGGAAGCTTACATGTGCCTCTCCTCTTTGGTAACTGCTGGCATGGGAGGAGGAATAAAAAGGAAAACATGGGGATTCACATTACACGGAAGACTATGCATTAAGAAATATTTGTAATAAGGAGGGAAAATAAAGGCTTTTGCTATTTCATTAGCTAAACTTGATTTGTTACCTCTGTTTTGGTCCAGAATCACTCTGTGACGCCAGCCATGCTATCACCTCTATCTCTTCTTTTTCTTTCATTCTCCCTTCCAGCTCTTATTCACTCCCTCTTTTATCATTTTGCTCCTCTGTTCTTCTCTTCCAGTAATACTCTTACACAAATATATTTGTCCTACCATAAAAAATTACTGTTTCTGCATGTCATCCAATCTTTGCAGGAGATTGATTTAATTACGCTAAGGATCCACTGGTACAATCAATTCAAAGATAGCCAAGAAAACATTCTGGCCATATCTGTAAGCCCAGTGCTATCTGAACTAAACCCATCAGTCAAATAAAAGAATTAAGTAAAGGAAGACCTCCAAATCTAAAGACAGTTTTACTTTAGCACATTCCCTAATTATCAAGGAATTCTTACTAATCTAGGGAGTTGGCTAGAATCTCTTTCAACTTAAAAACAAAGCATGGAAATTGATAGTTCATGGAACGTCATAGCCACAGATATTTTTTTTCCTGTGCTACGAATGTGTAATTCTTTCTTGAAATTTGTTGAGGTATTTGGCTCACTAAAATCCTGTGGAAATGAGTGCTGTATTATTAGGCACTCCATAGAAATATATTTCCTTTGTGTTTTAAATTAGTTGCATTTTAATGTCACTGAACATGCCCTTGTTCTTGTTTCCATTTGTGGTCTTGTATCCAGTGGGAATTTATAGGACTCAGATTTATTTAAATTATGCTGATGTATTTGATCTTTCAACATACAGTGCATGGTAAAAATGGGTGTCTGTCCATATCCATAAATGAAATATGAGGGAAAAGGCGTGCTGATAAATTCTCCACTAAATCAGGTTTAATTAGATATCAAAAAGGGATAAAGCCAGGCAAAGTCTCCACTCTAAGTGTTACAGAGATCTAAGATCAGAAAAGGAAAATAGATATTCAAACGCATATTATAAAACATTTTCTCGACTTTTATAGATGACAAAGCAAGAAAATACTTCTAATTCACCCAATTCACTTGTTGAGCAGAAACTTCTTCGTCAATGCTTCCAATTTCACTTTACAAATAGCTTAGGAAAACCTCTCTACCCACCATAAAGGTTATGAGGCTTGTAAAATGTCATCATGCTTGCCTACGTTAGACCCTAAGAACTACAGATTAGTCCCCAAGGGGCCACACTGTCCCTCCATGCCGTGTCCCTAGGCCAGAGCCCATGGTTTCAGCTTCAATCCCTTCAACATCTACCCCTCACTGCCAGCCCCAACACCAAACCTAGTCTTTTGTTTATCCCTGTGAATTATATTGACACTCTCTTGATGATATGCTGTATATTGGCTAAATTCAAACCTGGAGTTGTGAGCAATCTAGATGCCTTAAAGCCTGTAACCACTGCCCCCATCCCCAACCAAGGGAGGTTGGGGAGAAAGGTTAGATTTTGTATTTAGATTTTTTGGTGTATATTTTTGGGATTAAAAAAAATTGTTTTTGGAGGGTTTATGCTCAACTCATGTTTTATTTCAGTGCCAGTAACATTTAGGACAACATCAAGAAAAAAAATTATTACTGACCCACGTTTGGCATAACTAGGTTTCTGCAGCTTTTGGAATTTGGGCAGATTTTGATACATTTTTGAAGCACTGTATGTAAATCAGTTCTTAGGTTTAGTGCCCTGGGGATCGCTTGCTAATTAAAGGAAATTCAAGAGAAAACATTCATGACCGGAAATAGTCTTTTCTAAAGTAAATAATAACCTCTTGATTTGTTTTTTGCACATATTAAATATTACTTTCATACGAGTTTACTTAAAGTGAGATACAGTCTTACAAGTTTCATGGATCCATGTACTTATGCCCAGAAGTATGTTTCCTTGTCACAAAGGCATACATTGTCTCTTTTTACTTACTCTATGTGTCTGTCCACTCTTCCACTGTTTTCTTCCAAAATACCTGCCAAAGAAGAGAGAAGTTCTATTAGAATAGTTTAGGCATGGGAAAGACATGTCAAATATGTGGAAGAATAAATGTCATGGGTCCCTCCCATTCCATTTGTCCCCCATGTTCACTCTTTACCCTGGTCTCACCTTTCCTTATACTTCATCTTTTGGTGAGGGGTTTAGAACATAACAGAAACGAGTAGAGTTAGATGTAACTGAGGTTGCTAAAATTATGCTTGTGGTTCTTCTCCATGTCTGTTTTCTAACTCTAAAAACAAACATAGACTAAAATTTGGGGGTCAACAAATATGTTAAATGTCCTACTTTATTAAAAAGCATAGTAGCAGATGCAATGTGTTACGATTGAATGCATTTTAACATATATTAAATACATAGTATTCAAAATGCTACCAAACTACTAAAAGAAATGATTGAAACAAAAATATAATGTCTACATCCCTTAGAGATTTATGTAGATAGTTCATTTTACCAATCCCATTATTTCCTGTGCTGGAGAAGTTTGAAAATCTCACTAAAACTTCAGAGTTTCTTGTAACTGATTGATTTAGCACACTTTTTCTTAAGCTTCCCTCATATCTCCACAATTCTTTAAAACTAAACTTTTAGTTCTCAGGCTCTGCGATTTCCTCCTGTCCTTCTAATGCCCTAATTTGTCATTCAGTATGATAGCCATACTCATCTCCTAAGCCACCATGACAACTGCTCCTTTCCTCTATGTCAAATACGTAAGTATTCTCAGTACAAAGCAGATTCCAAACTCTGGAGTTATATAGTTCAGTGTTAGTTTTATTTTTTCAGAATGTTGGATCCATGCTTCAAATCCTATTTGGAAATAATTCCCTACCACCTCATTCTGTGCTATTGACTCTATCTCCTTCTGTCCCCTTTGGGATCATTTTCCACTAATCACCCTCTCAACACCCCTTTAGTCTTTTGTCCACTGATTCCATTTTTCCATTGCTATCAACAGTTAGCAGACATTTGGTCCTGTCTAAAATGTCCATAAGACACTTGGTCATGCCAAAAGGTGCTTGATATTTGGTCCTATCCAAAACCACGCGGCATGGACCCAATATGCTCATGGACATTTTGGATAGGACAAAATTTCAAGGATCTTTGGGCCTGAACCAAAATGTCTCATCAACCAAACGTCTTATGGACAGGACCAAATGTCCTGCAAGGCTACAAACATACTGAACACTTTTATTCTAAAAACATTTCCTTTAAGTCTGTCCCCACAAATTAATCTACATGATCCTCCCTCCTTCCTTTTCTTGTATATTAGATAAAGGTATCAGCATTTTTGGTGCCTCCGCTTTTTGCTGCTTATTAGCCTGGGGACTCAACACTTAACTATTCTCTTCATTTAGTCCTTTCAAATGTGAAAGTAACATCTCAGTTGTTTCCCTTCATTTCTTATCCATTCCCAATTTGAGAATATCAAACATTTCTTCTTGGGAAATGCTCCTCTGTTGACTTTAATAAGAATAGGTAACACTATTTTTATATATCCGTGGAGTGCTTTATATATGCTAGACACTAGTCTAAGGATTTTATACATATTCACTTGGATAATGTTCCATTAACTACCTTATTTCACACATGAAGAAATTGAGACAAAGAGGTTAATTACCTTCCCAAGATCACACAATGGCAGGATTTAAACTCAAGCTTGTTCTAGAGACCACTCTACAACTATCCTGTCTTTGTTTTTAGTTTCTGGGCTGTTTTCCATTTACTACTTTTGTGCTATCCTTTGTACATATTTTAAAGGATATCTATCTATCTATCATCTATCTATCTATATATATCACAATTAAAAATTTTCCATCAATGCATTCTTGTAAGAATTGCAGATAATACAGAAAAATATGGAATGAAAAAGAAAAGTCCTCTATTATCTCCCTATCCCAATTCCAATGCCACCCCAAGAAGAAACAGTTTGTCACATGTTCTTCCAGACTGCTTTCCATACATTTACTTATAAGGATGGGTATACACATTCACTTCTTAAATTTAAAAAATAATTTCCAAAAAGGGGATCATAGTATATATTTTCCCATGAGTTAGCTTTCTTCACTTAATGAAGTGCTTGGGAATTAGGTAGATTGAGTTTTTCATTTCAGTACATACTGATCTGCATCATTACATTTAATGATAGCATAACAGTCCATAAGATAAAAATACCATGTTAATTGACTTTTAGGTTGTTTCCTATTTTTTTGATATTATACGTAATGATGTAATGAATATTCTTATACAAATATCTTTGTGAACATGTGAACAAATCTTTCTGTAAAATAAATTTCCCTAGAATGAATTGTCAAATCAAAAGGGTATGATCACTTATAATATTGATAAGTACTGACAAATTTTCTTCTAAAAAAGGCTGCTCTACTTTAAACTCCACCAACAGCATATCAGAAATCTGATTTTTTTTTACAGCTTTTCTATCACTTGATGTTATCAGTAATAAATTTTGCCCATCTGATGGGAAAATTGTTTTATTTTCTTATTTTAGTTTGCAATTCCTTGCTTGCAAATGAATTTAACCATATTTCTATGTTCCTTGCCTTTTCATATTTTTAGTCAATTTAAATAATTATTTCATTTGTCATTCCCTTATTAATTTATAGGAGGTAAAAATTATTATTAATTCTTAGTATGTTTATTATATTTATTACAACTACTATTCCCACTAGCTCCCAGAATTAAAAGTTTAATTAATTTGTTATTATTATGCTTTTTTTCTAATAAAGACGTTAAAACTTCTGAATTTTCCTTTCCATTCCATCTTGTCTACATTTCACAGGTTTGGTATGTAACCCCTTCTCATTGCTACTCACTTCTGAATGTTATGTATTTTCAGTTTTAATTTCCTCTTTCATCTAACAGCTATTTAGAAGGCTGTTTAAATTTTTTTCCAAGAAGATATATAAAATATGCACATAAACATATACATAGGTCTGTGTATTTTACATATGTATAGACATGTTTATTTGTTTATTTCTACTTTATTTATGATTTCATTATAATTCTTTGGGGGGGCATTCTAAAGTTGGTTTTGTATTACTTAAGTTAAATGTTAATTTGATGCTTTGTTTCAGTAACAATAATCTGATTCTGAATATGTGTCTCCTCAGCATATCTAGTAATCAAAATCAGCATTACGTTACACATACCAATTGAAAGAGGCTTGGCAAAGAAGGAGGGTAGCAGCGGGCACTGGTGTACCTAGTTAACTGACCTCAGAGCATATCATTTAAAAATATCTTTTCCCCCATATTTAAGAAAATTATTTTCAGTAGTAACCATAAAATGAAATAAATATATTTCATGCATATTTATGTATATTTTTCACATCTATAAAATTTGCCTTTACGAAAAAATATTATACCTCTTCATTTGCACACTGTTTCGGTTTTAAACATTTTAAGCACAAATAAAAACTCCACGTGGTCACAGAATGACAGAATTGAGCTAACTCAAGTTCGTTTCTTTGTCTTTACAATCACTGCACTATCATTGTTTATTTGGAGTCTACTCTTTGAAGGCAGGAATATGTGCTATCTCAGGGGATGAAGACACCAACAGTGCTGGAAGCAAGTCAAAGATCTGTAGCTTTAGGAAATTACTCTCCAAACAAATGCATGTAGCTGAATCCACATCTATATGGGAAGCAGCTAGAACTGAGGTTCTCTGAATTAACTTCTAAGGAGAATACCATATTTGTTTAGAGGATAATACAATTGTGCTTACTTGAAGTTTAAATATAAAAAGTCATAACTGAAATTGTTAGTTAGAACATATACAAGATATTTGGGGGGGAAGTAACATTGTTTATCACTAACATTGTTTAGAATTGCTGGAGCATGGTAATAATTAAAAGCAAACCCATTCTGAGTAGGTTTTATTACTGTTTTGAATTCTCTACAGACACTATACCTCTTATTTCCTACACTTTGGAGATCTACTTACTCCCACCAGCAGCCTGCTATGCTACTGAGGGAAAGGGAAAAAACAAACACACAAACAATAAAATAACAATAAGGGACTGAAGACTGATGCAGGTTTTTCAGTATAGGCTCCTATACCAGTCTGATTTGAAATAAGGTAAAAGAGGCAAAAATCTGTGCTATATTCTTTGCAACATTTCAGCACACTTCAGAAAATTTTGACAGCATAGTTATTACAATAAATACAATAAGCCATATCTACCTGCACCTTCAAGTTAAACAACCAGTTAATTGTAAATACCAATATATAACTCAGTAAGAAATTATATAAAAAAGGAAATATGCTACCTTGTATTTCTTACAGAAATAAAATTTTCTCCTAGACTCATATTACTAGGAGGTTTAATTTTTTTAATAGAATGTCTATTTCTAATATTTTCCATTGGTGAAGTGATAGTATAGAAACCTTGAGAAAGCCTGTGCTTCAGTGTCTTGAATAACCTTAAAATGAGGACTAGTGAAATTCACCAAGGTTTATTCCTTGCCTTCAAAACACTTGGAAATTTTTTAAAAAGAAATGAAAGGATAAAAGCCTTCAAGGCAGAACCTATATGCTGCACCCAAATATAAAAATAAGAGTTGGTTATTTTTAGTGACTATGGAGATTTTGGAGGGGTGGGAATGAGCAGGATTGGGCTAGTCAGAGGTGAATGTTCCTTTGGCTTTGATGACTCACTGGTTTCCATCTTTCACATCCTGTAATACTTATTCTGTTCTTCATTATCACCCTGGGTGGCTGAAGTCCATAATATGAGTTACTCATGTAACAACTGCATGATGATTGTAGAGTCATTATACTTCCTTTACTCATTATTTCCAATTCTGCAATTGCATCATCCAAAGGCTCTTTGTCAGGCTGCAGCCTCCATTAGGGGAGTTGAGTATTTTATACAGTAGAATATGGAAAAATTATGAGATCTAAGCTGAATAGGTTGTATTGAAGAACGCTTCTGCCATTGCACTATCTTACAAGCCCTGATGAGTTCTATGAAATCACCATCTTGTCTTCCTGTGGCAAATTTAGTGGGATGCCTATTTAGATTCTTCCCTTTGTATATCAGAAAGACTTACCTCTCCAGTATCAGTTTGCTGAAAAAAGATTATTTGCCTGTATGTCCAGAATGTTATAAATGATTTTAGATTAATTTTATTTGGTCTTAAGTATTTGTCATTTTCCAAAATTATTTCTAGGTTGTTTCCTCATCTTTCAATTTTTTTCTTTCTGTTCAGTGCATCTGCAGATGGCTCTCAATTTCCAATCATATATTTATATGCATCTGAAAATAAGCATCTCACTTGCAACTCCATCTTGATTGTTGCTCTTTTCTTTCTTCATTCCGTGATACCTTTGTATCACTAAGCCTGTTGTACCTACTTCTCCTGTAATACCAGACACTTCTAATTGTCCACCTTAGCCACAACTCTGACAGAATCTGTGGTTTAGTATCTGGTAAATTTTTATAAATTATCTGTGTTATTAAAAAGTATATTTTAATAGTAATACTCAAAATATTTATTTCATCAAATCTAAGATGCTGCTGATTGTACAAATCATTATTTTATGTTCTACTAAGAAAGAAAACTCATTTTCAATAAAAATGACATGCCATTGATTGTAAAATGCATCAGATGCATCAGATTTCCAAGATGTCAAATGTGATCCATGTTAGACTTACAACATGGATGGGCCTTAAGGGTATTATGCTAAGTGAAATAAATCAGGCAGAGAAAAACAAATACCATACGATTTCACTCATATATGGAACATTTAAAAAAACAACCAAGCAAACAAAGAAACAAAATAAACAAAGAAACCAAAACAAATGCATAGATATAGAGAACAGAGTAGTGGTTGCTGGAAGGGAGGGTGGTAAGGGAGCAAAATGGGTAAAAGGGGTCAACTTTATGGTGATGGATGGAAACTAAACTTTTTGGTAGTGAGCATGGGGTGGGGCACACAATCAAAATATAATGTTGTACACGTGAAACTTATATAATGTTATAAACCACTATTATAAACCTTAATAAAAAATCTTTCACTTGAAAAAATGGTATATATTTGACATGCTTGTTCTTTTTGTTATTCAAATACCCTAAATGATTCCAGTTTTCCTTTTTAAAATTAGTACGTTTCATCAATATGTACAAATTGCTGAAAAATCAAGTTGACAGTCTTGTAACAAAAATGTATTCTCTTGCCATGTACCACTCTGCTTCTCAACCCGCCTCCTCAGGAAGAACCACGTTGAGTCCTTTTAACTGGTCTATATTTCTAAGTGATATAATTACAATATTTTTAAATTTACCAATTTTAGATGTTATTAACTTTCTATTATGATAGTTGAGGATTTAGTTTTTACATGACTTCCACACTACCTCCTATCCCAATGTAATTTTTGTCATAATTTTTATCAGCAATAGTCAATGTTTCCTTCATGAGTATGCAAATATTATTTATTACTGCACCAATTTGTTTACTATGATTAAGTTTCATTTCTAGTAGAATATTTCTTCTTTTTTGTGGGAGGGGGCAGTAATAATTACTTCATTTCACTTTTGGTTTGTTTCTTATTTCTAGCTATCATTTTCTAACCACTTTTTCCAACAGATCTTTCAAACAGTTATCAGGATTTTTTCAAAAGCACACATATGTCAAATAATCTAGCAGTTCTATTTAAAAATTTTTCTTCTATACACCTCCCTCTTTTATCCCCCTTTTGCTTTGACTTGGTTTCTCTGTAGGTCTGGTGCAGTACTGCCATCTGAACAGTTCCCTTCACTACCCTCTTGAGTAGGGATCCCTGTTTCCTCTTTCTTGTTTTAACTCTTCATTTTTCTTAAGAACATACTGGAGTAACTTAAGAAAGGATGAATAAAGGTTAATTTTTAAAAGAACTGTATTATGAAAATGTTCACATTAGCCTTCTACTTGCTTGATAGTTTACCTACATATAGAATTTTAGATTAAAATGTATTCACCCTCAGAATGTGAAAGGCAATCCTTCACTATTCTAACATTCAATATTGCTCTATAAGTCTGATGCCATTTTGATGTTTGGCACTTGTATGTCACATGTTTATTTTCTTTGGAGTAATTTAAGTTCATCTGTTGTTAACCAGTATTCTGAAATTTAAGAGGAAATGACTTAAAGTGGATTGCTTTTTACCCTTCTTGTTGGATCCTTTGTGAGCTCATTTGATTTACAGACTTACGACTTTTAGTTCCAGGAGATTTTCTTCTTTCTTTGATTACTTCTTTACCTTTCTTTCCCCTAATCTCTCTGGAACTCTTATTATTTAGATGTTTCTGGATTAACCTTATTTTCTTATTTATTTTACTTATTTTTGTATTCTGGTTCTACTTTTTCCATAACTAAGCATGAAGAATTTTTGCTAATTTTATTTCCTAATCCCTCTATTGATATTTTCACATTTTAATTAGCAAAACTTTGATTTTTTTAGAGTCCTTTTTTATTCTCTAATTATGCTTTCTTCAGAGAAATCTAATCCTGCTTGATGGCTGCAATAGCATCTCTTATTAGTCTCTAGGTAATATAATATATATTCAATGCTTCCTTATGTAGAGGTAGTCTAGTATAACTCCCCTGCTTCTTTAGATCAACTTTATTGAATTCTAATTAAAAAATTGCAAAATAGCAATTTTAAAGTATACAATTCAGCAGCTTTTAGTATGTTCACAGAGTTGTGCAGCCAACACCACTATCAAATTTCAGAACATTTCATCACCTAAAAAGGAACTCCATACTCATCAGCAAAAATTCCTGCCTCCAGGCCCTGAAAACCACTAATCTACCTTCTGTGTGTATGAAACTGCTTATTCTGGATATTTTAGTTGATGAACTCATACAGTATGTGACCTCTTGTGACTGACTTGTTTCATTTAGCATAACGTTTTCAAGGTTCATTTCATTGTAGTATGTGTCAGTACTTTATTCACTTTTATGACTTAATAGTATCCCATTGTATGAATATATGACATTTTGTTTATCCATTCACCAGTTGTTGGACATTTGGGTCGTTTCCACTTTTTGGCTGTTATGGGTAATGCTGCTGTAAACACACATGTAAGAAATCATTGTCTGATTCAAGATTACTAAGATATACATTCATATTTTTCTCTGAGCATTCTTCTAGATGCTGTAGGTCTTAAATTTAAGTCTTTGATTCATCTTGAGTTAGCTTTTGTATATGGTGTGAAGTAGGGGTCCAAATTCATTCTTTTGCATGTGTATATGCAGTTTCTCAGCAAATTATTAAAATTATTCTTTCCTGCCATTGACTTGTCTTAGCATTCTTGCCTAAACTCAATTGACCATAAATAGATGATTTTATTTCTGGAATCCTATTTTGATTCCATTGATCTAGATGTCTATTCTCAGGCTAGTATGAGACAGTATTACTTCAGCTTTAAGTGAGTTTTGAAATTGGGAAATTTGAGTCCTCCAACTTTGTTCTTCCTTTTAAAGATTGTTTTGGCTATTCTGGGCCCTTGTCAATTTCTACAAAAGAACCAAGTGGAACTTGGATGGAAATTGTACTAAATCTCTAGATCAATTTAGAGATGATTGCCATTTTAGCAATATTAAGTTGTCAAATCCATAAACACGAGATATTTTTCTGTTTGCTTAAGTCTTCATTAATTTATTTTTACAATACTTTGTAGCTTTCGGTGTACAAGTTTTGAACTTTTGTCAAATTTATTTCTAAGTATTTTGTTCTATTTGATGCTATTGTAAATGGAATTGTTTTCTCAATTTCATTTTCAGATTATTCATTACAAGTGTGTGGAATAAATAACGAAGTGACATCTTTGTTGCAAATATTAGTTTCTAAATTTCTTACTTCTTAAGACAGATAACTAGAATGGTAATTACTAAGTCAATGGGTATGCATCTTCTACAGCAGTACTTGAAATTGGATGTATGCTAGCCAACATACACTACTATAAATTATAAGATATTTGCTAATGTTGTAATTGGCTAAAGAATGTTATCTCAGAGTTTCTTTTGAACTTTTAAAAAATTAGAAGTGAGATTAAGCTTCTTATATATTTATTTTAGTTTTTAGAAATTATGTTCTTTACTTATCTATAGTAATCTTATGCTCTCTAACTGTATATGTTAATTGGTTTTAACTTTTCTCATTTTTTAATTGAAGTATAGTTGATTTACAATGTTGTGTTAGTTTCAGGTGTACAGCAAAGTGATTCAGTTTTATTTATATATATATATATATATATATATAACTGAATATATACATACACGCACACACTCACACAGATTCTTTTTCAGATTCTTTTCCCATATAGGTTATTACAAAATATTGAGTGTAGTTCTCTGTGCTATACAGTAAGTCCTTGTTGATTATTTATTTTATATATGGTAGTGTATATATGTTGATTGCAAATTCCTAATTTATCCCTCCCCCCTTTCCCCTTTGGTAACCATAAGTTTGTTTTCTATATTTGTGGGTGTATTTCTATTTCGTATATAAGTTCATTTGTATCATTTTTTAGACTCACCATATAAGTGATATGATATTTGTCTTTCTCTGTCTGGCTTACTTCACTTAGTATGATAATCTCTAGGTCCATCCACATTGCTGCAAATGGCATTATTTCATTCATTTTTATGGCTGAGTAAAATTCCATTGTATATGTACACCACATCTTCTTTATCCATTCATATGTCAATGGACATTTAGGTTGCAATCCCTATTAATTACCAATAGCATTTTTCACAGAACCAGAACAACAAATTTTAAAATTTGTATGGAAACACAAAAGACTCCAAATAGCCAAAGCAATCTTAAGAAAAACAGAGCTGGAGGAATCAGGCCCCCAGACTTCAGACTATACTACAAAGCTATGGTAGTCAAGGCAGTATGGTACTGGCACAAATGCAGACACATAGATCAGTGGAACAGGATAGAAAGCCCAGAAGTAAACCCACACACCTATGGTCAATTATCTTTGATGAGGAGGCAAGAATATAAAATGGAGAAAAGACAGTCTCTTCAATAAGTGGTGCTGGGAAAGCTGGACAGCTACATGTAAAGAATGAAATTAGAACATTCTCTAACACCATATACAAAAATAAACTCAAAATAGTTTTAATTTTGTAATAGCTTTTAAATTTATCTTCCTTCTACTCTTGCCACCTACTGGGCTATTCTCAGCTCAGCAATTAAAGATTCTATTAAAATGTAGCTCAGTGCCTGCACTCCTTAGCTTAAAACCCTCCACTGGTTTGTCTTTTCATTCAGAGCAAAGCCCTTACAATGGCGTATATGATCTGACCCCATTTCCTCTCTGATTTCATTCCTACAATTTATTGTTATGACTCTATTCCTCATGTGTTCCCTTCTAACTGTGCTGGTTTTCTTTCCATTCCTTCAAACCTCTCAAGCCTCCTGCACAACTCAAAGCCTCAGTTTCCTCTGACTGGAATGTTCCTCCCCAGATCTCATGATTGCTCTCTCACCTCCTTTAAGTCTTAGATCAAATGTCACCCTCTCAGTAAGATCTTCCTTGAAATCCCAATTTAAAATTATAAGCACCCTTAGTTTTTATTGAAATTGCATTAAACCTATCAAATAATTCTCAAAAACTGTAATTTTTAAAACAATATTCAGTTTTCCTATCTAGGAAAGAGGTATGCCTTTTCATTTATTCAAATCTCTAACATAATTTGTAAGGTTTTCTTCATAAATATCCTACTTATTTTTTAAGTTAATTCTTAGGTGTTTATTTCTTGTGGCAGTATTTGTTTTTGATAAGATTTTACTCTATTTTTTTCATGTTATTTGTGTTCTATGGGAAAATCATTTATTTTTATATATGTATTTTATCTTCCAACTAGTTTTGAATTCAATTAATTCTAATTTTTAAGTGACTTTCTTATTTTCTTATATACATTCCAATGATATGCAAATAATACTTTGCTTCCTTTCTTCCACTATGATATTTTTATTTTATATTTTACTGTATTGTAAGAACTTTCAGAAAAATATTGGAAATAATTCGAGGTGCAATGGGGTTCCACCTCTTATTAGAAAGCAGAAAGACATGAACAAATTTTAGTCCTGCTAGAAACTGTCAGATAAACCTAATATACAGCCTCTTCTAGATAGAAAGAACACCAAAAGAACCCTTCCGAGGATCAAGGGGTGGAGGATGCTTTTATACTTGGGACCAGCTGCTGAGGTTAGGGTTGAACAGGCAGAGAAGTGAAATTGCTATGAAAGGTCAGTCTTTGCTGGGATGAGGTGAAATCGGTCAAAATTTTGACAAAACTATGGGCTGGCTTGCTGGCTTTAAATCTAGTGGAGCCCCACATGCAAATGTAATCCTCTCTGGTCAAAATTTTCACATATAATTTTGCTGAGAAAGCAGGGGCTGGGGAGCAGAATGGGAACACAAAAAAGATCGTGTGGTCTGGCAGTACAGTCTCATAGCATGGAAGTCTCCAGGTTTTAGTCTTCAATCTCATTGTTCCATGGTCTCAAATACCAGACATTAGAACAAACAGAATAATGCAATCAATTCTTCCCCTCCCACCAGTCTCTTACTCTTTATACCAAGAGAAGGAATTCCCTCAATTTTGGAGTTTCTCCTCAAATCTTAGTAGCTGATCACATTAATAAAGTCTTGTGGACCAGAACTTGACTGTGCTTGAGGCATGTTTTAAGATTAACTGGCTTGCTTTTATGAGGCAATTCATGAGGCTTAAGTTGGATCTCAAAGAATAAAGTAAATAAAGCATGATGTGCTCAGCAGTAAAATTAACCTATAGCCAGGGCTCAGAATGTAGGTTTTATTTTTAACATTTGTTTTAAATTAAATTTCCTAACAGACAATGTATTCACAAGTGTTTTAGATCTGGTTCCCTGGAAGGAGATCCTGAGATAGGCATTCTCGCTCACATGATTTAATAGGAAGTGCTTTCAAGAAAAGTACAGTGAGAGAAGTAGGGCAGAATGGTCTGGACTGGAATCAAGCTTCAGTCTGTGCCATGGAATCCCTGGAGCATAAATTACATTGAGTTCATCCCATCTTAAGGCAAGGAGGTGGCTTTCTGGTCTTTATGTCAGCTTTCCATCATAGATGGTCTTCATTCTATGATGATCAAGAATAGTACAGGTTCTACTACTTTAACAGTTTCCATTTTCTTTTCAATTTTTCTTTTTACATTTAAACATGTGATCCAACTGGTAATTATTTTCATGTGGGGCATAGAGTTTCCCTAACATTTTCTCTAACACTGTTTATTGAATTACAAATCTTTTCAAAACTGATTTGTAATTCAAACTTTATCATATATTAAATTCTCATATATATATTTGAGTATTTCTGGAATTTTAAAATGTTGTCTTCTATGCATGAGCCAGTATTGTATTATTTTTTACTTATATAGTTTTATAATATAATTTAATTCTTAGTAGAGTTGGTCCACCTTTATTACTATCTTTTTCTCACAGTTTCTCTGGCTATTCTTGCTTGTTTACTTTTCCACATGAAAAAACTTCTGAATAAGTCTGTCTTGCTAAAAACATCTCATTTTTAATTTTTATTAGGATTGTAATATGTTTATAAATTACCTTAGTAAGAGTTGGTAATGTTGTGACATTGAATCTTCCTGTTCAGGATTATGTAATACTGTTCTCTTTGTCCACATATTATTTTCTTTTAAAGTTTTAAAGCACTCTTTTAAAGCAGTCTTTTAAAGTTTTCTTTATAGAGCTATTGCTCATTTCATATTGTAGCTCCAACCTATAGAATATGGCTCTTTTTTTGTATAAACAAAAGCCAATATGCAGCTAAAGCAGTTCTAAGAGAAAAATTCATAGTCATAAATTCCTACCTCAAGAAACAAGAAAAATGTCAAATAAACAACCTAACTTTATACTTCAAGCAACTAGAAAATGAACAAATGAAGCCCAAAGTTAGTAGAAAAAAAGGAAACAACAAAGATCAGCGCAGAAATAAATGAAATAGGACTTCCCTGATGGTGCAGTGGTTAAGAATCCGCCTGCCAATGCAGGGGATAAGGGTTTGAGCCCTGGTCCGGGAAGATCCCACATGCTGTGGAGCAACTAAGCCCATGCACCACAACTACTGAGCCTGCACTCTACAGCCTGTGAGCCACAACTACTGAGCCCACATGCCACAACTACTGAAGCCCGCACACCTAGAGGCTGTGCTCCACAACAAGAGAAGCCACTGCAATAAGAAGCCTGCACACTGCAACGAAGAGTAGCCCCCGCTTGCCACAACTAGAGAAAAGCCTGTGCACAGCAACGAAGACACAATGCAGCCCAAAATCAATCAATCAATAAATTTTTTAAAAAAGAACTAAATGATATAGAGACTAAAAAGACACTAGAAAAGATCAATGAAACTAACAGCTGGTTCTTTGGAAAAATAAACAAAATTGAAAAACCTTTAGCTAGATTCACCAAGAAAAAAGGGAGGACACAAATAAAATCAGAAATGAAAGAGGACACATTATAACTGATACCATAGAAATACAAAGAATCATAAGAGACTACTATGAACAATTATATGCCAACAAATATGACCACCTAAAGGATATGGATAAATTCCTAGAAACATAAACCTACCAAGACTGAATCACGAAGAACCTGAAAATCTGAAGACTGATTACTAGTGAGGAAATAGACTCAGTAATCAAAAAGCTCCCAACAAACAAAAGTCCAGGACCAGATGGCTTCACTGGTGAATTCTACCAAACATTCAAAGAATTAATGCCAGTCCTTTACATACTCTTCCAAAAAATAGAAGAAGGAACACTTCCAAACTCATTTTACAAGGCCAACATTACCCTGATACCAAAACCAGACAAGGATGTCACAAGGAAAGAAAATTATATGCCAATATCCCTGATGAACATAGATGTAAAAATCCTCAACAAAATATTAGCAAACCAAATTCAACAACACATTATAAAGATCATATATATGATAAGTGGGATTTATTCCAGGGATGCAAGGGTGGTTTGACATCCGCAAAACCATCAATGTGATATACCACATTAACAAAATGAGGGATAAAAATCATGATCATCTCAATAGATGCAGAAAAAGTATTTGACAAAATTCAATATCTGTTTATGGTAAAAACTCTTAATAAAGTGACTACATAGGGAACATACCTCAACATAATAAAGGCCACATATGACAAGCCCAAATATCACAGTGAAAAGCTGAAAGCTTTTTGTCTACAATCAGGAACAAGGCAAGGATGCCCAATCTTGCCACTTTTATTCAACATAGTATTGGAAGACTTAGCCAGAGCAATTAGGCAAGAAAAAAAGAAATAAAAGGCATCCAAATTGGAAGGGAAGGAGTAAAATTGTCACTATTTGCAGATGACAGATATAGAAAACTCTAAAGACTCCATCAAAAACCTGTCAGAACAAACAAATGAATTCAGTAAAGTTTCAGAATACAAAATCAATATACAAAAATCGGTTACATTTCTATACACTGATAACAAACTATCAGAAATAGAAATTAAGAAAACAGTCCCATTTACAATTGCATCAAAAAAAATACATAGGAATAAATTTAACCAAAGAAGGAGGTGAAAGGCTTGTAAATTGAAAAACATAAGACAATGACGAAAGAAATTGAAGAAGACATAAAAAAGTGGAATGATATTCCATGCTTATGGATTGGGTGAATTAATATTGTTAAAATGTCCATACTACCCAGAGCAATATACAGATTCAAAACAATCCCTGTCAAAATTCCAATGGCACTTTTCACAGAAATACAACAAACAATCCTAAAATTTGTATGTAACCACAAAAACCTCAAATAGACAAAGCAATTTTGAGAAAAAGAACAAAACTGGAAGCATCACATTCCGTGATTTCAAACTATATTACAAAACTATAGTAATCAAAACAGTGTGGTACTGGCATAAACACAGATACATAGATCAATGGAAGAAGAGAGTAGAGAGCCTAGAAATAAACCAACACTTGTATAGTCAATCAATTTATGACAAAGGAGCCAAGAATATACAATGGGAAATGGATAGCCTCTTCAATACATGGTGTTGGGAAAATTGGACAGTCACATGCAAAATACTAAAAATGAACCACCATCTCACACCATACACAAAAATTAACTCAAAATGGATTAAAGACTTGAATGTAAACCATAAAACTCCTAGAAGAAAACATAGGTGGTGAGCAGCTTGGCATTGGTATTGGTAATTAATTTTGGGGGTTTGACACCAAAAGCAAAGGCAACAAAAGCAAAAACAAACAAATGGGACTACATCAAACTAAAAATCTTCTGCATCACAAAGGAAACCATCAACAAAATGAAAAGGCAACCTACTGAATGTGAGAAAATATTTTCAGATCATATACCTGATAGGAGGTTAATATCCAAAAATGTATAAAATCTCATATAACTCAATAGCAAAACTAAAAAACATTAGAAAATGGGCAGAGGACCTGAACAGACATTTTTTTTCCAACAGAAATATACAGATGGCCAACAGGTACATGAAAAGATGAAAAGATATTCAAAATCACCCACCATCAGGGAAATTCAAATCAAAACTACAATAAGATATCACCTCATACCTGTTTGAATGGCTGTTATCCAAAAGACAAGAACTAACAAGTGTTGGCAAGGATGTGGAGAAAAGGGAAAACTTGTATACTGTTTGTAGGAATATAAATTGGTGCAGCCACACTATAGAAAACAATATGGAGGTTTCTCAAAAAATTAAAAACAGAACTACCATATGATCTAGCAATTTCACTTCTGGGTATTTATTGGAAGAAAATGAAAACACTAACTTGAGCATGTATATGCACCCCCCCTCCATATTTATTGCAGCATTATTCTCAATAGCTAAGTTATGGAAACAACCTATCAACAGATGAATAGATAAAAGATATGGTGTATATATATATATTTTTTTTTATAATGGAATATTATTCAGTCATAAAAAAGAATGAAATCTTGCCACTTGTGACAACATGGATGGACCTTGAGGGACTCAGTCTAAGTGAAATAAGTCAGACAAAGAAAGACAAATACATTATGATCTCACTTCTATGTAGAACCAAAAAACAGAGAACAACAACAAACCAAGCTTACAGATGCAGAGAACAGATAGGTGGTTACCAGAGGCAGGGCATGTGGGGTGGGCGAAATGGGTGAAGGGGTCCAAAGATACAAACTTCCAGTTATGAAATAAATAAGTCATGGGATGTAATGCACAGCATGGTGATTATAGTTAATAATACTGTGTTGCATATTTGAAAGTTGCTAAGAGATAAATCTTAACAGTTCTCATCACAAGAAAAAAAACATTCTGTAACTATATATGATGATGGATGTTAACTAGACTTATTGTGGTGATCATTTTGCAATATATACAAATATTGAATCATTATGTTGTACCCTTGAAACTAATATAATGCTGATATCAACTATACCTCAAAAAACCCCTCTGTATGGTGATTACAGTTAACGATACTGTATACTTGAAAGCTGTAAAAGAGTAGATCGTAAATGTTCTCACCACATAAAAGCCAAAAACTTCATAATTATGTATCTATCAATCTCCCTGAAATCCCTTGTAATAGTACAGATAGTTCTATTATATTTCCCAAGATACAATCATATTATCTACAAACAGTGACACTCTACCATTTCCAATTTTTGTACTGATAATTCCTTCTCCATTTATAAATACATCGACTAGTTTCTGCAGAGAAATATTATGTTGTTATCCTAGTGTCCATCCTTGCCTTGATTCAGACTTATATAGGCATGCTTTAGTGTTTTTCATCAAGCATGACATGCTCAGACATTTAATTAGCTCCCGCTTCCAACTCTGCCCACAGAGTCAGGGGACCTTCTCGCTGGGCTTGCCCACAGCTGTTCTTCAGACGCACCGTCCTTAACTATCTTTCTTTGACTTATTTATCAGAAACAAGGCTTACTGGCCCCCTCAGAGTCCCCTTTTCTGAGGGAAAAGGATGCCTTTTTTCCTTCTGAAGATGCAACTGGTCACATTCCTGGGAAGTGCTGCTTCCTCACCCTTGTCTTCCACAATGCATGCAGAGAATTTCTGGATTCTCCTGCCACTATCACACGTGGTATGGGGTCGGGCATCTGGAGCAACTGCTGAAGGGGGCCAATAATGAAAGCTGAGAGTGAGGAGGCAGTAGCAGTCTGTGTGTTGAATGTTGATTCCTGGGAAGCAGGAGATGGGGGGCCCTGCAGGTCCATTGCCCTCCACCCCGTCCCACAGAGGACTCAAGGCATGGCTTCTCCTTGCAGCCTCTCTAGAGAAGTCTGTGTGTTCGCTAGTGCACCTGCCATGTGACTTGCTAGTTTCTTTGTCGTCTTGTGAGGCAGTATTCAGCACTGTAATGTTTCAGTTTACAATGCTTCTCATACTTCCTTGCTGCACTTTCCTTTCTTCTCATCCTTGCAGTCCTGCAAGGACTTCCCAAATAAAAGATTAGCACTTCCCTCTTTGTCTCAGTCTTTGCTTTCTCAGGAACCCAGGATAAAACACTTCCCTTAATGCATATTTCCCCATAAATCACACTTAAAGATGTAAAGGTTTGCCTATTATTGTCTCACGTTCTCTCTTTTACCTAGGGAGACGAGATTTAGTAATTCTAGAAATCAAAAAAATTTTTTTTTCTTTCCAGGTCAATAAGTAGCAAAATAATCTCTTCTATAAGTCAGGGTTCTATCACAGAAGCAGAACCACTGGGAATAATGTAGAAGAAGGGATCATTATAGGGATTTGACTTTAAGAAATTGTGAGAACTGGTAAAAGTAGCCTTAGTGTGGCCATTTCTTGTGTCTGGTCTTGAGCCAGAGGACACATGACAGGCTACTGGAAGAGGGAGTGAGGTGAGGGAGAGCAGCAACAACTGGAAACCAGGAGGAACAAGCTGAAACCTGCATCCATCACCAGCAGAACTCCCTCTGGACTCTCTCCATCTCAAAGCCTTCAACCCCACTTCCATGGATAACATGCTGGGGAAGCTATAGTTTTGCTGAGGAGCCACATTTGTAACTGGCCCAGAACTTTGAGAAACTGAAAGAATGATTTGGCTGTAGCTGGAGGAACTGTGAGCTGTGCTGCTGCCATGCTGATAAAGTGAGGCACTAGATCAGTGAAATTTAGGTGGGTTCCAAACAAGGCCTGAAGTGCAGTGACCTTCAGACAGTGAAACATGGCTATTCCTTACATTCTGCCTTCTAGCTTTCATGCAGGTGTCTGTTGTGACTGCTCTAGCTGGGACTATTCAGGGAATTGAATACTGACAAATGCAGTTTAGCTGAGCCAAGTTTACACATTACAACGCCAACTAACATGATAAAGCAACCATCTCATGCATAAATGAAACATGCTAACCCTCACCCCGCAAAGGATACCATGTTCAACTATCTATCTTTGGTTAATGTTCCTTCTTTATCTAGCTGAATCCCACACTCACTTTGATATCCTTTAACTTAAATATGGAGGTGAGAAACGGAATATTTCCTGCCATATCAGTAAACAAAGGATGTCACAGTCATCTGCAATTGCAGCTACTGCCAATGGTGAGCTGGTGAGCCCCGAGGGAACTCAGGAAGGAAAAGAATACCTGCCATCGAGCTGCCATCAGACTGCAGCCACTCCCTATGGTGAGCTCGGAGGAGACTCAGGATAAGAAAGCACAGGATGGTGGCCCCAGGTAGCTGAGGTACATATCAAAGGAAGGATTTCAGTAAGTCCAGACTTTTGTATCTTCCCGTACATAGAAAAGGGCTAAATTCTTTAACTTGGGACATCTGGTTTCCTTTAATCAACAGTAATCTTTTGATGTTCCAACTACCTGCCCTTTGTTACAAAACTCCCCCCTTGCCTCCTTGGAGCAGTTCTCTCAGGGTTACTTGAGATGTTGCCTCCCAGGCTTGAAGTCCTAAAACTTCCCGCTGAATAAAACATAACTCTCGGGGCTTCCCTGGTGGCGCAGTGGTTGAGAGTCCGCCTGCCGAAGCAGGGGACATGGGTTCGTGCCCCGCTCCTGGAAGATCCCACATGCCGCAGAGTGGCTGGGTGCGTGAGCCATGGCCGCTGAGCCTGCACGTCCGGAGCCTGTGCTCCGCAACAGGAGAGGCCACAACAGTGAGAGGCCCGCGTACCGCAAAAACAAACAAAAAACATAACTCTCAACTTTTAGGTTGCATGTTTTGTTTTGTTTTGTTCAGTCGACAGAGCTATAAAACTAACTACCATTAACATATCTTATGACAGATGATAGGAGGGTCATCTCCTTGGTCAGAGATGAGGCTACGAAAAATTCTATGATGGTGGATGAGGCATCCTTTTCAGTCCACAGATGGTAGTTCTGGCAAAAGTATTGCAGACAGAGAAGGCAAATGTACTGTTAAAGTGTCTATTTCAGTAAGAACCAAGCACTGCTCCTTTCACAATGGAAGCAATCCAATTTAATCAACCTGCTACCAAATAGCTGGCTGGGTTTTTTTGGGTTTTCCCAGAATGAAGCCGTATCAGGGGCTCAGTGTTGGTCTGTGCTTTTGGAAGACTGGGTACTCAGCAGTTGGCTGTAGCCAGATCGGTCTTAGTGAGTAGAAATCACACTGCTTCACCCCTATATAATCTCTCTCTCTACCAGCTGCCATGGCCACTTTCTTCATGAGCCCATTGAGCAATTAAGTGGCTGGAAATTTATGTTGACTGATGTCCTCAGATTGGGTAATCTTCCACTTCATTGTGAAAATATTCCTCTGATGAGGTCATAATTTGGTGAGCATGGGATACAAATATCTTCACACTATGTGTCCATTCAGAGAGATTTTTCCAAAAGTTTTCCTGCTGTCTCTATCTAAACTGTTAGTTACAGCTCATGTACTGGTACAGATCTGTATATCTGGCTATCCTCTTTTCTAGGCAAAATGAACCCCTAGGTACACAGCTTCAAGTGGGCCTCCTGAAAGGACTTCCCTTCATCAGTGTCTGTCAGAGTAACCCTGGGGTGATGTTATAATGCTGCAGCTGTGCACTTCTAGGGGATGCCTGCATATTATGTCTAGAACCATATGCATATCAAGGATGAGCTTTTTTTGTTTTTTTGCGGTACGCGGGCCTCTCAGTGCTGTGGCCTCTCCCGTTGCGGAGCACAGGCTCCGAATGCGCAGGCTCAGCGGCCATGGCTCACGGGCCCAGCCGCTCCGCAGCATGTGGGAATCTTCGCGGACCGGGGCACGAACCCATGTCCCCTGCATCGGCAGGCGGACTCCCAACCACTGCGCCACCAGGGAAGCCCACAAGGATGAGCTTTTTCTTCCTCTATTTTAACATCTTTTTACATATTTATTAGCAATTCAGGTTTTCTCTTCTTTAATTGGCTGTGCATATTCACTGTCCACTTTTCTATTGGCCATCTCTGAATAGTGATCCACATGTGCATCTTGATCTTCCTTTTTCTTGCTGTTTTTTTTAATGTTGATACTGTTTGTCAGAGTGTTTATGAATGAAAGATTAGTATACATTTTCTTTGCATTTAAGTAAGTTTTCTTCTCCAATGTCATTAAGTTTTTGGGGGGTGGGTAGGTGGGTGGAAGAGGGTTAGTGGCTTGTTCTGTATTGACAGGCATGATTTCCTGAGAATGTGTGTGGAGCAGGCAGGCTAGTGGTCTTCCTAACTGCAGAAGTAAATGGGACTTTATTCTGGATGTGAGTAGCTTTAGAATATTCGACATCCAAGCAGATCCAAGCAGATCTGATTTTCTTTTTTTCTTCAGAGTCATTGGAGGTCTTAGCTATTTTTTTTTATTATTGCTGTCCCCAACACAAGTTGTGTGTCTCTCCCCATAAATATCACCCACTGTCTTGAGAGAACATCTCTTAGGTTTTATCCTCTGCCTAAGCTCTACCCTTGGTGCCAATTGTGATCATACCATGCACACATGGAAGGTGGAAAGGGGAAAGGGGGCTCTACTGACTCAGCTGTGCTGACACGAGCTCCTTAATTAATTATGCTGTGATTGCTCCTGCTGTGTGCACTTGTTGACTTTGAGCAGGGAGTTTCTGTCACTCTCATTGGAACAACCCACCTTAATTCTGGAAAATCACCCCATATCTGAAGCTTGATATAATATTTTATAAGGATGAAGAGAGTTTTATTTGAACAAAGATAGTATTAAAGCAAAATCCAGAGAAAAATTACTCTCAACCAATTATATTTCTATATGGTTAGAGAAGATATATTTTATATAAATATAATACCAGCTTTGCCACTTACTTTTGGTATAATTTTGGGCAAATTATGTAACCCTTATGTGCCTCAGGTTTACTTTTTATACTGTTCACAGTGTTGTGAAATTTAATTAGTTGACATATGTAAAAAGTAATTAGCAGAAATGTGCTCTAAATTATCTTCTATTATTCTTCATATCTCACAATTTTAGGCTATACAAATATCTTTGGATTTGTCACTGTTTATACAGATGCAACATTGATATTTTAAAAAAATGTCTTTTTTTATTTTGAAACAACCTCAAACTTATGGAAAAGTTTCAAATGCAATAAAAAATAACTTCTCCCCTGAATCATTTGAGAATTATTTGCCACCTTGGGACTCCAAATACTTTAGTGTACATTTTCTGCAAACAAATCCATTCTCCAATATAACCACAGTACTACCATCAATATTAAGATGTTAACACTGATACTTATAATCCTCAGACTCCAATCAAGTTTCACATGTTGCCTTTAGCTGTCTTGCCTCCTTCGGTCTGGACTATTTCCTCAGTCTTTCCTCGGCTTTCATGACCTTAACACTTTCAAAGATTACAGAAGCATTGTAGAATGTCACTAGAAGAATGTCACTCGGTTTGGTTTTGTCTGACATTTCCTCATGATTTGATTCAGTTTATACATCTTTGGCAAAGTATCACAAAAGTGATGCTGCGCTCTCATCATTGCTTCCTATAAGGTGGTGCACAAATTTTGATTTATCTTGTTACTACTGATGTTCCTTTTCATCCCTTAAGATGCTATTTGCTGGGATCACCATTTTCAAGTTATTTTTAAACACTATAATTAATAAGTACTTGGGGGAGGTGCCTTGTGAAGCTGGATATACTTTTTTTTCACAAAAGCTTTCAATTTATTCATTTATTAGAATGGACTATGGTTTCCTGTTATATTCAGTAAGCTATAATCCATTAGTGTCATATTTATTTGGTGCTATATTGTCCAAGGTTTGGCATTTGGAGCTCCTTAAAGCTGACTCCTGTGTCTTTTTTGACATGACCCCTTTACTCTTTGAATACTTCATTGCCTCCCAGCACAACAGAATGTTTCAGCACATCTGTACTTTCCTGTCCCAGCCCTGGAAACAGACATTTCTCTTAGGAGCCTGGGTTCCCTTAAATGGATAATGATGTTCAAAACCAAGATCTGATGCTACCTATGCTCATTGCTTTGGGGGGTTTTCACTAGTTCCAAGGCTTCTAAGTGGAGAGAGCTAAGGAATATGTGTATATATAATGCACATACACACATGTATATTTATATTTATTTCTATCTCTATTTTTATATTTGAAAGCCAGTAGTTCACTGATATCTGATTTCAGATCAACAGCACAGGGTTCAATATAATTTTAACCCTTTTCATATTTGTGATTCCTTTTTCTGACAGTAAGATATTTGGTTATTTGTATTTATTTCATCATTCCCCTTGTAAGTAACCTGTGTCCCATGCACATGCCCACCTCATCCCACTGGCTCTGACATCCTGCTTGGATGCCCTCCTTGACCAACTCTTGTTTCAATCCCCTGAGCTGCTTTGCACTACTATACAGAAGCCCTCCTCACCTCACCTGGGCCCTGAAACTCACTCTGGGCCCATTTCCCACCCCATGCAGATCCCCACTTCATCTCATTTGGGCTTTGATTCTTCTCCACATTGGGCCTCTGCCTCCCATACCCAACAAATGTAGACCACCTAATGGCTCTAGTACTCAACTGTCCTGGGAGGGAAAGGATAAGAGAAGGGGAGGCTCTGAGAGGGCTTCGGCCAGAAGAAACAGATGTGGGATCTGTAGTGTACAGAATGATTATGCATGAAATCACTCATTCTTTATAGCTTTTGGTCACATATCCACCTCTATATGGTAATTGGCACCCTGGTCCTTACTGTGTGGGGCCTGTAACTGGTTGGAAACATCCATGAACCTGCAAAGTCTGTGTACTATATTAACCGTACACTTCTTATTACAGTTTATGAATCCGTATGGAATAATATTGTGAAATATTAAAATAACAGGAGGGTTCCCACCTCCACATCCAGGCTCTTATCCAAGCAAAGTCACCATGGGCAAAAGGAACCAGAGAGCAGAGAGAAGAATTGCATTCTTGTCATTTACCTTTCAATAGCTGTGGTGTAATTTTAAGGGAAAAAGAGATGCAGTTATATTCTGTGATAGCTGCTTACACCTCTCCTGACAGAATGGAGATAAGTCACTGTATGACTGAATTTTTGAAAGGTGATGGCTACTGAAAGTGGTTATTGAGTCAGAAATGAGAGTCCATTCTCTGCCTGAGCAAGGCCACCCAGCATCAGGTAAGTCACGTGGTAGCCAAGTCAGACCCTGCAGACCCTCCAGGCTCCATTCACATGAATGTTGTATCCTGTCTGTGCTAAGAAGGTCTGCAAAGGTCCTTCCTGATGCTGTGTCATGAGGACTCATCAATTCCTCTTTTAATGGTCCAAGACCATTTAAGGACTAGCCTTCAGATTCTTCTCAGATCAGAGGAGTGGAGGCCAACTCCCAGGGACATTTGTTTAGGTTGCATACCATACCACACAATAAGCCATGCCTAAGGGTGCACTGGATACCTGGTACATGTCTTTACTAGTTAGAAAATGTTTGTACTTGTCTTATGACTTGGTTGTCTCCACCTATAAGCTATTTGTATATTAGTTATGACAATCGTACAGCAGATGGCAGTGGAGTGTATTATTCTAACAAATTCAGCATATTACGATCATTTTATGACAAATGAAAATAAAGTACCTTGTTCTAATAGGATTGATATTTGTATTTTTTCCTGGAGGAACACACAGTAATTGAAAGAACTTTTTGATATAATAACACTTCAATAAGGAGTTTCTGCTCCTTTTCCCAATGATATTCTGATTGGTATCTTAAAAATCAAAGAAACATTTTTCATGTAAGTGTACTGGCTAATTTGACATTTTGTATTTCCGTTTATATTATCTGCCATTTGTTGACTAAATTCCCATTTAAAATTCATAAGTACCTCCATTATGGCATGAATCACTATGTAATCTATATACATTCACCATTAATAATCCACAAAGTAGATATTAAATAGCTATAAATCAAGGATTGTAAAATGCTTAGCTAGTTATACTATAGAAATTGTTTATTTTTAATATGGGAATTTCATCAGTATAAAAAATTGACTTGGGGGCTTCCCTGGTGGTGCAGTGGTTGAGAGTCCGCCTGCTGATGCAGGGGACACGGGTTCGTGCCCCGGTCCGGGAAGATCCCACATGCCGTGGAGCGGCTGGGCCTGTGAGCCATGGCTACTGAGCCTGTGCGACCGGAGTCTGTGCTCTGCAACGGGAGAGGCCCCAACAGTGAGAGGCCCATGTACCGCAAAAAAAAAAAAAATTGACTTGGTTAAAATTTAGCAGCTTAATTAGGTCCCATTCATTTATTTTTATTTTTATTTCTATTATTCTGAGAGATGGATCTAAAAAGATACTGCTGCAATGTATGTCAAAGAATGCTGCCTATGTTTTCCTCTAGGGGTTTTATAGTATCCAGTCTTATATTTAGGTCTTTAACAAAAACTTTTGCACAGCAAAGGAAACCATAAACAAAATGAAAAGACAACCTACAGAATGAGAGAAAATATTTGCAAACGATGTGACTGACAAGGGATTAATTTCCAAAATACACAAATAGCTCATACAACTCAATAACAAAAAAACAAAAAACCCAATCAAAAAATGGGCAGAAGACCTAAATAGACATTTCTCCAAAGACATACAGATGGCCAACAGGCACATGAAAAAATGCTCAACATCGCTAATTATTAGAGAAATGCAAATTAAAACTACAGTGAGATATCACCTCCCTCTGGCCAGAATGGTCATCATCAAAAAGTCTACAAATAATAAATGCTGGAGAGGGTGTGGAAAAAAAGAGCACTTCTACACTGTTGATGGGAATGTAAACTGGTACAGCCACTATGGAGAAGAGTATGGAGGTTCCTTAAAAAACTAAAAGTAGGGACTTCCCTGGTGGCGCAGTGGTTTAGAATCCACCTGCCAATGCAGGGGACAAGGATTTGATCCCTGGTCCAGGAAGATCCCACATGCCGCAGAGCAACTAAGCCCATGCACCACAACTACTGAGCCTGAGCTCTAGAGCCCACGTGCCACAACTACTGAGTCCACGCGCCTAGAGCCTGTGCTCCACAACAAGAGAAGCCACCACAATGAGAAGCCCATGCACTGCAACGAAGAGTAGCCCCCACTCACCACAACTAGAGAAAGCCCACACACAGCAACAAAGACCCAACGCAGCCAAAAATAAATAAATAAATTTATAAAAAAAGAGAAAAAAAACCCTAAAAATAGAGTTACCATATGATCCTGCAATCCCACTCCTAGGCATATATCCAGAGAAAACTATAATTCAAAAAAATACATGCACCCCAATGTTCACTGCAGCACTATTTACAATAGCCAAGACATGGAAGCAACCTAAATATCCATCGACAGATGAATAAAGAAGATGTGATATATCTATATCTATATTTATATCCATATCCACATAATAGACTATTACTCAGCCATAAAAAAGACTGAAATAATGCCATTTGCAGCAACATGGATGGACCTAGAGATTATCATACTAAGTGAAGAAAGCCAGACAGAAAGACAAATATATGATATCACTTATATGTGGAATCTTAAAAAAAAAAAAGAGAGAGAGAGAGATACAAATGAACTTATTTACAACCCAGAAAAAGAATCACAGACATAGAAAACAAACTTATGGTTACCAAAGGGGAAGGGGGGGGAAGGAATAAATTAGGAGGTTGGGATTAACATATACACACTACTATATATAAAATAGATAACCAACAAGGATCTACTATATAGCACAAGAAACTATATCCAGTATTTTATAATAACCTATAATGGAAAAGAATCTGAAGAAAGAACATATATATATTCTATATATATATAGTATAGAACATATATATTCTATATATAGTATACATATGTATAGTAAATATATATATATATATAACTGAATCACTGTGCTGTACATCTGAAACTAACACAACATTGTAAATCAACTATACATCAATTTAAAACATTGTATATAGTTTGGTGCTTTTCTGATATATGTTCATGAAATAAAATACACAAAATAAAAAAATTTAGCAGCTTAATATATACCTTTTATTTTTAAAAGCTACAAGTTCTAAGATAAAATACTAATTTTTCTTTAAAGAATGCTTTACAGTATTGAAAGAATATTATGGCCTTTCTGTATGGTCTACAGACCAACAAGATTGGCATCCTATGAGACTGTTAGAAATGCAGAATGTTAGAAATGCAGAATCTCAGGCCCTGAAACATAAACTGCATTTTAACAAGATCCCATGTGGTTTATATGCATATTAAGGTTTGAGAAGCACAGTTCTAGATAACATGTATAATTTGAAGAATTACACGAAAATGAAACACTACAGCTATGTAAAAATTTACATTTGACATTTAACAATGAACATAGTAAAGGAGTGTGGTATTGATGGAACATCAACATATGAGGAATTTTAAAACCTGCAGTTGTTTTCTAAAATGTGGTATGATTCCTCTTGAAATACTGCAGTATATTTGCGGTAATTATTTAAAAGACAGATTTCTAAACACTTTTTGTAGTTTTCAGTATCTGACTTTTCTAATATCATTTCTCATTGGAGAAACGCTACATCTCAAAACTACAAATTATTAAGAACATAAAGCCATTAATGTCTATGACAATGTTTCTGTGTAGTCCCCTTTTCTATAAAAATGAAGATACTGGGACAAGGAAGCATCAAAACTGCCACAAAGAATATCACTACCATGAAAGCAAGAGAAATGACTATTTTATAACAAATTATTATATCTTAATGATGTGGCTCTTAATTTCCATTTTCTTTTACCTTAGATTCAATTATTTGATCTGTGTAATTTATATGAAATAAGTTTGCTGTCATCATTGCAAGAGAAATAATACACTACTCTCAACCTTCTTTATTGAGGAAAGAGCACTTTTTTTTTTTTTTAACACTCACGTGGAGACACCATAAGTGTTAACAGTGGGTGCAAAGAACCAGTTGGTTGTAGTTAGGAAAAGGAAACTCCCTGACAAGGCCAGGGTGATAGTGGAGGGACTCAACCTGTGATCTCTCTCTGGCTGAGATGGTTATAGCCCGGACCTCATTCAATAGCATTAGTGTCATTCACTAATTTACCCTATGATTACTATGTTTTCTTGCTTTGGCACTGTTAATGTAAGTTTCTAAGACAGTCACTTTGTTTCTTTTTGCTGTCTTTCCTCTCTGTGATGGTTCTAACTTATAAAAATCAGTTTTTCTGAAATCAATTGCGTAAAACAACATTCATTCTAACTAATTTCTGACATCACTTAAAGCTCTTTAATATTGTATATGTGCGTGTGTGTGTTTTGTTTTTTACTTTTATTTTAGGAACTTGGTTCCTGAGGTACTGGGTCATTTTTATTTCAGGTGCTTTTGAAAATCAGATGCTGGGCATTTTAATGTCAGCCTATGCATTTTTTAAAAGAGTGTGCCTATAGCCTTTCTTAGGCTCACTAAGAAAAATGACTAAAATGAGAAAGGGCTTTTAAAAAACCTTAATAATTGGAGTGCAGATTTATCACATGGGGAACCTGCTTCACAGGAATGCAGTGATGTATGTCCATTGGTCAGTCTCACTCACATGAGGCAAACTCCATTACTTACTGTGAGCAAGAAAAAGGTTACCTGACCCAACTGGAGAGTATTAGCTTTTTTGGTCAGCTATGAAAAAATTGCTTTGCCACTTAGGTCAGCATCATGATGTAAATCTTAATGAAAGTTTCTGAGATGTGAGAGTAACTCAAGCTGTTTGGCCACCTTGATGCTCTCTTAATCTGCCTTTTTCTTGCTTTATTTCCTTCAGTCAGGTTTAGGGAGCACAGATCTCAATGCAGACCCATTTGCAGAGTAATTGTCACTCCACCCAGCCATCTTGGCCCTTTTGGCACCCAAGGCTAAGAATACTGGAGATTCATGAATTAGTTCACCTTCTTTGTGGAATAAAAGAACAAAAAACTTCATTTCTTTCATTTCACTTGAGATTTTTAAAAAGCTTTCTTTTATTTGGGATCCTATGTCTCTTGTACAATGAAAAATTGAATAAGACTGAATTATAAAAGAATTATAAAAGTTATCTGGATTATTCTAATGGATGAGTAAGGGGCACAAGGATCCTAAACAAACTAATTAGATTGTTTTCCTGATTCTTATGATTTTTATAAGAATAGCTATTTAATTAGACTCTGCTTTTTATCATAAAGATGAATTATTTTAGAATACAATAAGGCACTTAAATAATCTAGGTGAAATTCAAGTAAGCATGGAAAGAATGCAATGTACTTGTCTGGAATCATTCAGTCAACCATATCAACAACTACTTATTGGATGTCTATTCAATTAGTATGAATATGTCAAGTCCTTTTCTTGGTACTGAGGACACTGATGAGGAAGACATACAAGGTCCTTACTCTTATGGAAATCATGTGACACTAGCGGGGGAGAGAAAATAAGACAATTTTTGTGGTAAATAGTGGTAAATGCCATGAAAACAATAAAACAGGGTTCAATGAAGGGATGACTTATGGGGGGAGAGAATCAAAAATTTAATTGAATGGTCAGAAAAAGCCTCATTGAGGAAGTGACAATTTTGGTTGAAGCATAAATGACATAAAATAACCAGCATTAGGATAGTCTTGGGGTAGAGAATTCCAGACAGAGGGTATAGCAAGTGCAAAGGCTTTAAGGTAAGAATAAACTTGGAGGAAGATGAATTGGACTGGAGCCCAACAGACCAGAGGGAAAATTCTAGGATAGCCAGGCAGATTATTTAGGGCCTTGTAGGCTCCATGAGAAGGGGTTTGATTTTTTCCAAGAGCAATGGGATGCCAAAGCACAGATTTAAGTAGGGTTGTGACATGGTCTACTTTATATTTTTAAAAGACCATTTTGGATATATTCTAAGAGCGAAAGAGCATGAAACAGCAAATCAGGAAGTCACTGAGGTTACCCAGATGAGGGATGATAATGGCTCTAACAGTGGAGATGAAGGAGGTGGACTCTTTGGGGATGTATTTTGAATTGACCCAACAGGACATGATGATAGATTGGATGTGAGAGATGAAGAAAAAGAAAGAAAAAATTGTTGGCTTGACCAATTGCATGGACCTGGCCTCATGCATTGATCTGGGAGAGACTGGAAGGGAAGAGTTTTCTGGAGAACGTCTAGGATTTGGTTAAATGTGAGAGGTCAACTATATATCAAGTAAAGAAATCAAGCAGGTAAATGGATATACAAATTAAGAGATTGAGAGAGAGTTAATGCCAGAGATACATATTTTGGAATCATCTGCATACTGATTATGCCTGAACTCTTAATTGTGAACAATTTACCAGCATCCAATAAAACTTTGAGAAATACACTGATCACTAAGAGTACAGAAGTACATTAAGGGAAGATAGAAATGCAAAAAGGAAAGTGAATGAAATTAAGTAGAATTAAAAAATGATTATAGGAAAAAAATGATAGATATATAAATCACACAAAGGAGATCCAAAAAATGCATAATTGGAGTCCCAGAAAAAGGAAACTAAAACGATAGGATAATACAATTACTTAAAACTATACTTTCTTGAAACGAACAAAACCACTTAAAATTTCAAACTGAAGGGGCAAACTTTTAGCAGATAAAACCTGTCCCAGAATAATCCACACAGGGACATCACTAGAATTATGGGACTTTAAAGATTGTCTAAAAAAACCTTACACTTATCCAAGGAAACAATGTTCAAAGCCCATGATTTTATTTCCAATCAAGTTTATTTCAAGTACAAAGGCTATGGCAAAATAGTTTTGAATATGCAAGAGCTTAGGAAATACTGTCCAAATAAATTGCTTTTGAGGAAAGTACTAGAAGGCAAACTTTGAGTAATCCAAAGATAACTGATAAAACTTGGACAAAAGGACCAGCAGTTTTGAAACCTTCAGAAGATTTATAAAGACATACTGTTCTAGTGTATGAACATAGTTCAAACTTACGGTTAAAACTTCCAAGTAGAAGTAGAATATGGGTACTAATAGATGATAATTCTAGTTGTATATGTAAGAGCTCTACTACTATCTTTAAAAATTACTACTATCTATAAAAGTTTTGCCGATATATTTGAGCACTTCTTGGCTTTAGAATACATTAGATAACCAGAGGACTTAGTATTTGATATATGAATTATATCAAATTTCAGATCAATTGCTTAGGATTATGGATCTTCATTTTCATTGTATGAGTCATCAACTCGATAGAACATGACTTTCTATTTCTAACAGAAAATAATGTAAATACTTTAGAATGCACTAGGAATGACTGAAAAATATGAAACTTGAAAGAGTTCAATTGATTAGGCAAGTAGACCACTGGTGATTTGACAAATGTATGAACTCTTTAAGTTGAAAAACATTTTGGTGTAAATTGCTACATTTATAAAACATAGTATATTCTTCTTTACTCCCATTTCTTACTACATGACAAAATAAAATAAACCACACTTTGAAAAACATTCTAAAATAATACTCAAATATAATTTTAATTAACTTTGAAAAACTTTCTAAAATGATATTGCAAAATAATACTCAGAGCAAGAATGCCTATAGCTATTTAATTAATGCCAAAATTTAAAATGTTTTTAACTCAGAAAAAAACTAAAATCTACTTAATATTTTGAAAACAAATATAATTCTAAGTAACACTTTTGGGCCAGCGTCATGCCAAAATGCCGAAATGTCCAAAGTCATACCAATATGTTTTACAGTAAGATGCTCTTTGAAATGTTAACATAATATTGATATTGTCATAGAATGTTGGATGTATCTCTTTCTTCACTTAATGTAACTAAGATTAATATTTTCACTTTTTGTGCACAGAAAGTTTAAAAACGATTCAAGAATCAATCAGTGTCTTACTTTATGAAAGATAAATATGACGAAGGATTAGGGGAAGGAGCTTGAGCTGGGAATTATTTGTTACTTAACGTGATTGTGAGATTTTGTTTTATTTAATTATTCAACATAATTATTCACACAGACTGTTTCTGCCTGTTCCATACTGGCTGAAGCCATGTGCCTATATTTTATGTCCTTATTGTCTTCCTTTTAGGACACCTCTTACTCTGACCAGTGGGCTTCTAGTTGTGTGGTAAAGAGAAAGAAAATACCACTTATATTTAGCCTTGCTCTTTATAAACTGGGAATAGATTTTTGCCTCCAGTGAATCAAATATTATAAAGATGAAGTTATGAAATTAATATTTCAAAAAGGACAACCAATATAATCTACAGAAAAATGTGAAAGAAGTTTTACTTTATTTGCTCTCTGATATAGCAAGCTATAGATGATGCTGAAACTTCAGTCTCTGGTCAGAGATGAGCAATAAGCATGAACTGGGAATAAGATATGGAAGGTCTGTCACCCGATGAGTCACCCCAGGTCATGTGCAATAAAATACTAAAACCTGAAGGTAGGAATGCACTTCAGATCATGTTTGGGTTTTTTTCTTCTTTTAAAGTCTGAACAAAATCACACTTCATAGGCACTATCAGAGAGCCTCCTGTTCCTGGGTAAAGACTGAAGAAAGAATGGTTCAGTTCTCCAAAAGCCACTGGGAAATGTCAGCACCATCTAGTTAATGAATTCCTGATTTGTTTGGCATTTGCACTTTCTTAAGAAATTGCTGATGTGTTTAGACTTCCTCTTCTCCTCAGCGCAGTGAAATTTGTTGATTATGATGGCCTTATATAACATCATCCAGGCAGAAAGCTAAAAGATTACACATTAAAAAGAAACAGGCCTGTTTATTACCAGGCATTGTGCTCCCTCATATGCATATCTCTGTTCCTCAGTCTTTGACCAGGTTGCTTTGTCGGAGATGCTTTGTTAAAAGTATTTCCATGGCACACCTCCACTCATGAAAATGTCATTTTCTCTGCCTGGTTGTAATAGGAAGTCTTTTTCACCTATTGAAACCTGTTAAATTTCCTTCAAATATTTTTGTTTAACTCTTAGAAAAACAGTTAGTGGAGGACCATTTAAAAACATGTAGATTTAATGAGGAATTGATGTTTGTACTTAAAAACATTTTTCAAAGAAACTTGCTTCTGTATAGCTGAATAAAAGCCTGCAATCTTTGCAGATTTCATTCAACCAGGTCAAACACTCCAGGCTGTCTATATTCCACATCATTTTCCCTTAACTACTTTTAACCATATGTTTGTTCTAGGAGATATTCCACCAGAAGTAAGAATCCTGTCCACTTTAGATTGGATAAGCATCAGCCCGGTAAGAAGCTGTGAGATTAAAATTACTCAATTAAAAATCTTTGGTATGGCTCTAAAGGAGAAACAGAGCAGGTTTAATATTTTCTAGCTAAATATCATTGCCTTGACCAGACTAGTACTGCAGGTTGTATCCTGTATTACATATTTCTTTGAATAGTAAACTAACTTAGTTACTATGCTTCACATTCTTATTTCTTCTAAAGGGACAAAATTCCCCCATTAGGCAGAATCCTGCATTTTGGTGGCACGTTTGTGCTCCCATGGGGATCTCCTGTGCATGTTTCATATTGTTCCTGTAACAAAGCCTTCTACTCTGGCCCTCACTTGTCCTTGACCCCCACAGCTCTTCCTCTCAGTCCTCTCTTGCTCATGATGTTAGCTCCTAACTCTTCCCCACCCTTTTGTAAAAATATGAATTACAGAACCAACACCTGTAAACCTGTAAGAATAATTCTTCCCTATTCAGAGAATCATTTTTGACCAATGAGTTCTCAAGTTAACTTGAACTTTGACAGTTTCTGCTAAAGCTCTAAAAATTTTGGTCTCTTTCTCCAAAACAGACCTCTCCTTCAGAGCCTTCTGATGTCTGGCATTTTTAGCACAAAGGTTTATGTCAGGATTTCTCAGTTTCTGCACTATTAACATTTTGGGCTGGATAATTCTTAGTTGTGGGAGTCTGTCCTGTACATTACAAGACGTTGAATGACATCCCTGTCTTCTACCTGCAAGAAGCCAGTGGCACACCTAATTCCCAAGGTGAGACACCAGAAATGTCTTCAGACATTGGCATGTGTCCCTTGTGCCATTGCTCACCCTCCCTAACCCTCCCAAGTTGAGAACTACTGGCTTATGCTAATAGTTGCTCTGGTTAATTTTCTTCCACTGTCTTTGGTGCTGTGATTTGGATTTGGATAAGGCTTGAGCCTTCTGATGCTCAGCCTGTGCCACTTCCATGAGGATAGAGTGCTGGGGATACCCTGGCATCTCCCTCCTTGGAGTCTGTGACAGGACAGGTGAGTGAGTCATTTTTTCAGCTCCTAATATCTAGGTGGGGATTCTCCACCAACATAGGAGAAGATGATGGCCAATATCCTTGCTTTTATAGCTTTAACTCTTGGTCAAGATCAGATTTGCATAATCTAATTCAGGACTTGCAAACCCTTCTAAGGAAAGACAAAAGTCCACTGAAGAATTTAGGACTGTGGGAATCTCTGATATCTATCAACTAGTTCATCTCCTTATGAGACCCAGAAATAATAAAACTTGGTTTGAAAAAGCAGAAAGGATTGATGGTGAAACTGATATAAGATGTATAGGTCAAAATTTGACTACAGATTGATATAAATATAGGATAATATCTCACAACTGCCTTATATACTTTCTCTTTTGGATGGTCTTAAATCTGAGGTAGCAGATTTAGTCAGAAAACAGGCTAGCAGACTGTCTCTCTTTCTGAATTACAAGAGTTTATGGAGTATTTTGAAAATATTTTGCTTTTGAAAAAAGAAAATTTATGGACCAAATTAATAGCCTTTTAGAGTAAACAATTAGACAACCCAAGGACAAGGACACCACTATGTCTAGTCTTGATAAAGACACCTGCCAATATTACAATGACAAAGGACACTGGAAGAACAATCGTTCTGTGTTGGAGTGAAAGGTAGTATTTAAAGAAAAAAAAGCTGTCTGACAGACGAATACCTCTCAAAGTAGCTGCTCTGATCGGCCAATAATTGCCATTAACAAAAAAGAGAAAGATTTCCATAAACCATAAAGATTTCCAAAACCACAATGTTTCATTTCTTGTTGATGCTAGGACTATACTCTGTTATAAACTTGACCACTTTTTTTTAATCATTTCTCTGAATAGTAAAAATGTTTCACAGTTTTTTGTTTTATCAATTATATCTCAATAAAGCTGTTTTAAAAATGTTTCATTGGTAGTATCTCACATACCCCTCAGACTTTGCCTTTCTCTTAGCCAGTGGTAGATCTGTGCTCAGCATTCTTTAGAATGGCCTTGCATTCAGATTCGCTGTATCTATTTGCATCACTTGGGAAAATCAATAACACACAGACAATTATTTTCCAAGGGTTTACAGAAGCACCTTCTCACTTCTTATAATTACATAATCCAAACCTTAGAGATATCCAGTTCCCTCAGGACTCTTATACACTCCTGAAAACATATTATATACATGTTCACATTTATATAAAATGTGGATAGCCTTCTGTTAAGTTTGAAAGATTGAAAGTCTTGCAGAATTTATTCTCTCTCTTTGCTGACAATGTTATTATATAAGGTACATAAAGTCTCTAAATACCAACTAAATAAATATCAATTTTATTAGTCTCAAGTCCATTATCTAGGTCATGACATCACATATAATGGAAAGCCTCTTTCGCTAAAAAATTAAAAGCTATTTGTGACTTTCCCCAGTCAATTACCAATGTGGAGGATTTCTTAATCTCGTGGGATAAGATAGGAACCTTATCAATTTACATTGCTCCTATATATGATCTGTTGAAAACTGGCATGCCAGAGCCCTTGACAAAGTCACTAGAAACTTTCTTCTATAACTTAAAAAATTCCCCAATTACCATAAACATTTCTTCTATTTGTATATGAACTTTGGGGATTCTAACTCAATAGCACAACAGATTTTATCCAGTTATTCCACCTATGCAGCTATGAATATTTTCCTACTATTGTCCGCTGTCCAGAAGCCCTTCCTAGTTATAAAGCAACTGCTTGAACAGTAGTAAAGAAATTTTAGGCTTGGGTAATATCTCCACATTTGTCTAGTGAAAGAGATAGATCTGTCTACTCATTTCACCAGGACAATAATTAAGGGATTCAGTCTTTGCCTGTCACCCTGAAGTTTTACTGCCTCTACCATCTCTAGTACTCAGAATAAATGACATGTTAAAATTCAACCTTGTGAAACTATTCAAGAAACTTCAGTTGCTGTGGCCAAAGGCTTGACCCTTAGTTCTTTGGGCCATTAAGTCTTCTCCAACAGGAACTCACAGACTATCCACATAGGAGCTGGTTGCTGGATGCCCCACTAAGGATTGTACCTCTTATCTTTTACTCTGTTCTTTTTAAGGCTGATATGGCCAAATATCATAGACGTTTAATGCAGTATACAAAAAGACTCAGGTGCTTTTCCCCAAAGATAAGCCAACAGCTACTGCTCTCCAAGAATAATTTCTCCATCTCCCAAGAACCATTTTTGACCTACTCTTCCCCAAAGTAGCTGAACTTCAGCTGACGCTAAAGCTCCGTAACAGCACAGTCCAACAGAATGTTCTGTAACTGTGGAAATGGCTCTGCACTATCCAAAATAGTAGCCTTTAGGCACGCGTGACTTTCGAGCATTTGAAATGTGGGCTAGTGCAACTGGGGAACTGAATTTTCAATTTTATTTATTTTAATTAATTTAACCTTAAATGTAAGTAGCATATGTCGTTTGTGGCTCTTGCATTCGGCAACACTGCTAAGAATTTGACTCCTTCCTCAAGAAAGAATGCTCCTTTGGAGCCTTTCTTGCCTGACATTTAGATCAAAAGCTTGCCTCTAATGGAGTCAATTTCCTTTATAAACAGCTTGTTCTTGACTTTCAGTTTTATCCTCTTTCATCTTTCCTTTCCTCATTTCCTCTCTTTCTTCCTTTTAGTCTGTTTTTGCCCCTTTTCCTCCTCTATCTTTGCCTTCCCCAACTGCTCCTTTTCTTTCTTTCTTTTTGCCTTTTACAACAAGAGCCTCTGTCTGCTCAGCTGGCCAATAGGAGTTATAGTGGCAAATATAGCAGTTCTGTGTAGAGAGGCAGCAGCTAAAATAAGGAGGCTTTTCTTCTTGACCTATAATATTTGATAAGGATCCTCTGCCCCAACCCTAGCTCCATTTCAAGTCAACCTTGATCTTATTTTTATACACCTTGTTTCATATTCATACTATTCACTGGTTTTCCTGGCCTTTTACGACTACACATTTATATAAATTGTATCTCCCTGAAACCAAAATAATGTGTTAGTTTTGTTTTGTTTTTGTTTTTTGCGGTACGCGGGCCTCTCACTGCTGTGGCCTCTCCCGTTGCAGAGCACAGGCTCCAGACGCGCAGGCTCAGCGGCCATGGCTCACGGGCCCAGCCGCTCCGCGGCATGTGGGATCTTCCCGGAACCGGGGCACGAACCCGCGTCCCCTGCATCGGCAGGCAGACTCTCAACCAGTGCGCCACCAGGGAAGCCTCTTGGATTTTAAAATGTATTTGTAGGAAAAAACAGCTAAATTAGCTATTGGGTGTTATGTGCTCTGTCATAAATTCAAAGTTTATTAGTTCCAACTTTTCCAGATTTACAAAATACATTAAAACAGAAAGAATAGTAAGGAGTAAGAAAAACAGAATCACATTCAAAAATTTTAAAAATATAGTTTCTAGAACCCGTGATTAAAATGAACTGAGCTCACATGCCTTTTTCCTACCAGAACTTCATTAAAATAATAGTAAAGAAATAAAAAAAGCCATTATAACTGGTTTATTGAATGGGCTAGAATTGGTATAGATACAAGAAAGAAAAATAGTTCTAAATATTTTTAGCCTCTGCTTGCAAGTGGGCAATGTTGAATCTCCCGTTCCACCCTGGAGATGTTCCAGATATATCTGATAGATCTTTCTGTTATTTTCAGATAACAGAAGAGTCTCATTAGTCTAACCCCAACCCAAATTTCTATTTCATATTCATTTCAAGGATTGTATTCCCACTCCTTTCCCATTCCCACTACTAATTGAGGCCTGATCCAGGCTTGGAAACTTGCAACAGGGTAAGGAAACATGTTCTGTATTTTACTGATTCCAATCAGCTCTCCACTTCTCTCCCTTCATTCACTATTCTGACTTTGGCTCTTCCAAGATTAAAATGGGAAAGAGTGATGAGTGATAAAGGAAAATAAAGTGTTTGTTTATTGAGCTACTGCTGTTTATGACTCTGAGCTGCTAGGTTCACTTTCTGGCAGCTATCTAAATGTCTCTCTCTCTCTGAGATACTTATATGTCTTTAGACGTACCTATTCTCCACCTCCGCCCTTCTGGAGCTGGGAGTCTCTCCCTCACAATCCCCTGATGTAAATGTTCACTCTCTGACCTGCTAGGACTTTTCCTCGTCTCTCTCCCTGGCAGAAGACTCCATCTCTTTTATGATGCTGTTACCTTCCACCACATGTTGTCTCTGACAACGCTGAAAGTAACCTTTCAAGTCATCTCTAGCCAAGTTGCTGTCTGTGGTATTTACTTAGCTCATGGGAAAAAACAATGACAACATCAACAACAACATTATTTTTGCCCCACGCAAATCTGAGTGATCACGTTGCAATCACTACAGTTTTCTGTCATCACTCAGCTGTTTTCCAGTTGAGATTAAGTCACTGATTTTGTAACTCCAGACTTCATGGAAAACAAGTCAAGTTTTCCAAGAGTTTCCTCACCGTGTACTGCTCTGGTTCTGTGATAGAACAGAGTTAACCATAAAGATAAAAGAATCCAAGTGACATTAGATACTTCATCAGTAATATTGAATGCTAGAAGACTACAATTAACCTTTGAAATTAAAAAAAAGTAATTTCAAACCTAGAATTGTATCCCAATCATATTACCCATCAATAGTGAAGAAAGAATAATTTCCGACATTCCAGGACTCAGAAAATTTACCTCCCACGTACAACTTATTAGTAAGTTATTCGAGGACGTAAACCAGGAAAACAAGAGAGCAAACCAAAAAAGAGGACATCACAGGCTTCAGGAAATAGCAGCTCCAACTCAAAAAAGTAGGGAAGGACAAAGTTGTTTAGCAGGTCAGATGACAGCCAATCTAATCTGGAGCAGAATGATTAGTCTCTTCTTAGAGAACCGTCTTCAAGGTTAAAAATGGATTCAATATAATTATACTATAATAGAAAGTTTGAAAAAACTTGATGATATGCAAAATACAGAACAAACAATCAATATTTATTGTCCCAGGCTGTGAGCTGTCCTCTCACCAAAGGATAGGAACCAGGCATTATTATTCATTGGATCTGAAGTTCCTGTCTTAGTTTCTGACACTCAGAAAGTATGGCCAATATACTTTTAATAACTCAGTCATTATTAATGTTATTCTGTAAGTAGACATCTTCTTGGTTGAATTCTCCCACCACCCTGGACTTCCATTATTATTGTATCTTATAGCTTTGCAATACTAAATACCTGTGCTAATTTACAGCTCTTACACAGGCTTATTATGTTGATACTTAAGTGTAAAAGAACATCTAGGAAAGAACAAAGAATATCTAGGAACTGTATTAAAAGGCAGATTCCCAGAAATTCAGATGATTACATCTGGGATGGAGTCCAGAGAGCTGAATTACTGACAATCACTCCCGGTGATTCTGATACAAGTGGTCTGTGGCCCCCGTCATTAGAAACTATGCTTTTGGACTTTATGATTTCTTCACAGGGAATTCAGAATTAACTCTAGGGTGGATATTGTTTTCATTATTTTCAAATTGGTTTTTTCCACATTTTTCCCCCCTAAATTCATCAACCATTTTCCATCTTAGCAACTTATATAAAAATAAAACTATAGTTGAATAGATAATAATTTGTTTTAAAGGAGTAGGCAACGTTATCCCTTGGGAAGAAAAAAAATCAAGATTCTTCATCTTTTTATTCTGCCTCAGTTACATGCCATGGTAGTAGCTTAGTTTCACTACATTTTTTCTCTTGAAATTGCTACTTTTCAGCTGTCTAGACTTATGACTTCCTGAGAAGAAATATGAGCTTGAAAGAATAAAAGTAATTTAGTTTGCTGTGCTAACATGCCTCTGTAGTGCTAAAGTTGTACTGTTTAACATTATTTCAAAAACCTATTAGATTATTGGCTTCCCGGCTTGAAATTCTTTCCTGAGTGTTCCTAAGTTTTCCTTTTCTAAATATTTCTACAGAGTATTACATTATGCAGCATATGTATCTTTGTTCATTCATTTATAGATGCATTTCCTTAAGAAGTGGTGTATTAGTGATCTCCACTATATACGACAAGTTAGAAACGACGTATTCTTTTCCTTTCCAAGAAAACTAAATTGATGCACAGAATGATTGTTTGCTAGTAGCTGAAATTGCAGCAGAGGGGTATACTTGCCTTATTAAGATGAAATTTCTGGGTTTATTTATTCTGGGAAAAAAGTTCTATCCCCAAATAAAGGATTAGTCTAGGGACCTGGTACATCAGTGCTGCCATATTGAATGGAGAAGTGAGTGGGATGAATATTATAGCTCACTATTTATACTGGTTTATTTGTAGGTAGGAAAAAATGAAAAATTGGAGAAAGTAGTAGTTCACATTAAAAGGTAAAACAGGAAGAGGTCACTGTCAATTCAGGCTGTGCTTGTTGATTTCCAAACAACAACCTTGTCTCTGGAGTCATTAAAAGCATTGCTCTCCTGAGAAGAGGCTGAGGTTCTCTCTGCCTTTGAAGCTGAATAAACCTGGTGTATCTTTTTTTTTTTTTTTTTTTTTTTTTGCGGTACGCGGGCCTCTCACTGTTGTGGCCTCTCCCGTTGCAGAGCACAGGCTCCGGATGCGCAGGCTCAGTGGCCATGGCTCACGGGCCCAGCCGCTCCGCGGCATGTGGGATCCTCCCGGACCGGGGCACGAACCCGTGTCCCCTGCATCGGCAGGCGGACTCTCAACCACTGCACCACCAGGGAAGCCCCTGGTGTATCATTTTTATGAGAACTTGGCCTTGAGGATCTTTAAAAACAAAAGCTGCCAAAGATTATCTATGCTACCTCGTTTAGAAAAGGATATAGGCACATGCATTTAGTAAAATTTATTCATCATAAAGCCAGTAAATATTTCAGTTCTTTAGAGTTAACACTTCTGCAGAAGATGTCTCAGTGGGTACCACTGGTTAACATTTATTTGCTTGATTAAAAAAAAATATTCTATTCCTTCCAGATACAGTATTTTTAAAAATCCAAAAAGAATATATATTCTTAATCTAGAAAATATATGAATATTAAACTGCCTAATAGATGGAAGGAGATAGAGAAATTTAAAGCTTTGTTTTAATATTTCCCAGGGACAAATCAATTCTGTACCACCAATAAGTGTACAATGGGTTTAATATCTAGACATGTAGGTAGAGTTTGCCCCACCAGTGCTCTTCTGGGACAGGCTGAAAATGCCCTTTTCCTGTTGAGGTTGTTTAGGGGTTGGCTGAGGCGGAGGATGTCTGGAGATATGTTTCCTTTAAGAAGTGTGTATTAGTGATCTCTGCTATATCCACTGTAGACCATAAACTGAATGAAATGGATTCAGTGTTACGTTTAGGGAACATTTTGGGAATAGCAAGTGTTCTCACAAACCACAGAGTTCCATTAGTATGGGCCAGTAAGGGAACTGAGGAGCACAAAAATTGTTAATTTGACTGTTTAAGACATTTGCTTTTGCTGGACTTTCTGGGGTCACATCTTTACCCATATTGGAAACTCCTTTCCCAAGAACCCTCTAGACTCAAGATGCCATACATCCTCTTTGGCATTTCTGAAGTTTATTTTACAAGTCATTCAACTGATGACAATGTAAATAGTATTGTATAGAGATACTTATTGGCAGTTAAAATTATCATTTTATTAACATTTATTAGGTGCCAATATTGTTTTGGTTGATAATGCAAAGATAATTGATGCAGTTCAAAAATTTGTATTCATTTCCATTTATGTTAACTCTGAGGGGCTTTGATTGATTTTTTCTTCCATTTAAAAAAATGAATCTATTTAAATAAATTATACATTTCTTGGGTGATATTAGGAAGTAGTGAGCTTTTAACATGGGATATAAGGGGAAAAAAACAGCAGTTAACTTCACAGGTGAAAAAGAAAAATATAATTTAAGAATAGTCAAATTTAGAGTATTAGGGCTCATTTCACCACCCTGTCCCTACTACTGGGGCATAATTTTATCTGTAAAAAATAAGTTTTATTTAGACATAGTTGTGATCTCTAAAGAAGAATGAAAACTTTTGAAAGCTTTTTTCTTTAGGGCCCTTTCTTAATATAGCTAAGTATTTTAGCTCTCACTAATATGCAACATTTTTAAAAGTTTTGTTATTTTTGATTGCGTATTGTTTATACAATTTAAAGTACATTAAAATAAAAAACTGAAGAAAAAATTACAAGCCGAGAATTTTGCAGCTTACTTCTTGCTTTTTTAAAATTACGATATTACATTGCATTTTATTATATTTTATTGTATTGTATTTTTCTATAACATTATTTCTACTCCGCTAAATTTTATATATCCATTTTGATCCCTATTCAAATGGATTTAGTTCCCATAATTATTGTTTATTCCATTTTATGTAACTGCAAGTTGAAATGAATGGAATTAAAAGAATTTTAGGATTTTACTTTTTTCATCATCTAGGATAATTTGAGGGTAAATAAAAGATGAGGAAATCTTGACCCCAGAATTTCAAATGAATAAAACTTAAAGACACACATTAAAAATATATTAAAAATATAAGTAACCTAGTACTAAATAAAAATTCTAATTTACATTTGTGGCCACACTTGAAAATACTGATTTCTTTAAGAGATAAATTTACAATATTTTTTCTATGTAATTGTTGTGTTTAAACTTAGGCTGTTTTCTTAAGAATAAGGTATTTTATTTATATCACAAACATCATAGCTACTTTAAAATATTCAATCTGATGTAACTGAAAATTCATTAAATTTCTTACTCAAGTGATCAAAGATTGGAAGAAATATACTAAATATGTATACACTCACATAGAAAGGCTTGGGAGCTGTAGTATATTGATAATCTATAATACTGCCACTGTTGAAAATGTAAATTACATCTATATTTGAGATTAATATGTAACATACTTGGGATACCAATTCCTATCCTGTTTTTTAGAGAATGCTTTCTAATCTGTTTCTTATTTGTTACATTCCTGATAATACATATTTTTAATTCTCATAAATACAGTCTTGTTTTTCAGGGGATATTTATAAAGAAAGTGAAGTCCAGTAAAGCCAAAATATTATACTTGCTGAGGATCCTAAGGTTGATTTGAATCAGCATTAGAATCTACAATCCTCTCTAACTCTTAGACCATCCCTTAGTACCTAAGCCCTCACAGGAACTTGTTGAATAGAAACGTTTTCATCCTATTAACTCATTTGAATAGCTTTAAATGCTCCCAGAGAACTGCTATGACCTTAAGTTTGTTCTGCAGTTTGAATTGATTCATTTTTTTTTTCTCAGCTCTCCTTTTTCTTTACTTATTATGTAATGCTTATGATTAACCTGAAAATGATAGTCTCCGTAAAATGTCAAATGAGGTGGCAAGATTTAAAATATCCAAATATCACCAAAACAAAAAAAGAGTGAACGTTTTCATTTACATGTTCATTTAAAAAGCAGATACACACATATGAACTGGTATGTAAGGTGTTTAAGTACAAAATAACATGTTACTTCTTCAACTAAGTTATCAGTTATAGATTCATTAAGTAGTTTATTAAAGTGTTTGCATCGTTGGGCAAAACTTTATCAGCATTAGAAAAGACAAAGGCAAGCGACAGACCAGCATAAGAATGTCTTAGAAAGGATCTAACTTAAAATATATATGTGGAGCTGAGCTTTTGAAGTACAATTAAACTCAAAGTTTCATAGATGTCATGTTGTATTCCTAAGACTGTATTTCCCCAAAATATGGACTTTGGGAATATCAGAAAACTTCACACTGATATCAGCATTCAAAAATACATCGACAGGGCTTCCCTGGTGGTGCAGTGGTTGAGAGTCCGCCTGCCGATGCAGGGCACACGGGTTCGTGCCCCGGTCCGGAAAGATCCCACATGCCGCGGAGCGGCTGGGCCCGTGAGCCACGGCCGCTGAGCCTGCGCGTCCTCCGCAATGGGAGAGGCCACAACAGTGAGAGGCTCGCGTACCGCAAAAAAAAAAAAAAAAAAAAAAAAAAAAAAATCAACATATAAACTTTAAATATGGTAATTAGATTGGGATATCATTTGTCTTGAGTTAACTACATGAGCTAGTATTATAACAGCTACCCAAAGCGCTAGTGTATTTTTGGGTATGCATTTTGAAGCTAAGCTATAGTAGTCTATTTTTAGAAGATGGTATTACAGATCTCCATATCTGTTCAACCCAACACAATATGCCTGTTCTACACCCACACTGAAAATAATGTGTGGCAGGGCATGAGGATTAAGTATTATTTCCTTTTGATTAGGTCGTTTAGAAAAACTGGTTGATTACAATTCAGTTCAAAAAAGACATATCCATTTGCTGTATCACTTTTTTTTTTTTTTTTTTTTTTTTGCCGTTCGCGGGCCTCTCACTGCTGCGGCCTCTCCCGTTGTGGAGCAGAGGCTCCGGACCCACAGGCTCAGCGACCATGGCTCACGGGCTCAACTGCGCCACGGCATGTGGGATCTTTCCGGACCGGGGCACGAACCCGTGTCCCCTGCATCAGCAGGTGGACTCTCAACCACTGCGCCACCAGGGAAGCCCCCTTTGCTGTATCACTTTTAATTGGACTGTTTGGCTTCCTTTGTATAACTTAAAATAATGCATTTATTTCTGAACAGGTTTGGGCAACTATAATCAATTAATTGGTATTGTACTTCTCTAGTGAAGACCCTTACAGAGAGAAGGCTGTTTTGACATGACAATGATGAGCTGTGGGATATGGGAATAGACATTTTACAATATCTACTTATTCATAAATGCATTGTAAGACTAGCCTGTTGAGGATGAACATTTCCTGCGCTGAATAGTCTCTCAAATCGTACAGAAGTTTTCAGTAGCAGGTTAAGTATAGAAGATAACGAACAGTATAGGAAATATTCAGAACCTAACAGACTTGCAAAACACAGGTAGGTATAAGATAATTTTCAGTCACAACTTTCCTACCTTGAATTCAACTCACTTGGAATGCAGGCCATTTCTCTAGCTGCTAAACAGAGCACATTCTGAATCTTTGTAGAGTGCCTATCCTCACAGGACACCCAGATTCCTCTCTTTTTTGCAAGCCAATTTTTAGGTTGTTTATTTTCAGGTGCCTCTCCTACTCTCTCCCACATTTTCTCACCCACTCTACATGGAATACTGAACTCAGTGGTACAGAGGAGACTTTTTACAAATGTGTGTATGTCCAGTTTTCATATCTCAATCATAGTTCCCACCTAGTTTTCCCCATTGGAAAGGACAGACCAGAGCAATCACAGGCTGCCCATCTATTACTGCCTGCTGTCTCCGTAGATGATGAGCTGTTCTGGAATCTAGACTTATTCCTCTAAAGCAACTGGTTTGTTTGGCTAAGGAGATCAATTTCCTTATCCACATATCTCAGCTTTGAAACTCTGGCATATTTGCACACTTCCTCTGTGTCAAAAACTCAAGCTGGAGTTAAGAGTTTTGTTTAATTGAACTGAGTTATTCTAAGGGTTCAAATATTCTTTGTACGTAAGGAGGAGGGTAGATTGTAATAAAATGTATGTACCCATAGAAACCCTCATGTGCTGCAGTGACTGGATTACAGACTCTAGGGGGCCATTTGAAAATCTAGCACGTGTTCTTTTCTCATGGCAGTGGTAATGGATACTGTGGAAGGAGGTTTAAGGGTGCTGAACTTCTTTTCCCCTCCTCTGAATTTCTGCACTAATTCTGCCTTTTCCCTGTCTTTGTTAGAAGCAAAAACCACTATTTCCTCTATTGATATATAATGTATGTAGGAAAAGACATCTCTTTATCGCAGATTGCTTTTCAGAAGACAAAACGTCTAGAGGTTAAAAATGTTTATTTTTTTTCTGCTTGCTAAATTGCCTTGTAAGTATCCTACATATAGAAAAGAATGCTGATTATAATGAAGATGACTGTATTTGTCATTGAGACCATTTCAGCTCCTAAGAAATCACTTGAAATGATTATGAAGCTAGTTTGTGCTAACCTTGGTTTTATAAGTTATAACATGATAAAACTATATGAAGCAGCCTTCTGGAGCTTAAAAATGTCAGCTGTGCCACAAGGAATGGAGCACCATGTTTCATATGTTTATATTTTTTGTCCTTTACAGGCCCTCTGCAGTGCCATTGCTGGCTTCTGGATGCCCCTGCAGAATTTTAATAGTCCCAATTTCAGGCACAATTTGTTTTTTGTTGAAATGTCAGACCTATTTTAATGGGGGCTAAAACCACGCAGCTAGTCAGGTGCAAAACAGCTTAAAGGAAATATCAGGGAATGTAGGAGAATGGAGATTGCAATGACAGACTTTCATTTATAGCCTGAATTTACATATTCAGATGCCCATATTCTTTTAAAAATAACAATGAAATAAACCCAATAATCAAGTACATGAATGTAGTTCCTTATGTGATTCATTTGCATGTGGATAAGAAGGTATTGGAGGTAGGACATGATCACCTTAGCAGATTAATAACCAAGCCAGCACTATAATAGCATCAAAGAGAAAAAGAGCCTTCCTCAGGAATTATTTCTTTCATAAAGAGAACAACCTTGTCCATTTTGGCCAGGGTACACCTTGGGATGAATAAATTACGGTTGTGACTGAGTATAGAAAAATGCCTGCAACATATAGTTGTACACTTGTGATAACAACAGGACAATGTCATTTGCTGTACAAATGCAGGGGGGAGATGACATTAGTAAGTCTTAGTACGTTTCAAGCCTTAAATAGGGATATGTAAAGCAGAAATGTTTAGAAATATACAGTTTATGATTATCTTAATTTTCACAATAACATGATATCTAACATTGTTGATAATGAGGTCTCTAATTATGCCCACTTGTTCTTCTCTCTTCACTTGTTTATTTTCCTCTAACCACCAAATTTATATATTTTAGCTGAAATTATCTCTGGAGTTTATATTTTATTCTAGTCAATCCTGTATGTTTATGTTTACTGTCATCAAAAGGCTTTTTAGTTGCCTGTTTATTCAGAGTTTAAAGAAACAGCTCAATCATAAAGACTAGATCACAAAATTTTACCAAATAGGTCATATAAATGATGAAATGAGGCAAGAAATTGAAGCACTTTCTAAAACAAAATAAAGAATCATAATCCATAAAATTTTGTAAGTGTATTTTATCCCCTGGGAAAGCCCAGACTTAATAATATCTTAAAACGTGCCATCCTGTTTTTATCTTCTTTCTTATTGTAATTAAATTACCATGGTAATAATTATAGACATATACCTGCAAAGGAATATTTACAATGTGACTTTTATATTATGCAGTTCTCCCCACATATACTTAATATGCATATGTCAGAGGTGTTTGTGTTTTATTTTAATTTACTTTCATGAATAACTTTAGCATGTTAATGGCATTAAGTGTTATTTTCAGGAATGAAATCCTAACCTTATAACATCAGGGACTGACTTAAAAGGGCTTTGCTTGTGATAGAAACTGATTATGTTGTTAAGGCAGGAATCATCTATCTGTATCTTAACTTTGATAAAATTGGTAACCTATGCATAGGGTTATTTCCTATTAAAAAACAGGTTGGATGAGCCAAATGCAACTACTGTGAATGTTTATAATTAGCGAATTCTATGTTTAAAATGATTGCTTATATATATATATATATATATATATATACTCTTAATAAACAGTAAGTTCCTTGAGAACATGGATTGTGTCTTATTATATTTAAAATCTTCTTATGCTTTCAGCACACTATTATCACTAGACAAATGTTTACTAACTGAATGAATAAACAGACAAGAATTTACCTTTATATATATGTGTGTAGTTTTGCTAGAAAAGCATAGACTTATGAGATAGACAATACTGCATACTTGAACACAAGAAAACACCTTCTTGAAACAATTTAAAACGCTTCTATATTCCAGGGAACTTAAATTCTTTTGTGCCAAATTCCTTTTACTATCATATTTGTTTCCGAAATAATGCTACGTCATTGACTCAAATTCTTTCTACTATCACTATTAGATTCTACCTCCTTCATGAACCCTTTCCCATTTACCAAATTCGTTCCTTTGAACTTTCAATTGAATTTTATTTGTACTTTGATTACACACTTTTCAGTTTGTCTTATTATTTTATATATCTTGTATATCTTCACACATATTCCTGTGTCTTCTTTATTGTCCTAGACTGATAGCTCCTTGAGAATAGGACCTACATTTCTTTCACCTTAGTACCTTAGTTGCAGTTCACAGCACGTACTAACAATTCAGTAAATTAAACGGACAAAAGACCATCAACAATTTATTAAGTGCCTACTCTGTGTACAAAAGTGGATTAGACTCTGAGGATACAAAGAAACATGAGAGATAGCTCTTATTCTAGGAGTTTATGGTATCTAGGGGAAGTATTCATATACATAAAAATATAATAAAAGGTATTCATGAGTTCACAATTTCTCAAATTTTTACTCATACTTTATATTTGAGAGGTGTTTTTTTTTAACCTTTACTTATCATAGTATAATTTTAAAAGTATTTTTATGGAAATAGTTTTATTTTGGCATTTTGGCATGAACTAAATTCAAATGACAACTTTATCAAAACCAAATGGGTTCTAAGACTTCCTGACATTCAGCTTGAACCTTCTGTCTGGATATTCTACCTCTGTGCTTCTAATTTGTTCCTCTTTAAAAATAAAACAATTGTGTGTGCATGTAACCAAAACCAGATGTAGGATTACAGAGAGTATCAGGATAAATTATATAAGTTGTTTATTATGCCTTTGGATTTATAGAGTAAAGTACTCATAGGAGATTCTGAAGCTCATTGAGTAAGTGGACTATCTTCCCACTTCATTGCAAACATCCCTATCCCAAAGGTGAATATGAGATTTTTTTCCTCCCTTGGTTGCCTGGTGAATAAGCCCTCTCTTTGTCATGAACCTCAGTGTCTCAGCATTTTGGCTTGCTGCATGTTGGGCAAAATGAACTTGGTTCAATGCCAGGGCTGGGCAAGAGTATTGGTGAACACCTTAGCTATGGATTCAGCCTTCTTTTATACCCTGAAGGAAGAGCTTATATCTAAAGTGAAGTTTGCTAAAAGAATACTAATAAAGGATAAAATTGAGGACCAGAGAACAAGATGGAGTAGAACGACCTGAGCTCACCTCCTCTCATGTAAACACCAAAATCACAACTAACTGCTGAAAAACCATTGACGAAAAAGGCCTGGAAGCTACCAAAAAAAGATAGTCTACTTCCAAAGACAAAAAAAAAGCCATAACAAGACAGTAGGAGAGGTGCATGATGGTACAATCAAATCCCATACCACTAGGTGGGTGAACCACAAACTGGAAAATAATTATATCACAGAGTTTCTCCCAGAGAAATGAGAGTTCTGAGCCCCACATCAGGCTCACCAGTCTGGGGTTGTAGCATCAAGAGGAGGAGCCCCCAGACCATTCAGCATGAAGGCCAGTGGGGCTTGATCATAGGAACTCCAAAGGACTGGGGGAAACAAATGCCACTCTTGGAGGGCACACGTATCTCAGGCATACCAGGACCCAGGTGTAAAAGCAGTTACTTCATAGGAGCCTGGGCCAGACCTACCTGCTGGTCTTAGAGGGTCTCCTGGGGAACCGGAGGGCAGCTATGGCTCACTTCAGGGACAAGGACACTGGTGGCAGAGGTACTGGGGAGTATTTATTGGCATGAGGTGTCTGGAAGCTGCCATTTTGACGCCAAGACCTGGCCCCACCCAATAGCCTTTAACCTCTAGTGCTGGGATGCCTCAGGCCAAACAATCAACAGGGCAGGAACACAGCCCCACCCACCATCAGATAGGCTGATTAAAGTCTTCCTGAACCCACAGCCACGTCTAAACACACCCCTTGACACAGCCCTGCCCACCAGAGGGACAAAACCCAGCTCCACCCACCAGTGGGCAGACACCAATCCCTCCCACCAGCCAGCCTTCACAAGTCTCTTAGACCAGCCTCACCCTCACTACAATCTTGCAGCCTGGGGACCACAAACACAGAAAGTAAGACAAAATGAGATAGCAGAGAATATGTTCCAGATTCAGAAACAAGATAAACCCCTGAAGAACAACTAAGTGAGTGAAGATAGGCAATCTACACAAAAAAGAATTCACAGTAATGACAGTAAAGATGATCCAAGATCTCAGAAAAAGAATGAAGGCACAGACCAAGAAGATCAAGAAATGTTTAACAGGGCTTCCCTGGTGGCGCAGTGGTTGAGAGTCCGCCTGCCGATGCAGGGGACACGGGTTCATGCCCTGGTCCGGGAAGATCCCACATGCCGCGGAGCAGCTGGGCCCGTGAGCCATGGCCGTTGAGCCTGCGCATCCGGAGGCTGTGCTCCACAACGGGGGAGGTCACAACTGTGACAGGCCCACATACCGCAAAAAAAAAAAAAGAAAAAAAGAAAGAAAGAAATATTTAACAAAGAGCTAGAAAATTTAAAGAACACACAGAGTTGAACAATACAATAACTAAAATGAAAAATACACTAGAAGGATTCAATAGCAGAATAAATGAGGCAGAAGAACAGATAAATGATCTGGAAGACAGAATGGTGGAAATCACTGCCATGGAAGAGAATAAAGAAAAAGGAATGAAAGAGAAATGAGGACAGTTTCAGAGACCTCTGGGACAACATTAAATGCACAAACATTCACATCATAGGGGTCCCAGAAGGAGAAGAGAGACAGAAAGGGCCCAAGAAAATATTTGAAGAGATAATAGCTGAAAACTTTCCTCACATGGGAAAGGAAAAAGTCACCCAAGTCCAGGAAGTGCAGAGAGTCCCATACAGTATAACCCCAAGAGGAACATGTTGAGATACATATTAATTGAATTGACAAAAATTAAAGACAAAGAGAAAATATTAAAAGCAACAAGGGAAAAGCAACAAATAACATACAAGGGAATCCCCATAAGGTTATCAGCCAATTTTTCAGCATAAAGTCTGCAGGCCAGAAAGGAGTGGAATAATATATTTAACGTGAGGAAAGGGAAAAACCTACAACCAAGAAGGCTCTACCCAGCAAGGTTCTTGTTTAAATTTGACAGAGAAATCAAAAGCTTTACAGACAAGCAAAAGCTAAGAGAATTCAGCACCACCAAACCAGCTTTACAACAAATGCTAAAGGAACTTCTCTAGGCAGAAAAGAAAAGGCCACAACTAGAACAAGAAAATTATGAATGGGAAAGCTCACTGGCAAAAGCATGCATACCGTAAAGGTAGGAAATCATCTACAAACAAATATGATATCAAAAGCAGCAGTCATGAGAAAAGGGGAGTACAAATGCAGGATACTGGAAACGCATTTGAAATTAAGAAACCAGAAACTTTAAACAATGTTGTATATATAGAGACTGCTATATCAAAACCTCATGGTAACCACAAACCAAAAATCTACAATAGATATACACACTAAAAAGAAAAAGGAATCCAAACACAACACTAAAGACAGTCATCAAATCACAAGAGAAGAGCACAAAAGAGGAAGGGAAGAAAAAAGACCTACAAAAACAAACCCAAAACAATTAAGAAAATGGTAATAGGAACATACGTATTGATAATTACCTTAAATGTGAATGGATTAAACACTCCAACCAAAAGACATAGATTGGCTGAATGGATATAAAAGCCAGACCCATATATATGCTGTCAACAAGAGACCCACTTCAGATCTAGGGACACATACAGATTAATAGTGAGGGAATGGAAAGAGGTATTCCGTGCAAATGGAAAATCAAAAGAAAGCTGAAGTAGCAAGACTCATATCAGACAAAATGGACTTTAAAATAAACACTGTTGGGGCTTCCCTGATGGTGCAGTGGTTGAGAGTCCGCCTGCTGATGCAGGGAACATGGGTTCGTGCCCCGGTCCGGGAAGATCCCACATGCCGCAGAGCAGCTGGGCCCATGAGCCATGGCCACTTACCTCAGGAAACAAGAAAAATCCCAAATAAACAACAAAACATTACACCTAAAGCAACTAGAGAAAGAAGAACAAACAAAACCCAAAATTAGCAGAAGGAAAGAAATCATAAACATCAGAGCAAAAATAAATTACATAGAAATGAAGAAAACAATAGAAAGGAACAATGAAACTAAAATCTGGTTCATTGAAAAGATAAAGAAAATTGATAAACCTTTAGCCAGACTCATGAAGAAAAAAAGACAGAGGGCTCAAATCAATAAAATTAGAAATGAAAAGGGACAAGTTACAATGGACTCCACAGAAATACAAACGATCATAAGATACTACTACAAGCAACTATATGCCAATAAAATGGACAACTCAGAAGAAATGGACAAATTCTTTGAAAGGTAAAATCTCCCAAAACTGAGCCAGGAAGAAATAGAAAATATGAACAGACAAATCACAAGTAGTGAAATTCAAACTGTGACTTAAAAAACGTGTAACAAACAAAAGTCAAGAACCAGATGGTTTCACAGGCAATTTCTACCAAACATTTAGGGAAGAGCTAACACTGATCCTTCTCAAAATCTTCCAAAAAACTGCAGAGAAAGGAACACTCCCAAAATCATTCTATGAGGCCACCATCACCCTGATAACAAAACCAGACAAAGTACCACATAACAGAAAATTACAGACCAATAGCACTGATGAACATACATGTAAAAATTCTCAGCAAAATAAAAGCAAACCAAATCCAACAATACACTAAAGGGATCATACATCACAGTCAAGTGGGATTTATCTCAGGGATGCAAGGAGTTTTCCAATGTCTGCAAATAAATCAGTGTGACACACCACATTAACAAATTGAAGAATAAAAACGATATGACCATCTCAATAGATGCAGGAAAAGCTTTTGACAATATTCAACACCCATTTATGACAAAAAATAACTCTCCAGAAAATGGACATAGAGGAAACCTACCTCAACATAATAAAGGCCATATATGACAAACTCAGAGATAACACCATACTCAATGGTGAAAAGCTGAAAGCATTTCCCCTAAGATCAGGAACAAGACAAGTATGTCCACTCTCACCACTCTTACCCAACATAGTATTGGAAGTCCTAGACATGGCAATCAGAGAAGAAAAAGAAATAAAAGGAATACAAATTGGAAACGAAGAAGTAAAACTGTCACTATTGGCAGATGACATGATACTATACATAGAGAAGCCTAAAGATACCACCAGAAAACTACTTGAGCTAATCAATGAATTTAGTAAAGTCAAAGGATACAAAATTAATACACAGAAATCTCTTTCATTCCTATACACTAACAACAAAAGATGAGAAAGAGAAATTAAGGAAACAATCCCATTTACCACTACAACAAAAGGAATAAATACATACGAATAAACTTAGCTAAGGAGACAAAAGACCTGTACTCAGAAAGCTATAAAACACTGATGAAAGAAATCAAAGACGACACTGACAGATGGAGAGATAGACTGTGTTCTTTGACTGGAAGAATCAATATTGTGAAAATGACTATACTACCCAAAGCAATCTATGGATTCAATGCAATCCCTATCAAATTACCAGTGGCATTTTTCACAGAACTAGAACAAAAAATTTTACAATTTGTATGGACACACAAAAGACCCTGAATAGCCAAAGCAATCTTGAGAAAGAAAAACAGAGCTGGAGGAACCATGCTCCCTGACTTCAGACTATGCTACAAAGCTACAATAATCAAGACAGAATGGTACTGGCACAAAAACAGAAATATAGATCAATGTAACAGGATAGAAAGCCCAGAGATAAACCCATGCACCTATGGTCAATTAATCTATGAAAAGGAGGCAAGAATATACAATGGAGAAAAGACAGTCTCTTCAATAAGTGGTGTGGGGAAAACTGGACAGTTCCATGTAAAAGAATGAAATTGGAACACTCCCTAACACCACACACAAAAATAAACTCAAAGTGGATTAAAGACCTAAATGTAAAGCCAGACACTCTAAAACTCTTTGAGAAAAACATAGGCAGAACACTCTTTGACATAAATCGTAGCAATATCTTTTTGGATCTACCTCGTATAGTAATGAGAATAAAAACAAAAATAAATAAATGGGACCTAATTAAAATTAAAAGCTTTTGCACAGCAAAGGAAAACATAAACAAGACGATAAGACAACACTCAGAATGGGAGAAAATTTTTGCAAATGAAGCAACTGACAAAGGATTAATCTCCAAAATTTACAAGCAGTTCATGTAGGTCAGTATCAAAAAAACCCAGACAACCCAATCAAAAAATGGGCAGAAAAGCTAAACAGACATTTCTCCAAAGAAGACATACAGATGGCCAACAAACACATGAAAAGATTCTCAAAGTCACTAATTATTAGAGAAATGAAAATCAAAACTACAATGAGGTATCACCCCACACTGGTCAAAATGACTGTCATCAGAAGATCTACAAACAATAAATGCTAGAGAGGGTGTGGAGAAAAGGGAACCATCTTGCACTGTTGGTGGGAAGTAAATTGATACAATCACTCTGGAGAACAGTATGGAGGTTCCTTAAAAAACTAAAAATAAAACTACCATATGACCCAGCAATCCCACTACTGGGCATATACCCAGAGAAAACCATAATTCAAAAAGACATATGCACTCCAATGTTCATTGTAACACTATTTACAACAGCCAGGACCTGGAAGTGACCTAAATGTCCATAAACAGAGGAATGGATAAAGAAGATGTGGTACATATGTACAATGGAATATTACTCAGCCATAAAAAGGAACGAAATTCTAGAGACGTGGATGTACCTAGAGACTGTCATAGAGAGTGAAGTAAGTCAGAAAGAGAAAAACAAATGTTGTATATTAATGCATATATGTGGAACCTAGAAAAATGGTATAGATGATCATACTTGAAAAGCAGAAAGAGACACAGATGTAGAGAACAAACGTATGGATACCAAGGGAGAAAGGAGGAGTGTGGGATGAATTGGGAGATTGAAATTGACATATATACACTACTGATACTATGTATAAAATAGAAAACTAATGAGAACCTACTCTATAGCACAGGGAGCTCTACTCAAAGCTCTCTGGTGACCTAAATGGGAAGGAAATCCAAAAAAGAGGGGATATATGTATACATACAGCTGATTCACTTTGCTGTACAGTAGAAGCTAACACAACATTGTAAAGCAACTATACTCCAATAAAAGTTTAAAAAAAGAAAGAAGTAAAAGGAATCCAAATTAAAAAAGAAGTAAAACTGCCACTGTTTGCAGACGATATGATACTATACAAAAAAATTCTAAAGATGCTACCTGAAAACTATTAGAGCTCATCAATGAATTTGGTAAAGTCACAGGACACAAAATTAATACACAGAAATCTGTTGCATTTTGTATACACTAAAAATGAAAGATCAGAAAGAGATATTAAGGAAACAATTCCACTTACCATCATATCAAAAAGAATAAAATACCTCAGAATAAGCCTAGCTAAGGAGGCAAAAGATCTGTACTCTGAAAACTATAAGATGCTGATGAAACAAATTGAAGATGACACAAACAGATGGAAAGATATACCATATTCTTGGATTAGAAAAATCAATATTTTCAAAATGACTGTACTACCCAAGGTAATCTACAGATTCAATGCAATACCTATCAAATTACCAATGGCATTTTTTGCAGATCTAGAACAAAAAAAATCTTAAAATTTGTATGTAAGCACAAAAGACCCTGAATAGCCACAGCAATCTTGAGAAAGAAAAATGGAGCTGGAGGAATAAGGCTCCATTCTTCAGACTATACTATAAAGGTACAGTAATCAAAAGAGCATGGTATTGGCACACAAATAAACACACAGATCATTGGAACAGGATAGAAAGCAGAGAATAAACCCACACACCTATGGTCAATTAATCTATAACAAAGGAGGCAAGAATATATAATTGAGAAAAGAGAGCCTCTTCAATAATTGATGCTGGGAAAACTGTAAAAGTATGAAACATGTAAAAGTATGAAATTAGAACACTCCCCAACACCATACACAAAAATAAACTCAAAATGGATTAAAGACCTAAATGTAAGACCAAATAGTATAAAACTCTAAGAGGAAAACATAGGCAGAACACTCTTTGACTTAAATTGCAGCAACAGCTTTTTGGATCCACCACCTACAGTAATAAGAACAAAACAAACGGAACCTAATCAAACTTACAAGCTTTTGCACAGAAAAGGAAACCGTAAACAAAAAGACAACACACAGAATGGGAGAAAATATTTGCAAACAATGTGACCAACAAAGGATTAATCTCCAAAATATATAAAGAGCTCATGCAGCTCTATATCAAAAAAGAACTCAGTCAAAAAATGCTCAGGAGATCTAAATGAATGGACATTTCTCCAAGGAAGACATAAAGATGGCCAAAAAGCACATGAAAAGATGCTCAACATCGCTAATTATTAGAGAAATGCAAATCAAAAGTACAATGAGATATCACTTCACACAGGTCAGAATGGACATCCTCAAAAAGTCTACAAACAATAAATGCTGGAGGGAGAGGGGGAAGATGGCGGAAGAGTAAGACGCGATCACCTTCCTTCCCACAGATACATCAGAAATACATCTACACGTGGCAAAACTCCTACAGAACACCTACTGAACAATGGCAGAAGACCTCAGACCCCCCAAAAGGCAATAAACTCCCCACGTACCTGGGTAGAGCAAAAGAAAAAAGAATAAACAGAGACAAAAGAATAGGGACGGGACCTACACCAGTGGGAGGGAGCCGTGAAGGCGGAAAGGTTTTCACACACTAGAAGCCCCTTCGCGGGCGGAGACTGTGGGTGGCGGAGGGGGGGAGTTTCGATGCCGTGGAGGAGAGCACAGCAACAAGGGTGTGTAGGGCAAAGTGGAGAGATTCTCGCACAGAGGATCGGTGCTGACCAGAACTCACCAGCCCGCCTGAGAGGCCTGTCTGCTCACCCGCCGGGGCGGGCTGGGCTGGGAGCTGAGGCTCGGGCTTCGGTCAGAGCCCAGGGAGAAGACTGGCAGTGTGAACACAGCCTGCAGGGGGTTAGTGCACCATGGCTAGACGGGAGGGAGTCCAGGAAAAAGTCTGGACCTACCAAAGAGGCAAGAGACTTTTTCTTCCCTCTTTGCTTCCTGGTGCACGAGGAGAGGGGATTAAGAGTGCTGCTTAAAGGAGCTCCAGAGAGGGGCGCAAGCCGCGGCTAACAGCGTGGACCCCAGAGACGGTCATGAGACGCTAAGGCTGCTGCTGCCGCCACCAAGAAGCCTGTGTGCAAGCACATGTCACTCTCCACACCTCCCTTCCGGGGAGCCTGTGCAGCCTGCCACTGCCAGGGTCCTGGGATCCAGGGACAACTCCCCCGGGAGAACGCACGGCGCACCTCAGGCTGGTGCAACGTCACGCTGGCCTCTGCCGCCGCAGGCTCGCCCCGCACTCCATGCCCCTCCCTCACCCCCGGCCTGAGTGAGCCAGAGTCCCCAAAGCAGCTGCTCCTTTAACCCCGTTCTGTCTGAGCGAAGAACAGACGCCCTCCGGGGACCTACACGCAGAGGCGGGGCCAAATCCAAAACTGAACCGAGGGAGCTGTGAGAACAAAGAAGAGAAAGGGAAATCTCTCCCTGCAGCCTCAGAAGCAGCAGATTAAATCTCCACAATCAACTTGATGTACCCTGCATCTGTGGAATACATGAATAGACAACGACTCATCCCAAATTGAGGAGGTGGGCTTCGAGAGCAAGATTTATTATTTTTTTCCCCTTTTCCTCTTTTTGTGAGTGTATGTGTATGCTTCTGTGTGAGATTTTGTCTGTATAGCTTTGCTTTCACCATTTGTCCTAGGATTCTATCCAACCGTTTTTTTTTTTTTTACTTAAAAAAAAATATTTTTCTTAATAATTATTTTTTTATTTTAATTATTTTATTTTACCTTACTTTATTTTATTTTATCCTCTTTCTTCCTTCCTTCCTCCCTTCCTTCCTTCCTTCCTTCCTTCCTTCCTCCCTCCCTCTCTTTCTTTCTTTCTTTCTTTCTTTTCTTTCTACTTTTTCTCCCTTTTATTCTGAGCCGTGTGGATGAAAGGCTCTTGGTGCTCCAGCCAGGAGTCAGTGCTGTGCCTCTGAGGTGGGAGAGCCAACTTCAGGACACTGGTCCACAAGAGACCTCCCAGCTCCACATAATATCAAATGGTGAAAATCTCCCAGAGATCTCCATCTCAACACCAGCACCCAGCTTCACTCAATGACCAGCAAGCTAAAGTGCTGGACACCCTATGCCAAACAACTAGCAAGACAGGAACACAACCCCACCCATTAGCAGAGAGGCTGCCTAAAATCATAATAAGTCCACAGACACCCCAAAACACACCACCAGACGTGGACCTGCCCACCAGAAAGACAAGATCCAGCCTCATCCACCAGAACACAGGCACTAGTCCCCTCCACCAGGAAGCCTACATAACCCACTGAACCAACTTTAGCCACTGGGGACAGACACCAAAAACAACGGGAACTATGAACCTGCAGCCTGCAAAAAGGAGACCCCAAACACAGTAAGATAAGCAAAATGAGAAGACAGAAAAACACACAGCAGATGAAGGAGCAAGATAAAAACCCACCAGACCTAACAAATGAAGAGGAAATAGGCAGTCTACCTGAAAAAGAATTCAGAATAATAATAGTAAAGATGATCCAAAATCTTGGAACTAGAATAGACAAAATGCAAGGAACATTTAACAAGGACCTAGAAGAACTAAAGATGAAACAGGCAACGATGAACAGCACAATAAATGAAATTAAAAATACTCTAGATGGGATCAATAGCAGAATAACTGAGGCAGAAGAACGGATAAGTGACCTGGAAGATAAAATAGTGGAAATAAGTACTGCAGAGCAGAATAAAGAAAAAAGAATGAAAAGAACTGAGGACAGTCTCAGAGACCTCTGGGACAACATTAAATGCACCAACATTCGAATTATAGGGGTTCCAGAAGAAGAAGAGAAAAAGAAAGGGACTGAGAAAAAATTTGAAGAGATTATAGTTGAAAACTTCCCTAATATGGGAAAGGAAATAGTTAATCAAGTCCAGGAAGCACAGAGAGTCCCATACAGGATAAATCCAAGGAGAAACACACCAAGACACATATTAATCAAACTGTCAAAAATTAAATACAAAGAAAACATATTAAAAGCAGCAAGGGAAAAACAACAAATAACACACAAGGGTATTCCCATAAGGTTAACAGTTGATCTTTCAGCAGAAACTCTGCAAGCAAGAAGGGACTGGTAGGACATATTTAAAGTGATGAAGGAGAAAAACCTACAACCAAGATTACTCGACCCAGCAAGGATCTCATTCAGATTTGATGGAGAAATTAAAACCTTTACAGACAAGCAAAAGCTGAGAGAGTTCAGCACCAGCAAACCAGCTTTACAACAAATGTTAAAGGATCTTCTCCAGGCAAGAAACACAAGAGAAGGAAAAGACATAATAACAAACCCAAAATGCCCCACTTTCACCAATGGACAGATCATCCAAAATGAAAATACATAAGGAAACACAAGCTTTAAATGATACATTAAACAAGATGGACTTAATTGATATTTATAGGACATTCCATCCAAAAACAACAGAATACACATTTTTCTCAAGTGCTCATGAAACATTCTCCAGGATAGATCATATCTTGGGTCACAAATCAAGCCTTGGTAAATTTAAGAAAACTGAAATTGTATCAAGTATCTTTTCCAACCACAACGCTATGAGACTAGATATCAGTTACAGGAAAAGATCTGTAAAAAATACAAACACATGGAGGCTTAACAATACACTACTTAATAACAAAGTGATCACTGAAGAAGTCAAAGAGGAAATCAAAAAATACCTAGAAACAAATGACAATGGAGACAGGACGACCCAAAACCTATGGGATGCAGCAAAAGCAGTTCTAAGAGGGAAGTTTATAGCAATACAATCCTACCTTAAGAAACAGGAAACATCTTGAATAAACAACCTAACCTTGCACCTAAAGCAATTAGAGAAAGAAGAAAAAAAAAAAACCCAAAGTTAGCAGAAGGAAAGAAATCATAAAGACCAGATCAGAAATAAATGAAAAAGAAATGAAGGAAATGATAGCAAAGATCAATAAAACTAAAAGCTGGTTCTTAGAGAAGATAAACAAAATTGATAAACCATTAGCCAGGCTCATCAAGAAAAAAGGGAGAAGACTCAAATCAATAGAATTTGAAAAAGGAGAAGTAACAACTGACACTGCAGAAATACAAAAGATCATGAGAGATTACTACAAACAACTCTATGCCAATAAAATGGACAACCTGCAAGAAATGGACAAATTCTTAGAAATGCACAACCTGCCAAGACTGAATCAGGAAGAAATAGAAAATATGAACAGACCAATCACAAGCACTGAAATTGAAAATGTGATTAAAATTCTTCCAAAAAACAAAAGCCCAGGACCAGATGGCTTCACAGGCAAATTCTATCAAACATTTAGAGAAAAGCTAACACCTATCCTTCTCAAACTCTTCCAAAATATAGCAGAGGAAGGAACACTCCCAAACTCATTCTACAAGGCCACCATCACCCTGATAAAAAAACCAGACAAGGATGTCACAAAGTAAGAAAACTACAGGCCAATATCACTGATGAACATAGATGCAAAAATCCTCAACAAAATACTAGCAAACAGAATCCAACAGCACATTAAAAGGATCATACACCATGATCAAGTGGGGTTTATTCCAGGAATGCAAGGATTCTTCAATATACGCAAATCAATCAATGTGATAAACCATATTAACAAACTGAAGGAGAAAAACCATATGTCAACTCAATAGATGCAGAGAAAGCTTTTGACAAAATTCAACACCCATTTATTATAAAAACCCTCCAGAAACTAGGCATAGAGGGAACTTTCCTCAACATAATAAAGGCCATATATGACAAACCCACAGCCAACATCATCCTCAATGGTGAAAAACTGAAAGCATTTCCACTAAGATCAGGAACAAGGCAAGGTTGCCCACTCTCACCACTCTTATTCAACATAGTTTCGGAAGTTTTAGCCACAGCAATCAGAGAAGAGAAGGAAATAAAAGGAATCCAAATCAGAAAAGAAGAAGTAAAGCTGTCACTGTTTGCAGATGACATGATACTATACATAGAGAATCCTCAAGATGCTACCAGAAAACTACTAGAGCTGATCAATGAATTTGGTAAAGTAGCAGGATACAAAATTAATGCACAGAAATCTCTGGCATTCCTATACATTAATGATGAAAAATCTGAAAGTGAAATCAAGAAAACACTCCCATTTACCACTGCAACAAAAAGAATAAAATATCTAGGAATAAACATACCTAAGGAGACAAAAGACCTGTATGCAGAAAATTATAAGACACTGATGAAAGAAATTAAAGATGATACAAATAGATGGAGAGATATGCCATGTTCTTGGATTGGAAGAATCAACCTTGTGAAAATGACTCTACTACCCAAAGCGATCTACAGATTCAATGCAGTCCCTATCAATCTACCACTGGCATTTTTCACAGAACTAGAACAAAAAATTTCACAATTTGTATGGAAACACAAAAGACCCCGAATAGCCAAAGCAACCTTGAGAACGAAAAATGGAGCTGGAGGAATCAGGCTCCCTGACGTCAGACTATACTACAAAGCTACAGTAATCAAGACAGTATGCTACTGGCACAAAAACAGAAATATAGATCAATGGAACAGGATACAAAGCCCAGTGATAAACCCGTGCACATATGGTCACCTTATCTTTGATAAAGGTGGCAGGAATGTACAGTGGAGAAAGGACAGCCTCTTCAATAAGTGGTGCTGGGAAAACTGGACAGGTACATGTAAAAGTATGAGATTAGCTCACACGCTAACATCATACACAAAAATAAGCTCAAAATGGATTAAAGACCTAAATGTAAGGCCAGAAACTATCAAACTCTTAGAGGAAAACATAGGCAGAACACTCTATGACATAAATCACAGCAAGATCCTTTTTGACCCACCTCCTAGAGAAATGGAAATAAAAACAAAAATAAACAAATGGGACCTAATGAAACTTCAAAGCTTTTGCACAGCACAGGAAACCATAAACAAGACCAGAAGACAACCCTCAGAATGGGAGAAAATATTTGCAAATGAAGCAACTGACAAAGGATTAATCTCCAAAATTTACAAGCAGCTCATGCAGCTCAATAACAATAAAACAAAAATCCCAATAAAAAAATGGGCAGAAGACCTAAATAGACATTTCTCCAAAGAAGATATACAGACTGCCAACAAACACATGAAAGAATGCTCAACATCATTAATCATTAGAGAAATGCAAATCAAAACTACAATGAGATATCATCTCACACCAGTCAGAATGGCCATCATCAAAAAATCTAGAAATAATAAATGCTGGAGAGGGTGTGGAGAAAAGGGAACACTCTTGCACTGCTGGTGGGAATGTGAATTGGTACAGCCACTATGGAGAACAGTATGAAGGTTCCTTAAAAAATTACAAATAGAACTACCATATGACTCAGCAATCCCACTACTGGGCATATACCCTGAGAAAACCATAATTCAAAAAGAGTCATGTACCAAAATATGCATTGCAGCTCTATTTACAATAGCCAGGAGATGGAAACAACCTAAGTGTCCATCATCAGATGAATGGATAAAGAAGATGTGGCACATGTATACAATGGAATATTACTCAGCCATAAAAAGAAACGAAATTGAGCTATTGCTAATGAGGTGGATGGACCTAGACTCTGTCATACAGAGTAAAGTAAGTCAGAAAGAGAAAGACAAATACCGTATGCTAACACATATATATGGAATTTAAGAAAAAAAAAAGTCATGAAGAACCTAGGGGTAAGACAGGAATAAAGACACAGACCTACTAGAGAATGGACTTGAGGATATGGGAAGGGGGAAGGGTAAGCTGTGACAAAGTGAGAGAGTGGCAAGGACATATATACACTACCTAACATAAAATAGATAGCTAGTGGGAAGCAGCCGCATAGCACAGGGAGATCAGCTCAGTGGTTTGTGACCACCTAGAGGGGTGGGATAGGGAGGGTGGGAGGGAGGGAGATGCAAGAGGGAAGAGATATGGGAACATATGTATATGTATAACTGATTCACTTTGTTATGAAGCAGAAACTAACACACCATTGTAAAGTAATTATACTCCAATAAAGATGTAAAAAATAAATAAATAAATAAATAAATAAACGCTGGAGACGGTATGGAAGAAAGGGGACCCTCCTACACTGTTGGTGGGAATGTAGTTTGGTACAGCCACTATGAAGAACAGTATGGAGGTTCCTTAGAAAAGTAAAAATAGAGTTGCCATATGATCCAGGGCATATATCCTGGGCATATATCTGGAGAAAACCATAATTCAAAAAGATACATGCACCACAATGTTCACTGCAGCACTATTTACAATAGCCAAGACATGCAAGCAACCTAAATGTCCATCAACAGATGAATGAATAAAGAAGATGTGGTATATATATATATATATATATATATATATATATAATGGAATATTACTCGGCCATAAAAAAGAATGAAATAATGCCATTTGCAGCAACATGGATGGACTTAGAGATTATCATACTAAGTGAAGTAAGCCAAACAAAGACAAATATCATATGATATCACTTATACAGGGAATCTAAAAAAATGGTACAAATGAACTTATTTACAAAACAGACACAGACTCACAGATTTTGAAAACAAGTTTACTGTTACCAAAGGGGAGAAGTTGAGGAGAGGGATAAATTAGCAGGTTAGGATTAACATATACACAGTACTATATATAAAATAATCATCAATGGCCTCCTGTATAGCACAAGGAACTCTACTCAATACTCTGCAATAACTTATATGGGAAAAGAATCTGAAAAAAAAAATAGATATACATATATGTATAACTAAATGACTTTGCTGTATACCTGAAACTAACAGAAAACTGTAAATCAACTGTACTCCAATATAAAATAAAAAATTTTTTTAATGAAAAAGACAAAACTAGTCACAACAAAAAATCCCTATCCCAAGTTTGCCAAGTACAGGCAGTATATCTGGAGAAGGAAAATGTATACAGTTCTCTTAGCTAATATTTAACTGAGGGCTGTCAAACAAAACTTAAATGTAGCCTGTATGATTTTCTTTTTGAGTCTTATCATTTTTTCCTGTCTTGGTACTAGATAATTAAATATTTTTTAAAGGATGCTAAAGTATCAAGAACACAAAACAGATATGAGCTTAGTAACTACTGTGAAAAGTTCAAAAGCAGAATAAGGAGGGAATCAAAACTTCAAAGCTTGACCCTTCCCCCTCTCCAGCAGATCTTGCCCAGAGCACGTAGCTATTTCCATTAAAAAGTGCTGCAGTTGGTAGCACTTTCTTTTTGTCATTATGTAACTGATTTTCAGCTGTATTTAGAATTTTTAAAGAACTATGTTTTAGATGATAGGTGTTTTAAACTACTAGAGTACTGATGTGTGGGTGGCTATTTGTCTCTTTTTGCACTCTGTAGCTGAAAGTCTGAGCCATCTGCAGCTGAACAGTACAGGAGATTTCAGAAGCAGACAAGTATGTACACACCCATGCCAGCTAGCAATCAATCTTCCTTCCTCCTGACTTTCTCTAAGTGTGTGTTTATAGGCACATACACACACATATACATGCAAATATACATATTATAGAGGAAAAACATTCCTATGTATGCATAAACAATTTTCTCAACTCCATTATTCATATTTTAATATTTCTGATATGTGGATAGGTCAAGCAACCAATGTACGCATTTAATGTGGTACTGCATCTTGCTTTGTCAAAAATCTGTCATAATTAAAGCTAAATCATCTTGCAATTGATGGCATTTTAGAATCAAGAAAAGATTATGAGTATATATAGTAATTTTCACTTTCTTGCCTGAAAGTTTATTGATTCCAAGGTATCAACTTTGCTTATTCTGTTCTATTCTGTTACTCTTACACATATGTAAACATTCTACCAAGTTTCTAAAAGAATGGAAAACAATGTTCTGCTCCAGTTTACATGAAAGTTTCTTCTTTAAAACATGTGTGAATGATGTTGTAAAGAGATGAAGAAGGTGGCTACTTAAAGCAATATTATTCTGAATTATTTCATAAAGTGATGGTCTTCTAAGTAAAATAAACATCAGTTTACATTTGGGTTTTAAATATTTCAAGCTAAACCAATTAAATTTTGTAAAATTTCATTGCTGTATCTCAGAAGTGCATCTTGATGAATTTAGGTGACGATACAAAAACTGAGAGCAGGACACACAGTAGGCTCACTAATTATCCTTCAATTGGAATGTATTTAAATGTTAAAGTGATTTTTAAATTCCCAGTTCAAAGAAGACATACGATGGCCAACAGGCACATGAAAATATGCTCAGCATCAATAATCAGAGAAATGCAAATTAAAACCACCATGAAATATCACCTCACACCTATCAGAATCGCTATCATCAAAAAGAACACAAATAACAAATGTTGGCAATGATGTGAAGAAAAGGGAACCCTCATACACTGTTGGTGGGAAAGTAAATTGGTGCAGCCACTGAGGAAAACTATGGAGGTTTCTCAAAAAACTGTAAATAGAACTACCATATTACCCAGCAATTCCACTCCTGGGTATATATATCTGAAAAAAAAATGAAAACACTAATGGGAAAAAATACATGCACTGCAACATTCACAGCAACATTATTTACAAATGCCAAGATACGGAAGCAACTGAGGTGTTCAACGACAGATGAATGAATAAAAAAGAAGTGTTATATATATACAATAGAATACTACTCAGCCACAAAAATGAATGAAATTTTGCCATTTGCAACAACATGGATGGACTGGGAGGGTATCATGCTAAGTGAATAAGTCAGACAGAGAGAGACAAATACTGTATAATATCACTTATATGTAGAATCTAAAAAATAAAACTAGTGAATATAACAAAAAAGAAACAATCTCACAGATATAGAGAACAAACTAGTAGTTACCAGCAGAAAAAAAAATTCCTAGTTTATATGCTTCCGTACCAAAATGAAAATGTCATTATTTCATTATTGATTCTCTTACCTTGTTTTTAGATATTTAGTGAGAAAGACTCAAGTTAATTCCCATGGTAATAAAAGGCTGATTCCTTTAGGGAGGAATTATTTTAAAATATATAACGATGTCATACTGGATCAGCAAATTTATTAGTTGAAAAATTGGACTATTATTTGAGGTCTGTGTGTGAGAGAGAGAAAAAGAGAGGGCTTTAGAGAGTTACTGTGAGTTCTTAGAGCATTCCACATCAACAGAATCTGAAAAGAGCAAAATATACAATAAATTCCAAGCTGAAGTACATGGATTGAATTAAAATTTTGCAATAGGGGGCGTTGAGCCACATGAAATCAGTATAGAGAGTTTTCAACATACAAGAAAGAAAATTGGTTTAAATATAATATCTCAAAATAGCACAACTTGCAGCAAGTATATAATTTGTGAAGTAATTGGGTAATTAATTGAAAAAAAAAGTTGAGTTGTGCACGGAGCTTGTCCATCTTTCAAAAAAGGGAGCTCAGATGGCATATGGCAGAATGTAAATGCATCTCTTCTCTGTGGCTTTGAATGTTAATTTTGCAAACTATTCTAGTTCATCCAATTTGTAAAGCTAAATATAAACTGCAGTTTACAGAAGAATTTTTGACTTAATGTCACTTTCTTATCATTCGTTTTTTCAAAATTAATATGAAGCCTTATGGAATATTTCCTAAATTTTTAGGATGTCTTCACGTTATAAAAATTTCTTCTTATCAATGTTTTCCTCCTTCAGTATTTTTCTAGTGTAGATTATACTGTACAAAACATGGTCATAACATTTCAAAATCACTGTGGGTTTTACTTCTAATATACAGGAATACCTTGGTGATGTTGTGGGGTCAGTTCCAGACCACAGCAATACAGTGGACATTGCAAAATATTTTTGGTTTCCCAGTGCATATAAAAGCTATGTTTACACTATCCTGTAGTCTATTAAATGTGCAATAGCATTATGTCTTAAAAAGCAACGTACATAACTTAATTTTAAAATACTTTACTGCTAAAAATAAAAATGGCAACCATCATCTGAGTCCTCAGAAAGTCATAATCCTTTTGCTGGTGGAGGGTCTTGCCTCAGTGCTGATGGTTGCTGACGGATCAGGGTGCTGGTTGATGAAGGTTGGGGTCGCTGTGGCTATTTCTTAAAATGACAATGAAGGGGGCCTCAAAAATGGACTCTTCCTTTCGTGACTGGCTTCTCTGCAGCATTCTGTTTGATAGCGTTTTACCCACAGTAGAAATTCTTCCAAAATTGGAGTCAATCCTCTCAAACCCTGCTTTATCAACTAAGTTTATGCAATGTTCTAAATCATTCATAGCCATTTCAACAGTCTTCACAGCATCTTCATAAGGAGTAGATTTCACCTCAAGAAACCACTTTCTTTGCTCATCCATAAGAAGTAAGTCCTTATCCATTGAAGTTTCATCACGAGATTGCAGCAATTCTGTCATATCTTTGGGCTCCACTTCTAATTCTAGTTCTCTTGCCATTTCCAACACATCTGCAGTTCTTCCTCCACTGAAGTCTTGAACCCCTGAAAGTCATCCATGAGGGGTGGAGTCAGCTTCTTCCAAACTCTTGTTAATGTTGCTATTTTGATTTTTTCTCATGAATTCTTAATGGCATCCAAAATGGTAAATCCTTTCCAGAAGGTTTTCAATTCACTTTGCCCAGATCCATTAGAGGAATCACTGCGTATGGCAGCTATAGCCTTGTGAAATGTATTTCTTAAATAGACTTGAAAGTTGAAATCGGTCCTCAATGCATGGGCTACAGAATGGATGTTGCGTTAGCAGCCATGAAAACAACATTAATCTCATTGTACATCTCCATCAGAGTTCTTGGATGACCAGAAGCATTGTTAATGAATGGTAATGTTGTGAAAGGAATCTTTTTTTTCTGAGCAGTAGGTCTCAACAGTGGGCTTAAAATATTCAGTAAGCCATGATATCATCTAGGTTTTATTTTTCCATTATAAAACACAGGCAGAGTAGATTTAATGTAATCCTAAAGGGCACTAGGATTTTCAGAATGGTAGATGAAAATTGGCTTCAACTTCAATTACCAGCTCCATTAGCCCCTAACAAGAGAGTGAGCCTGTCCTTTGAATCTTTTAAACCAGACATCGACTTCTCCTCTTTAGCTATGAAAGTCCTAGATGGCATCTTCTATTGGGTTGGCCAAAAATTTCGTTTGGGATTTTCTGCAACATCAGGTAAGATGTTACAGAAAAACTCAAACGAACTTTTTGGGTAGCCCAATATATAAGGCTTTTTCAATTACACTGAAAATCTGTTGTAGTGTAGTCACCTTCATTAATGATCTTAGCTAGAACCTCTGGATAACTTGCTGCAGCTTCTACATCAGCACTTGCTGTTTCACCTTGCACTTTGGTGTTATGGAGATGGTGTCTTTCCTTAAACCTCATGAACCAACTTCTGCTAGCTTCAAAGATTTTTTTCTGCAGCTTCCTCACCTCTCTCAGTCTTCACAGAATTGAGGGAGAGGTAGGGTCTTTCTCTGGATTAGGGTTTGGCTTAAAGGAATGCTGTGGCTGGTTTGATTTTCTATCCAGACCATTAAAACTTTCTCCACATCAGCAGTAAGATTGTTTCACTTTCTTATCATTATGTGTTCACTGGAGCATCACTTTCTGTTTCCTTTGCATTCACAACCTGGCTAAGTGTTTGATGTGAGAGGCCTAGCTTTCGGCCAGTCTCAGCTTTTGACGTGTCTTCCTCACTAAGCTTAATCATTTCTAGCTTTTGCTTAAAGTGTGAGATGTGCAACCCTTCCTTTCACTTAAACACTTAGAGGCCATTATTAGGCCTCTAATAGGATTATTAATTGGCCTAATTTCAATATTTTTGTATCTCAGGGAATAGGGAGGACCAGAGGAGTGGGAGAGAGAGGGGGCAATGGTCCATCCATGGAGTAGTCATAACACACAAAACATTTATCAATTAACCTTGCTGTTTTATATGGCAGCAGTTCATGGAGCCCCAAAATAATTACAATAGCAGCATCAAACATCACTGATCACCATAACAAATATAATAATGAAAAAGTTTGAAATATGGCAAAAAGTACCAAAAAGTACACAGAGACACAAAGTGAGCAAATGCTGTTGGAAAAATGGCACTGATAGACTTGTTCAATGCAGGGTTGCCATATACCTTCAATTTGTGAAAACCCAATCTATCTGTGAATCACAATAGAGCAAAGTGCAATAAAATGAGGTATGCCTATACCTTTATTGTCTCAATATTTATTATTTTCTTGCCCACACACTCCAAACCACAATTTCACAGGATTTCTCTCCAAACATTCTAATCTCTTTGGTGTTTCTTGAAACATGCCTCCCTCTGACCTCAGCTGAGTTAATTCCTCCCTCCTTTGAGCTCTCCTTGCATTTGCCCCCACTGTGTTAGAGACCTTTGTTTATGAAGCTTTCTCCTCCTCTAGATTCTATGCTACTCAAAGGAGAAATATGAGTAATTCATATTTCTCTCTTCAGTATGGAGCACAGTGCCTGAAATATACTCAATAATGCTAATTAATGTAGAAAATTTTTGCACAAAAATTACAGTTGTCCTCTAACAGTAAGGGACATTAAAAATGCACTGAAATACTAAGAATTATACATAATAAGTAAAAGGTCAATAAAATTATTTCTTTGCCTTGCTAGGCAGGTTATTTTTCTTCTTTCTATAAAATTTTAAACTTATATTACTCCATTACTAAGTGATTTACAAGTATAAATCTTCTTCCTATAAGGTACAGGAGCTAGGAGGCAGGGTTCTAGCCAGGATTCTGAGTTTACCCAGAGTGACCTTGGGAAAATTACTTAAATTGACTTTTCTTTTTTGTAAGATAGAGAGAATAGAAATATCTGTCTCATGGGTTGGTTGTGAGGATCATGTGATATGTAAAGCCCCTAAGAAAGTGTTATAATTCAATAACATTAGCTCTTCTTATCATCACTGCTTTTGCACCTTCTTAGAAATTTGCATTCTTTACCATGTTGAATCCTCAGCTCTGCTTTGCATTAAAAAAAAATTTAAACAATTAAATGACCTGCCTTTAGTAGTTGAGATGCCATCTATCCAATTTCTGTATTTTTAGCACAAGTTAATGTAGAGAAATCTTTTGAACTTCATCTAAGATTTCTCCCTGATAAATCCAATTGGTAGTTCCAGTGAAAACACAATTCAACTGGCTTAATCTGGAAGCACGAGTTCCCTTTGAAGAAACTCACATTTTTGTTCTTGCTGTCAAAATCAAATATATGAAGTTTAAGCATTCTATTTTTTTCCTTTTCAGGCACTACTTTACTACATTTCCCATGTTTAGCAGACAAAGACAGTATGGTATATATGCCAGTATCACTTCTGTAAATTGATGCTGCTTTCTGTTGCACACATTAGCACTAGCAGTAAAAAGTTTAGGTCAGAAATTATCATATATATTATATATTATATAAAAATACAATTTCATCTCTTGATCAGTCATGAGCCCAAAGACAGCAGAGCTTGTACTTTCCCACTTATGCCATCATGAATTCTGTGCTCGTGACACTGATGAAGAACAGGCACCATTGAAGGGGCTAAAATTTTAGTCCAGAGACGTATATAGAATAAAGAGGTGACATTTTTACCAAGTTCATTTTAATTCTCACTGTATTTTCTATAGTTTAGTGTTATTTTCCATTTCCTTCTTCGAATCACCCCTGAAACCCTTTGGGGCCTACATCATTGCGTTTGGACTGAGAACAGTATTATGTCAAATTTGGGGCCCTTCACCCAGGCTCACCAAGAAGAAAAGAGAATACCCAAATAAACAAAATAAGAAATGAAAAAGGAGACATAACAACCGATACCACAGAAATTTAAAAAGAAAACAAACCATAAGGTAATGCTGTGGACAATTATATGCCAACAAACTTGACAACCTAGAAGAAATGGACAAGTTTCTAGAAACATACAGCCCACCAAAATTGAATAATAAGGAATAATTTGAACAGCCTGATCACTAGAGGTAAAATAGATCTGTAATTTAAAAACTCCCTACAGACAAAAGTCCAGGACCAGATGGCTTCACAGGAGAACTCTACCAAACATACAAAGAAGAACATATACTGATCCTTCTCAAACTCTTCCACAAAACTGAACAGGAGGGAACACTCCCAAAGACATTCTATGAAGCCACCATCACCCTGATACCAAAACCAGACAAAGACACCACTAAAAAAGAAAATTACAGGCCAATATCTTTGATGAGTATAGATGCAAAAATTCTTAACAAAATATTAGCAAACCAAATCCAACAACACATAAAAAAGATCATACACCACAACCAAATGGGATTCACCCCAAGCTCACAGGTTGGTTCGACATACGCAAAACAATCAATGTGATACACCACATAAACAAAAAAAAGAAGACAAAAACCACATGATCATCTCAATAGATACTGAAAAATTATTTGACAAAATTCAACATCCATTCATTATAAAAATTCTTACTGAAGTGGGTATAGAGGGAACATATCTCAACATAATAAAAGCTATTTATGACAAACCTACAGTCAACATAATACTCAATGATAAAAAGCTGAAAGCCTTCCCACTAAAATCTGGAACAAGAAAAGGATGCCCACTCTCACCACATCTATTCAACATAGTATTGAAAGTCTTAGACACAGCAATCAGACAAGAAAAAGCAACCAGACAATAAAACTCCTAGAAGAGATCATAAGCAAAACATTCTCTGACATAAATTGTACCAATGTTTTCTTAGGTCAGTCTCCCAAGGCAATAGAAATAAAAGCAAATATAAACAAATGGGACCTAATCAAACTTACAAGCTTTTTACTTTAAAGGAAACCATAAAAAAATTAAAAGACAAACTATGAAATGGGAAAAAATATTTGCAAATGATGCAACTGACAAGAGCTTAATTTCCAAAATATACAAACAGCTCATACAACTCAACATCAAAAAACAAACAACACAGTTGAAAAATAGGCAGAAGACCTAAATAGACATTTCTCCAAAGGAAAAATACAAATGGCCAATAGGCATATGAAAAGATGCTCAATATCATTAATTATTAGAGAAACATAAATCAAAACTACAGTGAGGTACCACTTCACACCAGCCAGAATGGCCATCATTAAAAACTCTACAAATAAGAAATGCTGGAGAGGATGTGGAGAAAAGGAAACCCTCCTACACTGTTGGTGAGAATATAAGTTGGTACAGCCACTATGGAAAACTTTATGGAGGTTCCTCAGAAAACTAAAAATAGAATTACCTTATGACCCAGAAATCCCACTCCTGGACATATATCCAGACAAAACTCTAATACAAAAAGATACATGCACCCCTATGTTCACAGTAGCACTCTTCACAACAGCCAAGACATGGAAAAAATCTAAATGTCCATTGACAGATGAATGGATCAAGATATGGTACATGTATACAATGCAATACTACTCAGCCATAAAAAAAGAATGAAATAATGCCATTTGCAGCAGCACAGAAGCAACTAGAAATTATCATACTAAGTGAAGTAAATCAGAAAGAGAAAGACAAATACCATATGATATTACATATATGTGGAATCTAAAATATGACACAAATGAAGCTATCTATGAAATAGAAACAGACTCAGGGACATAGAGAACAGACTTGTGGTTGCCAAGGGGGAGGGGGTTGTAGGAGGGAAATGGAGTGGGAGGTTGGGGTTAGCAGATGTAAGCTGTTATATATGGAACGGTTAAACAACAAGGTCCTACCATAGAGCACAGGGAATTATATTCAGTATCCTATGATAAACCATAGTGAAAATGAATATAAAAAGGAATGTATATATATGTATAACTGAATCACTTTGCTGTACAGCAGAAATTAACACAATATTGTAAATCAACTATACTTCAATTAAAAAAAAGGGGACCCTTAGCAATAAAAAAGGACAATACTCACAGGGATCATGACTGGGGTGGCATGCATTGGGAACCTAGGTGACACAGTGTTCCAAGGGAGGAGGGAGAATGAGGTTGAAAATATTCCCTCTGAGAAAAGAATTGTCTCACTACAACATGTATTTTGTTAGACTATTAAAACAAGTGTTGCAGACTTTGAACCAGAGGACCATATCACTGTAACATTGTTAAAATGGTTATTTAGGGAACAATGAAAGACCATCACAGTTATCTGCCCAGGCAGACAGTTGATATTTGAAATCATGCTTTCTTTTATTTTTTAAAGAACACCATTTACACAAAAAGAGTTACCCACTATCAACAGTACTCAGTAAATATAAGTTAGGTGCCTTTGGATTCTGAATTAATGTCTTCAACTCTTTTGCTTTGGTTGATCTTTGAAGCCTGAAAGAGTTTAGCTTCCAAACATACTGATCTTTTGGCCAAATAACACGTTTTAACTGTTAGAAGATTCTAATTTTAATCAGAATTAATTGGTAATTAAACTATTTGTTATAATTTAGTTTTAATAAGTATAGACAAATTTTTTAATTTACATGAAAGCATACCATTGAAGCAGAATTGAGTGGAATAATGGAAAAGCAAAGAATAGTAAAGAGTACTACAACCAGAACAGTAAAAAAAAAAAATGAGAGAAGATATTATAAATTTTGACAGTTATTACTTGTGTTATTAAAGCAAAATGAAAAAGTATTGTTTATTTGTATACAGAAAATGTTAAATATAATAAAATTGGCAATATTAAGTGGCATTTCTTTCAAAATACAATGAATTTGTTAGAAATTTCCTCATAATAGTCAAAAAAGAAATTGGTAAAATTTGTCATCTGAAATCAGAATGAAATGTCCCCAGAATATTTTAAAAATAATTTTTAATAGGACCTAAGTTTGTAACTTTGGCCAGCTACAAATTAGCTGAGACTCCTGAACACTAAAGAAAACAATTTTTAAATAGAGAGCTGAAGAAATGTCCTTAATTGTGGCCAAAAAATTTAAACTCATTACATAACTATTTTAAGATGTTATATCTATCTAGGAATAATTTCAGCTAAATATAAAAAAATAGTTTCTATCACAGTGGACAGTGTTCCAGCTATGGTAGGTCAAAAATCCACATTTACTGGAACTTTAAAACAAGAGATCGCCCCCAAAAAACAAGAGATTATTTCTCTTATTGTTTTATTTCTCTGTATAATACATATTGAAAATATTTATGCTCAGATTTCTGAACACAGTCTATGAAAAGTGTCACGGATAGGATTGTTACAATTGGTCAGTTATATGTGTGTAGGTGCTATGATAGCACCTGTTTATGGAACTGTTGAAAAAAATAGACAAGGAAATCTAGTGATCCTGTGTTCTTTGTCAGTGTCCATTGTGTGTCTTGGAGGAGTTTTAGAGAAATCAACTGTTTTGAAAAGATTTGCTGATAACTCAAAGTAAAGACTTTCCTGGAAATGTGAGGTTCCAAGCCTATCTATGAGCTAATTAGGCAGGCACAAATAGCTGAAATGGAAAGTTTTTATAATATAAACCAATAATAATGATTTACACATTTGAAAAAAATCAATAAATATGAAGAATATTTTAATTGTAATGTAGTGTTATAAAATTGGATGCAAAAATTACAAAAAAAAGTTCTATAAGAAAAAGTTCTATGGAACTTTTTTGTGGATACTGATATACTTAGAGTTGTTTTTCATTTGCAAGACCCCTTAGAATTTTATTCAAATACTTAGTTGACATAAGAGATGATGAATTAACTTGAACAATACAGTTTTACAACTAATGTGTTTTTGTATCAAAGATTAATAAATCAATTCTTCTAAAAAAGAACGAGTTTTGTCATGTGGATACAAATGTTAGAGTAAATGATTTCTTTTGGTACTCAAGTTAGTCACTCGAAAATTTTAAGCATCTTTGCAACAACTTTGGTATGTGAAGACAGTATTCCCACTTTATAATTTATGAACTGTAAGTCAAGTGTTTCCAATGAAAATTTGGAATTGAGATATGCTGTGTGAAATATACAATGGATTTTTAACAGTATGAAAAATAGATATAAAATATCTCATAAATATTTTTGTGTTTATTACACATAGAAATGATTATTTTGTATCTATCGAATCACATAAAATATATTGCTAAAATTAGTATTATATTTCTTTTCACTTTTAAAATGTGGCTATAAAAAATTTAAAATTATGTAGTTTGCATTATATTTGTATTAGATTTTTCTTGAATTCTATAATTTCTCCCTAATAATATTTTACAAACATTTTCCATTTCCCTTGTCCTTTTCCTATTGTGTATGATTAATAATAAGCACTCTAAATATTTACAAAACTTATCTGGTATTTGTATAACACACTCTGAGCCCTTTTGTTAAATCATTATTTACTCAGCTATGAGGATAGTAAGTATGGAAATTACATTTTATTCCTAATCTAGAAATTTTCTTACTCATTTGAACACTTCTGAGAGTTAAATGTTAAAATATTAATAATAGATTAATCAACATTGTATCTTTTCCTTCTGGTAAATGTCATACAGAGAGCTAGGTCTTGGATAGTAACATATCCTGTCCTTCCTTTACTTTTGAATTATTTGTTCTTTAAATCTGAGACTGAAATCAGAACCTGGCAAGAGAGCTTAAAGTGAGAATAAAATTATATAAAGTTAAATATTTTCCAATTGTAAGTGGGTTAAAATCATCAGAAGAAAAGTATTTTAAATAAGACTTGCCTGCAAAGTAGGCAAGGATAGGTTGGCACATCTGTGAGATGGTTGGTGTCATGCTTCAGTGCTGATGTATGGTAAAATCCTCTCCACTCAGTCATAGAGGAGGTGAATTAGAAATTAGATAAACATAACTACAGAATCACTAGACACAGGCAACATACTGTCCTCAAAGAGTCCTAGAAGTAGCTCAAATCACAGCCTCAGGTAAATGACACAGAAAGATACTTGAAATTACATGTGGGACCACAATCTCTGAAACTAATTTAATTACGCTCAAGACCACTAAGATCTGTTCTGGAATGGGATATTAAAGTTGACTTTGAAATGTGAATAATGCTGATTTGTCACAGACTCAGCTCAAAGTGTATTAATGTTTTACACTGTGATACAGATGCGATAGTCCCTCCAGTGGATATTTTTACCTCTAATTTCAGAGTTCTGACTCTCAAAACAAAAACAAACCAGGACAGAAGGATAAAGAAAGGAAAGATGGGAGAGAGGGAGGAAGGGAAGGAGGGAGAAAGAAAGGAAGGGAAAAAAAAGAAAAAAATCAGCAATAGCAAAAAAAAGCCCAAAACGTTAGAAGCAATTCCTGTATCCCTCGTATAGAGTGTTCTGCAGTCCCATATTTCATCCTTTTTTGAAGTGGATGGAGTAGAAACTAAATACATTTCAATTTAACTGAGTGGTTAAATAGGGAGTTTCCAATCTCTATGTCTTTTCTTCATTCTCTTGTGAACTTGGGCATCCTCAGCATCACAGTTACTTTCCCCTATTCTGTCCGGTCCGCGTTTAAAAGAGTCAGTAGAATGGAAGGCTTAAGTTGGATTCAACTGTCAATCAAAACTCATAAATTCTTATGCACATGTCCAGGTGCACAATGCACGTACACACACACACAACACGCCACAGAATTCCCCTGTGATGAGTGTCTTTGAACCTTAGAATAATGCAGCTTATCCATCATTAGAGCAGCTGGCAGTACAGATACAGCACCAATGTTTTAGAGGAAGTCCCGTAATGCACTTGATTACACTGTTTGTATATGAGGTGACTGACAACAATACTGTCATGTGCCAAACAGAACAAGAGAAGGTCAAGGGGAATTACAATTTTTCCAGCAATACCTTTTATGTTAGTAGGGGACATGATCAAACCAATAGTTTATAAAAAGAGACCCCTGAAGTATTATAAACTACTTATGTGATTCACTCACAATACATGGTCTAGGCAAAGGGGAGAAATGTGGTCCAGTTTTTTTGATGCATAGAAAGACTTTCATTGATGTAAATGGAGTATAGATGTAGATACTCATATGACACACAGAAGTTTATCAAAGATGTTTTATATAAACTGCAACTACATGGAAGAAATGAAATATATAAAATTATAAAATGAATACTGCTAGCTCTACTTTATACTTTCTATGTGTCATCATTAGTGTAAAATCCTTGGGGAATGTGTGTGAGTCACCCTATTTCTTATCCTCTAAAAGGGGTTAAAATGATTCAAGAGGATTGTTGTTGTCTTTTTATTTACCCCTTTCAACACTTTCACTTTAGTATTCATTATGGCTCTACCCTCTGACCAACTGAACTTTCCACTTAAAGGTAGCAAAGCCATCTGAGGAAATAAAGACAGTCAGACCAAGCCTGCATGTGGTAAAAAGGCAGTCTCATTAAGATGGAATAAATACCAGCACCACTATAATTATTCTATGCTATTGGCCATAATATACTGCAGCCCTTCATCAAATATGTCAAATAGCATTTGCTGGAGACAAACTGAGAGGTCACGGAAACACTATCTCTTTCAGTGCACCTTAGTTCATAATGATTTCTGAACATCTAAATAGCCTGCACCTAGCCCTATCCTTTGTTATAGTGACAGAGTTTCTTGGTATATAATGTGTGTGTGCACACACATTATATACACCTTAATCATAGCTCTCATACAACCATGGTGTCGCCATGATCTTTTTCTACTCAAATTTGTCTTATGCAAGTTGGCCTAACATATGCAATACCAGTATGTATTTATTCTTCCTCCTTCAAAATGCATAATCTTAGGTCGTTTGATACTAAGCTCTCAACTAGTCTCAGAAGAACTAAAGTCTTTTTTCTACAAAGCCCCCTTATTAGCATTATTAAATTAAAAACCCAGGACAGTTAATTTTACTCCTCTGTCTCTTTAAGTAGAATTTAAACAGTTAAGCAAATAATTTATTTGTTTCTAACAGACTGCTTCAGGGGTCTGCTAAAAATTCATGATTTTAATTCACTATTTGGCAAAGTAGTCTATATCACATAGTGTTTTCTACATTTAATATTTAATCTGCCAATTTACGTTAATGGTAGTGCCAAATGAAAATAATGTACCATGTTACAACTTGCACAATTGTATGTATATGGAAATGTCATGTATTTTTCATGAAACTTATGATTTTTTTCGGTAAGTGTGAGCATGTTGCAAAGAAGTATAGATGAAGTTTGTACATGCATAACTGGAGAAAAACTAGATTTAAAAAATAAAGTATTAAGGCAATGTGATCTTAAAGTTCAACGTGTTTCCCTTCTAATTATAATTCTATTCTGTAACTCTACAGATCTCATTCCATTTGAATAAGAATATTCACTACTTACCTATTTTAGCCAAAGTAATTTGAGTATAAATATCACACAATGATTTATGTGTTAAGTGCTTTGAAATTGTCTGAGAGAGATTGCATACGTCTAAGCTATAAAATAACACATTGTTCATAATTTCATAACACAGATGTTCTTTAAGATCCATTTAAACAAATACCCAAATGTTATAAAATAAGTAAAAAACTTTCCATTTTATCTAAAATTTAGCTGATATAACATAGTATGGACTTTAAGAGATACTTGCAGTATCACACACTTAGAAAGTTGTAAATATGATGGATTCTGAATTTTCCCCAAAGTCTGTAAAGACACAACTAAGTTTCCTCAGATTCTTCATACTGGCACAAATTTACATAGTAACCTTCTGGTCATTTAGGTGTTGCTTTGGTTTTAATCATTATGGGGCTGACATTAGTAACTACATCAAAATGTGTTCTCTAAAAGTAGAATATAGAGGCTCATAAAATTTCAGCATGCACACAGTTGAGCCATGTCATTCATACTAACAAGATACATAATCAAATTTCTATCATTATAGATGTAATTCTACTGAAATCTTTTATCATGACATAAGCTTTTCTTTATGTAAATTCATTAGGATTCATAAATTGGTATTTTTATGTTTTACCAGGAACTAAATATTTAATCTAATTATAATATTCTTCAGAAGAGAATACTTGGAACCAGATCAGGAAAATCAACCATTTTTTCCCCCAGGAAATTAGTAATAAGGCTATTTATTTGTGAGTTGACATACATAAGTAACATGTAGCTCATATTAAGAGCCTGATTGAGAAAGATGTTTAAAATCAGCGATGCTTCCCGTTCTAAAGCTAGTGTCTATAAGAATTCTGTTTTTTTATAAACATAATACTAGAATTCCACCTTAAAATGTTGTCTGAATGACTAAGTCTTTCAAAATACGTTTAGTTATTTTAAACAAAAGTCTAAAGCGTAAAGACATGTGTCTCCAGCATTGTAAATCATTCTCTACCAGTTATTCATGGCCACAGTAATGCTGTGTAACAAACACCTATCATGACTGTTGCTGCTCAAATATCTATGGGTTTGAAGGCTTGGCTCACCCATGATGGCCACAGATGGGACAACTCATCTGTTTCTCAGGTCTCATTCTTCAACAGACTAGCCCAGTTAAGGTCTCTTGGCAAAGGGAGAAAAGCCATTGCTTGTGTCACACTTGCTAACATCCAATTGGCCAAAGAAAGTCATATGGCTAAACTCAGTATCAAGGAGTGGTATAAGGAGCTTCAAATTTATGTGACAGAGGGTATGAGTTAGAGAATGGTAAAGAGTTGGACCAATAATGCAATACCTCCCTCATACACTCTACTTCTTATTTCATTTTACTTGAGAAATAACTATTATTAATAGCTACCAAGAGAAGAAGAAAACCTATGAAAAACATTTCAACAATACAGAGAAAATAAAATTTCTGCAGTAATAGCACAATTTGGGTGCTCTTACACTTCAGTAAGGCTTTGCATACTGTATTTATAACAGATGAGATTAAATTACATATTGTATACTGTACATATGGTATTCTGTATGTCAATTTGTATTTTTCTGAAAATGGTGTAACAATATATTCAGCTTCATTTATTCACTTATTAGACAATTTATAAGCACCTACTCTATTCTAGACACTGTTCTAGGTGCCAATGAGCAAATCAGATAAAAATTTCCAATCTTTTGGAACAAATATTCTTGTGGGGGAGATAAACAATAAATGAGATAAATAAGCAAAAAAAATTTTTTTTTTTTTTTTTTTTGCAGTGCGCGGGCCTCTCACTGTTGTGGCCTTTCCCGTTGTGGAGCACAGGCTCCGGATGCACAAGCTCAGCGGCCATGGCTCACAGGCCTAGCTGCTTTGCGGCATGTGGGATCCTCCCGGACCAGGGCACGAACCTGTGTGCCCTGCATCGGCAGGTGGACTCTCAACCACTGCGCCACTAGGGAAGCCCAATGAGCAAAATTTATTGTATATTAGATAATGAGCCATAAAGAGAAAAACCAAGAAAATGAGATTGAAAGATTTTTGTAAGAAAAAAATTGCAATTTTAGATGGGGAAGCTGCATTAAGGTTACACTGGAATAAACACCTGAAAAAAAATGAGAAAGTATGCCATGTGAATGACTGAAGAAAGAAAAATTTAAATAAAGAGAACATTAAATGCAAAGGCTTTGATGGAAGCATGTCTGAAATGTTTCAGGAAAGCAAAGAGGCAACTATGACTATAGTGGAGTGAGAAAGAGAAAAATGGAAGGAATTGGGGTTAGAGAGGCAGTAGGGCCAGATAAGGTAGAATTACAGTTGTTGCAATGCCTTTTGTTTTCACACTGAATGAGATGGAAAAGTTTGGAAATTTTTGAGTAAAAGTTTCATGATCTAAGTTAGCTTTTAACAGGTCCCTCTGACTGCTGTGTTGAGAATAGATTGAATAGTGGCAAGAGCAAAAGCAATGGACTAGTTAGGAAATTATTGCAATTAACCAGGTGACAAGTAATAGTTGTTTGAACAAGACTGTTAGAAGCGGTGATGAGTAGTGGACAAATAATAAATGTATTTTGAACTTAGAGCCAACAGGACAGTCTAGTCAATGACTGTGTGGGCATGAGGAAAAGACAGGTGTCAAAATTACCCCAAGGTTTTCCATTTGAGCAATTGAAATTGCTCAATTGAGCAGTTTCCACTTACTGAGATAGGAAAAACTGTGGAATAGTCAGGTTTGTGGTGGTGGTGGTATCGGGAACTAAGTTTTGGACATGTTAAGTTTGAAACGACTGTTAAATCCTAATCAGAGATGTCAAGGAGGCCACCAAATGTTATGTGTATGGCAAACAGAGGTGAGAGCATGAATGGAGATATTTATTTAGGAATCATCCTTGTACATACAGTACTTAAAACCACAAAGCTGTATGGGGTAACCAAAGTAGGTCAGTGAGATAGAGGGAAGAAAAAGTACAAAGAGTATCTATCTACATAAAGAAACTGTAAAGGAAGGAAAGTGTGTGATATATGTTCTTGGACAATAAGAGCTAGGAATTGATGACTGCACTTAGCAATAGGAATGTTGTTGATGGCTTTGGTGGAGCAGTGAGGCTGAAAGGTTGTTTGGAGTGGTTTATGGGGAAAATGGAAAATGAAAAGAGACATTACTACTGATCCTACAGTCTTTAAAAAAATAAGAAGAAGATATTTTGCTAATCTTGTCCATTTTAAAATTTAGATAAAATTAATAAGTTTCTAGAAAAAATACAACTTACTAAACCTGACAGAAGAAAGAAAATCTGAGAAGATCAATACACAGTAACAAAAATACACATTAAAGAAACTGAATTTGTACTTTAGAACTTTTCATAACAAAAATTCTAGGCCTAGATGGCTTTACTTGTGAATTCTCAAAAGATTAAAAAATATATAACACCAATCTTATCCAAATAAAATAGAACAGAATAAAATAGAAAAGAATGGTACACTTCTCAACTTATTTTATGACAGCAGACAAGTACAATACCAGAAAGAAACATTACAGGCCAATCTTTCATAAATCTGAATGCAAAAGCCTTCCTGCCTCACACACCAAATCTAGCAAATAGAATGCAGTGATTTTAAAAAGCATAATAAATCATAATTTACTGATTTATTCTTGTGATGTAAAGTTGACTTCACATTCTGAAATCAATCTATCTCAGAAATCAACCAAATTAATAGAAAAAAAAACCCAAAAGTACATAATTCTACAGATAAAGATATGTAATCAATAAAGTAAAATTTCATATCCATTCATGAAAAAAAACTTCTTAATAAACTAGGTATAGAAAGGAACTTCCATGATAAGAGAAACTTATTTATAAGGAACATATAACAAATACCATACTTCACGGAGAAATACTGAAAGCCTTCCACCTGAAAATGTGACCAAGACAAGTATATTTACCCATCATTATATCCGTTCAACTAATGTCAGAGGCCCACGCCAATGCAATTCTAAAGAAATTATAATTTTCAGAATTGGAAAGGAAAAAATAAAACTCTCATAATTTACAGGCTGGTATGGCTGAGTATGTAAAAAATTCAAAAGGATGCATAAACTATTATACTTAGTAATGAATTTAGTAAGGTTGCTAAATGCAAGATCAATATACAAAAATAATTTTATTTCAATATAAGCAATAAATAAATAGAAAATAAATTTAAATAAATAATACCACTTATAATGGCATAAAAAATACCTAAGAAAAAATATAAATGAAAATGTGTAAGACCTCTTTAGTAAAAACTACAAAATATTATTGAGAGAAACTAAGAAGTCCTGAGTAAATGAATTGTTCAAGTTTGTAGATTGGAAAACTCAATATGGTAAAGGTGTCAAATTTCCCCAAACTGATCTATGATTTCAATACAATTGTGATACAAATCTTAGGGCTTTTTTGTTGTTGTTGTTTGTTTTGTTTTTTCTGGGATTTGACAAGCTATTCTAAAATATATATGGTAGGAGACTGGATAAAGATGGCGAAGTAGGAAGATCCTGAGCTCACCTCCTCCCACAGACACATCAAACTAAACTACAACTACACATACTACAACAATCTCTAAGAATAACCTGAAGACTAGCAGAACAGATTTTCTACAGCTAAGGATATAAAGAAAAGGTCACATCAAGATGTGTAGGAGGGGCAGGGATACAGTATAGTCAGAACTCACACTTCCAGTGTGGCAACCGTCAAGTGGAAAGGATATCACAACTGTGGAGCTCCCCCCTGTGGAGCAAGGGGTCTGAGGCCCACACTGGACCCCCAGCCCAGGTGGCCCTGGGCAGCACTGGCAAGCCTCCTAAGCAGCTCCTGCTCTAGCCCTGCCTCACCAGTATACCCTAGCAGTTGCAGCCAGGCCCTGTAGAAAGCTGGCCAGGCAGCCCTGCCCACCAGGGCATCCACAGCAATCTTGACCAAGCCATGCAGCCAGCCAAGAGCTGGGGGCCAGCCCCATCCACAAGTGCATCTGCAGCAATCATGGCCCAACCACAAGATGGTACATGCAATCCACACAGGGGATATCCCTGGATCACCTGGCTATGGTGACCAAGAGGGATTGTGCCACTGGGCCTACAGTGTTCCTTCTACATAAGGCCACTCTTTTGAGACTGGGAGACTTTGCTGATATACTTAATACATGGAAACACAGATGGTTAGGCAAAATCAAGAGAAAAAGGAATACCTTCAAAATGAAAGATAAAACCTCAGAAAAAGAACTAAATAAATTGGAGATAAGCAATTTACCAGTTAAAGAAATCAAATAATCATAAAGATGCTCACCAAATTCAAGAGAAAAATAGATGAACTCAGTGAGAACTTCAACAAAGGGATAGAAAATATGAAAAAGAACCAATCAATCTGGAGAATACAATTACTGAAATGAGAAATGCACCAGAGGGAATCAACAGTAGATTAGAGGATACAGAACAGAGCAGTAATCTGGGAGACAGGATAGTGGAAATCACTCAACTGAAACAGCAAGAAGAAAAAAGAATAAAGAAAAATGAAGATACTTTAAGGTACCTCTAGGATAACATCAAGGAAACTAACATTCATGTTGTAGGGAGAAACCTCTCTTCTCCATCTCCCAGATGGAGAATAGAAAAGGAAAGGGACAGAAAAACTATTTGAAGAAATAATGGCCAAAAACTTCCCTAACCTCGTGACAGAAACAGACATCCAAGGTCAAACAAGATGAGCCCAAAGAGACCCACACCAAGACTCAATATAACTAAAATGTCAAAAGTTAAAGATAAATAAAAAATATAAAAATCAGAGAGAGTAAAAAAACTAGTTATATACAGGGGAACACATATAAGACTATTAGCTAATTTTTCAGCAAAGGTTACAGGCTAGAAGGGACTGTCATGATATATTCAAAGTACTGAAAGGAAACAAAAAGAAACAACCAAGAATACTCTACCCAGAAAGTTTGTAATTCAGAATTGAAGGACAGATAGAGTTTCCCAGACAAGCAAAAACTAAGAGTTAAATACTACTAAACTGACCTTACAAGAAATATTAAAGGAACTTCTTTAAGTGGAAAAGAAAAGCCCATAGATAGAAACAAGAAAATTATGAAAGAAAAAGAAACTCAATAGTAAAGGCAAACATAGTAAAAATAATGGATCAACCACCTACAAAACTAGTATGAAGGTTAAAAGAAAAAGTAGTAAAATCATCTATATATAATTAAATAATTAGTTAAGTTATACACAAAATAAAAGATGTAAAGTATGTCAAAAACAAAATGTGGGTGGGGGCAGTAAAAATGTAGTACTTTTAAAATTTGCTTAAACTTGGGATACTATCAACTCAAAATAGACAGCTATATAAATAATTTGTTATATATAAACCTCATGGTAACCATAAATCAAAAATCTATAATAGATACACACACAAAAAAGAGAAAGGAATTCATATATAACACTGAAGAGAGTTATCAAATCACAAGGGAAGCAAACAAGAGAAAAAGAAAATAACCAAAAAAGAACTACAAAATCAACCCCCAAACAACAAATGAAATGGCAATAAGTATATACCTATCAATTACTTTAAACTTAAATGGACTAAATGTTTCAATCAAAAGATGTAGGATGGCTGAATGGGTAAAAAAAAACAAAAACAAAAACATATATATGCCACCTATAAGAAACTCACTTTAGCTCTAAAGACATACACAGACTGAAAGTTAAGGGATGGAAGAATATATTCCAAGCAAATGAAAACAAAAAGAAAGCTGGGGTAGCAATACTTATCAGACAAAATAGACTTTAAAGTAAAGACTGTAACAAGAGACAAAAAAGACATTATATAATGATAAAGGGATCAATTAAAAAATAAGATATAACAAGTGTAAATAAGTATGCACCCAACATAGAAGCACCTAAATATATAAAGCAAATATTAACAAACATAAAAACAGAAACTGACAGTAATGCAATAATAGTAGGGGAATTTAACACCCCACTTCCATTAATGGAGAGATCATACAGTCAGAAAATCAACAAGGAAACATAGGCCTTGAATGACACATTAGATCAGAGGAACTGAATAGATATATAAAGAACATTCCACCCAAACCCAGCAGAATAAAAATTCTTTTCAAGTGCACATGGAATATTCTCCAGAATAGATCACATATTAGGCCACAAAACAAGTTTCAGTAAATTTAAGAAGTTTGAAATCAGATCAAGCATCTTTTCTGATGACAATGGTATGAAACAAGAAATTATTTACAAGGAGAAAACTGGAAAAAACACAAACTAAACAACATGCTACTAAACAACCAATGGGTTGATAAAAAAAAACTCAGAGAGAAAATGAAAAAATACCTTGAGACAAATGAAAATGGAAACACAGAGTCCCGAAATCTATGGGACACAGCAAAAGCAGTTCTAAGAGGGAAGTTTATAGTGATACAGACCTACCTCAGGAAACAAGAAAAATTTCATATAAAAAATTTAATCTTAAAGAATCTAGCAAATGAAGAACAAACATAGCCCGAAGTACATAGAAGGAAATTAGAGTGGAAATAAACAGCAAATAAAAAAAAATCAATAAAACTAGGAGCTATTTCTTTGAAAAGATAAACAAAATTGATAATCCTTTAGCCAGACTCATCAAGAAAAAGAGGGCCCAAATTAAAAAATCAGAAAGGAAAGAAGTTACAGCTGAAACCACAGAAATAGGAAGGATCATAAGAGATTACTATGAACAGTTATATGCCAACAAATTGGACAAGCTAGAAGAAATTGATATATTTCTAAAACAAACAATATTCCAAGACTGAATCAGGAAGAAATAGAAAAGCTGAACAGACTGATCACTAGTAATGAAATTGAATCAGTAATCAAAAAATTCCCAATAAACAAAAGTCCAGGACAACATGGCTTTGAAAACTTACAGATAGGGAGGGCCAACCGTACTCTTAAAACTAAAAGTCATTGATGAAAGAAATTGAAGACAACAGAAATAAATGGAAAGATATACCATGCTCATGGATTGGGTGAATTAATACTGTTAAAATGTCCATACTACCCAGGACTTCCCTGGTAGCACAGTGGATAAGACACCACGCTCCCAATGCAGAGGGCCTGAGTTCAATCCCTGGTCAGGAAACTAGATCCCACATGCATGCCACAACTAAGAGTTCACATGTCACAACTAGGAGCCCACGGGCTGCAACTAAGGAGCCCACCTGCTGCAAATGAGCTGGTGAGCCACAACTAAGGAGTCCTGGAGCCACAACTAAGAAGCCCACCTACCGCAACTAAGACCCAGTGCAACCAAATAAATAAAAAAATATTAATAATTTTTAAATGTTTAAAAATAATTTTAAATGTCCATACTATCTAAAACAATCTACAGATTCAATACAATCCCTATCAAAATACCAATGGCAGGTTTCCTAAAACTGGAACGAATAATCCTAAAATTTGTATGGAATCACAAAAGACCCTAAACATCCAAAGCAATCTTAAGAATAACAAAGTTGGAGGCATCACACTCTCTGATTACAAAGATGCAGTAATCAATACTGTATGGTACTGGCACAAAAACAGTCTCTCCCTCTCTCTCTCTCTCTCTCTATCTATGTATAGATAGAAAAAGAGAGAGAGAATATAATAAAGACAAACATAAACCCACACTTCTATGGTCAATTAATTTATGACAAAAAAGCCAAGACTATAAGTGGGGAAAAGACAGTCTCTTCAATAAAAGGTGTTTGGAAAACTGGACAGTTAAATGCAAAAGAATCAAACTGGACCATTTTCTTATACCACATAAAAAATAAACTCAAAATGGATCAAAGACTTAAATGTAAGGCCTGAAACCATAACACTCCTAGAAGAAAACATAGGAAGTATGCTCTTTGACACTGATCTTGACTATATATATATGTACAGTGAAAAGGCAACCTACTAAATGGGAAAAAATATTTGCAAAAGGTATATCCAATAAGGGGTTAATAGACAAAATATATAAGGAACTCATACAACTTAATATAAAAACCCACAAGAATCCAATTTAAAAATGGGCAGAGGACCTAAATAGACATTTTCCCCAGGAAAATGTACAGATGGCCAACAGGTTGATGAAAAGATGCTGATCATCATTAATCATCAGGGAAACAGAACACAAAACCATAAGATATCCCCTCATACCTGTCACAATAGCTATTATCAAAAAGACAACAAATAACAACTGTTGGTGAGGATGTGGAGACAAGGGAACCCTCGTACACTGTTGATAGGAGTGTAACTTGGTAAAATCACTATAGAAAACAGTATGGAAATTTCTCAAAAAATAAAAAATGGAATTACCATATGATCTGCAATTCGCTTCTGGCTATTTCTCTGAAGAAAACGAAAAACTTATTTGAAAAGATGTATGCATGCCTATGTTCACTGCAGCATTATTTACAATAGTCAAGATATGGAAGCAACCTAAGTGTCCATCAATAGATGAATGGATAAAGAAGATGTGAGTAATGGAATATTACTCAGCCATAAAGAATGAAATCTTGGCATTTGGGACAACATGGATAGACATAGAGAGGGTATTATGCTAAGCAAAATAAGTCAGACAGAGAAAGACAAATACTATATGATTTCACTCATATGTGGAATCTAAAATACAAAACAATAGAATAAACATGACAAAACAGAAATAGACTCACAGATACAGAGGACAAACTGTTGGTCACCAGAGGGAGGAGACTGGGGGTTGGGCAAAACAGGTGAAGGGGATTAAGAGGCACAAATTTCCAGTTAAAAAATAAGTAAGTCACAGGTATATAATATATAGCCTAGGGAATACAGTCAATAGTACTGCAATGACTTTGTATGGTTACAGATGGTTATTAGACTTTTCATGGTGATCAACTTGTAATATATCAATATATAAATGTCAAATAACTATACTGTACACCTGAAATTAATATGTCAACTATACTTCAATAGACTTCAATAAAATATATATATGGTAATCATAAAGGCCAGTAATAACCTAGACAATCTGAAGAAAAAAAATTGATGATTTACTCTGCAAATATAAAAATTTATTATAAAGTTGCAGTAATAAGTTGCAGTAATTAATACACTGTGTTACTGACAAAAGGATATACAAATAATCTAATGAAAAGAATCAAGTTTTAAGAAACAGATTCATGATATCCTATGACATGTTTTATTTTTTGTTTTTTGAGAAGGTGGCTCTGCAGAGCAGTAGGTAAAGCGTGGTGTTTTTGACAAATGATGGTATGAGTAATTGGAAATTCATGTGGAGAAAAATGAAGCTTGACCTCACTTGATTTAATCCCAGGTAAATTATAGACCTAAATGTGAAAGACAACATCATAAAGATTATAGATGAAAACACAGAGACATATCTTTGTAAAGAGATAGGTAAAGATTGAGACAGGTAAAGATTTCTTAAATGAGAAATGAAAAATGCTAACCATAAAGTAAAATGCCTGGTAGTTTTTACTATACTAAAATTAAGAACATCTATTAATCAAAAGACATTCTTAAGGAAGTGAAAATGTTATCCCTGGAGTGGGAGAATACATTCACCACATATACAATCAAAGCAGAGGTAGAGCATTTGACTGCACATATAATAGTCAAAGGGCTTGTGTCTTGAAGATGTAAAAATTTTTCTAAAAAGATATCTCAAAGATGGTGGAGTAAGAGGACTTGGAGTTCCCATCTCCTCACAACTAGGGCACCTACCAGACACTGGTGGGGGACCTCGACACCCAAGGGGATGGGAGGAACTCCTGAGTGACCAGGATCTTGGTTCATGGGCCAGGGGTCAGGCCTGAGCTCCTGTGGTGGAAGCACTGGGTCTGAACATATGGACTAACAGAGAACCTCAGGCCCCAGGGAATATTAATTGGAGTGAGTTCTCCCAGAGGTCCTGTCTCTGCACCAAGACCTGGCTCTACCCAATGGCCTGCAAACTCCAGTGCTGGGAGCCTCAGGCCAAACAATCAGTAAGACAGGAACACAGTCCCACCCATAAAAAAAAAAAAAAAAAAATGAGATGACAAAAATTATGTTACAGACGAAGGACCAAGGTAAAAATCTACAAGACCAAATAAATGAAGAGGAAGTAGGCAACCTAACTGAAAAAGAATTCAGAGTAATGATAGTAAAGATGATCCAAAATCCCGGAAATAGAATGGAGGCACGGATTGAGAATATACAAGAAATGTTTAACAAAGACCTAGAAGAACTAAAGAATAAACAGAGATGAACAACTCAATAACTGAAGTGAAAAATACACCAGAAGGAAATCGATAGCAGAATAACTGAGGGAGAAGAATGAATAAGTGAGCTGGAAGATAGAATGGTGGAAATAACTGCCAAGGAGCAGAATAAAAAAAAAAGAAACAAAGAATTGAAGGCAGTGTCAGAGACCTCTGGGACAACACTAAACACACCAACATTAGAATTATAGGGGTCCCAGAAGGAGAAGAGAAAAAGAAAGGGTCTGAAAAAATATTCAAAGAGATTATAGTCGAAAACTTCCCTAACATGGGAAAGGACATAGTCACCAAAGTCCAGGAAATGCAGATAGTCCCATACAGGATAAACCCTAGGAGAAACACACCAAGACACATATTAATCAAACTAACAAAAATTAAATTCAAAGAAAAAAGTATTAAAAGCAGCAAGGGAAAAGCAAAAAATAACATACAAGGGAATCCCCATAAGGTTATCAGCTGATTTTTCAGCAGAAACTCTGCAGGCCAGAAGGGAGTGACAGGATATATTTAAAGTGATGAAAGGGAAGAACCTACAACCAAGATTACTCTACCCAGCAAGGATCTCATTCAGATTTGATGGAGAAATCAAAAGCTTTACAGACAAGCAAAAGTTAAGAGAATTCAGCACCGCCAGACCAACTTTACAACAAATGCTAAAAGAACATCTCTAAGCAGGAAACACAAAAGAAGAAAAAGAACCACAAAAACAAATGCAAAACAATACAGAAAATGGTAATAAGAACATACATATTGATAACTACCTTAAGTGTAAATGGGTTAAATGCCCCAACCAAAAGACATAGACAAGCTAAATAGATAAAAAAACAAGGCCTGCATATCTGTCTACAAGAGATCCACTTCAGACCTAGGGGCACATACAGACTGAAAGTGAGGGGATGGAAAAAGATATTCCATGCAAATGGAAATCAAAAGAAAGGTGGAGTAGCAATATTCATATCAGATAAAATAGACTTTAAAATAAAGACTGTTATAAAAGATAAGAAGGAAACTGCATAATGATCAAGGGATCAATCCAAGAAGAAGATTTAACAATTATAAATACTTATGCACCCAACTTAGGAGCACCTCAATACGTAAGGCAAATGCTAACCACCATAAAAGGGGAAATCAACAGTAATGCAATAATAGTAGGGGACTTTAACACCCCATTTACACTAATGGACAGATCATCCAGACAGAACATAAATAAGGAAACACAGACTTTAAATGACACAAAGACCAGATAGATTTAGTTGATATTTATAGGACATTCCACCCAAAAGTGGAAGAATACACTTTCTTCTCAAGTGCCCATGGAACATTCTCCAGGATAGATCACATCTTGGGTCACAAATCAAGCCTCAGAAAATTTAAGAAAGTTGAAATCATATCAAGCATCTTTTTGATCACAATGCTATGAGATTAGAAATCAATTACAGGGAAGAAAACTGTAAAAAACACAGAAACATGGAGGCTAAACATTGGGCTGCTAAATAACCAAGAGATCACTGAAGAAATCAAAGGAGAAATTTAAAAATACATAGAAACAAATAACAATGAAAACACAACGACCCAAAACCTATGGGACACAGCAAAAGCAGTTCTAAGAGGGAAGTTTATAGCAATTCAATCTCACCTCAAGAAACAAGAAAAATCTCAAACAATCTAACCTTACACCTAAAGCAACTAGAGAAAGAAGAACAAACAAAGCCCAAAGTCGGTAGAAGGAAATAAATCATAAAGATCAGAGCAGAAACAAATGAAATAGAAATGAAGAAAACAACAGCAAAGATCAATAAAACTAAAAATTGGTTCTTTGAGAAGATAAACAAAATAGATAAACCTTTGGCCAGACTCATCAAGAAAAAAAGGGAGAGGATGCAAATCAATAAAATTAGAAATGAAAAAGAAATTAGAACTGACACCACAGAAATACAAAGGATCATAAGAGACTACTACAAGCAACTGTATGCCAATAAAATGGACAACCGGGAAGAAATGGACAAATTCTTAGAAAGGTACAACTTTCCAAGACTAAACCAGGAAGAATTAGAAAATATAAACAGACCAATCACAAGTAATGAAATTGAAACTGTAATTAAAAATCTTCCAGGAAATAAAAGTCCAGGACCAGATGGCTCCACAGGCAAATTCTATCAAACGTTTAGAGAAGAGTTAACACTTATCCTTCTTAAACTCTTCCAAAAAATTGCAGAGGGAGGAACATTCCCAAACTCGTTCTAGGAGGCCATCATCACCCTGATACCAAAACCAGACAAAGATATCACACACAAAAAATTACAGACCAATATATCATTGATGAACATAGACACAAAAATCCTTAACAAAATACTAGCAAACAGAATCCAACAACACATTAAAAGGATCAATACACCACAGTCAAGTGGGATTTATCCCAGGGATGCAAGCGTTCTTCAATATATGCAAATCAATCAATGTGATATACCATATTAACAAATTAAAGAATAAAAACCATATCATCTCAATAGATGCAGGAAAAGCTTCTGACAATATTCAACACCCATTTATGGTAAAAACTCTCCAAAAAATGGGCATAGAGGGAACGTACCTCAACCTAATAAAGGCCATATATGACAAACCTACAGTAAACATCATTCTCAATGGTGAAAAACTGAAAGCATTTCCACTAAGATCAGGAACAAGACAAGGATGTCCACTCTCACCACTCTTATTCAACAGAGTTTTGGAAGTCCAGCAATGGCAATCAGAGAAGAAAAAGAAATAAAGGGAATCCAAGTTGGAAAAGAAGAAGTAAAACTGTCACTGTTTGCAGATGACATAATACTATAAATAGAAAATCCTGAAGATGCCACCAGAAAACTACTAGAGCTAATCAATGAATTTGGTAAAGTTGCAGGATACAAAATTAATACACAGAAGTCTCTTGCATTCCTATACACTAACAATGAAAGATCAAAAAGAGAAATTAAGGAAACAATCCCATTTACCATTGCAACCAAAAGAATAAAATACCTAGGAATAATCCTCCCTAGGGAGGTAAAAGACCTGTACTCAGAAAACTACAAAACACTGATGAAAGAAATCAAAGATGACACAAACAAATGGAGAGATATACCATGTACTTGGATTGGAAGAATCAATATTGTGGAAATGACTATACTACCCAAAGCAATTGACAGATTCAATGCAATCCCTATCAAATTACCAATGGCATTCTTCACAGAATTAGAACAAAAAATTTTACAATTTGTATGGAAACACAAAACACCCCAAATAGGGTTTCCCTGGTGGTGCAGTGGTTGAGAATCTGCCTGCCGATGCCGGGGACACGGGTTCGAGCCCTGGTCTGGGAAGATCCCACATGCCACGGAGCAACTAGGCCCGTGAGCCACAACTACTGAGCCTGCGCGTCTGGAGCCTGTGCTCCGCAACAAGAGAGGCCACGATAGTGAGAGGCCCGCGCACCACGATGAAGAATGGCCCCCGCTTGCCGCAACTGGAGAAAGCCCTCGCACAGAAACGAAGACCCAACACAGCCAAAAATAAATAAATAAATAAATAAATAAATAAATAATTCAAAATGAATATCTGCTTATTAAAAAAAAAAAGACCCCAAATAGCCAAAGCAATCTTGAGAACGAAAAATGGAGCTGGAGGAATCAGGCCCCTGACTTCAGCTTATACTACAAAAGCTACAGTAATCAAGACAGTATGATACTGGCACAAAAACAGAAATATAGATCAATGGTACAGGATAGAAAGTCCAGAGATAAACCCACACACCTATGGTCACCTAATCTATGACAAAGGAGGCAAGAATATACAATGAAGAAAAGACAGCTTCTTCAATAAGTGGTGCTGGGAAAACTGGACAGCTACATGTAAAAGAATGAAATTAGAACACTACTTAACACCATACACAAAAGTAAATTCAAAATGGATTAAAGACCTTAATGTAAGACTGGACACTATAAAAATCTTAGAGGAAAACATAGGCAGAACACTCTTTTACATAAAATGCAGCAAGATCTTTTTTGACCCACCTCCTAGAGTAATGAAAATAAAAACAAAAATAAATAAATGCGACCTAATGAAACAAAAGCTTTTGCACAGCAAAGGAAACCATAATTAAGACGAAAAGACAACCTCCAGAGTGGGAGAAAATATTTGCAAATGAAGCAATGGACAAAGGATTAATCTCCAAAATATATAAACAGCTCATACAGCTCAATATAAAAAAAAAAAAAACCCAATCGAAAAATGGGCAGCAGACCTATATAGACATCTTTCCGAAGAAGACATACAGATGGCCAAGAGGCACATGAAAAGATGCTCAACATCACTAATTATTAGAGAAGTGCAAATCAAAACTATATACAATGAGGTATCACCTCACACCAGTCAGAATGGCCATCATTAAAAAATCTACAAACAATAAAATTCTGGAGAGGATGTGGAGAGAAGGGAACCCTCTTGCACTGTTGGTGGGAATGTAAATTGATACAGCCACTATGGAGAACAGTATGGAGGTTCCTTAAAAAACTAAAAATAGAACTACCATATGACCCAGCAATCCCACTACTGGGCATATACTCTGAGAAAACCATAATTCAAAAGGACATATGTATCCCAATGTTCATTGCAGCACTATTTACAATAGCCAGGACATTGAAGCAACCTAAATGTCCAATGACAGATGAATGGATAGAGAAGATGTTGTACATATATACAATGGAATATTACTCAGCCATAAAATGGAACAAAATTGGGTCAGTTGTAGAAACGTGGATGGACCTAGAGACTGTCATACAGAGTGAAGTCAAAAAGAGAAAAACAAATATCGTATATTAATGCATACACATGGAATCTAGAAAAATGGTATAGATGAACCTATTTCCAGGGCAGGAATAAAGAAGCAGACATAGAAAACGAACATGTGGACACAGAGGGCGAAGGGGATGGTGGGACAAAATGGGAGATTAGGATTGACATATATACCCTACTATGTGTAAAATAAATACCTAGTGGGAATCTGCTATACAGCACAGGAAGCTCAGCTCTGTGCTCTGTGATGACCTAGATGGGTGGGATGGGGATGGGTGGGAGGGAGGTCCAAGAGGGAGGGGATATAGGCATACATATAGCTGATTCACTTCATCGTACAGCAGAAACTAACACAACATTGTAAAGCAATTATACTCCAATTGAAAAAATGATATTTCAAGAGAAAAATAGAGCAATAGAGGATATCTAGGAGACAGATAGACATATGCAAAAATGCTCAACATCATTAATAATCAGAAAAATGCACGTAAACTACAATTTTTGCACACTCCATACCTAGGAGTATGGCTAGGCTTAAAGGAAAAAGACTGAGTTACTAAGTATATGAAGCAATAGGAACTCTCATACCCTGTTGGTGAAGTGCAAATTGCTTTTAACACACTGGACAATCTTTTAGAATTATCTTTTGAAGTTGAACCTACTATGTGATCTAGCAATTTCATTCCTAGGTACATACAAGTGTATGTACATAGGCACCAAAAAAGGTGTATATCAATGTTCATGGCAACGTTATTCATAATACCCAAGAGCTGGAAACAACCAGAATGTCCATCAACAGAAGACTGGATAAATAGTGTGTATTTGTTCAATGGACCACTATAAAGCAACACAAATGAAGGAGTTACACCTACACTCACACATGAAAAAAAAATCTCACAAACATAATATGGGGCAAAAGAAACCAAAAATGAAATAACATACACTCTAAGATTTTATCTGTAAAAAGTTCAATAAATATGCAACACTAAACTACAGTGTTTAGGGACACATGTAAGTTAGAAGAGGCATGAGGATATTTCTGGGTTGTTGGCAATGTTCTATTTCTTGATCTTCTTGACAGTAACATGAATGTTTGCTCTGTGTTAATTCGCTGAGATGTACGCTTTTGTTTTCTATATTTTGGATGTGTGTTATATATTCCTACAGGATACATTTTCAAAGTAGAGGTTATGTTTTCTGGAATCAGGAAGTTTTGGTTGTTTGTGACACTGGAAGTAATCTTGTGATCATATGTGTTCCAGTCAGAATGATACACTAGGACTAGATGCTGGTAAACTTTGGGAATGAATGTTCTTTAGAAGGAGGAACATATTATTTTCCCCTTGTTTAACTTTCCCTAAGTACAGTAGAAAGATGTTTCAGCCTCCCACCTCCTCCCATAAAAGCAGGCTATAATGTCAAGACGTGCAATACATTTTGAATCTATGCAAGATCTTCTTTCCTGCTGTGCTTAATTTCTGAATCCAATGCTGTCACAAAAACAGATGCAATGTGATGCCCAGTGGAAAGAGCAAGTACCGATTTTCATCAGCACTCCATGGCCTGTACTTTAAACTGGCCTTGCATATACTGCTCAGGCAGATGAACCACACTTTTTTTTTTTTTTTTTTTTTTTTTGCGGTACGCGGGCCTCTCACTGTTGCGGCCTCTCCTGTTGCGGAGCACAGACTCCGGACGCGTAGGCTCAGCGGCCATGGCTCACGGGCCCAGCCGCTCCGCGGCATGTGGGATCTTCCTGGTCCAGGGCACGAACCCGTTTCCCCTGCATCGGCAGGCGGACTCTCAACCACTGAGCCACCAGGGAAGCCCGAACCACACATTTTTAAAAGACTTTATTTTAAGATGGAATAATAGAAAACAAAGTTCCTTTTTAAATTAAAAGTAGGGGAAGAGGGAAGAGATATGGGAACATATGTATATGTATAACTGATTCACTTTGTTATAAAGCTGAAACTAACACACCATTGTAAAGCAATTATACCCCAATAAAGATGTTAAAAAAATAAAAATTAAAAAAATAAAAGTAGGGGTATTTTTTCTTTCATGTGGAACCAAAATCATCAAAGTAAGAGGAGGTGAGTTTTTTTTATTTTCAGTACTCAACTCTATTTTGTGCTAGAAAGATTTATTGATATTATTGAAAACAATATTTATGAAACTTCATCATGCCAAAAGCTCATAATATGTCTGTTATCCATTTTGCATCTTATTTCAAACTAACTTGACAATTGGATCCAAAATTTAATGGAAAATGCCAAACCTTAAAAAACATTTCTAATAATTATAAATGAGTGAAAATGAGGGCTCCCTATATCTAAAATGCTAATTTGTTTAAGTGACAAGATAAATATCCTTTCTCCTTTCATCAATTATGCAATCATCTCAACTGTGAATCCAGACCTATCTCTACAACAAGTAAGCAGTTTGCAGAAGGAATTATTAAGTAGACAGGCCTTAGTCAATCAGTCATTTTTTAATACAGGAATTCGTCCTGCCTTACAAAACCTGCCATTAAAGTACTGGGTGACTGTTTAGGTAATGGGAGAGGTTACCAGACAACAGCTTCATATTCCTGTCTGTAGAGAGGTTCCTGTATAGATATTCGATGCTACTGATGGGAAACATTTATACTATGACTTGAATATACTTGTGCTGTATGTAAACAAGACCTCCATGCAAGGATTCTCCAATATACGCAAATCAATCAGTGTGATAAACCATATTAACAAATTGAAGGAGAAAAACCATATGATCATCTCAATAGATGCAGAGAAAGCTTTCGACAAAATTCAACACCCATTTATTATAAAAACCCTGCAGAAAGTAGGCATAGAGGGAACTTTCCTCAACATAATAAAGGCCATATATGACAAGCCCACAGCCAACATCGTCCTCAATGGTGAAAAACTGAAAGCATTTCCACTAAGATCAGGAACAAGACAAGGTTGCCCACTCTCACCACTCTTATTCAACATAGTTTTGGAAGGTTTAGCCACAGCAATCAGAGAAGAGAAGGAAATAAAAGGAATCCAAATCAGAAAAGAAGAAGTAAAGCTGTCACTGTTTGCAGATGACATGATACTCTACATAGAGAATCCTAAAGATGCTACCAGAAAACTACTAGAGCTAATCAATGAATCTGATAGAGTAGCAGGATACAAAATTCACAGAAATCTCTGGCATTCCTATAAACAAGACCTCCAGTTCACCAGTTTTGGGGGTAGAAAATAAATTCATATCTGTGGATTATTCAAATTAAATATTTCAAATCCCATTTTCTAAGCATATCTTTCTTTCCTGTTACGGTTCCCTTGCTGTAATTCCTTTCTGATAATTGCAAAGACTCAAGACTAACATCATGCCCAGTCTCATTCCTGTTACAACGAGCTGAGAACTTAGATTTCTTCACTGGCAACCGCTGACTCTTCCCATGAAGAGTCAGTGTTAAAACACTGTGATTCTCTTTGCTGTACACAAAAAAAAACACAACACTGTAAATCAACTATACTTCAATTAAAACAAAACAACCCGACAATGTGATTCTGCCAATTCTCTCCCATTGTGTGATTAGCAGGGAGTGAGGAAGGGTGGGGAGGGGGGAGCGCCACTCTTCCAGAGCCTCCTCTTCAACTCCTACTAAAAAGTCCCAGGTCAATTGGTATTTACTTAGCAACTAACCCTAAAGAGGTTTATCATTTCAGGTGTACATTCTTTGAAATCTGTCCCTCCTTCCTCTCATCTTCTACACCTTTTTTCCCTCAGAGTACTACCACCTCCTTTTGCTTTCCTTCTCTTACAAAAACCTGCCCCAATTTTCAGTTCCCAAGATGAATAACACTCTCTGGGGGAAAATCTACTATTTTTATAGTTCAGGAAGGTTTTTTTGAGACTTCTTTGAACTTTGGATTACATAGAAATGTGCTATTCAATTTTTAAGTAATTTCTTTAGGAATTCTTTTGGATTATGTCTACCTGCAACAAATTCTTAGTTTTTCTTCATCTGAGACTGTCTTAATTTCACCTTCATTCCTGAATGATATTTTCAATGGATATAGAATTCTGGATTTTCAGGTCTCTTTCAGAAATTTAAAATGTTGCTCTGTTTCTTTCCAGCCTCCATGGATTATGATATGACATCCATTAAATTTAATAATGTCATTTTTCATGTCTGCTTTCAAGATTATTTTTCATTAGTTTTCAGCAGTTTGCTAATAATGTACATTAGAATAGATTTCTCTGGCTGAATCATCTTTGGTATCTGATGAGCATTTTGAAACTCTAAGTTTACAGATTTTACCAAATTTGTAAAGTTTTCAGCCATTATATTTTCTAAGATTTTGTTCTGCACACACTTTTGCTTTACGTCTGGAAATATAATTAAATGAATATTAGACCTCTTTTAAAAATTGTAACACTGATCCCTGAACTTCTACATTTTTTGATGTTCTTCACTTTGTCATTCAGATTGGATAATTTCTATTGATCTATATCAAGTTCATTGATCTTTCCCCTTTTGTCTTCATTATGCTATTGAGCCAATCCAGGGAAATTTTTACTTTGGTTATTTTCTTTTTGCTTCTAAAATTTTCATTTTTAATATTACTTTTTCTTTGTTGAGACTTTTTATCCTTCCTTATGTTTCAAAAGTGTTTACCCTTACTTTCAGGAATGTGGTTTTAATAACTGCTTTAAAGTTTTTGATATGTCCAATATCTGTGTCATCTTGGCATAGTTACTCTAGTGTCTTTTTCCTTGTGAGATATTGAATGTTTTTGGTTCTTTGTATACCAAGTAATTCTGTACTATACCCCTGCCCTTGTGTTAAGAGACTCTGAGTCTTGTTTAAATCCTATAAAGAATGTTGGTTTTGAATATCTGTTTGCTTTAGAAGGCAACTGACCTAGTCAGATACAGTCCATAAGTTCCTTCCCACTTTTATGTTGTGACTTCAATATCAGTTCAGTTTCAAAGGCTTTGCAGTGCCATTCCCACAGGGGCCAGTCTAGGACCCGGGCCATGTCAAAACTGCAGTTCAGTTCTCAAAGCTTTTGCTATGCTATTAAGGGTACTATTCATGCATTTGCAGGTCAGCAGTGAGCCCAGGGGTTCATGCAAAACTTTATGGGATTGCTTCTTTGAGCTTCCTCCTTTCTACAATCTCGCCAACACTTTGCAGTTCCCAGAAGCCCTCGCTTCCTGGTTCTTTGGCTAAAACTCTGAGGTTTTGGTTCTCTGGTTCCACCATGCACTTCCCATCACTGTGTATGCCTCCAGGGCAAAGGGGTAAAGAGAATAGAGGGGAAAAAGCAATGGGGATTCCCCCTATGCTCCTGCATCCACAAGACCTATGATCAGAAATATTTTCTTTCTCTGCAAGTTTTAGGTATCTGCCCAGCTGCCATCACTGTTTCTACTACTGCCCCTGTGGGATTGCGTGGGGGCAATCTCTTGGCTAGGACAGGAGAAAACAGAAATAAATAAGGACAGAAATAAATAAACATGAAATTTTCCTCACTCTCTTTGACACATAGGGGTCCATTTTCCCAGCCCTTTTAGCTTCCAGTGTTACTATTGAGAGGTCTGCCTTCCTGATCTTTGGAAAACATCTACCCCAGCCTGCTTTGGGGGAAAGCTTGTATGATCTTCTCTTTTCCCCCAGTGGTCCAAAATTTCTTGACAGTATACTTTGGCATTTGTGTGTTTTGCTCCATTTTTATGGATCTTTTCCATTCTGAAACTCCCCTCCCTCCAGTTCTGGGAAATATACTTGACTTGGTTCTATGATGATTTCTTCCTTTCCATTTTTGGTTTCCATATTTTCTTTTATTCTAACATCACCTGGATTTATTTTTGAGAACCTGTCTTCTATCAGTGAAGTTTACATTTATTGTGATTGTTATTTGAACTTATTTCTATTATATTATTTTGTTTTTTATTTCCTATGTCGTATTGCTGCATTTGCTTCTTTTGCCTCTGCTCTTTTTAGACTACTCTTGGATCGTTAGAACTTTATTTTCTTTTATTTTTTTTATTGGGTTGAAATTTGCACATATTCTTTACCTTCCATAGTGATTTAGCCTTAAGGCCCTATCTACTATGTTTAGCCTTAAGGCCCTATCTACTCTGTCACTGCAGTTGTTAGAATCCCAACCCTATCCCCTTTGACCTACATTTCATATCCAGCAATCCGTGGGCTGCCTAATGCTTGCTGCTATCTTTTGAGTTGGGTCTATTTGTGTCAAAAAAACAGTTGTAGTGGGTCTATTTGTTTATTTATTATATTTATCCAGCATTTCTGTGTTTGTAACAGGAAGGGTTACATTGCAGTTCGGTCTATCATGTTGCTTTACAGAGTAGTCTACCCTTAACAATTGTCATCAAATATAAATATATATGTATGTGTACATATGTATGTATGTGAATGTATCAATTGAGTGATGAAGTAAAATAAGGACGTGGTTTTCTACGATTCCACATAATATAGCTTTTGCTAGCATTAACTTGATAAAGAGCGCTACGTTATTTTGTATGAACCAAAGACAATCCTTCTGACAACTTTCAGAGCCTTTGTAGTTTTAGAAAGGATGCCCTATAACTATCTCAGCCAAGTTTGAAAGATAATGAATACTGCGAACAGCAGTGTACTACAATCCCCAACACGAAAAACTTGCAGTTGTTTTAGGGAATGAAATTTGGAAGTACGTATCAGACCTTCTGAACTTTGAACGAAGTTTAAAAGCCTGGCAGCACTTTTTTTTTTTCTAAACAGTGTGCTAGTTGACTTAGAAAACAACTTCTCTATTTGAACCATGGCTTGTATCCCTCTATGTTAGCCACAGCAAATGTTCATCATTATTTTAAAAGCTGGAGAGTAGGAGGGAGAGTAAAATATCTGCCTCCAGCATTTTCTTCTCCAAAAATAAAAATAAAAGAGAAAAGACGCATAAAACAATATTACGCTGCATTCTCCACTTTGTCGTTCAATGTCTTACAATTGCCTAATTGTTCATCAGCTTCATAAAAGAAATGCCTTTTATTTTCTCCAGGCACTTAGAGATGACTAAGTGTCACTTAGTCAATTGGCAGAACAAAGAAGTCAATTATGGATCACATTTTCTCTGTTTCGTTATTCTTGAAAATAATTCACTTTATTGGTGTAGTGTTCTGGAAAGGTGAGGGATTGACAGGTCTGGAGTACAGAAATATCAACCCATAGATTCAGGTTGCACACATACATTTCTGTTTAAAACTAGAGGTGAAAAGGTAACCATTTCTCAGTCTCTTCATATTGAAAACTACTCTAAAAATTAAAATACTAAAACCTCCTGACTTCCTCCAAGTATATTTCACCTCAACTTAAAGTCACATGCTCACATTTTCCTTTCCTCACCAGTCCTATTAAGCTAGTCCTCAATCATCTCTTTGATATATGTACAGTGATTTAGCATTACAACATAAAAAGCTTAAAGTATAGTTTTTTGTAGTTTCCCTCTAGCTAAAAAGTAATATTACTCTTGTGGAAATTTGGAAAATATATACACGTAAAGAAGAAAATAAAAATTACCAGTAACTTCATAACACAGAGAAAACCACTGTTAACATTTTTGAATAATCTTGCCATAATTTTCTGTATTTATATTAATAAACTATAATCATATGAATGTTATTTTATAACTTCATTTTTATATTTTTGAGCATTTTTAAGAGATTAAATGTTCCCGCTAAAATGATTTTTAATTGCTAAATTATTGTCCATAAATGGACATACCCTAATTTGTTAAACCATTCCTTTCATATTGGACAGCCAAAATATTTACACTATGTGCTATCATAAATAACATTGAAAAGAATACCATTGAATGGGTGTCTCTATTTTCTTAGAGTAACTTACTTGTAGCAGACTTACTACAGTAAAAATTACTGATGTTAAGGCTTACACAGTATGTGGCCAAATCACCTTCCTCAAATTTATTAATTTACTGTCCTAAAAGCAGAGTCGGTTTCATTTTATATTCATAATAAATTTTTGAATGATGAAAATAATAGTTTAACAATCAATTGACCATGGACGGCCTTAAGGCGTAGAGTCAAGCTATTGGATTTTTCTATTAGTTGTATAGAAAATTAAATTCACTATTGAAGAATGTGTGTTCCTTTATTGTTTGTATTTTTTCAGTATAATGTTAGAAAAAAATTTTAATTTTATACTTTTAACTATCGTTTAATCTTGTATACTAGTAAATCTCTGAAATAACATTGTTATTCTGACCATTTTAATGTAAATTTGTTACTCAGAAGTATAAAACATATTCATGTAGCAACATGTTTCCTTACCTTAAGAAAGGTGTCTAATTATAGAATATCTCATTATGCTTTTGTTTTAAAAAAACCAACATGCACTTTTCCTTTTAAAATTGAACTGAAAACTTTTGAGAGACTGGTAAAAGTTGGAGAAAAGTCTGGAGAAAACATGCACAGATGTTTGCTATTTCCTTTAAATCACTTTTTTTCCCAGAAAGTGTTCATTTTACCAGAATTTACTAAATATGGGAATAAAACTGCTGCAGAGTACAATCTATATCCACAAATGGAATTATCGAGTTATATTCAATCTATTCTGTATTTTTTAACAGCGAGTGCATTTTCTATATGCAGAGCGAGCACTGAAGAGCACCACAGCCACAAACTGCGATTAGAAAAGCTGCTTGTTTAGCAGTTTCAAAGAGAACCAACATGACAATCAAACATGGAAAGAGCAGATGGAAAATTTATTTTAGGACATGCAGCAATAATAGAGAAATTAGGGAGCAATTAAAACATGAAAAAAATCAACTTAGCTGAGAAAGTGAATCTAAAGATAGTTCAATTCCCAATTATGCTTTTTTTTAAACCAAAGTTTGAATTAGAAAGAGTGAAATCTGAATGTTCTTTTAAGAAATAAAGTACAGCTTAGAGTGACATGTGGGGATTGTTTAAAACAGTCTTAAAAACCAGAGCAATTATTCAATACTATCATTTATTTTTAGAGGATAAATTATTGGTACCTATATTTGACTGTCTGGTAGAGGGCAACAGTGTCAGAAACTCGCTGTAGACAGCCTTGTACATTTTTTAATTAACTACTTCTCAAAATTAAAATTTTTGTTTTAAGTTGGTTGCATAAGAGTAAAGGTTTCACGTATGAGTTTCTCAGACATTTTGTACCTAACACATCAGGAGACATTAAGGTGACCTTTGAAAATAAAGCTTTCTCTAAATCAGTACGACTGGATTTAGATGGAATATGCCAAGGCACAAGAATACCTTCATAGTAATAGTTGCAGCTCTAAATGAAAATGAATTGTAGTATTCAGTAGAGGTAATTCCAGACACTTACCCAGAAATCTTGTACTGCTAGCACTTGAGCTTAACGCTGAGGGCAGCCGTAATACTGTGAGGCGAAGAGGCCAGCCGTGATACTGTGAGGCGAAAAGACAAGTGGAAGTGAGATGGTTCGCCCATGCTAATAAAATAGGGTCACAAACTGGATTCCCTGGAAGCCAATCCTAAACCAAGGATTCATGTGCTAGTGATTTATTAAGTGCTCCCATGTGAAACCAATAAAGAAGTGGGGAAAACAACTCAAGGAAGAGGTTGAAACTAACCAGGTGCTATTTCAGGCAAAGGCCCTTGGAGGGTGGCTTCAGCCTAATCCAGAGGGAATTTTGAAGTGTTATTATAGCTTAGTTTATGCCAACACATAAATGCACCTCCAGGGAAGATGTGGCTTCATTAAATTAAGTTGCCACCAAAAGACTATTGGTCTCCTCAAGGGTTGATAACACACTGAGCAATTAATATCAGATTCCACACCTGACAAGTCAGACATTCAGCCTCAGTATTGGGCCTAAGGATGGTCTCCAATCTAACAGCACAGGCTACTCAATTTGCAGGCCTAAAGTGGGAAAAGCTGTGGTTGGAGCAGAGTTCTTTTCAGTGGGGGGAGCTCAGGGAGAGTTGGTCACTGAAGGAAGGGTGAAACATAAGAAGCAAGCACATATATTTCTAACATTCATTCTATCTTTTGGAAGAGTAATGAACAGGGAGCAATACACATCATTATCTGGACACTTCTCAGTCTATAGAATTCTTGAGGAATAAACTCAGAAGATGCTTTGTGTGGTGGGGGGCGTGGTAATGAAACACAACTGGGGAATGCTCTTCATGGGCCATAGGAATGTAATTATCAGAAAGTTAGATGATTGGGGGAGAACTGGTAGATTCTTCTTGAAAAACTCCCATGTTGTATTTTTTTTTAAATGAAATATAGTTGACATACAATATTATGTTAGTTTCAGGGGTACTACATAGTGATTTGACATTTGAATACATTATGAAATGATCACTACAGCAAGTCTAGTAACCATCTGTTTCCATATAAAGTTATTACAATATTATTGACCATATTTTTTATGCTGTATATTACATCCCCATGGCCTATTTATTTTATAACTGCAGGTTTGTACCTCTTAATCTCCTTCACCTATTTCACCCACCCCTCAACCCCCTCCACTCTGGCAACCACCGATTTTTTCTCGGTATCTATGAATCTGTTTTGTTTTATTTTGTTTGTTCACTTGTTTTGTCTTTTAGATACCAAATATAAATGAAATCATAAGGCATTTGTCTTTCTCTGTCAGACTTATTTCAATTAGCATAACACCCTCAATTCATCCATGTTGTTGCAAATGGCTAGATTTCTTTTTTTTTAATGGTTGAGTAATATTCCATTGTATACTTATACCACTTCTTTATCCATTCATCTATTGATAGGTACTTAGGTTGCTTCCATATCGTGGCTTTTGTAAATAATGCTGAAATGAACACAGGGATGCATATAGCTTTTTTTTTTTTTTTCTGGTACGCGGGCCTCTCACTGTTGTAGTCTCTCCCGTTGCGGAGCACAGGCTCCGGACGTGCAGGCTCAGCGGCCATGGATCACAGGCCCAGCCGCTCCGCGGGCATGTGGGATCTTCCCACGAACCCGTGTCCCCTGCATCGGCAGGCGGACTCTCAACCACTGCGCCACCAGGGAAGCCCGCATATAGCTTTTTGAATTAGTGTTTTGGTTTTCTTCTGTTAAATACCCAGAAATAAAATGGCCGGATCACATGACAGTTCTATTTTTAGTTTTTTGAAGACCCTCCATACTGTTTTCCATAATGGCTACACCAATTTACAATCCCACTAACTGCATGAAGGTTCCTTTTTCTCTACGTGCTCACCAGCACTTGTTACTTATTGTCTTTTGATGATAGTCATTCTGACAAGTGTGAGGTGATATTTCTTTGTGGTTTTGATTTGCATTTCTCTGATGATTAATGATATTGAGCATGTTTTCATGTGTCTATCTGTATGTCTTCCTCAGAAAAATGTCTACTCAGGTCTTCTGTCCATTTTCCAATTGGGTTGTTTTTTTGATGTCAAGTTGTATGAATTCTTTACATATTTTGGATATTAACCCTTTATCAGATATATCATTTGTAAATATCATCTCCTATTCTGTAGGCTGCATTTTTGTTTTGTTTTGTTTCCTTCACTGTGCAAAAACTTTTTAACTTGATGTAGTCCCATTTGTTTATTTTGAAATTAGCTAAATGAGTAAGTACCTCAATGAATGAGGCCTCCAAACCACATGATTATGTGGTTTGGAGGCTTGTTCTGGTTCATTGTGAAATCTGAATTTGTTTTCATGCCTACAGATGTGGATAGAAGGTATCCACATTGGATCTCTTCGAAGGCTGGTTTGCTGGAGGCAAAAAGAAGTAATCCTGGTCCTAATGCAATGGTCTTCAAAATAAAAATAGAGCTAAATCTAGGAAATAATATTTTTGTTTTTTATTATTTTAAGTAAAACATGGTTTGTATTTGTTGAAAAAAATTAAAACAGGTACATAATGTTCTGTTGAAAATCCTCTCCCAGTTCCCCACCTTCACTCTCAGGTGCAATCACTATTATTTGGTATGTACCTCTTTGTGACCTTTCGTTAAAGCATCCTGTATAACTCTTTATTTAAAAAACGCTGGGGGGGAAATTATTCATGATTCTATCACTTTAAAATAGTGTATGAGTAAAGTGCAAGTTTACTCCTCTGTCCTTTTTGCTATCTTCAGATTTAACTTCTAGAAATAATCACTGTTTTAAACTTTGTATTTATTCTTCCCTATTTTCCAAGTTTATACATATAAATATGCTAATATATATTTATGTAGATATAGTTTTAGGCAAAGATAATATGCTATGCTTATTACTCAGTGCATTGCTTTTTTCAGTTAAGAACATGATATGCACAATTTCCAAATTAATATTTATAAAAACATGTCATAATCTTTTAAATTCTTATATAATAACCATTTTATATGACACATCATAATTTATTCAGCCATTCAGTTTTATTGGACATTACATTATTTCTAGGTTTTTGTTTTAGAAATAATACTGAAATAAATATCTTTCTACTGCTATTATACCATTACTTTTGTGGGATAGATTCCCAGAAAAGGGATTTCTGCATCATAGTGCATACATCTTTTTATTTATTACATATCACCATTAGAGCAGTTTGTAAAAGTAAAGTCTCCAAAACACGTGTTTTAAAAAATCAGTTCTACTGTAACAGATATGTAACTTATTGGGATGGAATATTGTGTATTTTATAAAATAATCTAGAACAAGATCTTAAAGATGAATGAGATCTTTGGATTGTTTTAGTGATTTTTTTCATAAACTCCCCAAGCTATATGTTTATACAATATGATAAAGCCATGACATGACATTCATGACCCAGTCTCAGATAAAAGAATTCCACAACCAAAAAGAAAATGTTTAATAATCTACTTATTTGTCTATCTTTATACACCATTTAGGGATACCTGTCCCCAAGTGGCACTAATTGAAACTCTCCTTTTCTCTCCCCATTTTTTTTTCCCCACACATCCAAGATGCTTCCATGTTCAGCCTTAATAATTATCAAAAACTCCTACCCTAGTTCTAGCTTGCATGTCTTCTGCTCTCTACCTTTTCCTTTTCGTCTTGAGGTTTCTTTTCAAATGAAAGTGTGTGCAAAAGATAATACCCGTCAAAAAACAAGGGAAGAAAAGTAACTGAGTAGGAAAGCTGGAATTCTCTTTAAAAGGGGAGGGGGCGGGGCTTCCCTGGTGGCGCAGTGGTTGAGAGTCTGCCTGCCGATGAAGGGGACACGGGTTCGTGCCCCGGTCCAGGAGGGTCCCACATGCCACGGAGCGGCTGGGCCCGTGAGCCATGGCCGCTGAGCCTGCGCGTCCGGAGCCTGTGCTCCGCAATGGGAGAGGCCACAACAGTGAGAGGCCAAAAAAAAAGGGGGGGGAGGGGGCAAAAAACAGATAGACTTTCCTGTCTATTTCTGTTTATTAGTCATCAATTCCATAAAGGATTTGAGGTTATCTTGTAACATATATGCAATATAATGAAAAATCTAGATAGAAGAAATGAGGCCAAAAATAAAAGTGAAACCTATATTGCATACCATAGATTTCAATGGGGTAATTATATTTGAGCCTAGGACTTGGCTTTGACTTGGGAGGCAATCAGAAGAGAGGAATGGACCTCTGGGTTCTGCTGAAGATGTAGAAAGCTGGAAAGTGTACCCCTCCGAGCCTCACAACAACAAACAAATTCAGATAATATATAAAATCACAACTTGTTTTGAACCCCATGGAATTTAAGCTGAGGGTAACTAACTAACCTAAAATCTAAGGAAAGACAAGAACTTCCAAGGAGGGACAGGACAAGCGCACTTATTTACCTTGACACCATACAATCTGGTAAGAAAAATTCAACCAAAAATTTTAACCAGTTGGTGGAGGCCAAATGTGGGCTAATAGGAGGACATGGAACATGTAGGGGACACAGACACTGGGAGGATTCATGCCCACTCACCAGCTCTTCTTCATAGACCTCACCAGGTGTATACAACCAGAACTGGAGCAAACTTTTATAATTAATAATTAATGTTTTATGTAAGTTGTTTCTAAGGACAGAAAAAGAATCCATTTTATGAAATGAATACAACCTGAATGTCAAAGCAGAATTGTAGCAGTATAGGAGAGGAAATTATATGGAAATTTCACTTAAAAAAATGTAAAACCCTTTAATTAAAATGCTAACTTAATTCTACAGACTATTTTTAAAAGAAGACAACCATGATTGATTAAGATCCATCTCAGGACAGAGTGGGTGAAGAATGGGATTAGGGATTGGGATGAGGGAACAAAAAGTAAAACAAAACAAGATAAATGAAATAAAATCAGCATCATAAATTGATGATGATAGAAAACTTCACATTTATTCTATATACCTAAATTTTAATTAAAAAGAAAGTAAACTAGAGCAAGGAGAAGGTATGGAAAATCACATGAAATATTCTTATTTTGGAGATGGTCAGATGTCACCCTGGGGAGAGCAAATATATTTTTTTCCCTGCTTGTCTGCACTCTCCTCCCACCAGCAGGCAGTGTCATTTGGTTGGTCCCATCTCTGTGAACAAAGACTGATAATGCGTTTCATGATGTCACTACCTAGCAAGAACCCCTTGGCTTTGAGATTCTGTAAACTCTGAGAAAGTGAGACCCACATGGTCAGAATTTTGCACAAGTAATATAGAACAATAAAAATTAGAAAGTAAAAAAAAATCGTATCACTTAGAAACATAATAAATATTAGGCAAATATCATTCTAGACATCTCTATTCTCATCTGTGGATAGAAGGATAGAGGTATGTAGAGATACCTAGAAATAATTTCATAAATAAGAACATACCATGCATGTATTTTCAAGTGAAGAATTAAATTAGCTTTATTTGAATTTAACAAAAGAAAATGAGGTGAAACAAATAATTGCTAACTTCACATAAATATTTCTTCCCTACAAGATATGACGGTTCCTAAAATGTACCTATAATGTTGAGAAGGAGAATGACTATACATTCATTAGGAATTAAAATATTAACTACGTTAAAATATTCTAGATATTAATTAACTCTCTAATGTCAAATATAGATAAATTAATAATTTGGAACTTGTTTCCACCAGAAATTTAAAAATATGTCCAGAAATTGTTTGAAAGTTTTTCTGATAAGAGATGTAATTAACTCACCCTATTCTCCCTTTGAAAGAGGAAGAAGCAACATCTGAGATTAGGACATGAAGGGCATTGTGGCATTGTGGCTTCTGTCTTGCTCTCTCTCTCAGACCACTCATTCTCGGAGAAGCCAGATGTTATGTCATGAGGATATTCAAGCAGCTCTAGGGTAACAATGAGGAACTGGGGCCTCCTAAGAATGGTAGCAAGGAACTGAGTCCTTTGTCACAGCCTTTGAGTGATTCTCCAGCAGACCCTCCAGGCCCAGTCAAATGCCAGCCAACATTCTGACTCATGAGAAATGCTGAGTCAGTACCACCCAGCTAAAATAACCCCAGATTCCTGATCCACAGAAACTGTGACATGATAAATGTTTGATCTTCTAAGCTGAAAGTTTTGGAGTGATTTGTTATACAGCACTAGATTGTTAATACAGCCTTTTTTTTTCCTGAATTGTAAAATTTTGATTCACATTTTAATGCTGGATTTTGTTTGCTCATTTTTCTTTTCCAGAAGAATTAAGTGTTTGTCTCTGCCTTTAAATCAGATGATAATTTAGCTCAGCAGAAAATCCTTGGATCAGACTTCCTTTCCCTTACAACTTTGTAGAGGTTGACACTCCATCTCCTAGCATTGAATAAACATACTAGTTCCTCCACCACAGTTTTCCCATTTATGCCTTGACTGTTTTAATCTGGTTGTCAGGTTTTTTTAAACCTAAAATTTATTTTAAAAATTTTTTAAATTTCCAGAAAAGTTGTGAAGATCATACAGAGACTTCCCATATACCCTGTATTCCTTTGTAATTAACATCTCATGTTAACATTGAGTCGGAGAACTTAACATATTTGCAAAATGAGAAGAGCAATTCTGATTAGAAATTAAATGTGGGGTTATTGTATATAGGTAATTTTTGAAGCTGTCATCATGGAAGAGATTACCTAGGAAGTGAGTTGTACAAAGAAAGAGCCTAGGGCAAAACCTTAAGAAAACCCAATACTTAACGGTTAGATAGAAAGGAATGAGGCTACAAAGTAAATATAGAGAAACTCACGGTCAGAAATACAGGGGAAAACCAGGAAAGTGCAGTGTTACAGAAGCTAATGTGAGACTATTTCATGAAAAGCATAGTCAAGGTTATCAAATGTTACAGAAAAATCAAGAAAAATAAGTGTCCCTTAAGGTATATGACATGGAATTACCTCTTTAAATAGGAAAAAAGAAAACTCACCAACAATGAACATATTCAATATTTCAAAAGGGTAATATTCTGGGGAGTTTTTACAAAGATAAATATCTTTTGAAATGTCTAATTTTAATGTCCAATGAAATTTAAGGCAAAACTGCATTCATCAAAAGGAGTCTATTCTTAGATGATGTCAGGTTCTGCACTTGCAATTAGAGTATACATGCCCTAAGCTATGTGTTTTGGGGACATTGCAAAATGCAGAAGTCTCCTAATCATAGCTGATTAGACCAAGGGTGAATCTTTGATATTACATGACCCAGTCAGAGTCCTTTCCCAAACCTAAATTAGGACTGGGAATGAGAGAGTGAGAGTCAACTTCTCCACGAGATTATAATAATAACAAATGGATTCAAACACCTTTTTGCTCCTAATGAGGTTTGTATAGGCCAGAAAGCCATCTGCTCTGAAAGGGGCAGCTTGTATTTTTTGGGTTTTGTTTTCTTTTTAATATTGAAGTATAGTTGATTTACAATGTTGTATTAGTTTCAGGTGTACAGCACAGTGATTTAGTTTCATATATATATATGAAATGTATTTTTTCTTTTTCAGATTCTTTTCCCTTATAGGTTACTATAAAATATTGCATATAGTTCCCTGTGCTATACAGTAGGTCCTTGTTGGTTATCTATTTTATATATGGTAGTGTGTATATGTTAATCCCAAACTCCTAATTTATTCCTCTCCCCTTCCCCTTTGGTAAACATAAGTTTGTGGGCCTATTTCTGTTTTGTAAATCAGTTCACTGTGTCTTTTTTTTTTTACATTCCACATATAAGTGGTATCATATGATATTTGTCTTTGTCTGTCTTACTTCACTTAGTATGATAATCTCTAGATCCATCCATGTTGCTGCAAATGGCATCATTTAATTCTTTTTTATGGCTAAGTAATATTCCCTTGTATATACATACCACATCTTCTTTATCCATTCATCTGTCGATGGACATTTAGGTTGCTTCCATGTCTTGGCTATTGTAAATAGTGCTGCAATGAACACTGGGGTGCATGTATCTTCTTGAATTATAGTTTTCTCCAGATATATGCCCAGGAGTGGAATTGCAGGATCATATGGTAACTCTATTTTTAGTTTTTTAAGGAACCTCCATACTGTTCTCCATAGTGGCTGTACAAATTTACATTCCCACAAACAGTGTGGAAGGGGTTTTTTTTTCCCCCACACCCTCTTCAGTATTTATTATTTGTAGACTTTTTGATGATGGCCATTCTGACTGGAGTGAGGTGATACCTCATTGTAGTTTTGATTTGCATTTCTCTAATAATTAGTGATGTTGAGCATGTTTTCATGTGCCTGTTTGCCATCTGTATGTCTTCTATGGAGAAATATCTATTTAGATCTTCTGCCCATTTTTTTGATTGGGTTGTTTGTTTTTTTGTTATTGAGCTGTATGTGCTGTTTGTATATTTTGGAAACTAATCCCCTGTTGGTCACATCATTTGCAAATATTTTCTCCCATTCTGTGGGTTGCCTTTTTGTTTTGTTTATGGTTTCCTTTTGCTGTGCAAAACTTCTGAGTCTGATTAGGTCCTATTTGTTTATTTTTGTTTTTATTTCCATTACTCTAGGGGCAACTTGTTCTGATCTATCTCTCATTTCTTTAATTCTCTCCCTGTGTACGTCTTAACTGCCATTGTGCTTTGAGGGAGTTCTTACGTTTCTGTGTGCACTTTAGCCATAGAATTTCCAGGGTTTTTTAATAGGCTATATCACCATTCACAATTTCCAGTTCTTAATTTACATTTGGAGATTATGCTTTTAATTCCAAGAGCATAATAAGCATAGGTTTTTTTAATATATAATCTGTGTCTGGTAATTTCATTGACTAGTGTGCCTGTGGATCTATTTCATTGTCTATAGTGTTAATTGCTTATGTTGTCTTTTCCTCTCACCTTTGGTTGTGTGATTGATGTTCTATTTGAAAAATAATTTGTAGAAATAATTTGAAACCTAAAATGAAGTTATCTTCCTTTAGAGAGAATTTCCTTTTGGTTTTGGGTGCACAAGCAAAACAGATGACCTTCAGTCAGTTTCAAAGTGTGAAGTTTTCTGTGCAACCCAGATGACTGAGAGCTCATTGCACCTGCTTGCAAAGGTTGTAGTACTTTCTATTTGTTCATGTTCCTAAGGTGTGGCCCACAGGGGTTGTTCACCAGGGCCACCTGCCTTGCTAAGCCTTGGACTTAGCTTTTGTTGCTCTAGATCAAAGTGGTTATCAAAGGTACTGCTCAGCTTCTTAAATCTGCAAATATCTCCTGCACAAAAGGAACTCAAAAGACCAGTGCTCTTGGGTTTCTATATTCTCGTGGACATTGACATGGTTACTTCTCACTAACATTTTGAACTTGAATACTTTTCTGGTTGGCTCTCATGTTTTGTGGAATCTGAACTTAAACAATTTGTGGGTCCCTCTTTAAGAAAAATCATACAAAATTAGATACAAGGCCTTAAGAGGAAATATTGAGTGAGGGGCCCTGAAACTTAAACTTCATTAGCTTCATGATAAATCCTCCTCTAGGGGCTTCACTTGGTGGTTTGGTCCAAATTACCTGTTCTGTCATTACCAAAAGTGGAAGGTACCGTAATGTATCTTTAATGACATGAACCCTATTCAACATGGTGTTAAGAGTCACATCATGAAGAACAGCAGAGCTAACACAGCAGAACACCCCTCCCTGTCCACATGCATCTGCTCTTTGAGTGGAGTGGCAGGCAGAATCAACCACATTATTTATATAGTTATTTATATCTCATTCCCACTTTTTTTCTCTCATATAAGAAAGCATATTTGAATCTAAAGAAGTAAAATTTTCATGTGATGCAACTCCATTATTATCTGCAATTTTTCTTTTGAAGGCTTCTTTAAGAGTTATTTCAAAGTGCATATTCTAATTCCAGATGAATATAAATTTTTAGTTACTTTTTATTGTTAATTATAAACTTTATTACATTGTTGCCAGTATTATAATCTGTGTGGTTTATACTTTTTGGAATTATTGAGATTATGTTGAGGTCAAATGGTTAACATTTTAATGTTTTGTGTACATTCTAAAAGAACGCATATTTTCTATTATTGGTAGGAAGTTCGGTACAGATCAATTAGATTAAATCTATTAAATGTGCTCTTAAAATTCTCTATAGCCTTACCTATTTTGTGCCTATATTATTTATTGATATCTGAAAGAAATGCCTAATGGCTGTATACTCATCAATGCTCAATATGGTTGTTTTTTTCAATTCTGATAGCATGCAAAAAAATGGTATCTGGTGGACCAGAAATTGTGAATAGTCTGTGAAAAATGAAAGACAATATGACCTAATTGGAAAAAATTTTAAGTGTGAAACACAGGAAGAGAGGTACACTTCTTGCCATGATTAGCAACAGAGATTGGATTTATATCTCCACTGAAAACAATTATAAAACTGGATTTGATGCCTAAAAGAACAATTATAAAACTGGATTCGATGCCTAAAAGAACTGTTTAAGACATTGGAGAACAGGCAGGTAAGAATCATTAAGGGAAACATAGGGCTGAACTCTGTGATTGCTTGGCTTTCTGCAGGGAGGCACATTGGATACTGTGAAACATGGAGGGCAAAATGATGCTCTTACTGAATTGACAGCATGGAGATTGGAGTTCAAAGAAGCTGAGGCACCTGAGAGTTGCAGGCCAGAGTTATGAAGAAGAGGAGATATGCAGAAAAAGAGCTTCAAAGTTCTGTATAGGAGTTTTCTTGAGTCTTTGCTGAACACTAAGATAGACAAGCATTGGGCAAAGAGGGACCAGGGTTTTAAGCTGAACACTTTCCAGAGCTCACAGAGAGGAGAGTTTTGGATGTTCACTCAGGGAATTCAACAGAAGCTCCAGAAGATCCATGTAGAATTAAACTATCCCTAGAGTCAAGGCTACTCTAAGCCCACCCAAACAAATTTTGAAAATGCCAAGGAAGTCGTAAATAAAATCTAAAGCCTAGTAAGGTAACAGAACCCAAGGTCAATGTACAAAAATCATTTTTATTTGTATACAGGTAACAAATCAACTAGCATAAATTTAAAAATTTAAAAAGCATTGTTTAGAGCTAAATTTAACATAATGTATTCAGGTGCCGACCTGGATACTGGGAACTACAAAGATTGTTGTGAGAAATTAAAGAAGATTTAAATAAATGGAAAAAAATATCATGTTCATTCAGCAGAATACTCAATATTGTGAAGGTGTCAGTTCTTCCTAAATTCATTTGTAGATTTAAATGGTTAAAATGGAAAAGACAGACAATATCAAATGAAGGATGTGGAGCAACTGGAATGCACATTGTTGGTGGGAATACAAAGTAATACACCTACTGTATTAGTCTTCTATTGCTGTGTAACAAATTACCACAAAGAGTGGCTTAAAACAACACACATTTATTATCTCATACTCTCTTTAGGCCAGAAATCTGGGCACAGTTTAGGGAGGGGAGTCTTCTGCTTAGAGTCCTTTAATGAAACCTTTAAGTCAAGTAATTAAATATTTGAGAAAGATAAAAGAATAGACAGGAAACCTGTAAGTTATTGCAATGAAGATGGGGAGATCATGATGCAAACAGATACAGTGGACTGCAACAGCCTTGAAGTGGGATAATAACCTCAAGACAGTGGTTGTTTGTTATTCTGAAAATGTTCTTATCAAAATACCAGTCTGTGCTCTGAAATATGTAAGATCAAAAGTTACCTTAGTAAATGAGACTCTGGGTTGCAACAATAGTACCTATACTAGTATTAAACCATAGGGTAATCAAGCCATCAATTAGAGGTTCCCCATTCCCTCACTCAAATGAAATCTGTACCATGTTTGTAAATGATTTTTCCAATGAATTTACTCTAGTATTACCTCCTTGCATTGCTTTTAAAGTTTAAATTAGGTACCACTAGAACCAATATTGTTTTGGCAGATAGTTGCTTGTATAGAATGATTTGAAAGATTCATTTGAACCAAATTGTCTCTGCCACTGGCCTTTTTATTATCTATTAAACTGTTTCAACTGAATTTATCAAATTAATTTCAATGAACCAGACATCAGTCAGAGCCCATAAAAAGAAACAGTAAAAAGAATTTTGAGATGTAGAGAACAGAGAAAGGCATATCGCCCAGGAGAGCTTAAAGTACTGGGCCTGTCTATAATCATGATGCAGGGTCCACGCAACCCAAGCAGAGGGGAGGGGAAGAAAAAGGAAGAAACACTGGCCTACTTTTCAGCTTGGGATAGAGAGGGCCTAGCTGGCTATGCACAAGCTTCTCATCTTAATGTATAACAAAACCATAATGTTCAAAACGCAGTTAAGCTTTTTTGACTTGATTTAAAATATTTTTTTTACCTGTGGGAATAGAGCATTTTTTAGAAAAAAATAAAATCTATGTAATGGTATGACTAAAGAATGGAATGTATCTAACTATAGGTGTAATTGCTTACACTTGTGAGCAATGCTTGCTAAGGATAAGGTAAATTTCAACCAAAACCTAAGGGTTATTAGTTATTGTTAGTGAGACTGTAGAGTGGGTAGATTGTTTCTCCATTACAAATAGAAAGAAAAATCGCCGTCTTATGATTGGACTAGAAGATCACAAGTTTTCTTGCCAAAGGGTTCATATAGACCCATGTAATCATCTTGGCTATGCACTGGGGCCCTGGAGGAGAAGATGAAGGAGTTCTCAAGAGTGTCTGAGAACTTTTTTTCTTCTTTTTCCACCAAATTAGAGAAGCAGAGTATCAAGTACAAATTATGAATGGAAAACTATGAGGACTGAGATCCCTGGTGAAACCACAGATAGGCTCTAGAAAATTGAGGTATTTGAAAATTGAAGCAAGGAGTAAAGAGAAAAGAACCCAGGGATTCTGCCTTTGAAGTTATTACTAAAAAGGATATAGTTAACAGTAATGTACCTACTGTAGGGTATGTGTGTGTGTGTGTGTGTAAGTTTGCTATAGGAAAATTATCTGTAAAATATTAGTATTGATGGTTATTTCACTTTTCTATTCAAGATGTTTTTGTTGATGTTGTTATAAAAAGGATAGCATGATTATGTCTGATAGAAGCAGGAGTGTCAAAATGTACCTGTGGAAGCAGCCTACCTAGTGTCAATTACGCTTTGTGCAGATTACTTTTTATTCTCAATCATTTCTTGAACAGTAGATTTATAAGCATACACCTATCAAATAAAAATATAAAAATCAGACAGTACAGTAGATTGAGAACAGTCTCAAAATTCAGTGCCTATCCCAGATTTCATAAGTCCAACTCAAATGCCTCATGTTACAATTTCAGACGCCTCCAAGGATAGCCTAAAAGAGCAAGCATCCCGGTGAGAATGGAGGGCAGGTAGAGAACTTGGGACCCGCTTAGAGGGAGCAAGCCTACCTGGCCCCAGGGGGTTGTTACTCTGTGGCAATGCCAGCCCAGAGTAAAGCTCCTTCTGATTTTCCAAGAAAACCAGAAAATTCTGTTTTTTCAAAATGTAAATCCTTGTAATTTTAAAACTTGGCAACTGATTTTAATTTAAAAACATTTATAGACCAAGAATTTTACAAATTCATTTTTTGGGGGGTGGGGGAAGCCAGCCTCTGGCCAAATTTTATATCTGGGCCAATGGACTACCAATTGATTTACTGACTTTTAGTTGCTTCTGTATATTCTTTCACATTCTTTGGATTAATTATATAAAGTCCAGTGAGTCAGCTTCAAAAGAGAGACTCGGCTTCTAACATAAATGGCAAATGAGCTGAACTTTTTCTGTTTAGGAAACTTTTATAAGAATTTATAAATAGCCCTTTAGCATTTCATTGTGATCACATAGTAGACAATTGAAAGAATTATGAAACTTGAAATTATGAGTCCATCATTTAAATCAGTTAACTCAGTCTCAAAACTTTGGGGTTATTTCATGTGGAATAGACTATTTTGGTTTTCTATAGAACCTAGTTCACTGAATAAGCTACTCTTGCCCTGCATAGAGACAGGATAAGGGGTCTGAGGTGACCATGGCCTAGGGCAGTTTGGATTTGTTTTATAAATATTTTAAAGATGTCAGAAATACCCTAGAGTTGTATAAGGGCCAGAGATTAAGAGATAAAATCCAAGAAAAGGAAAGAAAAATGCCACTAATGATATCAGGAATCAGAGAAAGAATGACATTAATGATACTCACTATGTTTTGCTCCGGTAGTTCATTTGTGTGTGTGTGTGTGTGTGTGTGTGTGTGTGTGTAATGTGTTTTTTTTGAAAATAGAAATATTTTTCTGAAGGAAGTGTTAGCTTTCTTGTAATCAAAGCATAGCCAATGCAGCTTGAATAAACAATAACTGGTCTTGGTAAAAAATGTTTTTGAATTTTAATTTGAAAGTTGAAAAATTTTGACGTTTAAAAAATTTGAATTTACTAACATGAAAATACATTGTTACGTTGTTGATTGGTTTTGTAATTTTAGCATTTCTTCTAGGGCTTTGATTGCGGGTACTTATATTGAAAACAAAATCAAACAATAATAATAACTATTATTATTATTAGCTATTGGAGTATATATTATCAGAAAAGTGTTTCTATTGGTATTAAACTACTTGAAGAAATGCTCTTTAGAGAAAGAGTGGGGGAACAGATCATTGACTACATCTACTGATTTTTTTCAAAAAAATAATTTTTATGGAGAAGGGGAAGCTTCAAAAAAGGCAACTGTTGCTGACTGACCTAAATATTGTTTCTTAGAAGTTTTTAATTTAAGATTATTTAATTAGAAACTTGAAGAAATTACTAGTCCACCTTCTAAATAATATGTTCTTAAATCAATAGAAGAGAAAGAATTGCATGATTACTAGGCAGGTGGACTACTAGTTATCCATTAATTTTTATTCTGTATTTTGGAACAGATATGTATGAATATTATAACTAATAAATCAAATGAAAGAAATAACCATTAAACAATATTGAAAATTCACAGCTTCCAAAATTTTTCCAACCTTAGTCTAAATATATGTCAATCACACTGTGTTTTTCAAGTCAATTCTAAAATTTAAGAAAAGGGAATCTTAAGGAGACATCAATGAGAATCAATACATACATATAATATCAGTTATAGAAAATATATGTGGATTTATAAGTGTACATTTATGAGGGTTACTCTCATGGGAAGCCAATGAGCAACTTTAAAAGAAAGGAAATTATTTGAAACCATGAAAGATGTAATTAGGCCACCATAGGTGCCACAAAGAAATCTCTTTCTTTTTAAATGCTTTCCAGGACAACTGTGTCCAGGCATTAGATCTGGTCTCTTCCCCCACACATCGGCTTTCTTGAGGTCTAATTAATATACAAAAAACTGCTCATATTTCATGGATACAATTTGATGAGTTTAGACATATGCATACATCCGAGATCAAGGTAATAAACATTGGATCTAGTTGTTATAGCATTTATGATAAGTGTAGCCAGCTTTGTATAGATGCTTAAGGTGCTTTAAATATTTTTATTTTTTAAAAGTATTTGAAAGGTCATTATCTTGTGTGGGGGGAGACCAGAGTGATTTTGGAGCGAGGATGTCAGAATTATTAGGGAAATACTGGAAATGATAAATACTCTTCAGTCAGTGGTAACTGCCATGAAGAACACTGTTCTCTTAGTTTTGAAGTTTGGAAAGTATGTTCCAGAAAACAAAGAGAAAAACCAAAGCAAACAAAAAAGCCTATCAGATGCATTCCAGCATTTTTAACCATCTCCATTTCTTACTCATTAAAAAAGTAAAAGATGGAGAATATCCTTGACAATGTAAACATTTTATGCCAGACCTGCATTATATTATTTAAATATTATGAATCCTGTCAATGCCTGTAATTGGTTCTCACATACATACGTGAGGATTCACATTTTTTCATGATTAGGACACAACATATTAGCACACGTTTCAGAGAATGTTATTGCATTGGCGTTCCAAAAGTGAAAATCCTTGGATTTTAAAACTGCATGTGCCAGAATCTTCTTGGCCAAAAGATTCACAGTATCTATTATAATATAAAATAATTTCCATTTCAAATGAAGCAGATATACATCAGTATTAAGAAAGCAAAGAGCTCAACCTAATGCTGGAGGTCTTCTAGTGACACTTCACTCCCTCGTAAGATTTTTCCACAAAAGGATCACTACATGAAAGACTTAACAAAGGGCCACACGTGGCCCTGGGTTTGGTTTTTAGCATAGTGGGTTATATTCTAATTATAATTGTTTCTTCTTTACTATTCTATGCTTAAGGGGTCTGCTCTTATAAATGACTACAGGATAAATAAAGCTAACAAACACAAGTGACGGTATCTTTTGGCATTAAGATAATTATAGATCATTACATGATAGGAACAGTTAATAGTCCTAAAGTAATATGATTAAATAAAGAACTTTAAAACTGTAATTCACCTAGGCTTTTTAATATTTTACTATTTCTCCTTTGTTGCTTCAAAGCTATGAATTTCAAGATTTATTTGTCACTACTCTCTATATTTTCTGCTATACACAGTATTTGTAGGCTATGGCAACCAATCCCCTTGGGCTTTCTTTTGCTTTAATTTGCATAAAGACAGGCATCATATGAATATTCAGTGAGTGGCTTTGCATTAAGTAAGTGCCCTTAATCAGCTTTTCAGTTCAGTTTTATTGGTTGCACGCACAGTCTGTTATTTCATCCAGAAAATCTGAAGGCCCTACAAACTAACCAGGTAAGGTTGTAATTCCTTGATGCATTTAATGAAAGAATATTATCATTTGATTACATAGGTTCTGAAGAATGCTAAAAGCATGGTGGGTTTTTTTTTTTCCCTGTGTTTTTTTCTTCCCGTGGTGGTCAGGTGGGTGCATGATTCTGTAATTTGCATAAACATCAGCTCTATGAATAATTCATCAGGGTTATTTTAAACACTAGGTTTCTACTTTGGATGGCACTAGGGTACTGCCATTTGATTGGCTGAATGCTGTTTTCATCACCAACAGAATTCCTATAACATGAAAGTACCTAAAGGAGCTGAATTGAATATACAGTATTTGTTTTTTGAAAAATGCCTGTTATCTTTTCAAAGCAAATTGTGCTGTTTTCCCCCTCCCTAACATTAGGGCTTCTAGCTTTTCATGATACATACATTACAAGCTCAAATGTGGCTACCGTTTGTAGACTTGACCGGTGTCTGTGATTTCTGGAGAATGGGATAGCAGCTGTATTCTTCTGAACATGCATAAACATGAGCGACATGTAAATAAGAAACTGTCACATGCATATGGAGCCCTGGACAGCTCCATTGCTAGGATCCATTTATTTTCCTTTAACAGAATCCTCTTTTTGAATAGATAACTTTGAGACTGTTTCATCTATTTTAAAATGCCATGGACAATTATGGTACTATATATGGATATAATAAGTATATATGATCTGACAAATTATTTCTTGCTGAAAACGCAATTTATGGTTCCTCTCAGCCCACCTACAGGTTTTTTAATTTGGTACTTCTTTGCAATACACTAGTGACAAGGGAAGTGTTAATCAAGAATGACCAGGTAATTAATTTAGATATTAGTGTGTAATTCACTCCCATAATTTACTAAAAATAAATTGTCCCTTTCTTTATGCTTGTGGAGATGAGGAATATGGAGGTTCACGCCATTCTTTGTTAGTTACTTGAACATTAACCATTTGCATTTCTGGTCTGTGTCCTCATTGACAAGATTCTCATTGTAAACATCTGTGATCCTGAAACATTACAGGCATATGGGATTGGAGAATGGTGTAAATTGAATTTAGTCTTTGGCACATTCCGTTTTTGTTTTCCTTCTCCATAGAGGAATGTATCACAAATAAGATGCTGAACAATTAGTGTTAGGGAAGATATAGTGAATGATATATGTAATCAGTTAGTTTGTGTAATCAACTATAAAATACTCCATGTTCCCTGTTATTTCCTGTACATTGAATGGGTAAAAATACCAAAGGCATCTTCAATAATGAATAAAGAAAGCTGAAAATTTCTCAATATTTAACAGGTTTTCCGTATAAATTTTTTAAAGTTCACTCTAAATCATTACACTGTAACATTCTTCACTGACTTTTTGTAATTAATATTCAAATATGAGTTTCATACGATACTGCAACTGAAGAAAAATAAAATTCTTTTCATTTTCTTTCTTAGCTATCTATACATGTAATGATAGTGTTGGGTTAGTTCCCATTTTTCGTTATTTGATTTTGTGTAGTTAGGTGAGGGTCTATTTCTATTTCCTTTTCTTTCTTTTTCTTTTCTTTCTCTTCATATTCTTTTTTGCTATATCTTTGGAATCAATAGAATAAAGAAATACCTCTGAGACAATATTCCTTCACTCAGAACCAACGTTCATAAACACATTTGACATATTTATTTTATCTGTTGAAAAAATACTTCATAATAAAAAATGGAATAAGGAATTCAGAATAAAAATTTTTTTAAATGAGATGAAATTGTAAATTTCTATTGGAATTTCATGTACTCACATCAGCTACTGTGTTTTACATGCAATTATAAATAGTGATTTAAATCTCACATCTGTAGTGTTCTTTGTTTAGTTAAATCTTGCAGGATTCAGTATGGATGCTGTTTATTTAATTATCAGCCATTTAGCGTTTACAGCTGTAATAGGCACCAAGCAATCTTTACCATACTATACAAAGACTGTAGGTTTGGAAATATTTAACCAAAGGCTCTCATTCAAGTGATGCTCAATCTATTGAATACTTTTCATATGAAATCAGCTAAACTTACATTTCTTCAACATTTATTCTTTTCATTTGTTTCAAAATAATCCAAATAATTTTCTGAACAAGAATGAATAGGTATAATTTCAGAAGAGATTCCTATCCTTCTTAAGATCCATGATAGCATGTTTATAATTCTATTTAGATGTGTATAATTTTGAAAATGAAAAATTCTCATCTAACTTTTTGATGGAGATATTGTGAAATATCCAATTTAATGTGATAAACTGAGTTCCTTTATGCTTTTGCCATTTATATTATTTTTAGCAATCACTGAAGCTCTTTTAAAGAAAACATTTTAAATGAATTTGGAAACAGCAAAGCTAGTGAGTGACTACAGAATTTACCTTCCATTTCAGTGAGAGATTCTTCCTAGAAGGATAGGAGTCATCTTGTATTGCATAAACCTTGTTTTAAAAAAACAAAGCATTTGTTTATATTTTAGAACAAACTCATGACACAAATTGAATTAAAATTATAATGCATTATATTGCTAAGGAGAAAAAATTTATATCTTGCAAGTATAGTCTTATTTCATGTAGTGCTTTTATATGTTTAGACATTTAAAAAGAAAAGCAGTGAGGCATAATATATGTTTATACTGTCATTTAAAAGATGTTTTTCTTCAACATGTGATCATCTTGTATTTGGTAGATAAAAATAAATATGCAGATACTATTATCTGTAATATTTTCATTTTCATTTAATCTGATTACACTGTCAAAAAATTGTTGGTGAGGGATTTAAGCAATTAAAGCTGTGTATATATCCTTGCTAAATCCACTGGTAGTTAAGGAAAATTGCAACAATCAAGTGCTTTGGTCTAAGTAGAATAAAACCTAAATTGATCTACAGAAGGTGAAGCCTTAAACTTGAGGAACATTTGTCTGTACAAAAGTTTTGGAACTGAATGTCACCTTAAGGCAAGAGGTATCAACTACCTTGTATGGATTCCCCTAACAAATTCATGCATCTTTATGAAAGAGTGAATCTTCTCAATGAAGCTAGGATATCCCTTAAGAATTCTAATCTAATTGATGGTGCAAGTGTATGACATGATTACCCATATACAAATCCCTCTATCCAGTGTCACTCATTTCCCAGGAACCCAGTCAATCAAATTTGCAAATATACTTGAAACTTTCTTTGTTTTTTCCTGAATGGATACTGTTTAAATCTACATAGATTGTCTTGTCTAATAACATGTGAGAGTTAGCCATTAATTTTCTTAGGATAGAGGAGGATGAAGAGGAGGAGGAGAGGAGATGGTGCAGTGGCTTACTTCTGAGCTCTCTTGTTCTCTTGAACACTCTTGTTGGAGTTCCTTTCTGCTACCCCGATTGCTCAACTCCATTAGTTAGAATTTGTACACTCAATAATTTAATGGGGTGAGGTTTCATGAAGTTATTGGGTAACTTGAATTTGCACAGTCACTCTTAAAATATGATCCTTATCACATTTAGGTTGCCAGCCAGTATCAACAAAGATGCTATAGGCTTAGGTAATATATATTTTTATTAAATTTTTAGTTCAGACCTGGTTTAAAATTTCCCAAGTATCATAAACCCAGCGGCATCCTGATTAAGTGATGAGGAGAGCAAAAAATAACATTTGTAATTAAAATTCTATTTTAAAGGTTAATTATTTTGGAGGGAAATAAAACATTTTCAGTCTTCTATTGCATTCTTTATGGAAGAGATACATGATATTTTGAGAATCTACTTGGTATGAGTACTTAAAATAGAAAGATCCTTTAGGAGAAATTTTTCATAAGGGAGGCTCTTTTCGGATTAACATGTGGTCTCTATTTATTTGTTAGCATAGTGCATTAAATTTATAGATTTTTTATGGTGAATCTTGAATAAATCACTCTGGATTCAAATAGTTAGTATTGTATATAGTGTTTTTGCATTTCTAATTAAAAGGGAAGCTGGTTAAAAGTTGGGTGTTATAATTTTTTTGTTAAGTTTTAGTATCAAAATTATATTAGTCTTATAAAATGTGTTGGGCAGCTTTCTTCTTTTTTTTTTTTTTCCTCTGACACAGGTTGTATATGAATTACTATCTATCTCTTTGAGTTTTGTATAAATTGCCTGTAAATCTACCTGGGCCAGGCATCTTTGGGGGAATTATTTTCTTCTTGATTCAATTTCCTAAGTGGTAGTAATCAGTTGGGTTATTTCTTCCTTACTGTATGCATTTTGATCATTTATATTTTTCTAGGAAATCGTTCTTTTCATCTAAGTTTTCAACTTCACTAACATAAACTTATTCATTGTATTTTCTTATGATTTATAAAATATCTACTGTATGTGTAGTCTGTCCCCCTTTTCATTTTGTATTTTATTTATTTGCGATTTTCTGTTTTTCCTTTGGTCATTCTTGTAAGAGTTTTTATTATCAGTACTTTCAAAACAGCATTTTTGGGTTTTTCATGTTATGTATCTTGTCTCCTTGTTCTTTGTTTTATTAATTTCTGTTCTTTAAAGCTTTGTGACCTCTAGTTCCTTACAGATTATCTCTAAGATTTGTTCCAGCTCCAAAATTCTACGGTTCTGTAAAAAGTTATTCTATGTTTAGAAGCCAGTGGAACTCTTACATTAGCATAAAATGAAGTGGGATGATAGTTATTATTTGTTGAACTTATTCTTTTATGTAGAAACCCTTTGTCTTGAGTAATCACAACTAGACCATTCCACATGCTATGAGTAGACTTTAGCCTTTGAAGAAGTCTACTTGGAAATACTCTTATCTTGCTACTCCTGATGATCATGTGATATTTTTAGTGATTTTTAAAGTCTATCACTTAACTTTAATAGAGAGAACTCAAATAATCTGCAGAGTAATGTCTGGAATATGTTGTGCTTAGGATTAAATAGGATTGCATTAATTGCTTAGAAAATGTTTGTGAAAAGTTCACAGTATAACACATGATCATTTTAGACTCATAGAAGGTCACTAAAACTAGTTGGGAATCTTTGACGATTCTCCATTTTGTGAGTTGACCACTCAAATAAAATTATCTCAGAATCAGGCAAAGTTAATGAAAAAGTGCATCAGTATTCTAGTCTGCTTGCTTTGAAAGTATTTTCTTAGTAAAATCAAATTCATGCCTTTGGTATTTTAACATTAAATCAAGTTAAACTCTCAGTTAATTAATAGACACACATAAAAAAATCACAGACTGAATTCTTATCTGTATGAAGAGTTGGTTTTTGTTTGTTTGCTTGTTTGTTTGGTCCCCTGTATGTACATTGTCCTAGGATGAATTGCGAATGCAGAGCGGCATTCATTCTTCTTCTTTTAGCCTGGAACATGATAAATCATATGGACTATACAAATGTTGTGATTGAAGCTATTGGACACGTTTGAGATTTTGTACAAATATACTTAAATAAAATCCAAAAAGAAAATAAGAACTTTTTGAAAAAAATATTTTAGCAAAATGATCGAGTGTCTTGTGGAATATAGTAACTCTGACTGACAGCTATATCATTAGAATTTTGTCATCAATTATAGCCTCCTTACAGCTTTTTTGATTCGTAGAATACTGATTTGACCTACTTTATTTAATAAAGGCTCTGATTCATTTATCTGCTTTAAATGTAATAAAAATTTGAGAAGAAAATAATTCTTTAAATGTTAATGTTATACATAAGTGATCCAACATGTAAAAAATAATTTTCTTTTAAATACAAGTCCTACAGTAATGAAAAACATTTTAGTCATGATTATTTTTATTCCAATGTGATCAATTTCACATTTGCTTTTTAACATGATTTCAAGAATAATTTTCTACTTATTTCAAGGTCTGTAAATTGTTTAGTTCCATATCTAGTTCCCAGATACTTGTATCAAAATATGTCTGAGCTTGCACCTATATTTTCACATGAAATTAGACCATTAAACCTTACTTCAAATACCCAACTCAGTGATTCTTTTTCTCTGAGAATATCCAAATTCCTTTGCCACCAATTTTAAAGTCTTTTGGTCACAGTGAGCAGAATTTTGCCTACCAACAGACTATCTTAATAAGTCATATAAAGTACCCTGGAGAGAATTAGATTTCACATAGAATAAAATCTCAATAGTGGTTGTTTCTTGATACATCTGAGACAGTAAGGGGTATTTAAAAAGTAGTAATATCAAGATTTTGAGGTTTTTTACTTATAATTAACTTACAGTGCTTTTGTGCAACCTTATAGGATTTTTACCTGATGGCAGATTTGTATGACATAATGGAACAAGCTGGGAATAGACTCAAATCTCATAACAAATCTTGCAATTATATAAACACTCACTGGAACAACTTATTCTTTTACATGTACAATGCAATATTATATTACCAGTACTTATATTTTATAAATCAAACATTGAATGTCTTCTATCTTCCTAGTCTTCCTATGAGAAATAAATGATAAATAACTTTCTCTAAGTACTGAGACTCATATGAAGCAGTCTGTTAAGGGGCAGCTACAAAAAAAAGAAGTGTTGCTTGGAAATACTTCCCTTTTTATGTCAAAATTTGTAATTTTTTTCTCTTTATATTTTCAGAAAAAGAGAAGAATCTTGTCTCAATTATTCATCTACTTCTGCTTATTCTCCACCTGATATGCTAATCCTTGATTATTGTACCATGATAATTTTCATTGAGACTGATTGTAATATTCCAAACAATAGATGCAAGCATGAAAAGGAAAATATGGAGTAATAGCAGGTGATGATTTTTTTAAATCAAAAATTTATTTTTATGTAAATGCCTAGGGGAGGAAGAGAGAGGGGTGAGGGAGAGAGAAAAGAGTATTGCAATTCCACATGTAAAAGAATAAAGTTATCTTACAAAAATTAACTAAAATGAATTAAAAACCCAAAATGTAAGACCCCAAACTATGAAACTCCTAGAAGAAAACATAGAGTAAAAGCTTCATGACATTCAAAGTGGGAATGATTTCTTGGCTATGACACCAAAAGCACAGGCAACAAAGCAACAGCAGACAAATAGCAATATGTCAAACTTCTGTGTATCAAAGGACACAATACAGACTGAAAAAGCAACCTATGGAATGGGAGAAAATATTTGCAAATTATATATCTGATAAGAAGTTAATGTAGAGAATATATAAATCCCTACAGCTAACAATTTAAAAAAACCCTGATTAAAAAATCGACAAAGGACTTGAATAGACATTTCTCCGAAGATGATATGCAAATGATCAACCAACATATGAAGATATTCTTAATATCACTAATCATTGGATAAATGCAAATCAAAACCACAATAAGATACCATCTCACACTCATTAGGATGGCTAATATCAAAAAAACAGAAAATAACAAGTATGGGTGGGGATGTGGAGAAATTGGTAGCCTGTGCATTGCTGGTGGAATTGTAAAATGGTGCAACCAGTATGGAAAACAGTATGGTGGTTCCTCAAGAAATTAAAATTAGAAGTACCACATGACCCAGCAATTCTTATCTATCTAAAAGAACTGAAAGCAGGGTCTTGAAGAATTATTTGGTTTTTTAAAGAATTTTTTGGACATCTGTATTTATAACAGCATTTTTCACAATCACCAAGTGGTGGAATCAATCCAAATATCCATCAGTGGATGAATATATATATAATGGAATGTTATTTCAGCCTTAAAAAGGAAAGATATCCTGTCACATGCTTCAACATGGATGAACCTTGAGGACATTATGCTAAGTGAAATAAACTAGTCACAGAAAAGGCAAATACTGTATGATTCCACTTATATGAGGCAAACAGAAAGCAAAATGGTAGTTAGCGGCTGGGGGAGGGAGAAATTAGAGAGTTTTTGTTCAATGGGTATAGAATTTCAGTTTCAAGATGACACTGTTCCAGAGGTCTGTTGTACAACAGTGTGAATATACTTGATACTGCTGAATTAAAACTGGTTAAGATGGTCAGTTTTATGTTATGTGTTTTTAACCATAATTTTATGTTATGTGCTTTTTTAACCACGATTACAAATTTTAAAAAGTGTTAACTCAACATGCATTGGACAATATAGAAGATTTTGCCAAACTTTTCACTATTAAGAAGAATTGATTTGAAATGAATTAAAAATACATATCTTTCCAAATTTTTGAAAGAAAGTAGTATAATTTCAAAATATTTTTTATAGTGGAAGTCAGCAACATACACAAAGTTAGAGTTTGAAAAATCTGGGTAATTGTTCTAGTCTTCTGAACAAATAGGCAATTGGGCAAACCAGAAAATATTGACTTTATCCTAAGATATTATCTACTTACATTTGGTTCTGAGAGATTCAGAGCACATTAATCTCTGGTTTTATAGCCCGATTAGAATTTTTAACATTTTTTGCCTCTGATATTTTTAATTATCTAGCTATCCATCTATCCACCCATCCATTCACCTCTCCATGCATCCATCTATATATACATAATTTTCCTCCTTCCATTTTTCCTTCAACCCTACAATCCCTGTAGGTTCTTACCATGACCATATGTTCCTAAATATTTTGTCTAAGAATTTAAAGAATGTTGAAAGGAGATTTATCAAGACTTTTTAGGAATTCTTGATGAAGCTGTGGACATATTTTGTGCTTTTTTACCTGTCTATAAAATCCCCCTAAATTTTAAGCAACAGCTAATGTGACTCATACTTTTCTTAGTCTAAATGACAAAAGGTAGCTGCATTGTAATTCACAATGGATGATCCTCTCCCTTACTAATAATGACTATTGTATTTGCTGTTCTTCACACTAGTTGCTGTGTCAGGACAACTGCATATTTTGCACAGTGCTCTCTAGCAAATGTTTTGAAATTTACCCTCCAGAGATCATCTGCTATAAATGGGCTTCAGTGCAGTTAATGAATATTTTATTACCCTCATTCCTTTTTTTGGTGTAGAATGAAAAACATGGGTTAAGTGTGAAGTGTCAAATTAACAGAAATGTTTCATTGAACCATTCATTCTCTGAAACATTTTTCTTAAATATATGTGTGTATTTCATGTAATCAATTTACTAATGCAAATGTATACCAGGGAAAACATGAGTGACTCAATATGAAATGTTTAATAGTTTCTAAGCATAATTTCTGGCACTATAAACACATCACTTTTGATTGACTTAAAATAAGACAGTCATTGACTGGTTGAATGAATCTGATAGATCATATATTCTCTAGAAAATCAAACGCCTTGAGAAAATCTTCTGCAGTGAAATTATTCACCACATACTATTTTTCTGTTGTCACTATTTGATCATCTTTTGCCTTGTGGCCATGTAAAATAGTACTGAATTTCTCAGATCGTTCATTATTTGCCTATCAGAGAATTTCTGTGTGGTATGGGTCAAATTTGGAGCTTTAGTCTTCCAAATTCCTCCTTCGGGGAATAACTCAGAAAATGACTCTGTTACTATTAGTTAAATGATGTCATGTAACATCATATCTTTGCATTTCAGGAACTGCACAAATGTTTTCTATGGTTTTAAAAACAGATGAGCCAAAATATCATGTGAGATTTGATGAGTACATATTGCTCTGGCAACAGGGTGCAATTAAAGAACATTTAGTGAAAAGCTACTATGTGTCTGATACAGTGTTAAACATTTCAGTGTGTCATCTCATTATGTCCTCACCATCACACTGTAATATAAAAGCTAATATTACCTACGTTTTATAGTTGAGGAAATTCAAGTTCAGAAAGGCAAAGCAATTTTTCCTAGGCCAACTTATAAGTTGAGGTTTGGGTTAGTCTAATGCAAAAGCCTATATGTTTTCTATTTTATCATGTGGATCCCAGGTTAATACTGATAGCCCTTCATAATATGAATACAGTTATTTTTAATTAGATTTTTTAAAAAATTCACTTTTTGAAATAAAAGTAGAAAGGGGAAAAGAAACTTATGACTTCTTATTATGTAATAAACATAAGGCAAGATACTTTCAAATGCTTTATACTGAATCCTTAAAATAAAAATTAGGTTATTTCTATAGCAAATATGATAGGTATTGTTGAATTTTGAATTCTCGACTTCATCTCTAATTAATATAGTCCACATTTTTCTCAACTAAGGTGGATAATTGATTTTTTAACCTCGTGTAAACATTATAGATAATGTATGTTTTGCTTTTAGATCAACGATTGAGCCAGTTTTTTCTTGCTAGATTTATTCATGCATCTAGCAAAGAGTCTGTGAGTGCATTCAATATGACAGGCACCCTTCTAGGTGCTTGAGTTGGATGGTGAAATAAAAATATCTGCCCCTATGGAAATTACATTTTACTGAATTTGATCTCTGGAACTAACTCACACACTACATTGAAATATATTAGTTGTAGAAAATATGCCTCTATAACTTTCATCTGCCATTTGTTGGATTCAAGATGTCAGGATCATCAAAACATCAAACTTAAGCTGAATCTTAATCTACCAGTTGGTAAAACAATTCCTTCCGTGTGTGTGTGTGTGCGTGTGTGTGTGTGTGTTTGTGTTGTATCTCAAGAAAATTGAATAGAAGGAAGTGCTGAGATGTTCAGTTGAAACAGACTTTCCTTCGGTCAACAAGTAACGTCAATAGCAAATTCAGAGATGGAGTAGGTGGTTATGTTACTGAGCCTCTTTTAATTTGTTTCTGTCAATCTTATCTCTTATGTTCCTTTGCTTTCTTTTTTTTAAAATTATTTTATTTTATTTTATTTATTTCATTTTTGGCTGCGTTGGGTCTTTGCTGCTGTGCACGGGCTTTCTCTAGTTGTGGCGAGCGGGGGCTACTCTTCGTTGTGGTGCGCAGGCTTCTCATTGCGGTGGCTTCTCTTGTTGCGGAGCACGGGCTCTAGGCACACGGGCTTCAGAAGTTGTGGCACGCGGGCTCAGTAGTTGTGGCTCACGGGCCTAGTTGCTCCGCGACATGTGGGATCTTCCCGGACCAGGGCTCGAACCCGTGTCCGCTGCATTGGCAGGCGGATTCTTAACCACTGTGCCACCAGGGAAGCCCTCCTTTGCTTTCTTATCCCTACCTCTGTGAGAAGGCCTAAGACACCTGCATTACATGGTTCTCATTACCTCTCACTTTATATTTGCTATTTCTATTTCCACTCTTAGTGATCTTCTTCTCTGTTTCTCCATTATTTTCTTGCATCTGAATTCATGTCATGAAAAGATCCAGAGTCACTGTATGCAAAAGGAGTCTAGTTCCTGTGGTTAAAATGCTATCACATAACACTGTGATGTTTCCGTATATATATTAAGCAATTACAAATTTTATTTAGGTCTTAAAATTTATCATTACATGTATAAACCAGTTGTCTTCATTCTCTGATTACTTAAACAATTAAAGTGATAGACAGGAATAGAAAATAAGGGGCAATTCCCTACAAAGTGCAAATATTATACCAATCCCAGTCAAAAGCAGACAGCTCAGAAACAAAAAGAGGGAAAAGATAATTTTCAAGAAAGCTATTTGTACTTTTTCTTTAACCTAAACACAGATGAGCATGAAAATATGGAAATTACTGTTAGGTAGAAAATAGACTGTTTTAACCTTTGCTGTGCATGGGTAACTGACACACACGGGAACCTTTGATCCCAAGACTTTTGGGTACAAGAGGCAGTGTTCTTCTCTTCTTGCCAAGGCCACTGCATCAAAGAGAAGGCCTTTTAAAAATTTCCTTAGTAGTAGAATTACTTATAAAATTGGAAAGCTTAGTCCAAAATTCCACTATTTCTTTGTATCTATGCATTAGAAAATAGAAATAGAAATACCTTGCTATATAGAATTATAATCAATGAATACACTGAACTTTTAAAGTTAAAATTTGAACAACATGCTATTAGCCTATCAAATTTCACATGGGTAAGCAAACAGTTGACATGAATTGGATTGGATCAGCCTGTTGATGTCCCTGTTAAGGGACACAAATGATGATTATGGAATGACACAGAGCCAGATGATTAAGGAGAAAATGGCCCACACTAGAACAATGGCAAAGACGTTCTCCCTACCTACACCCTCATTATAGACCAATATTACACCATTCATTTTTATATTAATTTATTGGGATTGCATAATATATTAATATCTAGGCACTATGATAGGTGTCAGGGATGTAGCAGTGAACAAAAAACATATAATCTCTTCCCCACAGAACTCACAGTTTAGTTATTTACGTATACTTGTGGAAGTTCAGTAATATTTGTATAATGGTAGAGATTCTTTCCTGCCTACCCCATATCCATTCCCCTTTCTTCATTACTATAGGACTCATATTATTGGGGTTGCCAATTGGCACCGACAAAACTGTATTTCCCACCTTCCCTTTCAAATAAAGATGTGCAATAAAAGGGAAATCAAAAGTCAATGAATGCGACTTCCAGAAAAATTTTTTAACTGAGAGATGTATCCCTCTGCATTTGCTCCTTTCTCCTTCCTGGTGTCCAGAACATGGATATAATGGCTGGAGCTGAAGAAGCCATCTTGAGACCACGAGCCAACTTGAAGATACAAACAATATTCTAAAAATGTAGAGCAGGGGACTTCCCTGGTGGTCCAGTGGTAAAGAATCCACTTTCCAATTCAGGGGACGCAGGTTCAATCCCTGGTCAGGGAACTAGGTTCCCACGTGCAGCTAAATCCATGTGCCACAACTACTGAGCTCACACGCCTCAACTAGAGAGCCCGTGTTCTGCAAACTACAGAGTCCACATGCCCTGGAGTCTGCGTGCCACAACTAGAGAGAGAAAAACCCAAACACCACCACTAGAGAGAAGCCTGCACTCTGCAACGAAAGATCCCACATGCCTCAACGAAGACCCTGCGTGCCGCAACTAAGACCCAACACAGTCAAAAAAAATAATAAATAAATAATAAAATTTTTTTTTAAATGTACAGCAGAAAAATCAAAGGAGTCTTGATCTCTGGTGAAATCTCAGAGTGATCATAGAAGTTCAGGAAAGCCTGCCTCTGAATTTCTTCTACATAAAACATAAAGTCATATATTCATCTTATTGAAGTTATTGTTATATGAGGTATTTTTATATGCATTTTTCTCCACTTTTGAAAGATATCCACAGATATGGAGAAAAGACAAATTCTAATACAAATGTGAATTTATTCACATATTGAAATGTTATTTCGGATGTGGACTTGGTTATTTTCAATCAAATCTTCTGCATACTCCAGGTTTATAAAGCTCTCTGTTGAAATACTGTTTTGAGATGGTTTAAGAAAAGATGCCTAACCAGAGAAACTGGTTGACCATTCTAAGCAGTTTTTGGTATTCAAGAGAGATGAACCAGGCAAGAAGAGTCCCTTACCCCATGAACTTCAAAATAAGCTACTCCTGTGTTATGGTTTCTTCTGCATTTGCTTTGATTTTGATTTCACCATTTTCTAAATTCTTGTAACATTTCCTCTATATCACAAAACTCATTGTTTAATTAAATACCTTTAATAATTTCCATTTATGAGTATCTTCTCTCTTCAGTACAATTACTCTTCTACAAGAGTAGAAGACAAGAAAGCTGCCTCATCATCTTATTTTAGCCACCATTGTCAGATTAGGACAGGATACTCAACTATTAACTAGGTGTTTGTGTGATCCAGGGATCCTTGTTTAGTGAATAAAACATGATATTGTGATTTTATTGGCATACTTAAAGTTTCTCTGTTTTAGAAAAAGGTTTTTATGAGTACATCTTATAAGATAAATATGTTTTCTAGTGGCACATACAAGTTTCATCTTTTGTTGCAATTTACAAGAGCATTTTTAGAAACTGTCTTTAGAGGTGATCTCAGTGACAAATTTAATACTACTACTTAACATGCTGCTCTTTTATTCTTTCATTAGTGGATTTTTCTTGAGCACCTTCTACATAGCAGGCACTAATCTAGGCTAGAGGGGAAAAGTGTGATGGGTGGGATGGGAATTAGTAAGGCAAAGACTGCACCACAAGGAGCTATTCTATTTGGGAAAGCAGACTATAAACAAGTGTGCAAATGCATAATATAATTCTAGATAATGAGAATGGAAAGTTCTAGAAAGAAATTAAAGCAGGATGGAAGGAGAGAGAATGATGGGGATGAGGATGCTTTTTGATGTGGAAGCAACAAAGCCAGCAACAAAAGGATCTGGAAAAATAGATTCCAGAGCCTGAGTTGGAAATGAGCTGGGTTTGTTCCAGAAAGAGCTAGGAGGCCAGTACAGCTGGAGGACTGTTGAGTGAGGTAAAGTGGTAGGAGAGGAGTGCTTAGCAGGAGGCAGAGAACAGATCACTCAGGACCTGGGAGGTGAAAAAGAGTTTGTATTGTATCCCATGGGTAATGGTAAATAACTGGAAAGTTTTAATCAGGGCAATGCTTATCAGATTTACACATTAAATTGCTGTTCTGGCTATAGGTGAAAGAATAGAGTATTGGAGAACCTGAGTGGAAATTGGGAGACCAGGTAACAGATGACAGAGGTAATCTAGGTGAGAAATCATGTAGACTGGACTAGGGGAGTAAGAGTGAGGTGTCAAAAGGGGCCAAATTCAGAAAATAATCATCAGGTAGAACTGACAGGACTTGCTGATATAGGAGGTATGGTGTGTAATGTTTTGTTCAGACTTGGCATACAGAGCAGATGATATTCACAGAGACTACATTAACACATTGAGGTACTAAATAAAGTGTTCTTATTTCATCCTGAGAAAAGATAGCTTTCCTTAAAAGAGTTGACTTGGCAGAGGATAAAGGGAGTCACAGAACCCTTTATAAAGAATTCTTATTGATGGTTAATAATTCTTATAAGTCACTAATCAAGAGGTGGAGGGAGAAAACAAAGAATGACAGTTTTTATCATAATTTGGTGAACAGTGTAAATTATCTGGATTCTAAATCACAAATATTGAATGTTTCTGTTTTTATTTTGCCTCAGACTTTCACTTTGTCCCCTTGGCGACTGGCAGTTTTAATTTTAGTAAGAAAAACAAAAAATTCGACAACTTAAAAATTTATGAAACCAGATTGATTAAGTTGAAAGGACTCAGAGTAGGATGCTAGTTATACTTATTTTTTAGTTATTGGGTACCATCAGGAATGTAGACATTCAGAGAAAGAAGAGCATATCAGAAAATTGACAGCTTTGTGGATGGCTTAAAAGGCAGGAGTGAGATATATTAAAAAAGAAAATACCAGAGAAAATGAGTGAAGCTTCCCAAATGTACAGAATTCAGTGATTAAGTGTGTTGTCAATAGATTCTGACAGTAGGCATGCAATGAGAGTTTAGGTATTTCACACACAGGCACTATTGCACCAGACAAACACACATCACTCATTTTCTCATTGGGTTTGATGGGTTTATCCCAGTCTTCTTCTATAGTCAACAAGACTAGTATTTAATGGTATTTATTATTTATTCCACTAGGAAGATCTATGTGGAATATGGTTGATTTGTGATCACAGTGAGAGGTGAATCAGTTAGAGACAGATAGATAGATAGATGATAGGCACTGAAACAATTGTGGCTAGACTTTTGTAGCCAAAAGAAGGGTAAAAATACTTAACAGACCAATATGTAAAATTCCTGGTTTTTTTTTTTTTTTTACATGATAGCTCTTACTTAGGGATTCTGTGCAATTTTAGAAATTAAAGACTGAAGAGGAACTAATGAGATTATTTGGAGGTACTCAAATTTTAACACTCAATTCTCACTAAAAATCTCAGTGTAGGAAACTTCTAAAAATGAAGCATGATCAAATAGCATCAGCAATAATAGTTTTGGCCAAGACAAAGCCTGATCTTTCTAACTTAAGCTAGGCTATCAGGTTCACTGAGGTGAAAAAGGTAACTTATAGTTGGAACTAGTGGTTAGCAATTAGGGACTGTGCATTATAATAATTTTACTTAGCATTCAGACAACTCTACAATGTGGTTGTTACTATCTCCATTTCATAAGATAAAGGAACAGAGGTTCAGGAAGGTAAATATTATCTAGGACTTGAAAACTGAAGTAAGTGGTGGGACTATGATTCAAACTCATATTCTTTTCATATTTACACCTCCTCTCAGTAAGTCTCTTCTTTAGCAGTAGGGAACCTTCCATTAGTTTGAAAGAAATGGTTAGGAGGTAAATTTCAGCTCCATAAAAAGATCATAGGAGTCTATGATTATAATCATGATGAAATAAATTAGGAATTGAATTTCATCATTCAATTCAACTTATAAAAAGGGAGTTAGGTAGGTATATATCATTGCTAACAGCACTCAGAGAAGATGAGGAAAGATGGCTGTAACCCCTTCACCACTGCGTAGAGACACCTGAATAATCACTGTTCATCTTCAGTTGCTTTGTAAGGGCTGAAACACTTGGATTGTGAATACCATCCACAGGGCTCTACTCGTGAGTTGATCTATGTGTTTTTCAGATCAACCAGTAAGAGTAAAATACACCAGATATTTTATGACTCTTACTTACTATAAGTTTTGAAATTAGATCTTATGTCTACTTTATATCTTGACAGAGCACACTCTGTCCTTTGATAGAAACGAAACCAAAATTGTTGGTCTCACTGGTGCTAGTGACTAGATTATTTTGAGTCCAATACAAATACATTTAAGAGACAAAAAAATGCTACCCTAACCTAACCACAATGTCCTTATCACATAGATACTTCTTACTCAGCTGATGCATTAGAACCACACCAGTTATATTCCTGTTTTCTGAGAAGTTGTACTTTCTCTAATTTGTTTCCTTTTGGACCTTCACCTATAGTTCTGATGGACTTATTTGTAACTTCTATATTCATAACTAAATAGTAGGTATCACTATAATAATGTCTATTTAAAATTTGTGGTGATCATTTTTATTCTGGCTAAAAATTATGACAAGGAAAATTAACAGAAGGCTGACAGATTTCTCAAGATGCCTTTGAAATATAGATATTTGCCTCTGTCCTCTAACCTCTTAAAGCTGAATTGTGCTTTATATTTTTATTATCAATAAATATTATCTGATGTGAATACTAAGATTCTTGCTTTTACATGAGATACAGACTGCATTTACTACAAGTGTTGGCAAGTGTGCAGAGCAGCTGGAACTCTCTTACACTACTGGTTGGAATATAAAATGGTTCACCCACTCTGGAAAATAGTTTGGTAGTTTCTTAAAATTTTAAATACACATCTATAAAATGATTCATTCATTCCATACTAAGCATTTACTCAAGAAAAACAAATATAGCTGTTCATCAAAGATATATATGCAAATGTTCACAGCAGTTTCATTTGTAATAGCCCGAAACTGGAAACAACACAAATGTCCATCCACAGGTGAACAGATAAACAAATGTGATACACCCATACAGTAGAATACTATTCAGTGATTAAAAGGAACAAATTATTGATTTATGCTACAATGTGGATAAATCTCAAAACTATTATGCTTATCAAAAGGAGTATATATTGTATGATTCCATTTATATAAAACACTTTTTTTTTTTTTTTTTTTTTTTTTGCTATACGCGGGCCTCTCACTGCTGTGGCCTCTCCCGTGGCGGAGCACAGGCTCTGGACGCACAGGCTCAGCGGCCATGACTCATGGGCCCAGCCGCTCCGCGGCATGTGGGATCTTCCCGGACCGGGGCACGAACCCGTGTCTCCTGCATCGGCAGGCGGACTCTCAACCACTGCGCAACCAGGGAAACCCCTATAAAATTCTTTAAAAATTGCAAACAAATCTCTAGTGACAGAAAGCGGATCAATGATTGGAGAATAAGGTAGGAGTGGATCGGGCATGGGGAAATGAGAGATTACTGAGGAGCAGGGGAAATTCTGAGGAGTGATAGATATGTTTACTGCCTTGGTTTTGGTGATATTCTCATGGGTAAATACGAATTTCAAAACAAATTCTACACTTCAAGTATGTGCAGTTTATTATATATCAATTATATCTTAATAAAATTATTTTAAAACTATAGTATATAAAGGAGTTGCATGCTTTTGAAGAAAAATGTTTATATTTAAGACTAGGTTGTAATGATATTTAAGAAATTTGCTTAACATTTTGTTAATACATTCAGATGGGAAGACAAACCACTTTTTCAAAAATGACGCAAAATGCCAAAAAGCAGTCGGTGAATATGTGTCACCCTGATAACACCTCTTGTCTATCCCAATAACAAATTTTTAATTATAGAATTATAGAATTCATATGAATATTTCAAGGAGCTGATCTTAGAGACACACAAACTTAAGAAAAAGAAACTCATATGTATACCTTTACCTCTATTCACATTGGATATCAACTTTGGTCTATGTTTAGCTTCATTTCTGTTCCATCTCTATCAAAAACAAAATGGACTTTCACAATGAAAACTAACCTCTTTTATAACAAAATCTGAATCTACTACCATCTGTCATTGTCGTTTACAATAAAATGTTACCTAAGCCCCAATAATGCATCATGTAGCGAGAATAATAGTCACTTTGGATAGTACTCAACTCCAGGAATAATGCAGTTGTACTCTGGAAAATATCTTCATTTAATGCTCCTCAACCATGCTGTGCTTCAGCATGAACAAATTTTTTTATTCGGTACTAATATACCCTTCTTCCAGTAGTAGTCTCAGTACTACCATATATCTTTCTTTTTACTTTAATGATGGAAAAAACCCTCTTTTGTTTGTATTACTAATATTCTTTGTCATTTAAATATTGCACGATGTCATCCAAGTTTAGTTCTAATCAGAAAAAGTAACACTTGCTGTTAGAATATATTGTGGAAGGAGCCATAGTATATAGGCTAGTAGTTAGCTGTAGTTCCCCTTTGTACTGTAAGAACCTCCTTTGTTCCCAACATTTACTATCTTCAGACAGAGAATCAGTAGAGAGTCTTAAGTCTTCTAATACTTTGATATCCCACTGAGGAGCTGTGTGATACAGGTGAGATTAAATATCCAAATCCTGACTGTGAGAAAGTTTCTTTCCTCCAGGCATTAAAAAAGATCAACTGATAACTACATATGAACTCTGGCTACCCCAAGGAACCTTGACATTGAGTAACTTACTCGGGAGAGATGGAATATAGCCTAAAGGTTGAAAGCAGTAACTTAAGGGCAGGGCTAGTTTCATAGGCATAAGACCTGTGCAGTCACACACCACCCTGCTCCTAGAAGGGCCCTTCATTTGGTTTAATGTTCTGTTGTCACCTTATGATGCTCACTAATTTTTGAACAAGGGGTCCCACACTTTCATTTTGCACTGGGCCTCACGAATTAGGTAGCCAGTCCTACTTAGGGATCAGACAATTTATAAATTGTGTCACCTTCTAAGAACCTGTTTCCTCATCCATAGAATGGAGATAATTGTTGTACCTACCTCCCAAGATTGTTCTTAGGAATACATATATGAGAAAGTATTTACTGTAGGAGAAAGAATTAAGCTTAATATCTGGCATATAATAAATACTAAAAAATATTGACTGCTTTCTTAGTGAATAACATTAAATGATCTGGTTCATTATTATCTGCTGTTTTAAAATGTCTATAAAATAGAAAATTTTGCTTTGATGATGTGGATTACATTGTACAATGTATATCGGTGTGTTAACTTTTGACATACACATGTATATAATATAATTTTAAATGGAGTATGTATATCAGTGACTTATATGCCATCCCTGTGGAATTCCTCAGGAGAATTAAGGCTAACACTCCGCATTTCACTGCATCCCATACTCCAGCATAACTGATGATCAAGAAGATCTTAATGTTCCCCTCAGCTTGACTACACTTTAGGCAAGTGTTTGCAATTATAAATTCTTTCTCTGCCTCTTTGTGATATAAATATTCTCCTAGATTCTTGCCAATTTTACAGCCCAGGAATGTCTTCCTCAAGGATCTGGGAGCCATTCTTTTTAGTGAGTATCAAGGGACATAGTGCCTCTGTCTCCCAATCTTGGTAGGAAGGTAGGAGCCTAACTTGCATAAGCAACAATTAACAAATACAGAAGGCCCAATCACATTGACCAACCTTCCGCCTAACGTCCTTCAGTACTTTTTTTTACTAGCTTACTCCAGCACTTAAAAATCCTCCACTCTGTTTGAGTGGGGTTGAGTTCAGTCTCTCCCCCCGTTGTAAAAGTCTTAAATAAAGTCTTCCTTGCTGGTTTAACTCTGTCCAGTACAATATTTCTTTGACATTGAGAACACCCCAAGGGTAGGCTTTATGAGATACCATTTGAAGGTGTAGCCAGGGAAACAAGCTAAATGGATTCAGATTCTGGCCACACCATTTATCCGCTAGGTGTGCTTGGGCAAGTATCTTAACCCCTCTGAGTCTCTGTTTCCTGATTTATATATTAGAAATATTAATAAAGTTATACCTTATAGAGTTGTAAGAAATAAATGAGATATCCATTTATAATTGCTACTCAGGTTAAGCTTGACTAAATAAAGATTAACTATAAACAAATATCTCAATAAATGCTAGCTATTAATATTAGTCACAGCATTAAAAAGACATTATTTGAGCTCAGCTGATAAATCAAGGCCTTCATTATCTTTCTGTGAATATTGGAAAAGTTTCTGATTTCCCTTTCAAATCTATAGTCTTGCCCAAACCTTTAATTTGCAACACAGAACCTTTCTAAAATTCAGCTTTTATAATTTTTTCCCATTCTTATTACCTCTCAATGCTTTATCAGTACTTTGAGGATGAAGTTCAAATTCCACAGTATGACATCCAAATGGCACTCAGATCTAGCCCTGGCCATCTCTGCAGTCTAATTTCTTATGACCCTCCCCCTCACGTTGCTCTCACTGCACCCTGCCCCTCATCATTCAGGTCCTCTGCAGGGTCCTGGCAGAATTGCTCTATCTACTCCATGGCTCACATTACTCTTTTTGCTGGAAAATCCTTCCCTTTCTTATCTCCCACACATGGAGACTCACTTAAGTGTCAACTCCCCTGTGAAACCTTTATGTTTGTTCATTTTTGTACTGACTTCATTTATATTTTAATTCCTAAATAACCTAAGCTTATTGTATAATATTCACAAAATTCAAAGATAGAGTGTGGGGATCACTTACTTAACACTTCCCCCCTTTTTCATATCCCTTCTGAAAGCTTATCATTTTTGAGTTTGGTTTTCTTCTTCTTTTCATTGCATTTATAAACATTCATACACAAAACACACTTTATACACACAAAAGTATAATCATACTGTACATACAATTCTGAAACTTGCCCCTTTTTTAAAAACTATATTTCACTGAGTGATATCATTCATTCCCACAAAGACCCTATGGAAAAGGAGGTAATATTATCTCCTATTTTCTAGCTGAGAAAACAGGTTCAGAGACATTAACTCTGTTGCTTAAGTTCCTATGGATAGAAAGAGGCAAGATGGATAGAAAATAAAAGGCAGAGATGGATGTCTGACTCTAAAGTGCTTTATCTCAACAAGGATGTTATATTAGTATGTGGATAGGCTCGATAAACAAGAACCAGGCTGGTGATGGATTAGGAGAATTAGGAGGTGGTGGAGGGACCAAAAGTGTTGATAAGAATAATCAGGAGGCTCAGCAGGAATAGGGTAGTGAGAGAGCTGGGAGAATGGAAGGTGGTCATCAGACAAAGGCTAGCATTTGACTTCTCACCAGTGGAGGACTTTGGGGTCTGAGTAGACCTAAAGAGAAGTGCTGCTATGGGTAACACAAGCACAAGCAACTTTGAGATCCTAAACCTCCCTTCTCAGAGAAAGTGGTAGGGGCAAGGATGCTGAGTTGTTTCCTAAAGCTGACACCTGGGTTTATTGGACTATGTTTGTTTCTTTGCTTAGGAAATTGGGAGGAGTGGTAAGGGAAGGTATGGCTTTGTTCTCAGGGTGACCAGCTGTCCTGATTTGTCTTTTTCCCATGGCTTGGGACTTTCAGTACTCACAGGAGAGTACCAAGCAAACCAAGCAAACCAGGATGAACTGGTCACCTTGCTTGAAAATAACCTTTTGGAGCAATTCTTCCCATATTTCTACCTCTGTCTCTTAGTTCTATTTTAATCCCACTCAGCCTTGGAAGCCCAGCTCAAATGTTACATTTTCCTTGAACTCTAGCACCATCCCCAATTCAGAATTGTAATTGCTTTCCTCAACTTGGTTTTTACTTGATATTTAGAATTTGTGTTATTTTGTCTTGAATCACATTTTTTTTTGGTGACGTGTCTCTCCTGTATTAGAATTTTTTTGATTGGTGTGAGATACAGATGCAATTTTATTTTTTACATATAAAATTATCCCAATTTTTATTATTGAGTAATAAGCCCCATTATTATTTAATAATAATTATCAAGCAGTTATCCCAACATCATATATTGAATAACCCATCTTTTCACACTGACGTAATCTTTTACCCCTCTCACATGGTGAGTTTCCCTGTGTATGGTTCTGTTTCTAGGCTGTCTCTGAGAATTTAAACTCCTTGGGGAGAGACCATTATCCTAGTCATTTTGAGTCATCACCCTTACCATTACCAATGCCAAACTCTATACCTCCCACTTGGTAGGTGCTCAATACATATTTACTGAACTTAATTAAAACAAGCCTATTGTTGTTATAAGCCGTTTTTGACTTTTACTGCTTTAGATCCAATGAGAGGATTCATGGCAAGTCTGTATTTGCTAGATCTGAAAGGACACATCATTTAGATATGTTTGCATTACAAAGCCACAAAAACCTGTTCAATATTTTCATAACTGTTTACTTGAACTGAATTTCAAATATGACATTAGATTAGGTTCTAGAACTGAAAAATACTTTACCATTTCAATTTGAAACAATCCGAATATTCATTTGAAACTAATATGAAGATTAGAAAATGGTTTTCAAAATTTTGGAAAACATGGAGATGTTGCTTATGAAACAAAGTATTAAAAAATATTGATATCCTCATGAAAATGAAGCCATCTGGTAACAAAGGAATGGGTTGTTGGACAAAACCAGATACAAGATTATTGTCAAGTTTCAAGCTTTTGTTTTGGATGGTAGGCTCATAAGTGTGTATCATACTATTTAAAATAACTAGTTAAATAATAACTTAAATATAAAACACGCAGAGACTAACAATGAGAGCACATTATGAACTACAGGCTATGATTAATCCAATTCTGTGTAAGCGAGGTACAATAAGAAAAAAAATGTTGTCAATAATGTAGGTAAATGGAGGTATATATTGTCTATGCTGGCCACATTAAATGTCAGCTCACTTTAACACATATGGATTGAACATGTATTGTGGAAAGTAATTATTTTGAGGGCATTGGAAGATTTTAATTTTTATTAAAGGAATTACTATCTGAGAAATAGAACCAGTAATATAAATTACTTAATTAAAAAGACTGCTCCCTGTGCTTTTTATCATGCACCTCATTAATTACAAAATTTCAAAAATATAAGCTCGATGTAGAAATATTTATTTATTTATATTCATATATATCTTTCACTAACATTGGTTATTTCGAGCAAAAATATACATTTAGGGAAAGGTTAGCTGTTAATGATAATGGAGGTAAATCTTTACTTCAGTACTCATCTTTTGAGTGTCTATTTTTAACCCCTTCTTGTTTCATCTGATTCTATCATCTTTGAATTACCTTATAATATGGCTGACAAAGAACTCCTACTTGAAGTAGAAATTTCAGCTCTGCCATTTTCCTGTGTAAAAATTATAAGTACTTTTTGTTCAATCAGTAATTTCCTCACCATTTTGCAAGGGATATTTTAACTAATATAAAATAATATACTCTGGAAATCCACTTAACCAGTTGCTTGAAAGCAATCAGCTGGAGGTGAATAAAGGCATGACGGCACCTCCAGGCCTCTACATGATGGAACACCATTATACACACCTGGTACAAGTATTTTTGCAATATTTCTGAAGAACTTACTTCAAAGTTCATGACAATAGCAATGACATAGATTCTCAGAAGTCAGACTTCTGAGAATTTATGTCAAGGAAACTATCAGTAAACAGACCAAGATTTACAAATGTAAGTCTTCTCATAGCATTATTTCTAATATTGAAAATTGTAAGCTAATTAAAATTTTCAACAACTGAAAAATGTTTTGACAATTTATATTCATCCACATCTAGAATAATAGGCAGCCATTAACATGGTATTTCTAAAATATTTAATAGCAATGAGAAATGCTTATAATAGTAAGTAAAAACAGCAGGATACAAAATAGTACATACAATTTGAAAATATAAATGTAGGGAAAATTGTAAGGTAGTACATTTTATTTTTTTCCTTTTTTCTGTCCTTTAAATTGCAAATTATCCACCATAAGCATGTATTACCTTTATAATAATAAAATCCTCTTATAAAGTTATTTTAAAAATTAACCCGTATAATCCTGCCACCCAGAGAGAACCATTATCAAAATTTTTATCTCTTCTCTACCAGTATTCTTTCTATGCATATTAATATAGTTAAGATCACACTACATATATAATTTAAGTACCCTGCTTTTCAAAGTTAACGTGAAAGAACAAGCACAAAATTAGTATATAATTGTACTTAAGAGGTCTTTGAGTCAAATAGATCTGGGCTTAAGTCTGATTTTGCCACAGACCAGCTGCATCAGCTAGAATTGTGTTTGGCTGCACTTAATAAAAATCTAACTTCTGTGGCGTAATCAAACAGGGTTGGTTAAGGGTCTTAGGCAAACGTGGGTTGGTGCAGTCCTCAAGAACTTCATCAAGGTCCAGGCTTCTCCTTGTCTCTTATACTGCCATTCTCAGCCTGTGGTTTTCAGCAATGGTTACAAGATGACTGCTACACACACAGGCTTCATATGCTCATTTGAGAGAAGAAGAAGAGGGAAGATGCAGGCCAAAAGGCTAAAACACTCATTCCAGTTGAGGCTTCCTTTAGAATAGCCACCTCTGTTTAAATTGCATTGGCCATAATTAGGCACATGGCCACCTCAGTTGTGTTAGTCTGTTGGTTGAGTATTTTTAGCTGAGCATATTTCAACCCCAAACAAAATTGGAGCTCTGTTACTAAGGAAGAAAAGAGAATGGATTTTAGATGCGCAACCAGTAGAGACTAAACCAATGCTGTATAATCCTCAGCAAAGCACTTAGCCTAGCTGAGATTCAGTTTTTTCACACTTGAAAGGGGATCAGGAAAGTATCTCATGAAGTAGTTGCCAGGACCTAAGGCATGTAAAATGATTGGTACAATGTCTAGCATTTACCAGCATTCAAGAAATTTCAGCTATTACTTATTAAAACTCATAAACATAATAGTCTGTCATATGGATATACCTCAATTTCATTGACAATGCTAATTTATTTTGGTTATTGTATAAATCTTTTATAATTAATAGCAACTACACTTATATTTAAATTAATGTTGCTGTGACTAATTTGTGCATAATTTTTCCTTCAGTTTGTATGACATTCTTAGAAAATTCAGAGAAATTAAATTAATGGATCGAAGAGTTTGAACAATTTTAAAACCCTTCATTCATCTTGATGGTTTGCTCTCCAAAATATTTTTTACACAGTTAATTTCCACAACAGTTCTCATATCTTCACTCTAGCTTTACCTCGTTGAGGATAGTCATTAGTTGCTAATTTGATAGATGATTTGGCAAAGACTACTACCTTCTCATCGAAGCTCATATTCTCCTCATCTTTCTGGCCATACAGCTTATCTATATTTGCCAATCTCCCATGCCAGATAGGTGTGTTCACCTGACCAAGTTCTAGTCAGTAGAATATGATGTACACCATTTCCAGGCTTGGCCCATAAAAGTCTCTGACATGTGTCTCTCCATGTCTATCTCCTCTTCTGGCTGCCTGAGATGGGAACAATGATGGAAACTTTGGAAGCCATACACTGAACGTGGCAAGCCTCCTTCAGCTGGTCCCTGGATCACCCCCTGAGACTGCCTTCAGCTGATGCTTGCACCCACTCCTCTGGCTTTCCGTGTAGGGACATGACATGAGCAAGAAAGAAACGTCCATGGCAACACTCATTCACATGAGGCCTGTGGATCTCTACAGGGTCCATAAATAAAATTTGGGGGTTTGTGAACTTGGAATGAGAACAAAATATTGTCTTAACTGCAATTTTGCATTTTCTTCTATTATAAGTGTAGGCAACAAAGTAGTAGTATCAGTAGTACCTGTGACAGGTATTTTTGTATCATGCTACAATTGTAGCAGGTATCTGAAATTTAGTTCATACTCATCAAGACCCTGAAATTACAGTAGTAATTAAACCTGCTGCTATATTTTGTTATTTAATGTTTTAATAAAGAAGCACTTTTATTATCATATCACAAGTTATTTTAATATTTTATAGCTGCATTTCAATATAATTGGTTTCTTTTGAAATCTTTTAAATTTTATTTTATGTATTTAAAAACAATATTCTGAGAAAAGGTCCTAGGCTTCACCAGACTGCTAACATGGCCCTAGTACAGAAAGGTTAAGAATGCTTGTTTATATTATGTTTGAGCCATTTTACATTTTGGGGTCTTTTTGTTATACCTTTTAGCATTACCCTAACTTATACAAGTAATGAATGGGCAATAAAAATGTTTAAAAAAAAAAAAGTAATGAACGGAGGTGTTGGGGTTTGGGTGTTGTAAAGTTAAATTTGAGGTCACTATGTTTTTATATGTATTTAATACATAAATCCTATGAGATTGCCATATTTGTTGCAAATGTTTTTACCAGTTCTTATTTACTTTTTAATTTTATGATGTTTGATGTACTGAAATGTGTTTATGTGGTCATTTCTATCAGCCTATTTTTATGTGGTTTTTATATTGCTTTCTCATTTAAAAAAATCCTTCCCCAGCCAAAAATTAGTTTCAAGGTGCTAACATTTCTCACCCAAGAGGGTGTGCCATTCACATTGTTGTTCACATGAATTTAACCCCTGGGCTGTGCAGCATACAGCTTGGACAACCATACTCAGCAACCTCAATTTGTTAAGTACTGCATACTTTATTTGCATTTAATTCTTTAAGTCATTTGGAATATATTTCATTCTCTGTCGTGAGATAGATTAAAAAGAAGAATGATTTTTCTAACACCAATTTTTGAATAATTTAACTCTTCCACCTGTATTTCCTTTGGAACATCAGAAGTCCTTTAATAGAATTGGGTTTATTTTTGAACTGTTCCATGCTAATCTTGTACCAGTACCATATTTTTAAAATTATTGTTAATTTTAAACTATTGTTTAATAGCTGGTTGGGCAAGTTTCCCTTTATTATTCATAATTTTAAAGTTTTTTGATATCCTGAAAAAATCTTCTTCCAGAAAAATTGCAGAATGTACTCTCAGCAGAACGAAACTTTGACAGTTGAAGGAAAAATTGTATTGCCATATAAAGAACGATTCCAAGGTTTCTTTGTATATGTGGCCCCAAAGAAAATATTGTACTTATATTTTATCCACAAATTCATGAGTGATCTCACTTCAATTTTTCCACTTACACTTAACAGTGTGGTGAGAAGAGCTCTGGAATAAGAGTCAGAAATCCTCAACTTGAAACCGTATTGAACTCTTTCCAGGTGTCTAAGCTGAGACAGGCTGCTTACAGTCTTAGGGTCTTAGTTTCCTTATGTGTAAAATGTGAGTATAATTTCTATTCTATCTATTATCCTGGGCTACCGTGAAGAGTGAGTTAATATATTCGAATTCTCTTTAAACACTGCAAAGTATTATAGGCAACAAATTAATATTTAATTAAAGTTACAGTTTTACTGGAGTTGGAGATGTATTTACTGTTGTCGACATTTGTATCACCACGTTCTCTAGAGCAGAATTTGATAAGAGACGACTATGTCTTGGATATTAACCAAGAAGATTTAGTTTTAGTGGAGAAGCCAAAAGGATCTCATCATAAGTTAATCCCATGACATGGACTCTGAGGATGGTATTAGACATAGGTTACAATTTACGTACCTTTCAGTGTTTGAATAGGGTAATTGGGGGAGGGGAGGTTTTAATACCCTGACCTGACATGATCCCAAGTTAAAATTGGGGGATGGAAGCTGAGAGTAGTTGTACTAATAAAATGAGAGCCTAGGTTTAGTTGTATAAAAGAGAGACCTTTTGGAATAGGGGTCAAGATTCCAAATGGTTCAGAGCTGTCAAATTTATACAGGTCAAAGTCCACTTTTGCATGGAGTGTGAGTGCAAGGTGGAGCACATTGGTGATTCAGGAACGTTTATTGTAGAGCTGCACTTTATTTCCTTTCAGAACAAACACATTTCTTGGAGACACTGTATAGCACACTTTGTCTTCCAAAATTATATGTACAATTTGTGATTGATATGTTCCTGCACTAAAATTACTGTTATGTGTGTACAGTCTTCACTGCTGTTGGGGCGAGAATTTCCATAAGCATCAAAGGGACGAGAGCATTTCCCTATGAAATGATACCCAGTACTGTAAATATGTATACCAAAAATGAAGTGCATTCTTTAAACAGACTCCATGTGCAGTCCTCTATTCCTCTTTTTAAAGTAGGAAATGTTTTTCAAATTATGAGGGAAAATGTTGAGGGAAGTAGCATTTTATAGGCTCCTACTACGTGCCATTCACACATGAGGAGTACATTATAATCACAGCAGTAAATGTTTCCACACGAAATATCTTTGCAAGTTGATTTCTAAGTTTACCACCGTTAACTTTATAAAGCAGAGGCAGTTTTCCGTAGTATGTGAACCCTACAGTCAGGTAAACTGGGTCTGGAAACCAGTGCTGGCTCCTGCATAAAAATTACTTGACCTCTCTGATTTTAAGCTTGATTTTTCACTCCTTTAAAACAGGGATGCCACTACTGCTACTACAACTACTGCTGCTGCTGCTACTACTACTACTACGAGTGATGATATTAGTATATAATGGCAATAATATGTTATTATTAGGTAATAATAATGACAGTTGTCTGATTAAGATAATACAGTTAAAGAGTTTATTCAGTGTCTAAACTTAGTAAGCAATAGATAACTGTTGACAAGTATTATAAAGACTAGAAATTTTTACTGGTGAAAACAAAATTTTCATATTAAATTGTGTTTTCACAAATACTTTAATTTACATTTTACTAGAATTTATGTAGTTCCTGCTATAATTTAGAAAGTTTTCATTGAGCCCAATGACTAGTTCAATCTCTTTAATGTGCATAGTACCTCAAGTAGATAGCACTCCAGCCCTGCTTCATGTTAAGTTTCTTGATTGCTAGCAAAATTCCGTTGGCTCAGTGAAATTGGCTAATTCAACTTCCGGCTTCCAGAGACAAAAATAATTTTTTTGCAGCCTGGCAGATTTGACATAAAGGGATCTATTTCAAAATTCATACATGCATATATACTACATAAAGTGACCAGCTAGAAAGTTTTGGTATACTTATAAAAATAAACAAATTATAGTTCCTTAATTTCTCAGAACATAATCATTGTTAGAGGAAAGACTAAAATGTCCTTAGATTACGTTCCAGTGGCTTTCAGCCTACCTGGAGAAAGACTAATATCCTTAGAATGGCCTACAAAGTACTAAACAATCTGCCGCCCCCAACTCCCTGACCCCGACACTCGCACTTTCCCTGATAAGACCTTGATTCTTCCTGCCATCCCCCAGTTCTAGTCACACTGACACTTTCACCTAGACAGGCAGGCTCCCATCTACTTTTTCCTGTGCTTGGAGTGCTCCTCCCAAGATATTCTGATGGTTCCCTTGCTCATCTCTTTTGGAAATTGACTCAAACGTGACCTTTGCAGCAAGCCCTACCCTGACTCTCCTCATACCAACTCCCCTTCTCCAGTGCTCTCTGTCTCCTTGTCCTGATTCATTTTCCCTATAACACTTATCAACCACCTTACATACTTTTAATTTTACTTTATTTTCTTTATTATTTTTTGTTATTCATCATTACAACAAAATAAAAGTTGTATGACAACAGAGATTTCAATTTGGTTCACAGATCTATCTCCAGTGCCTAGAATAGTTCCTGGTACATGGTAGAAACATTAAATCCTGATTGAATGAATACATTCTTTCTTCCAAAGTAAAAGTTTTAATTGGTGATTTCCAACATGGGAAAAAATAGACATACACCTTGATGAGACGCTAAATATTAAACATTTAGATGTCTACTTTCAGTCTAAGAACAAGGAAAAACTCCAGGAGTTCAATTTATTTAAAAGAACATCCACACATAATGCTATACAACTGGAAGGAATGAAAAAATATGGGGAATTCAATGCCAGATAGGGTAGCCGAGCCTGGGGCACTGAAGGGAATCTCCAAATGCAATGGGGACAATTCACTAATTCACTATATGAGAAACTATTGGAAAAAGTACATAACTGAGAACCTCTGCACCAAAATAAAATAGTGTTAAAATGAAGAATAAGACATTTTAAACTGTAAATAAAACATGTACCGATGCTATTCCTCTCGGTGTTTACACTGAATTATTCGGGATGAATTTCAAAATGAAATTTTGTAGCCCTAGACTGTTGTTTCAATGGACTATTTCTAGCTGTAAATCCAACAAAATTGCCACCATTACAGTTTTACAAATACACTAGCAATATTTTTTTTAATTTTGTCTTAAGTCTGCCCAACTTTTCTAAACTCTGCTCCAAGGTCACCCTGCACCCTTTAATTGTGACCAGATTGACAAGGCCAAGCCCTTTTCTCACTTTGAGAATGCCACGAAGACATCATATTTCAACCCCAATAATTGATGCAAACAGCACTGGGGGTGGAGGAAAGGTGAAATGGAATTCACTCGGTTGTTGTGAAGGATGCAACATATCTTATTCATGTAATAAAAGACTAAATATGAGGCAGTGTCTGCACCTCTCAGCTGGGCTGTAATGAGCACATGAAAACTTCTTCCACGAAACAAGGGAGATGACTTATCCTTATTAAACAATAAAACATTGTGAAAAGGATGATGTTAAAATGATCTACAAATTTTACATGTTTCCTTTATGAACTTTTTGGATTATGGAGCCTTTTTCATCTCATGTGAAGAGCAAGTGAGTAGCTGTCTGGAGGTAGGTAGTTTGTGATAACGTCTCTAAGAGAAGCAAAGCTGTTTGCTTCTAATGCAGAACTGTGATGACAGAGACTTACATTTAATTGTTTTTGTTATTTCTTTAATGTTGATTATCTTTTTCATGGAAACAATTACTAAAAACATCTAGCTACTCAGTCTAAGTTTCATCACTTAGATTCTTATGATTGCTAAGAATGTTTTTCAGAAATGTTTAAATCATTAGTTACAATAAACATTGGCTTTGTAACCATATCTAAGAACGACAACTCCAGTATTTCCAAATGTTTTTTTAATAACACATATTGTCTAAAGGTGTACTTAATCAGATCTGAACCATTTGTCTCACATTCATGCCTCTCTTCTACCTCACTCCATGAGAGCAGAAAAGGAATTCATTTCTTTTATTTAAAATTCCTTCCTCTTCCAAGCCATTGCTTCTATTAAATTATCCTCATAATGTGAGACTAACAGTTTTTGGTTGAATGAAAGTCAAAAAACATGACTTTAAAATTTTAAATGTTAATATATACCACAAATTTTGCCTCATTTAAAGAAAACACACACAAAAAGATACCTCTGGATACTCTGACCAATCTACTTCAACTCTCCTATCTGCCCTTCCTTTTTATGAACATGATTGAAAACAAGTACTTGAAATCAAGAGAAAAACCAAAGAATGAGAGCCAATAGGCTCTCCCCTGCTATCTCTGCTCTATGAGCAGGCAGATCAGGATTTATTCATGTCTTGTTTTTCTCCTTTATTTTAAGATATCCTTGCTTGTAAGGATATTCTAGGAATACACAGATAATCTTATTTGAAGCTTTCTACTTTTCAATTAGACACCAGAAATCAGTGTCACATATTTACTGTCATATGTCTCCAGGTTTATAGTGTCCAGAAAGCCCATTGCTGCCTTGTTTGTCACTTTCTTACGCCCATATATTACTTTCAACTTTTCTAAGTGCTTTCACAAAAAAAAGTGAAAAGTAACTGTTTCCCTGTAAGTGTTACACTGCCATATGTATCCAGCTTAGGCATTAAGGAAGTTAAAGTAAAAAATAATGCAAAATAATTTTTAACTGTTCAAAATCTATTTAACAGTATCAGGTAAATGTGACATAATTACTGGATCATTTTTCAATCTTCAATATATGCAATGTGTTGACACAATACTTCATAATCTGCTATTTAATTTTACTTGAAATCTTTCCAACATCTTTGTTATCTGGGTTAAGCAAGGATCTGAAATAGAATGATTGAGCTCCCTTTATAGATCACTACTGATGACAACACTTTGGCAACAGTCCTAACTTTTAAGAGGTTTAACTTTTACAAGAGCAAGTAGCATGAGTGTTTTATTTAAGCATCTCTCCTTTTTCCTATAATCTAAAAAAGATTATTTAAACCAATGAAATACCTGAAAGATAACCAAAATAGTAATGATAATATTTTATTAAGCATTCCCTATTTTTCAACCCCTTTTCAAGGCACCTAACACACTTTATGTCATTTCACTCTCATAACAACACTGTGGGAGGGTTCTACTGTTACGTAGAACCTGTTTTATAGATGAGGTAACTGAGGTATAGTATCTTTCTTATGCATAAGGAGGACCAGCTCACCCAAGGTCAAATGGCAAAACATGGCACTTATTTTGACTAAAAAGCCTGTTTAATGGATGGAAATTTCATCTTTGCAAACTCTGAACTTCTTCAGATATTTCAAGTAGTGAGATGTCTAAAATAACACATGAGCAATTTCGGATTGTCCTATGTGTACCATAGATTTGGAGCACTGTTTCATGAAATCAGAACTAAGTGTATCATCTTAGACACATTTTCTTGATTTCTTAGAACCTCAGTTTTCTTGTCTGCCATATTCTCAATATTAATATTGATTTGTGAGAATTAAAATAAACTAATAAACATGTAAGAACCTAATAGCACCAGGTTTATTTTAGGTTTTTAATAAATATTAGTTTAATTTTCTCCTTCTTGTAGATCCAATACCCAAATTATATGATTTGTACTTTGGTTCTCACACTGCACTGAAAATTCAGATCTAACTTATTACAACTTTTTAAGACTCCTTGCTCTTAAATTTGTTGTGTTTAAATACCTCATTTTATTTTATTTATTTACTTATTTATTTATTTATTTATTTTTGGCTGCATTGTATCTTCGCTGCTGCCTGCGGGCTTTCTCTAGTTGTGGTGAGTGGGGGTTACTGTTTGTTGCGGTGTGCGGGCTTCTTATTGCGGTGGCTTCTCTTGTTGCGGAACACCGGCTCTAGGTGCGTGGTCTTCAGTAGTTGTGGCTCGTGGGCTCTAGAGCACAGGCTCAGTAGTTGTGGCACACAGGCTTAGTTGCTCCATGGCATTTGGGATCTTCCCAGACCAGGGCTTGAACCCGAGTCCCCTGCATTGGCAGGCGGATTCTTAACCACTGTGCCACCAGGGAAGCTCCTAAATACCCATTTTATAGTTGAACTCCTTTTTATAATTTAGTTTCATATTTCTATCTTCTATTCCAAATCTCTCTTTAATATTACAGTTCTCATCAAATTCACTAGGAGTTGAAATTTCTAACAACTAACTTAGAAGAAAAAGGACTTTCATTCCTATTGAATGTCTTTCCTACTCATATATAGCAGAGGTCATTGTTACACTGAAAGTCTATGGTTGTATTTCAGATGTTAGTGAAACTGTGATCTACTTTAACCTGTTATTAAAACTTGGTCTTTTTCCTTTAAATATGAAGCTCAGCCACCTAGAACATGAGTATCACTGTCCATGAGCGTGTCATGGAGGCATTTCAGCCACATAAAGGGAAACAAAACTTCGCATCAAATATTTAAATTCTAAAAGAAAATGTATATCTAGATTTAAATGACTTTCCATATTCAGGGATTTCTTCTGTTTCTGTGTAATATGATTATTCTTACCAATTGTTTAGCAACAAGTTATGTCTTTATTTAAAGCTCTAAAATCATGATTTTACTTGGTACATAATCCTCTACCTACTGAAGAATATTACAGGTAGAACATAGTAGTAAATTCCCACAAATAACTGCCTTGCTTATCTTAGAGGTGTTTGAAATATTTTCTAAAGCCCTGTCTGCAAAGTCAACATGAACTGAGGGGAACCATCAGAATAATTCATGGCATAATATGTCAGTATATTTATATATTTCAAGGCCATGGATAAGAAAGGCAAATTATTACTAATAATTACTATAATAGCTATTTCTAATCCTTTGGACATATATAGTATGCATCTTCATTTAAATAAATTTAATGTTAACTCCATGTAATCTAATACTATGTTTGGCTTAAAACGGTTAGATATTCAACATATTTTTTAAGGTTCTGCCTGGTCTCAGTCACTGTATACTTTCTCCTCTTCTCCCAGTGTGACCATTAAGTCTCAACCTTATCCTCTCCCCATCACATCCAAGGACCATGACTTGTTTTCATCAGAAATAATGACTTCCTATGGTAGTAATTTTCAGTGGGGTGGGAGGAAAGAGGAAAATCAAAACCAAAAGGTTGTTGATCCAAGGAAAAATTAGAAGGTTATGACTAGTTTGGAAATTTCTACTGATACGTAACATGATCTGATGCCTTCCTTCCCCCATATTGTCCAGGCTAAATTCTGACCAGAGATAAGGAAGTGTTGAAAGTAATCTGGCCCAATACTCTGACACTCACAAAGCTACCCTGGAAGCAGTTTAAAAAGCATGACCTTTGAACACATGTGGCTTCTACCTTGGTTCCGAGTCCCACTCTCCACCTTGGGCTCTGGCCCAGTTCCCTGGGCACTTTCCTCTCAGGCCTTCAATTCCCAACCCAAGCCTCTGCCAGGTTCTTGCTTGCCTCCTCCCTAGGACTGTATTGTTTATATGTGCTTGCAGCACAAGATAGCATCTTAAAGCTGAAAAAGCATTGAGAAGTCATTGAATTTAATATCCTCCTTTGTGGAAACCGAGAATCAAAACAAATTTTCCAACTGAAGTACTAAAGGACTGCCATGAGTATGGCTCATCATTCAATATTTTTTTTCCTTCTCACTGTGACCAAGAGTGGTGTGTTTTCTACAGATTAAGATATTCCTTACCCAGACTTAACCTGCCATGTGTTTCCTCCCTTCTCAAGTACCCTTTGTCCTGGGTGTCACATAGGGTCTTGTCCCACCAGCAGAGACATCTCTCTTGCACACAACACAGGTCTGTACAAGGAATGAGTGACGGTCTTCATTCAGACCTCCTTGCTGTAGAATAACTTCTCATTCTTTCTCAGTTCAGAGAAACTGGGGGGTGTCTGGCATCCATTAAGCAGACAGAAAAATACCAGTTATCCTGGAGAAATAGAGTCAAGATACTGGTTTTGAAACCTTCTCCATCTCTAGCTTTTCTATCACTTGGCCTGTTCCTTATGAATCTGCTGCTACTACCACAAACAATGTTCTTTTGAAGTGGTCCTGGTGTGAAAGTCTGGAGCTTGTAATGTTTTCTCCAATGGAAACGATGTGAGATGTAGTTGAAATAGTGCTATTATTACAATTGTTTAAATCTATTATGGTTTAAATAGGCTCCTTTTATTTTTTATTCTTTTCCAAAGAACATAATTAGCAGATACACAAAATTTCAGTGGAAAAGTATGTTTTAAGAGCCAAACAACTAATTTCAAAATTAACTCATATTTTAACTCACATAATCGATTAAAAAGTTCACAGGTACCAGGATTTAACAGTTTAAAGCAGTCTGTAGTTCTTGTGATGTTTGTGGATGGTGTTTCAATACAACTGAATTTCTATCCTTGATATTCTCTTGCTCAGCATTGACAATCAAGGCTTTATATATCAAGATGTGTAAGAGGTAACAATTCGTTCTTAAATACCTGTTAAAGATCTTTTTTTTCATAGCTGCATGAAAAAAAAATTAAATAAATAAAAAGATGCTACATAATGTAAAGCAGAAGACAGAGTTAAAAGGTCAAGGTTCTGAACAAAATTGACCGGGGACTGGCTGTTTGACCTCAGGTTGGTTATTTCAGCTTGCTGTGAGTCATATTCCACATCTATCAAATACTCTCAGTCCTCGTTTGTAAAATACAGAAAAGCCCTTGAGAAAATGCACTCTGTGTTATGATGCAGAGTACACTTACCATCAAGAAGAGTGTGTTAAAGGGCTCATCGTCCATTTTTTGTGAACATAAAATCAACCCATGTTCCTGGAAATGCATAGACTGTCAGGATTGCAGAAAAAGAAGGTGTTTAATATAGCAAAGGGTTTTACTAACCAAATGTTTGGTTCTGTAGTCAGATATTCATGAAGAGGGGCTGAGAATCTTTTGTCTAATGAATCTGTGAAATTCATTTTTCTATAGCCCAAGAAATTGCTGTCTCAGAAGGAGTGAAAAAGGAGACTAGATCCTATATGGGCATACTCTTATTTAATAAAACCTAAGGAAAGCTAATTGTTCCTGGTTGAGGTCAGGAGGAATATGACATGCGAAAACGTGAATTTCCTTTACAAACTTGCCCAGTATTTGATCATACAATGAATAACCCGTCCAGGGGTCTAATTTTGCACAGGGCCACAAAGATTGGCAACTGTTTATAAGAGTGGGCAAAATGAACCCAGCAGAATAATCATCAGGCAATTCAGATGCAGATTGCAGGCATGGAGAAAAAGTGTGGGAACTTGCAGTTAAGATGGGTAAAATTGCTCGCTTTAGTCATCAAGACCAAGTGTTAAATATGTGTTTGCTTTGTTAGGAATGAATTAGGCTGAACAACAATTGTCTGTGGTTGTGGTAACTGAGAAGAAAATGGCTGTGTGTTGTGAGTGCCTGGCAAGTACTCTTGCCTTAAGAGAGCCTGAAAAAAAAAAATGTCCTTATTCCTATTTCCATTGGCCAAGAATAGGATCATTTCTAGGACATTAAAAAGTGTATATAAATTATACAAGCACAGCAATGCACCTTATGCCACAATGTGATGCAAATTGCAGTTACTAAGCCTTAGTATTGTTGAACGTAGGGAATATGAAAAAGGGTGTGTTGAAAGTGAGATATCAAAACTATGTAATTAATAATACTTTGACTTAGAGGCATGGAAAGGAAGTGTCTCCAATGTGGAAAGAGCATAAGTTCTGACAGGTCAGATCAGCATGTCTGTATGAACAAACTACTCTAGGCTTAGCACTGTGCTCCATATTGTGAGGGTTCATTCAAGGGAGTAGAATCAGCAAGGAAAGTCCATTTCTCATGAAAAACAACAAGAACAACAGATGCATGTTCAAGTACTATACTGTAAGGCCAAGATTATAAATCCTATAGGAATTGAGAGAAGAAATAATTCAAAATAAAAATGACATGAAAATTTATGATGGTTCATAAACAATCATATGTGACCAGTTGGGGAACAATACAGTGTGACAGAAAATTAACTACATAATTTTAGAAAAGTTGCTCATTTTCTTTGAACTTCAGCTTCATTATTGGCCTGTTGAGAACCACTCTAGTAAGAATAAACAAGGCTCACTGATAATATATTCTATTCAGAATTTCAAACTACACTTTCCGGACCAGGTTATAAACCATTATTTCACTCTTATGCCTTAACTTTCTGTCCTCTAAATTAAAAATTATTAGATCAGAAGGTTCCAGATTTGAAGTTCTATAATATGTCAAAATTGATTGAAGTCAGTGGGGCTAAAAGCAAAACATAACTATTTCTTGTATTAACAACAAAAAAATGGATAAGGCAGTGCATATGGAGATGTAGTAATTGTACAATTGCTGATGGGGTTATACTTTAGAATGCAAATTGGAAATACCTATTATGTTCATATCCTTTGACCTAATAATTCCCTTTCTAGTTATCTAAGGTATATTTGTAGTATAGAAAATCTATTAGTACAACTGTGCTCACTACAACCTTGATCAATAGAGCATAGATTTAGATGCAACTAAATAAGAAATAGAGAACTGATTAAGGAAATTGATGGAATATCATGAGACTACTGAAACTACTACTACTGATAGTTATAAAGACTACTGTGAAGGCAACCCAGATGCCCATCCAAGTGAGATTAGATGGAAAAGTGTGGTATATTCAGTGTTTTATTATACAGAGACATAATGAATGACATAGAGTGATTGATAGACAATATTATGATGAAGTCTTAGTTATAAGATTATTAAATTTAAAAAGTAGATTCCAAAAGGTTACATGCAGGTTTCTAAACTTTTTATAAAGTCAGAAATAAAATATATACTGTAAATGCAATTTACAAGTTATATATGTATATAAGAAATACATACATTTACAATATATGTAATATAATATATATATTTCAAATATATGCAGTAAGGGAATGATAAAAATGGAATTTTGAATGATTGCTACCTTCAGTGGGAAAAAGGCAGAGGGAGGAATGGGGGACATAGTGATTGATGGAGGTTATTGTCAAGCTCATAGCTTTTGGGGGGATGGTGGTGAATTTGTGAGGGACTTTAGAGTATTACAAATAAGCACATACTTGAATCACTAATGAGAATGTTGTCATGAACTAAGGATTATGATTATTGCAATTATGTATACCAAAGGGCCAAAAGGGGGGAAAAGATTAAGATACACTTTTTTAAATACAAAATGATTTGTAAAGATTTGTTAATAAAAAGAGTAGAAGACAATAAGCACAAATAATGGCTGTGTTACTGTGATGACCGTGTGATTTTTTTCTTTTCTTTTTCAAATTTTTAAAAGCATATTATTTTAATGAGAACAAATATTTTTAACTAATTTAAAAAATGTATGCAGAAAACCATGGGTCTGTAGGTCAATGAACTTTTGTAAACATGAGGAAGACAAATGAAATATCATAAAATTGATTAGCATTTCAGCAGGTTCTTGACTAATTCCCATTGCTGGAGGATTGGAGAGTAGTAACTATTAACCTTGCATTGACAACTAAGAAAAAGGAATGTGACTATTTGCAAGAACTTATGCCAGATCCAATTAGTAATGAAAAGTTACATTAACTACTAGAAATATCTCTATCTGGCATTGACCCAGAGAGTGCAACTGTTGGGTGTCAAACATGACTGATATGCCCTCCTGTTCAGTTATTTCTGCAGAGGTTGTATATAGAGGAATTTTAGATTAACATACATAACATGGACTTTGAGTCCTTTAGCTGAATGTTGATGTGCAGGAAACCAATAGGAACAGGGCATGATTCATAATACAAGCAAATTGATTGGACATTTTGACAATGATGTTCAGAGAGCATGACACTGCTGCATGGTCAGATGTTAATGCACCAGGAGGCTCATTCAGAATGAGAAAAATATTACACCAAATTATGCTTTTATAAAAGATTTAGCTGTAAACCTTTTTTCTACAGAATTTAGACCATTTTCACCTCTTTTAACTTTTAAGATACAGGCCATATCACTTTTAAAAATATAATTTTCATTATGTTTGAAGAATACTAGATGAATTAGATGAGTGGCACACTTTGCAGCACTGTATCATATATATTTTCCTCTAATTTAGTGTTTTCTTTCTAGTACACCATCTGTAATACATATAAATCAGTTGATTTCACAGTGTATTTATTCCAGTTTTATTTGACCAGTAATTGAAAAAAAATCTTGGGTAAGAAGTAGCATTCAGAAAATAATGTTTGGGGAATTTAAATAATCCTTTTCTTTTCTCTTTTGTGCTATTTCTTATGGCAAAATAAAAATAAAGGTTGGAAAATATTTTGTGAAGTAATTATTTATAATTTCATATCAATCATATTTTACAATCAAAAGTGTTTTGCTTTTCTCTTCTTGCTAGTTATTTAAAGGCTATGGCCTTCAATGACAGGTTTGGAAGGCTATGTGATAAAATAGAGCCTCAGGTTTGAAAAAAAAAAAAAAAGCTGAGTTTGAATCCTCATGCTGCCACCTTGGAAAAGACATGTAAATTCTCTGAACCTTATTTTCCTAACATGTGGGAAGGAATAAGATGAAATTACCCAACATAGCTCCTAAGGTCCTTTGGAAACTAACTAAATAAATGCCTATTCAAATGAGCAAAATTCTTATTGCTTTTAATAATAAAAGAACTTGAAACTCCCCTCCCAGAGCAAGATGAACCAGGCTATAACAAGAGCACATAGGATTTTTTGTAAGGAATTCAGGAAAAGTCTCTCCTTGGAGCTCAGGTACCCAGTGTGGGACAATGCCAACGCCTCCATGTTTTCTTCCAATTCTTCTGTTTCTTCCAGACAGAGTTGAATTGGAATACTAAGAGTTCCTATGTAAGCACCTATATAGATGGGCTGCTGTGGAGATTGTGGACATGAGGCTTCATTGTGTCAGAAAGTAGAAAGAAACACAAGTGTGCTCTTATAAACACAGCACCTAGTCTAAGGCTCCTTGTGTTGCTATGTACAATCATATTTCAAGATATGTATTTTTTTGCATTTTTAAATTATTTAAATTATTCATGTTAATGTAGAAATAATAGAAGCAAATAATAAAATCAAGAAGAAAAAATTACTCATAATCCTACCACCATTAGCACTAGTAGCCATATTTTGACTATTAGCATTACCACTATTAGCATATAACCACTAGTAGCATTTTGGAGAATATTTTTTCTAGTTTATTTTCAATGTGTATAGATGAAATATATGTATCTTTAAAGTGGGACCATTGTGTATATATATGTTTTGAAAACTACCTTTAACATTTAGCAGTATATCATCAACATATTGATCAATATAGATTAATACCATCTTTTGTGATGATTGGGTAGAATTACATTTTATGGATATACAAGTCAGTCAAGTAATAACCTACAGCTGTACATTTAAATTATTGTCACTTTTCCCCTATAATAGATAATATTGTGATATATAGCTCCACATTTTTATCTTTATGAATCCATCTGATTATTGAAAAAAAATTCTTGCAAGTGAAATTTCTGAATTAAGTACATTACTTCCAATTACACTTTAGAAAGTCTCTACTAATTTTACTCCTGCCAGCATCTACGAGAGCTATTGAGCACGGGGCATTTTCCTTCTTTGACTCTTTGACAGTCTGATAGTTGATGAGAGGGGAGAGGCTATCTAGGCTTTTGTTCATGGTTATGTTTACTAGTAAGGTGAAATATTTTTATCACATATTATCAATCATTTATACTTATGATTTTTGTACCTTGCCAGTTCATATCCTTTGTTCACTTTCCTACCTGGTTATATATTCTTTTTGCTACCAATTTGTAAGATTCCTATGTATTAGAGACATTTCTGTCACACATAATTATATTTTTCCTTGACTGTAATTTGCTTTTTCACTTGGATTGTGATATTTTTCCCCATACAAATGTCTTAAAATATTTATTTAATTAGATCTTTTAATTTTTTGCCTGGAGTCCTGATTGAAAGGGCTTTCTTCACCTATACATATGAACCATATTTTCCACTAGTAGTTTTAAATTTCATTGTTTGTACTTGAAATTAATTTTACCTTAAGGTGTGAATTAGGGCTCTAAATTTATTCTTGTCAAGTGGTTAACTGGTTTCCACAATACTTTTTATCAAATTGTACATCTTTTCCTCACTGATTTCAAATGCCATTTTTATCATACACTAAATTCTTCTTTGTTGTTTTGTTTGTATCTGAACTTTGTGTTCTGTTTCATTGATCTGTCTATTTTGGCACAAACTTCATGGCTTTAAATTTTGAAGCTTTATAATGTTTGCTTAAAAGTTCATGAGTTACGTCCCTCTATAAGTATTCTTCTGTTTCAAATCTTTCTTGACTCATTATACCATGTTTAGTTTTCCAGTTAAATTTTAAGATCATTTTGTTGAGTTCTATAGAAAAATAGTAAGGATTTTGACAGTAGTTTTCTTAAATATATAGGTCACCTTAGGGACAGCTGACTTTTTAGAAAAGTTCTCCCATTCAAAACATGGTAGTTGTCTCTACATAAGCATGTTGTTCCTAATATCTCAAGAAAATTTTGTTTACCACCTGAACAATTCTCGTGAGATTTATTCCGGTTTGTAAGAGGTTTTTGTTTTATACACATATTTATTTATTTTTTCAATACACATTTATAAACGCATTATGTTCCAGGCTCTGGGCTAAGTCTGATGCTTAAGAGAGACCAACAGCTAGAGCAACACTACCCAAAAAAAAAATACAGTGTGAGGCACATCTCTAACTTTAAAAATTCTAGTAGCTACACTAAAAAAAAAAAGAAACATGCAGTCAATTTCAGTAATATAATTTATTTACCCAGTATATCAAAAATAACGATTTCAATGTGTGCCCAATATAAAAATTATCCAGATAATTTATGTTCTCTTTTTAAATCTATGTCTTCAAAACTCAATATGTATTTTATACTTACAGCACATCTTAATTTGGACTAGCCACATTTCAAGTGTTCAAAAGCCACACATAGCTGGTGGCTACCCTACTGAACAGTGCTAGATAATTTGATGTCATCAGAATTTGGATCGTAATTGAAGCTCTCCTACTGTTGGAGTTGGTCCAAGTAGAGTGATTGGTGGATATAAAAAGAGAGCTTGCAGCAAAATACAAAGAAAGAACTGAGAGTTAAAAAATACCAAAGAGGGCTTCCCTGGTGGTGCAGTGGTCGAGAGTCCGCCTGCCGATGCAGGGGACGCGGGTTCGTGCCCCGGTCCGGGAGGATCCCACATGCCGCGGAGCGGCTGGGCCCGCTGAGCCTGCGCGTCCGGAGCCTGTGCTCCGCAACGGGAGAGGCCACAACAGTGAGAGGCCCGCATACCGCAAAAAAAAAAAACAAACAAAGAGAAGCTTGTGAAAAGGACTAAAAGAGAATGGCCTAAGAAGTAGGACAAAAGCGAGATCTGCTACTTGAGAGATGAAAAAAGGGAGGATTTCAAGGAGAAGGACTATAGTTTCTAAGTTAGAGAACTTCGCTAGCTTATCAAGTTGCATCTTCCATGTATAGCTGGATAACTCAAAAGCTCAATGGCGTGAGAAGTAATGACCAACAATTGTTTTAAACTGAGCATATAACAAATTCAGATAGTCTGAGAATTTTACCTGTTGAAGAACTTTCAACTAATTTCAAATATTGAGCTTTTACATACAGGCAATTTCTTATCTAAGCATAAAACTATTTCATTCTGTAATAGAATCAAGTAATTTTTACCCTTTATTTTTCTCACATTCCACATATATTATATATCTTGTAGTTGACAACTTCAAAAATCTCTTCTCACAAGTCATGTCCTGCTATCCTGGTATAAGCCACCATCAGCGATTGCTTAGGATGATACAAGACTCTTGAACTGGGCTCCCGGATTTCACCCAAACTTCTGTATTTCACTTTAAGTCAGAGTGAGCCTTTTACAAAATAAGTCAGTTCCTATCATTCCTCTGCTGAAAACTCTTGGATAGCTTTCTATTTCTCTTAGAATAAAGGGGAAAGTACATGAAGATTTCCTGCAAGTCTCTCCACGATCAGACCAGCTGCCTCACTGATGGCATCCCCTGAAGCAACTCCCCCATCCTCCCACCAGCCATCCTAACAATCCTTGAAATTTGCAAGATGGTTCCCACTGTTGAGTTTCCTCCTCCACTTTACCTGAGTCTCTGCCCAAATATCACTTTACCAAAAAGATCTTTTCTAGCCTAATAAAAACCTTTGTTCTATATATCTTTGTTCTATATATCTTTATCCCTGTTTAATTTTTCTTTACTATACTTCTTACCAGTTCACTTCTATTCTATTGTATTCTATTGTATTCTGTTGAAACTATTCTATAGTTTCTCCCCTACTAGAATGTAAGTCTCACGAGGGCTTAGGCTTTTCTTTGTTCACTGATGAATCCTCAGAGCCAAGAACAGCGCTGGCAATCAGTTGGTGTGCAATATGTCTAACTAACTAACTGAATGAATGAATAAACATTTGTCTGGATATTAAAAAAAATCACCCCAGGTCTTCTAAATCATTGCTGGCATTAAAAGCAATGTTTCCAATTTTAAGTCTTTTAGAAAAGGCTTTTTCTCCCCCAAGAGAAGATTCAATTTCACGCTTTGAAACTAAATGAAAGAAATTTGAGTTATGAAGACGGAATTTTGGAATATTACAATTTTAAGAGATTTTGACTGATACAACTTTATTGTGATAATTGAGAATAAAAATATTTCTCAGAAGGTCATATAGCATAGAAATAAAAAGATTAACACTCTGGAGACTTCAGCAAGATTTTCTAGTCTTGAGAGATCCACTACTTTCTAGCTGCATAATTTTAGGTACCCCTCTAGTCTTTGGTTTTCTCATCTGTAAAATAAGATAAATAATTGTACCTATTTATAAAACTTGTGAGGATTAAATGACTTAGATTATGTGAAGGGCTTAAAGCAGTGCTTCAAACATAGTGTCTCATAAGAATTTACTATTATTTATTTGATAATAGTATTATTACTTAACAAGGGCATAGGTGCTCTTATTGATGAATTTTTTGTTTGTTTTCTATTTGTTCGTTGTTTATTTTTCTCTGCATTGATTCTAAGGGAGAATCTCTCTCATAGGAGCAATCCAGAATAAGAGAATTGAGGCAATTTCTAGTTGTTTGCATAAACTCCTTATTTTTTTCACTTGTGGAATTCAGACAAACTTTTTGGGCCCTCATATTTTGCAAATGAATGCTTTACTTCTCCATTTCACTTTACATGCATAGGCAAAGTTAAAGGGAAAGTCAGGTGAACTGGCAAGGGATGGCTGTATAGAATGAAACTCTAAAAGAGAGTTTCTTATGCCCAGAGAAAGGCTATTTAGAGGAAGAAGGAGCTCCATCACTGAGACTGAGTTGGGACAGTCCAAATGCACAAACCACAGGTTTTAAAAACTGACTTTAAAAAAGCCCTTCAATATTTGTCTTCCTCAGGTGAAACTGATTCAAACTATTCATCCACACTTTTTATCCTAGAACATAACTCCAATGATCATGTTTTTAGCCTTCCAAAATACTTGGAAATTTTATATATTACATTTGGTAAATTTATTGGAATGATGCTATTAACAGTCATAATTGATAATGAGGTGGGTTTTGTTTGTGCCATCTATATTTATATGTATTTATCATCCTATTTGACTATAAGCTTTATAAAATTAGCTCTTTCACATCCTTAGTAATTCCCCAAAGATCCAGGGACATTGCTCAGGAAACAAGACTATTGGCAGAGATGTAACAATCACACATAATTATTAAGGATGCTATGTTCTCTCTTTCAAATATCATTGCTTTTGAAAAATATAATCTGTTATTTAAAAGTAAATTTTAACAAGGGACAGATTATTGTGCCACATGTAAAACATTTGACATGATTTCTTGAACACAGTGAACACAACTCAAAGTTGATTTCTCTTCTCCCGCCTTGACCGGAGGAGGCATATTTATTAGCTGTTCCCTGCCTGAATGTCTCAACCTAAAACCCAGGAACAATCAAGACTTGATACTGAATTAACTGAGCAAAATATTCACTTTAAGGATAGAAAATACAAAAGAATTATAGGAAATTATTTTCCCTCAACTCTGGCCCAGGGTTTAAAATCTTGTCAGAGAGCAAGTCCTACCAACGGGAAATGGCATCTAATGAAATGCGGAAACAGCAGCACTGATAGAGGAGAGAGATCAGAGAAGGGAGTCATCCCTTTATCTTCTTAGTCAGGGAGAAAGTGGGGCACCAGCTGAACCCTACAAGGTATGCAGACTTTGAGGAGCAAGAGGAGAGAAAAGATATGTGAAGAATCTGGCTTTGGAAACTTCATTTTTTAAAGTTTTGTTCAGAGCACATTTATGCTTGAACTATTAGATTGAAAAGGGATCCTCCCCACATTTATAACCTTTGCTACTCTCTAATCTACTCAAAGGTGATTGGAGTCTTTATAAACAAAGTTCAGAAGATCAGTCTGAGACAAAAATCTCATGAATTTGTAAAAAAATTGTTCCAATTTTTTTTAATACTGAAGGACTTGTTTTGCAGGGAGAGAAGTATTAAGGAGGGGAGAAGTAAAATATATCCTCAACATTTATCATAATAGGATCTAGTGGGAATTCCCTGGCAGTCCAGTAGTTAGGACTTGGGAGCTTTCACCGCGGGGGCCCAGGTTCAATCCCTGGTTGGGGAACCAAGATCCCGCAAGCTGCGTGGCTCTGTCAAAAAAAAAAAAAAAAAAAAAGAATCTAGTGAATCTAGTGTCTTCTATTTTGTCACTTACATCCCAGGGATACACATTATGTACTACATTTGATCTGCCCATTTTTCCTGCTTTCTTTTTTGTAAAAAAAAATTAACATAAAAAAGTCCTTAGTTAAAGTCACCATATCAACGCAACTTATAATTTAAATGAACTATATAAAAAGCAGTTGTTCTTATTATTTGCAAAATGTGTGATTTTTCTGAAAAAGAAACTACTACCACCATCACCACAAAATTATTTACAGGACATAATCTAGTGGGAAGCAGTAGATTAAAGGAGACAAGGGGTGGGAAAAAGTAATTGTTTTAGATTCCCGGCTTTCTTTTATTTTAATATGTGTCATCCAGTAAAAATCCTGAACCTTAACTTTAAAAGAAAGGTATTGATCCAGGATTTGGAGGGGGTTGGGGGAAAAGAATGAGGAAGATACAGGGATTGGGAGAAATTTATAGCTAGAGCTGATACTGAGTGAAAATTTACAGTACATACCTAGCATGTTTTGTGCTTCCTTTCTTCCAGAGAGGAAATGACACTTTAGATTCCCTGGGATGCTGGAACCACATGCAAAAAAGGATGGGCAAATTTGTCATTCAGAATTTATGAAGGATATTTTTTCTTCTCACCGACTAAAAAGAACAAATCAAACACTAGGTTTCCAATTCTGAAAATTAGTAGACTCTGGAGAGCCAATTAAACATTATTCCCCTATCTCGACTCTGTTTTAACATCCTTCTTTATTGCACACTGTTTCTTTCGCTCATGAGGCAGGTAGATGGTGTTATCAGGCTAATTTGGGGACAGTTATCATTATAATAAAATTTTTGCAATTATGTGGTAGACCAGGTGGCAAGACAGCATGGCTTTGCATTGCCAAGGTGCAAAACAAATTCAGTGTTCAATCAACCTGAGAGAGAAAGGACCATTCTCATTTGCATAAACTTGTAGCCACGGAAACGAGATGCACAGAGGTATAAGGGGAAAGAGACCTATTTTACATGATGTGCATAGAATATTTGACAGTTTAGATTGGAGGCGTCATTGATGTGGGTTGGAATGGTACGGTTGGTTGCCATGGATATGGTTTTCCCTACTGGCAGTGCAGAGATTGGCAGGGATGGATGCTGGAAAAAAAAAAAAAAAGCCCAAACCACTGCAACACTCTGGCAGCCTCATTCTTTTCTTTTGTGAAAAGCTATGTATCCTTTCTGCACTAATGACAGCTCATCAAGTATGCAGTGTAATCTAGAAACACTGATATTTCTGTAATAAATCATTCATGTATAATATATATGTATTTATACATTCTATGCACATATATATGTGGCGATCTACATGTATATATTTGGAATAACATGTATGCCCATTAATAATAGATTAAATTCATGAGGAAAATATTTATCCTTTTGCTACTCTTTTTCTATTTAGTATTAATTTGGGAAATCTTTAGATATGAGGATTTATTAAATAAAGTAGACAAAGTATAAATATACTGAATTATCATCTAACTTAGGAAAAAAGAATCGCAGTTTGTTTCTGCAGATAAGGCAAACAATAAGAGCAAGGAGGAGTGGCTCATTCTGACGGCCTAGTCTCTGATTATTTGACCCCTGAAGTCACCACTCTGCTGTAATATGACTGCACAACTGGTATTTGTCCATGAGAAACAAGGCAGTTTCTATTTTCCTTACAATCTTGGTACAACATTTAGCACAGTATAAACCCAAATAGGCTATTTATATGTTTCTTAAAGCAGCCAAAGTCACTTACTTTTTATTTCTAAAGGCTCACCCATTCATTCTCTTGTTTCCACACAGTCCAGGTTTTATTAAAAGGATTGCAAGATGTCTTTTGTCTTTAGGAATTCATTCACTAACATATCTGTGAGTAGGGTCTAAATGGGCAAAGCCCCCAGGCACCCGACCCTGGAGGGTGAGAGCTAAGGACCTTTGTCCGCTAACACAGTTTTGCCTTCGGTCACACCGGAGATTATAACGCTGATAGACGTATTCTTATCTTATGACCTTGTGGGTCTCCTCTCTGCTCCTACCAGACTGTGGAGGCCTGTTGAGTGGCATAGCATTTTCTAAATTGTCTGTCCACCCAGACACTAGAAACTGAGGCAAGAGTTGGAAACAGGACTTGTTGTTCAGTCAAAACATCACAATCACTTTGAAACATGGCCATGTCGTTTGCCCATAATAATTGACCTTGCTGTCCATATGGCCCAAATCTCATGGATAATTACAAGTCAACTGATCTGTATTTGGATTAAGATTTAAGATAATATGTAACTGGAAGAACAATTAAAATGTTCTTCTCACACCTTATAAGAAAGGTCTTTTAAACAGGCAAAATGAAGAAAGTCTATATTAATACTACATAATTTTCCCTATATTTAAGGGAATTATTTTAGGTGAAAATATACTATTTGTTGATAAAGCATCTGAAAGGTACTGGTTATTTTTTGCTATTTCATTTTTTACATGAAGCATATGAGCGGGTCAATTCCTGTAAGAATGCTCACTCCATACCCCCCATCATTGTTCTCAGCTTTCCCTGGAAACCACTCAACAATTGCCAAAATCCTTTCTGTGATAAACTAGTCAGCAACGCCTTTCTCAAGGTGAAAATCAGCTGTAATCATATTGTATTTTTTTCATTACCCTTATTTCTTAGTTTAATTTTATCTGTGCTTATTAGAGTGATGAGCTCTTATTTATTCCCTCAATTCATTTGTTTCCAGTTGTGCATGTGGACATTAATAAATATTTGGTGTAAAAACAAATGAAAGTAATTGCTTTAATCTCTGTATTTCATTGTTTCCTAAGTTTTTAAAAATTAAATAGGATCTCTAAATTCTATCTGGATGATACATTTACCAGATAAAAATGAGGTTCAGAATGATTAAAAAGTGAATGAGTACAAATTTTAATACAGTAAATTAACATAATGCGCAAGATCAATTTGGCTACATAAACATTTCATTGCCTATAAATGTTCCTGTCCAGGTCCTCCTCTTGCCTTCACTTATTATCTTATATATTTTGCTTTCTTTATTTTCTATAACACTGTATTGCTCTCTATTTTTCTTTCCCCCTCCTTACTTCCTGTTTGTGTACTGCTCCCCCATTTGTAATCGATATAAAAGATACTGTATTAAAGAAAAGTTAAGTAATGCTGGGGCATGTTCAGCACTGCCCAAATCTCTTGAAGACACTTACAGGATTTTAGCATGTTCCTTTATCTCATATAAAATATTTAGGTGCTACAGCACTGAGCCCCTCACACATAATTGTAGAGGTGAATATGGAGAGCTGGTATCATACACGGAAATAAAAGTTTTAAAAACCCTGTTTCTATTTCAAAGACACAAAATTGCTTGCTCATCATTAAAAAATCAATTCTTAGTCCAACCAGAATAAAGAAATATGAATGTGGTTATTTTATGAGCGAAGACCTGATTATTTCATGCTGTGAGTGTGATTCTCCAATGGGTCAGAAGGGGAGTTCTGGAGAGGTCTACTTTTCTTGGGCAAGTGTACACTTGCCTCAGTCTCACTCATAAACCAGGAGACAGTCACATGCACTAGGCCTTAAATGTGTTCATTTCAAATCAGGCAGGAGGCCTGACTCACATACTAAATTTTCAGGATTAGCATTACTAAATCTTTATCATTGTATAAATAGATTGATTCATTTTCAGACTCTGGTAACTGGTTCAATAGTATATCGTTTCAAGGATTTTGTTAAATATCTTATTCTCTCACTTTTGTGTTGTTGAGACATACAACTTTACTTGTTTTAGTCCTTTCCATAAAAGAAAAATGTAAATTTTACATTTTACATCATGGGTTCATTTTTTCCCCCTGAAAATAGACATTTTCCTTGTTTCTCAGAATCATTCAAAATATAAGTAGTATTTCTTCCTCGAAAGGAGAATAAGACAGCAAACTGATTATTTGTTGTGATCAGTCTTATTAAAACAGATACAGAAAACCAGAATTTATTTCCTAGATCTGTCATTAGGTGATTAAAAAGGGGTGGGTTTCTTTTTCTTGTCTGACTTTCCTAATATGTAAAATGACACCCTCTGATCTTTATAAGCACATCTGACACAGTAAAGCAAGTAAGTCAGGACTTCCGAATTCTTTGTGATGAGAAGCAGTGATTGACTTTCCTTATGTGTTTGACTGCAGCTTCAGGTGGAACGTGTACTCAGCTGGCCGTGATGGAGCTAGTTTCTGATGCAGGTAATGACAAGACATGTTGATGGCCAGGAGGTCTGAGTCAAAAGCTGACTTAGATTGGATGTTAGTCAATATAAGGCGCTGAGAGCTGGTGACACATTGTGATCAATCTCCTGAGAACACCTAATTGTTGATGTCTTAGAAGTTCTTGTAGAAAGCATTGCCTATGCTGATATGTCACTTATACCTTATCTTCTTCACCTCTAAATAAAAGTAAAGATCCTTTTGTCTTCTATTGAAATCCACCCCCTTTCCTGGGATGGCATGAGCATTGGCATGACAAAGTGTAGGAAGCACATTTGTTATGTGAAAGGTACTAAAATTCCTGATGTAGCGTATATCTCGTTATGATGGCATTCCTTTCATTCTGCTGAGATTATCCAGATATTAAATTTTCACCCATAAACTTGTCTATCTGTCACCTACACTTAACATGACCCTACAATCCTGCCATCAAGAGTTAATAGGAGCGACAACAACAAAAAAACTTTAGATCTCGGAATTACTGGATTGTGTTTTTTTAAATCTGGCAAAGATAAAGCAGTTTCACTCAAAGCTAACCTCAAATTTTTATTTTTCTGGTCTTCAAAATGCCACATGTCATTTTCTCACTGTACCACTGTTCCATGTCACCTGTGATGACACCAAACTATGTGCCAATATGAACTTACCCTTATCCAGTCAGCTCAATAGGATGATGCCCTTCACCATTCAAATTAAATCTGAACCCTGTGTCACAGCTCCTAAGCTGCTATTCATCAGTTTTTTCATGTTGTCATGGAGCCATGCTGTGGCTTTTTCTAATGTCCTTATCTCTATCATTAATTTTACCTTCTGATGTAGTAGTACTGAATGATATGACTTACAACTTAATAAAATGAGTTTTTAAAACATTAGATAAACTAGTAAATAAATTTTTATAAGAGTCAGCAGTCTAGAGTTCTGAAGGTAGACTTAATTTACCTCCTTTGCCTGATTCCATCTCAGGTGAACCGAATGGCATAAAGCAATACAGTAAACAACGCAGTCATACATAATACATAGCAGTTGAATTCAATCGTAGTGGTTCTCCTAATGGTGTCCAGATGAGGACAGGGTGGGAATGGATGTGTTGAGAGGTGTTTTGAGGCATCTCCTTGACTTTGAAATCTCACTTTCTTACTTTTTTTAACCTTTATGCTTGAGAATAAAATTTCTCTCTGTAAGCACAGATCCTTTGGGGGAGGGTGATTGTCTTTCACTGCGTGGCATGCCAACATTTTTAAAAAGGTACTCAGTTGAAGGATAGACTAACATTATAAAGAATATTAATAAGTTATTGGGTCCAGTTTTCTGCCTTTAGGCAGGTAATTAGCCAAACTCCCTAATATAGATATTTAAAACAATCAAAGATATTTATCTTCTAAGTGGACAAAAAAGCATTTTGCCCTCCCTAGTCACTGAGATGCCTATTTAAGGGACTAAGACAGTTCCAAATATTACCCAAATGTGTGTCTGCTAGGGTAATCTGAATTCTATAACTGGGTGGCGGTAAATTCCAGGGTACTAAATAGAATTTAGGCTATAATAAAACATCATACTTTTGAATAGGTATGGGCATGATTGATTGTATTAATCAATTCATGAAACTCAAATACAAGCTCTCCATATCATCCCAAAGAACCTGGGTGGATATTTGTAGGATCCACGGCCAAGGAATCAAAAGAAAATGACGATCAAGAGGATTTTTCTGTGGCCTGAAATGGTGGGACCAGAAATATCTTATCTCTGCCATTCCTTCTCACCACCTCATCCCCCAAGGGATGGAGCCCTAAGTGAAATTTCTAAGCTTTAAGAAGTGCTTTTCCTTTCTTCAGTTTGAAGCGTCTATGTAAGAGACTAAATTCAAGTAGGAGCTCACAGTGTAGGTGAAAATGGAGAAAAGTAACAAATGAACTTCACAGTAAACAAGGGTAGGTTACCGTTATTCTTTTGGTGACAAATAATGGCCGCTGTACTTGTAAGAATGAAGTGTCAGCAAGACCAAACACGGGCGTTTGTAAACATCCCTGAAGGATGTTGACCTCAATTCCCTGTGCCGCAGCCCCCATGAATAAAGTTTTGGGTAACTTCTCGACTTACAACTCCAATATTATTCTGCAGTGTCAAACTCAAACAATTGTTGGACCTCATTAAGGAACACATTGGTGATGAAAAACATAACAAAAGAGATTTAAATTAAGGATGCATCTGCACTGGAATTTTCCTGACATGTCTGCTTTTTTCAAATGAAGAAAGAATAGCTGGCGTATATAACACAGGGGAAGTTTGTGTTAAAGATTTAAGTCTAGAAAAATATCCAGATCTCAGTAGCACTTTGATCCCAGTATACAAGAAATATTTATATTTATCAGCTCAGAAAGACAAAGGGTAATTAGATGTAGGATCAAGGTTTACAAAATCACGAGAAAGTTCTACTTAAAGTAAACAGATTATCTCATCAAATCTTGAAATACAAGAACAACTGAATACCCATGGAAAATTTTAATTGTCTCATAGGTCACTGTACCAGGAAGTATTTTATTACCTAGCATATCCAACACAGTGCTAAATTCTGTGGTGGATATGAAAGTATAATTCATGATTCATACTGCCCAAGTGGTTACAATCTAGTCGGGAGGCAAAACAATAGTGAAAAATACAAAAGAGTTGATAAGTATGTGCTAAATTGTGTAGTACAGACCACAAATGTGCTGCTTTATTGTTTTTACTGGGAGTGGTATAATACGGTCTTCAAAAGAATGAAAATCCAAACAGGATTAGAAATTAGATTAAATTAGCGTGTCCCAAAGTATGTAACTCAAGACACTAATCATAGAGAATACTCTTTAACATGCAGCTTTGGAGGTCAAAAACATTGTGTATTATACCTCCGCTATCGGGTATTAACAATGTATCTTAGCATACTGAAGGCTCTAAGAAGCTAGGCAGAAAAGTAATCCTTATAATTTTGTTTAATCCAGTGTTTTCCAAATTTAATTAACCATAGGGCCCTTAATGTCTCTTAGCATTTGTATTCCTCCAACACACTTTAGAAAATGCTGGATTTGGTAAATCCATAAATCACAGAACTGTAAAGTAGTAGTACCTGCAAATAAGAAAGCCAGAAATATGTCTGTTTTTGTAAAGACAAATTTCAGCATGGCAATCAGGATCTTGGTTGACATAAAATTTGGCTGATGGACTATGGTCCATCTAACATGACTGTCTGTGGCATTTATCATGCTCTTAGGAATTCAGTCTTAAATATCCAGGCTAATATTTTTTGTTGTATTTTTTTACGACATCACTTCAAAGGCATACATGGAAGAAGAAATTATTATAAAAATAGAGCCATTGATTTCACTAAGGAAACCTCAGCAGCACATCCTTAACTGATCCGCGCGTGAGTTAACACAGGTGTAGCTGCTGATGGGTTTGTCCTTGACAATGACTTTAGTTTTGATTGTAAGAAGCTTTGATTGAAAATTACTAGGGTAAAATGAGGCACTGACGTGACAAAGAGCATTGGTCTAGGCCCCTCTATGACCTTTTCAGGGTAAATGACATTATTTAAGATTTATTTTTGGAAAACCAACAAACACGAACACCTTAAGTTTTTTTATTTCACTTTCTCCACCTCCAGTATAAAATATTTCATAAAAGTTGTAATGATGCCATCAATATTTTAACTGAAATAATTGGCCCACATAATTTTATATCAAACCCAACCAATTGCTGGGTCCAAGTATTGGTACTCTGTAGATACTGTAATTCTAAAGCCTCTTATGTCATTAGGCTACTTGGACCCACATTGACAGAAAGGGGGTTTAAAGGTAAGTTGTTCATGTAGAATGGCATTTATAAAGATTTTTATTATTACTATTCCATGATATCCTCCACTGCAGACCCTTGACTCAGAGCAGTGCTTCCCAAACTTTCATGTGCAAAAGTACAACCTCGTTAATACTCATATTCCGATTCAGGTGGTTTGGGATCTGCCCCAAATTCTGCATTTCTAATAAGCTCCCAGGGGACGCTGGCCCCTGAACCATTCTTTCAGTAGCACAATCATTGAGAAAGCGTAGGAGAAAGTCTTGCTCCTCCCCTGTCTTGGGAGCTTATTGGGTTTTAATTCCCCATGGCATCTGGTACAGGGATACTGTGTACCAAAGCATTTGTTTCAAAGAGTGTCCTTCTCTCTATGTGTTGCCCCTAATCTCTAAAAATTCAAGTCATTGTTACATCCAGAAAAGTGTTTGTTTTAATGGGTACTTTAGTTCTTCAAATAAGTTATTGATAACTCATTTGTCTTCACTTTTTTGAAAAAAAGCAATACGTTTTTTGTAGAAAATCTCCCATCACTCAGTCCCCTTTTAAAAGTGAGCCTGGACAGATACACTGCCCTTGCCTGGCAGTATTGCCTAAAGCCAACAGAGCCTTGCACAGACATGTCTGAGAGAGGATTTGTGGCTGGTTAGGCTTTAAATCACCGAGTGTGCACAGGACGCTCCTGGGATTGGTCAGAACATGGCAGGGGCAGTCTTCAGGGAATGACCACTTCATTTTACTCCTAATGAGGCGGCAATGCCAAGCTGCTGTGGATTTTACCCAAGGTATTGTGTAGGCACTTTTTAATGAAGTCTCAGGCATATTTTGCATGCTTTTACCCAGCAGCCTAACCGTGCTTCAAAGTTTCAGTCTTTTGATTGATCTTGCTGATCCTGTTTGGGGGTGAGGGGATGGGGGAAAGTGTCTGTAACTGCTTGGAGACAGATCCCACAAGAAAGCAATAAACTTCAGAACTGAATAAAAATCTAATTTGTGCATGCTAACTCTTTTTGGTAGTGTTAAATTTTTTTCTTCTATGTGTACACTTCCCTGGCCATCATTTCCCCTTCGTCAGACCACTCATTAACTATAGCCCACAGCAGTTAATTTCCTGCCTTTCCCTCCCACTACTTCACTTTATTTGTTTAGCTGACAGGCTTTTGAAGCAAGCCGCTAAAGTCTGCAAGAATTCCTGGCTTTTTTCCTCCTTCATTCTTGTTATTATTAGGAATATGGACAAGGTGCTAGTATGTGTATTACATCTGAAAATTGTGCCGCAGATTCTATCTCTTGGGAAAGGACCAGATTACTTCATAATCGTCACAGACCCAATTCTGTAACTATTCGTAGACAAAATTCTTGCTAGTGCCAAGGGGAGTTTTACCCTCATTTAAGGTTACAAGATCAAGTGGTAAATGTATTTATAGCCACCACACTCTCTCAGGAAAATAAGTTAAACTAGATGTGGGGAAAAAAATTACTAAATGTACTTAAGAGGCTTTTCTTTTCACTAAGATAAATCAATGAAAATTCTTACAAAGAAAAAAAGAAAATTAAAATTGCTGACTAGTGTTTCAGCTAACAGTTATCTTCTTTCTCACTTTTCATAATAAAATGTACATTTTACTTGGAGGACACAATGACGTATAAAAATCAGTGGCTCTCCTTTCTTAGACAAACATGGAGCGCACATTCTGGTCATATGTCCTTGATAATATTCATAGAAAAGCTAAAAAAGTTACCAGACCCTTTGAAGGTCAATTACATTCAAACAATACTGTCTTTCCAAATAATGTGCTGACCTTGACCTTGTAGCACCCAGCTTACTCCGTGGTTTTACCTATTTGTCTTCCCACCCCCTCTTCTTGGTCTTTCCTCCCCACACTTCATCTTCAAGAAAAAGTGATTGTGGAATAGAGGATGAATCGGAGAACTCCAAGCCAGAACTTTTGCTCTATTCCTGTTTTACAACTATTCCCCTGGTGGAAAATGCTTGACCTTCCTGGTCTTAATTACTTCATTTATAAATGAGTGGGGTTAGCTATTCTCAGGTTTCTTCTGGATCAAATATCCCATGATGAGTACAGGTTATAAATTTTACATCAGTATTTAACTTTATCTACATAATGGGGAAGCTGAAAAGTGAAAAGCCAATCAGTATACTGTACTTTCCCTTTCCTATACAACTCTATAGACCTGTTTGTAAAATTTTTTTTTTTTAATTAAATAGATCTGCAGCAAGAAGGAGAAACTTTGAACTAGAGACAGACTTTCATTAGATTGCTGGCTCTGTAAGGTGACTTTGGGCAAGTCACTTAATCTCAAAATAGAAATGTATAATTGACTCAGTAAAATTGGGATATTAAAATATATCTTACTGTCCCTGCCAGACACATAACAGCCCAACAAATGGTAGCTGTTCTGACTATACATTATGCTCTATATGGATGTAGGAGGTGGTGAAAAGAGTATAGGTTTAGGCATTAGAATGTGGATTCTAGATCCAGTTCTTCCACAGGTAGCCAAATCATGGTTTTCTCATTTATTAAAGGAAGTGTTTAATAAAAGGATCTTTGGCTTTCCTTCCAGCCTTAATTTTTCACAATTTTAATATGTGTGAAGACTGCATTGAGGCTTTTGTCATTCAAAATACACTTATTCTTTTCTACGAAGTTTTAAATAATCCTGATTATTTTTAATAATTTATTAGAACAGTTCTTGTTCATCTCTGAATTTGCTAGTAAATATTCAACTTTATTTTTTATTTTCTGGTGTCTCCATTAGTGGTACTTAGAACTAATGTAGATTTTTTCAAGGACAAACAACTGGATCCACATTTGAAAACTAGGTCTTTGAATTTGGTAACTAAAGACATTTAAAATATTTAACTATAAGAATTTTATTTTTAATATTCAAATCAACTTCTTAGTAATTTGACTTATGAAAATCAGAAAGGAAAGAATATAAAAGGACCTCAACAGAGTAATAATTATTTAAACACACAAACATTTCCCTTGGGTTGGTAGTATATGTTTCTTTCCTATTCCAAATGAATCTATAATAAAATATGCTAAAACCATAACCGCTACTTTTTCCTATGTTGAAAATGAGTTGCAATTTATGTTTTCAAGTTCATACTATTTTACACTCGTAGGTATCCATTGGGGTCAGATCTTCATTTGGTGTTTGGATAGCTTCTGTAAAATGAGAACCTGATTGACAATGTATAAGCCACTGATCAGTAAGTCCCCTGGTTTGAACAAAAAAAATCTCTTTAACAAGTTATCTCTTATACTGTATTGTAACCCCTAATACTGACAGTCAACCAGAAATATCTTTACTACTATAGCTGGATTTTACAGGCACAAATTTGCCTTGGCTTAAAAAAGTATTTGGAAGGTTGCAGTTAATTTTGTATTTGAAAGCACCAAACTATCAATGACAGATAAAGGTCCAAGTCTATTTGCTAGGACAAATTTCTCTCCCCAAAATGACCCTGTAAAATTCAAATCCATTTTAGAGGAAAAAAATGCTGCTAAAATGTCAATGAATTTTTCAAATGGATATGGATAAGAATGTTGTTTGTGCATCACCTGATCATAAAGATGTAAAATGTGAAATGAAATACACTGTGTGATGAACCTATATACATATTCTTAAAGACATCTTGAACCATCATTAAATCATATTACTGTTGATTTTCATTTAAATAAGGGTTGCAAACTGAAATGCCTTCCGGGCCTAAGCAAGTATCATAAATGTAGGAAGGAATCAGAAACTAAACAATTGAGAAGGGTTGGGACTGCAATTTACAGGACAACATATGCCTCATCTAAAACCATTCAAATTACATTAAAAACAAAATGAAAACTGTGATAACCAAATTAAATGCATCTGGGAGTGGAATTCTTCGAAACCACTGAGAGAGTCAAATTCATGCAAAAGCCTTGGAGATGAATTCCTGCTTTAAACACTGGATATTGAGAAATTGAGGATAGACTAGGATTAAGTGGAAAATTAATTATACTCAGGCATTCAGAAGTCACAGAAAAGTGTATTTTATAATCCAAAGAACAGCATCAAGACACCTCCTCAGTTTTCCAGAAAGGAAAAAGGAATTGGGACACTGATAGAAATGTTCTTCTGATCCTCAGCTCTAATAATAAAAATCCCATAATCAGAGCTGAAAACCAGGGAGCCAATGACATCTGGGCCAGGGTTATCAATTTCAAGGTCTTTCAACTTCTCTGTAGTACAGACATCAATGTAAAACAGAAAAGAAGAACCCATGAAGGACGTGGAAAAGAAAGAAAGAGAGGAAGGAGGAGGAGAAGAAAGACCCGAATTTTTTCTCTGGCACATGAGTTTATGAGATTTGACTGAGACAAATACACCAGATCAAATTTAGTCAGCATTCTGTGCATTGAGACAGTGGAAGCATGTGGTCAAAATTTTCTCCTGTCTGAATGGCCACATCCAATTTATCAGTTTATTTTAACTTCAAACCAATCGAATTATTTTCCTGCACACCTGTTGGATCGCTAATCGTTCCTAAAATGACTGACAAAGAGTTGTCTCCACGGCCTCTCAGCCTGACCCCTGTGGGGATGGCTTGACTGGATTGGGCCTCTGTATATTGGCATTTTACAAGCATGGGTCTCAAATGTGAAGTATCTTATCTGCTATTTCCATATTTCCTGGGTTTTGTGTGGCTACATTTTAGGTGTGTGCAGTACTAAAGAACGTTAGTCAACACAGGTTGAAGCAGTCAAGAGATGTGGTTTTCAGATCCTGGCTCTGCCTCTTCCTAGCTGCGCGGCCTTAGGGACCTTACCTAACCTCCCTGAGGTCTCAATGTCTTCATCTGTAAAGTGGCCTTGAGCATAGATTTCCCTCAGGGTGATGGAAAGCCTAGCTGCACTAAGGAATGTGTGTAAAACAGCTGTGACCCCGTTGAAGTGAGCGCTCAGTAAACATGTTCCTTTCCATACTCAACAAGAACCAGTAATTACAGCAAATCAACTTCAAGACTTTCAAAACAACCTCACTGATTACTAGGATCAATTCAACTGCTCTCTCTACTTAGAAATTAAACCCTTCAACAAAGAAAGTTTAGATCTATGCCTGAGTGGAATTTGAGAATTCAATAGCCAGCCAGGATCAAGGGCAACAGCTCTTAAAAACATGAAGACCATAAGGGCCTATGTGTCTTGGTAGTTAGGTCACAGAAGCTTCTTAAAGAGGTGTAATGCTTTCTTCAAGGAAGACAAAGGTAAAGTTCTGACCACAGCTCACAGAAACAAGAAACTTCCAGTGAAAGAACTGCTTTTCAGCTGGGATTGCCAACTAGCTATATGACTGCTTCTGGTCACCAGCGATAAAGCTGTGCCTAAAATATGCCTACTGCATTCAAAAGCAATCAGCAAGAGACTTATTATTTCAATTTCATGGTCAGAAATACCAAAGGACCCTTGCTCCCCCAGTCAAGTGAGTAAGTGCTGGCAAATTACCAAAATCTAAATTTAATAAAATTGTATTAGTCACCTTCCGAGGTGTCATCTCAGAGTGATGCTGAGATCAAAACCCTGATTTGAACATGTCAAACCAATTGCAGGATGCCAGGTGGCTTGTGAGTTGAAGAGAAGCTGTTGACATGAGGGTCTGTGTAGCTCTGTTGGTAAAGAAAAAGCATTTTGCCTCTTAGGAGTCAAGACCCAGGCACACCCTTCTCGTCCAAATACATTGTCTGCCAGACCCTGTGCTATATTTTATGCTTGTACATAATTGCCAGCACACAGCAGTCAGGGCTCAATAAATGTTTTAGGCTACTGCTCTATATTGTGGTCAAGCAAAATCTTTAAGAACAATGTCCTCATAACCAGGATGAAGAGCAAAAACAATGAACTTCAGGGTCAGAAGAAAAATTGTCTCTGTCTTCAGCTTTCTAATCTGAAAAATGGAAGTAATGATAACTGCTCAGCCAAGAACAAAAGGGTAGCTTTAAGGGTATAATTTTGTAACACATGATAGCATGCCACACACTGTAAATCACTATACACTATACAAATACAACATTTAGTTAACAAATATTGATTATGCACATACTATGTGGCGGGCACATTTCCATGTTCCTGGGACAAATCAGAGAACAAAAAAGAACTAAATGTGTGTTCTTATGGAACGCATAATCTAGCCAGGGAGACAGAAAACAAGCAATAGACAGATGTTTAAAAAATAATATGTGTCACCATCGGCCAAAAGGAATAAGTATAATGGAAAGAGAAAAAGAAAAAATGGAGGTAAAGAGGCTTAGGAGTGTGGGGCTGGGGAGGTGGGTTTGCAAAAGAAACTAGGAATGTCAGGCTCGGTAGGGTTAGTCTCTTTGTGAAGGTGACACTTGAGCAAAGACTGGAAGGTGGTGAGGGAGTTGGAATTGCAGACATTTGTGGGAGAGCTCTGCAGGTCAGACAAATAGTCCCAAGGTAGGAGCACATAACTGTGTGGTAAGTGGGGGGAAGAGTGGTCATAGGTGGAGAGATACCATGGTCCAGATCCTATAAGGCCCTACAGGCCTTTGTAAGGACTTTAGCTTTTACCCTGAGTGGAAGAGGAAGCCATTGCAGCGTTCAAATAGAGGAGTGGTATGCTCTGACTGTTATTTTGGAGGATCACTTTTTTGGCTGCAGTATTAAAAGTAAACTGTGGAGGGGGGCAAGAGTACAAGATCCCTACTACACCTCCAGTTTGAGGTGTTGAGTAGGCAGTTAACTATGTGAATCTAGAGATCAGAAGAGACGTCCAGAGGTATAAATTGAGATGCTATCAACATGTAGATGGTAATTAAATCCATGAGACTAGACAAGATCACCAAGAACATGAAATAGGGTAATGAAGAGACCTAAGGACTGAGCCACGGGAAACTCTGATGTGCAGTTTGTTGGAGATGCTAGGTGGAACCAACAGAGGAGACTGAGAAGGAATAGCTAGTGACACAGAAGGAAAATCAGGAGAATGTGGTGTACTGGAAGCCAAGTGAAGAAAAGTTTCAAAGAAGA